>NC_134843.1:3318349-4518349 GCF_965363235.1 Mytilus galloprovincialis | reverse complement strand
TGTATGTAGATTCTTAATTTTTGGTCCCGTTATCAAATTGGTCTACATTAAAGTCCAAAGGGTCCAAAATTAAACTAAGTTTGATTTTAACAAAAATTGAATTCTTGGGCTTTTTTGATATGCTGAATCTAAACATGTACTTAGATTTTTGATTATGGGCCCAGTTTTCAAGTTGGTTCAAATCAGGATCCAAAATTATTATATTAAGTTTTGTGCAATAGCAAGAAATTTTCAATTGCACAGTATTCAGCAATAGCAAGAAATCTTCAATTGCACAGTATTGTGCAATAGCAAGAAATTTTCAATTGCACAGTATTGCGCAATAGCAAGAAATCTTCAATTGCACAGTATTGTGCAATAGCAAATATTTTCAATTACTCAGTATTGCGCAATAGCAAGAAATATCTAATTGCAATTTCAATTGGAGTTATCTTTCTTTGTCCAGAATAGTAGTTGAATCAACTTAAATCTTTGTTTTATACAATACAGATAAAAAATTAATATTTCAATTGGAGTTATCTTTCTTTGTCCAGAATAGTAGTTGAATCAACTTAAATCATTGTTTTATACAATATACAATGTATATTCACTTTTTCTACCAACTGATAAATTAAAACAGTCTTTACCATTCAGTGATAACAAGTACTTTATTTTACATTTTAATATTTTATGATGTATTTAAATGAGTAGTTATTGTTGCAAACTCCATTAGAAATTTGAATTGAGATCAGTTTTGGAAAAAGGGAAAGGGGGATGTGAAAACAAATGGGGGTGGGGGGTTAAATTTTTCTCATTTCAGATTTCATAAATAAAAAGAAAATTTCTTCAAACATTTTTTTGAGAGGATTAATATTCAACAGCATAGTGAATTGCTCAAAGGCAAAAAAAATATTTTAAGTTCATTAGACCACATTCATTCTGTGTCAGA
Organism: Mytilus galloprovincialis; assembly: GCF_965363235.1. Classification (NCBI taxonomy): domain Eukaryota; kingdom Metazoa; phylum Mollusca; class Bivalvia; order Mytilida; family Mytilidae; genus Mytilus; species Mytilus galloprovincialis. The sequence continues at coordinate 4,517,421 of NC_134843.1, read as the reverse complement.
AACCTATGCTGTGTCAACTATTTAATCACAATCCAAATTTAGAGCTGAATCCAGCTTGAATGTTGTGTCCATACTTGCCCCAACCGTTCAGGGTTCAACCTCTGCGGTCGTATAAAGCTGCGCCCTGCGGAGCATCTGGTTTTTTACTGAAACTTACATTATCAAGATGCAAGTTGATTTCTTGATTGACAACATATATTTGTTACGTTTGGAGGACGTGTTTTTTCAACAGACTGTCGTCATTCCAATGGGAACCAATTGTCCCTCTGGTATCTTTCGTCCCTCTTTTATATCCTGCTGTTCGGTGTGAGTCAAGGCTTCCGTTTTGAAGACTGTACTTTGACCTATAATGATTTACTTTTATAAATTGTGACTTGGATGGAGAGTTGTTTCACTGGCACTCATACCACATCTTCTTATATCTATATATGAAAAGAAAATGTGACATTTAGTATATACTAGCTTGATGTTGATTTGTCAGGATGTTGATTTGTCAGGAACATATATATTGATAGCACTGTTCCAAGATTTGGTATTAGTAATTTGTTTTTTATAGAATTACTTACCAAACGAATTTTTATTTATATATTTGATCAGTTTTTCGGAGATACCTATAGAAAACAATATGGATTCACCCCAGATGTGATTATCATTTATCAAGATATTCACTTTTGAATTTTTAAATAGCTATATGTTTATGGGCAGTTTCTCAATTTTTACCAAATTTCAGTGGAAAAACATTGTCAATAGTGCGATAAACCTGATTGAGAGTCTTCAAAAGGAAGAACGAATGCGTATAGTGAAAACGATTTTATACGATTCCTAAGGTTGTCAGTGAGAACAATGGCTATGATTTCCTGTGGCAATATGCAAAAATTAATATGTGCACAGAATTTTAAACACAGACACTTGCTATATCATACATAATATAATGGAAGCACAGGGTTTCCGTGAAATCTAATCTGGGGGACTGCACAAACCGTATCATACACTGCGACGGACACCAAGCATATTATGGTTTGCTGTATACATCATAATGGTTTTTCGTTTATTGTTTTGAACATAAAACTGGTCGTTAGTTTTCTCATTTGAATTGTTTTACATTTAACATTTCGGGTTCTTTTATAGGTAACTAGGTGTGTTTTTTGCTCATTGTAGAAGGCCGTACGGTGACATGTAGCTGTTAACTTCTATGTCATTTAGTCTATTGTGGGGAGTTGTCTCATTGGCAATCATACCACATCTTCTTATTTTATTACATATGGTGTCCATGTATGCATTGGTTCACATTTAATAGTGTCCAAAACTGTTTTGATGTAAATTGTGATCGTTGTGAAAAAGATATCTGTGAAGTTTTCTAAAGTAATTCGTTACTTAAACGTGACACTGACCTCAATGCTAAAATATTTTCTCTAATGTTGAAAAATCACAGGTGATGAAATTTAAAGGCAAAAAAATCCTCATTGGTGCTTAAAGTGAGTAATGATTAAATGGCAATAAAAAGAAAGCATAGTTTACTCTCTGAGGAAGAAAACACATATATAGATGCTGTCTATGTTTAAAAACACGTCAGTGGAGTCTACTGGTGACACAAACGGTTACGCATTTAATGCTCTAAAAAATCGGGGCAAACTTAAAACAGAGTTTTCTCCTGCAGCTTAATATCAATTAAATTTGTATACGGCAATGACATTTACAGTTCAGCAGGAATACAACAGAGCATTATATTTGCGCACATTTCCAATTTCATTTGAGAGTGCTATCTTCGAATTTGCGCACATTTATTTTTTAGTTAATCAGACATATTTTACAAGTTAACACACGTACATGTTAGGAAGATATCAGCATAATTATAATTTTCAAAAAGGATTACTTGTTTTGTTTATTGAATGGGTGAAAAGATTGGTCCTCAGTGGCGGATCCAGGAATTTTCATAAGTGGGGGCCCACTTACTGCCCTAAGAGGGGGCCCGCTTCAGTGATTCCCTATATAAGCAACCAATTTTTTTCCCAAAAAGGGGGGGCGGGCCCCCTGCCCCCCCCCTAAATCCGCCTCTGGTCTTGGAAGCAACAAAAAAAAAACATGCACGGAAACTGGCGAAAGCCTTCAAGAGATGACTACGATTACGTATTTTTTCGAAACAAAAAAAAAACTGCAAAACTTACAAAATGAAAAGCCTTGCATCTTTGATCATTTTTACAACCTGTTCGACGCCACTGCAGTAGTACTTCTCGTCCACGGGGGTCGAGATTATCACCGGTCTAGTTGTCAGCACTTTTACGTCACATGAAATATCATTGATGCTGGGGGAATACATTTTTATGTTATAAAATTAAAATTGAGAAAGGAAATGGTGAATATGTCAAAGCGACAACCACCCGACCATAGAGCAAACAACAGCCGAAGGCAACCAATGGGTCTTCAATGTAGCGAGAATTCCCGCACCCGTAGGTGTCCTTCAGCTGGCCCCTAAAATATGCATAATAGTACAGTGATAATGGACGTCATACTAAACTCCGAATTATACACAAGAAACTAAAATTTAAAATCATACAAGACTAACAAAGGCCAGAGGCTCCTGACTTGGGACAGGCGCAAAATTGCGGCGGGGTTAAACATGTTTATGAGATCTCAACCCTCCCCCTATACCTCTAGCCAATGTAGAAAAGTAAAAGAATAACAATACGCACATTAAAATTCAGTTCAAGAGAAGTCCGAGTCTGATGTCAAAAGATGTAACAAAAGAAAATAAATAAAATGACAATAATACATAAATAACAACAGACTACTAGCAGTTAACTGACATGCCAGCTCCAGACCTCAATTAAACTGATTGAAAGATTATTAACCTGTTTTGGGCTTTTTCAAGGCGTGTGTAACTGTTATATGAAATAAAAATAAACTGTTAACTGTTAACCCCCTGACTGTTATCTGTTTTGTTAAAATTTCCAATGTTGAGCCTCCTGAAGGGGTTTTTGACTATTTACGTGATAACTTGGCAATTTTTGAAGTGATTATTTGATTACCAGACCAAATATTTTATGATTATTTGATATTTTAGGACTGTATTGTTGATTATTAGAAGTATCTTGTTTAAAAAAGAATTAATAACTATGTGATTATATTGGCAAAAACAAATGTGATTATGTGATTACTTAGACACCCCTATGTTTAACCCTGTCACATTTTTTCAATGTCTGCATGCCTGTCCAAAGTTAGTAACTTGTGGTTGTCGTTTGTTGCTGTATATAATATTTGTATTTCGTTCGTTGTTTTTTCATTAATCAAGCCGTTAGCTTTCTCGTTAGCTTTCTCGTTTGAATTGATTTTTTTTTTGCATTTCTGGGCCTTAATAGCTGACTAAGCAGTAAAGGATTTGCTTATTGTTGAAGGCCGTGTGATGACCTACAGTTCAATGTTAAATTCTATGTCATTTGATCTCTGTTGGAGAGTTGTCACATTATCTTCTTACTTTTACATGTTTAATGCAGACAAAATGATAAAGCAAACTTATTAGCCATGCTTTAAATGTTCATTCCAAAAAATTCAAGACATGTTTGTAAAAGATCTAAAACAAAATACACTAAATAGACGTGAATGCGTCAAAAAAGTTTTTTTTCTATTTCTCGAAAACAAATCAATCAATATTTTTAATGATTCGATATTGTTATGACTGAACATTTAAATTTTTCGCGATAATGGTATAAACTTTGTTAATTTCCATATTTTCAAGGCCAGGATATTTATTTCCCGGCTACAATACTCTTTCTTGCCCACACCCTAAGCATATCAAATGTTCGCCCCCTTATACATCTCGAGTCTCTAACATTTTTATCCTTCAGTTTTTCGTACTGAAATTGAATGCATGACATTTTGTCCACTGCGCGTTAAGCAAGCAAATACCAATCAATCATAATGTTTATTGCATTGTCTGTATTTACTAGATTTTACAAAGCTAATTATGTATGATCAGCGGCGGATCTAGAAATTTTCATAAGTGGGGGCCCACTGGCTGCCTAAGAGGGGCCGCTCCCGTCACGCTTCAGTGATTCCCTATATAATCAACCAAGGATTTATATAGTCTAACTATGCAAATCCTTGAATCAACCAAATATTTTTCCCAAAAGGGGGACCCAGGCCCCCTGCCCCCTAAATCCTCCTCTGATGGTTAGGAAAATATTGAGGATCTATAAAGTATTTGAAAAATCGATTGCGACGTCATGTCTAAATACAACAGGTGCGCGCTTTCCGATCCTTCGAGTTAATATTTTGTTACACTTTTATTTCCCTTTTCTTTCTCTCTGAAAATATAAAAACAGAAACTTCTGTCCGGAAATTATTCTCGTTTTGACATAAATGGTAGTTGCATGCCTGTTACAAGAGACATTAGTACTCGATCATACATGTATCTTAAACTTAAACTTTGGAACGAGTAAAGTTGCTTAATTGATAATACATCCAACAGCTGTAGAAAATTAATTATCAGTTTATTAATTGACATTTAATTTAATATAATTTTGAACTTTACGTTCGCCAAGAATTCGTGTGACCAGCAGAGACATATTATTATATGATACCGTTACAGTACAACACTCTTGTGAGGTTCTCTTTTTGTAGTAAAAAAAACTACACATGTTCACTGGCCGTTCACAATCTAATATTAGACCAACAAAAAATGTAGGTCAACGGTAAAAAAAGTCAGTTCAGTCGCTTCAGGTGTATTTTTACGTAATCTACCAACACACAGTTTTAACAGGACAATATGTTACTTTAAAATATTAGAAAAATATAAGAAAAAACATCCTTTTTGACGTCAGTCGGAGAATTGTGCAAGTGCGCAGACAGTCGAATGCGCAAATCATCAAAAGTGATGGCGGGTCTGTGTATATCGTCTGAGAGTTAAGTCTGCACAATAAACAGGATATATGACCACTGCAAGGGGAACCGAGACTCTATGCATCATCCCGTCGGAGTGGGAGGGTCTCTGTTCACCTAGACATGCTATTTTGTTTTGGTCTTTTTGGTAAGTATTTATTTTTTAGTCTTTGGAATCACGGTGTCTTAGGTTCCATGTGGACTTCCGGTCTGTAGGTGCAATTAACTTCCTGCAAATTTATTTAATTTTCTCTTCTTTTGCAGCATTACTTTTGTACAACACGGTCGTTGCTAACGGTAAGTTTATTTTTGCATTTTTAACTTATGTTTACATGTGATGTCATTTAGTGTATTGGAAGGGTTATCAGCCCCAGACAGTCGGTAGACGAATTGACAATCAACAAAGCTGAATGTTTGATTAGTGAGCTACTCTTACGTAACCGCAGACGGGGCAAAGTTTAAGCAAGGTAGACTGCATATTTATTCATTGCACGACATTGCTTTGCATATATTATTTCATTGTATCGAAATTATGCTAAATTATATATGCAGTAGTGAATTAAAATATGTAGAATTAGTCTGGACAGTGACAGGTGAAAAGTTATTTATATCTATAGGTGTTGGTCGTGTATATTGATAACTACACTTTGTAAACAATAGAAACAAAAAAGCATAAAAGATGAAATATTTGTATTTAAAATATACAATTTTGTAAATGTGAATTTAATAAAAAAAAATGTGAATGTAAAAGTTGAAGAAAGATGTCATTGTGCATATTTGGAATATATATTTATAGATCTGTACCCTAAATAATATCCTTGCAGTAAAAATGAATTGCAAATGTAACTTGAGAGTATATGAAGCTATACATATTTATTATATAGACAGTTCAATACTGAACTCATTTGAAGCAAATTCGGGTATTAAGTTTTACAGACAAATGATGAAATCCCTGAGTTTATTGAAATAATTTTGTAATTATGTGGTTTTTTTTTGGTTTTTTTTTTTTTTTATCAAGATCTTTTTAGTGATCAAATGGTCAGACTTCCCAAAATTCAGAATTTATTACAGTTCTGGAAGAATAGAAAAAAATATGCAAGATGAATTATTGCAATTTAAACAAATCTGCATCTAGATATTGGTATCAGATACATGTATCCATATTGGAGTTTTCATTATTGGGTTTCTCACCAAGTTGCTTTATGACAATAATTTCAAAACTTACAGTACATTTATGCAATATGGGTCAGACAAAGCTGTCAATTAACAGTCATCATGAAATATGTTCTGGCCTTCAGCCAAACTATCAGTCAAATATCTTTTTCTTTTTACACCATTTAAAGTATTTTTTAAAGGATATATATAAGGTTTCATGGGCAGGTGAGCATGTGGTGGAATTATAATATACATCTGAATCTGCTTTTTTTCATGAACAGCCAGGTCCCCCTTTTTTCTTATTTTTATTTAGCTGACCAGATGAATCATTGCATCTTGTCTGATTAAATAATTGACAATCCTCTTGATGATTTTCAGGAAGTCCGGTAAATTATATCACATATATCACACACATGTATATATGACTCAATTGTTACCTTTTTCATTCTGTTGAATTTAGAGTGGAAAATTGAACTCTTAAATTTATTCAGTAAATTAGAGTGAGGACATGTTATAACTTCACTTATAAGCATGATATCACAAAGAGTCTGAGCTGCTGAAAATATTGTTCTTATACCACAGACTAATAAGTAGCAATAAATATCAATTATCTGAGATTAACATTTTCAGTTTCCTTAGTCAAATTGTATGGCAAATGACCTAATAACCTAGATAGTGTTTTTTAAAGATTTTTTTCGATTTAAAATCCATAATGATTTTTTTATTAATATGTTTGCATCTCTGTATCTGAATCTGTATTCAAACATCCCCTGTTTAAACAAGAAAAAACTCTTCTATCCCTCACCCTCAACTTTAAATAAATCAAAAAAGAAAACTATTCACAAATAAAGATGATTTATATATACTTTGCCTCAAATTTAGCCCAATATATATATAGATTTTAAATACTGAATATATGCAATATATTGAATTGTAAATTTCACATATATACAAACAGACAAACAGTATGTGAGGATTTAAAATATCACTTAAGACTGAAACATCATAAAAAATTAGTAGATGTTTTAAATAAAAGTACAAATTCATGAATGATTTTATTTGTTGGATACTGCAGAATGTAAAATATTACACATTCAAACTTTTTATAGTTGTTATGATGATTGATCAGTTAGTCCAGACTAAAACATTGATTTTACGAAGAATTTCTATTTTTTCAATCAGTCTTTTGGCATGGTTAGAAATGAGAAAGCCATTGACTAAAGGAAACATGGGAGCCATAGTATTCCACCATTAACGATTTAAATAAAATCATAACCAATATAGATATGTGCTGGAGTCACACAGCAGACTTAAAAAGTTATATATAATACAAGATCTTTGACTTATGATGCAAAAGTTTTTGTGACTTGCAATTCTATAAATTGGACCCCAGTAAAATATTTGTGTTTTCTGGTAACCAGACCCATTTGATATTTATATATATATTTATATATATATCTGTATATAGAAGGGGAAAATGTATAACATTTTGTCATAAAATTCATTAGGGATAGACAAACAAGTTTCTTTTTAGCTTTGATTTGAAAGTCATAGACTAGTATTGAATGCTGAAGAAATGATATTTTAGGTTCTTGCACTACCAACCTTGAATTTGATCATGTATGATATCCTGAACATTCTGTTAAAAATTTTGTAACAAATTACCGTGAAAGAAAAAATCATTTCCTTATTTGAGCATTACAGGATTACATGAATGATTTCTTCTGACTGCATAATAAAGGTCTGATAAGATCAAATTTGATCCAGATTTCAGTCAGACAAAAATTATAGATAGATTTGTATTTATGAGAATACATATAGCTACATATTAAGGCATGCTTTATTGTTGACTTTTTCAGATAGCTGTAAATTATGTAGCTATTTATTATATTTAGCTTTGCATACTGGCTAATAAATTCATGTACCTTAACATGGAAATAATTTTGACTGTTTTAAAAAATTAAAAGTTATTCATGATATCAACTGTTTAATAGAACAATGAAAAATGAATAATATTGAGACATACTTTTAAGGGTATTTAACATATTTTGTAAAGGAGTAATAAAATCCTGACCGGTCCCAGACAGGTGAATGGCCACAGCCTACAGGCAAACATAGTGATTGGTTAGGTTATTTTGACCTACCTTTGCATGTAAACTTATTTACATTGAACAAAGGTTATCCCTGTTAAAATGCATTTGTTTCTGGTGAAAGGACATGTATGAACATTCAGGGTCAGGTGTAAACTATATAATGCATTAATGCTAATATCCATCTGACATGCATGTGTTCCTACCTTAAAGTACATTTTTGTATTACTTTTAATGCATGATTAAAACAGAAAAAAGGAGTTCTTATAAGCAGAAGCATTGTATCCATACCACTTCTAAGATTCTGAAACTTGGACATGTTGGAGGCCACAACCCTAAATTTCCATAATTCCATTCTAAGGGTTGTGGTTTGTGATTTTGAACTGGACCTTATTTTCTAAAGCAGTTCAAGGGGAAATTTAATTATTGAAACAAATGTTCCCTTCAAATGAAATTATAACATGATAAGTTAGGAATATTATCTGTTGACATCAATATAAACCTAAAGAGCTATCCAAGATGTGGCATATACATCAATGAGACAGCAACCCAACAAAAATACCCAGAGGACATCTAGAGGGCAATATACAGTCCCAACAAAACACAGGCAGTTGTCTCAGAATTTTTGACCCCTATATATATATAGAAAAGAAGATGTGGTATGATTACCAATGAGATGACTCTCTGCCCTTTATACCTTTATATAACACATGTTATACTATAATAGTAAGGTATATAAGAAACAAAAATTTTGAGACAAGTGCCTGTACAAGAAAATGACTTGTCCAGGAAATAAGTCTGCAGAATTTCAAGCTCTTAGTCACCCTGAGTTTATATAAAAATTTTGAAAAAAAATAATATGTGCCATTAGAAAGCATATTTCCATTTATCTTTAATTCTTTTTATACGACCGCAAAAATTTTAATTTTTCGTCGTATATTGCTATCACGTTGGCGTCGTCGTCTGCGTTGTCTTCGTCGTCATCGTCGTCGTCCGAATACTTTTAGTTTTCGCACTCTAACTTTAGTAAAAGTGAATAGAAATCTATGAAATTTTAACACAAGGTTTATGACCACAAAAGGAAGGTTGGTATTGATTTTGGGAGTTTTGATCCCAACATTTTAGGAATTAGGGGGCCAAAAAGGGCCCAAATAAGCATTTTCTTGGTTTTCACACAATAACTTAAGTTTAAGTAAATAGAAATCTATGAAATTTTGACACAAGGTTTATGACCACAAAAGGAAGGTTGGGATTGATTTTGGGAGTTTTGGTTATAACAGTTTAGGAATTAGGGGCCAAAAAAGGGCCCAAATAAGCATTATTCTTGGTTTTCGCACAATAACTTTAGTTTAAGTAAATAGAAATCAATGAAATTTAAACACAAGGTTTATGACCACAAAAGGAAGGTTGGTATTGATTTTGGGAGTTGAGGTCTGAACAGTTTAGGAATTAGGGGCCAAAAAAGGGGCCCAAGTAAGCATTATTCTTGGTTTTCGCACCATAACTTTAGTTTAAGTAAATAGAAATCTATGAAATTTAAACACAAGGTTTATGACCACAAAAGGAAGGTTGGTATTGATTTTGGGAGTTGAGGTCTGAACAGTTTAGGAATAAGGGGCCAAAAAGGGGCCCAAGTAAGCATTATTCTTGGTTTTCGCACCATAACTTTAGTTTAAGTAAATAGAAATCTATGAAATTTAAACACAAGATTTATGACCACTAAAGGAAGGTTGGGTTTGATTTTGGGAGTTTTGGTCCAAACAGTTTAGGAATAAGGGGCCCAAAGGGTCCAAAATTGAACTTAGTTTGATTTCATCAAAAATTGAATAATTGGGGTTCTTTGATATGCCGAATCTAACTGTGTATGTACAGTAGATTCTTAATTTTTGGTCCCGTTTTCAAATTGGTCTACATTAAGGTCCAATGGGTCCAAAATTAAACTTAGTTTGATTTTGACAAAAATTGAATCCTTGGGGTTCTTTGATATGCTGAATCTAAAAATGTACTTAGATTTTTGATTATTGGCCCAGTTTTCAAGTTGGTTCAAATCGGGTCCAAATTAAACTTTGTTTGATTTCATCAAAAATTGAATAATTGGGGTTCTTTGATATGCCAAATCTTACTGTGTATGTACATTCTTAATTTTTAGTCCCGTTTTCAAATTGGTCTACATTAAAGTCCAAAGGGTCCAAAATTAAACTAAGTTTGATTTTAACAAAAATTGAATTCTTGAGCTTTTTTGATATGCTGAATCTAAACATGTACTTAGATTTTTGATTATGGGCCCAGTTTTCAAGTTGGTTCAAATCAGGATCCAAAATTATTATATTAAGTGTTGTGCAATAGCAAGAAATTTTCAATTGGACAGTATTCAGCAATAGCAAGAAATCTTCAATTGCACAGTATTGTGCAATAGCAAGAAATTTTCAATTGCACAGTATTGCGCAATAGCAAGAAATCTTCAATTGCACAGTATTGTGCAATAGCAAATATTTTCAATTGCACAGTATTGCGCAATAGCAAGAAATATCTAATTGCACAATATTGTGCAATAGCAAGAAATTTTCAATTGATTGGAGTTATCTTTCTTTGTCCAGAATAGTAGTTAAATCAACTTAAATCATTGTTTTATACAATATACAATGTATATTCACTTTTACTACCAACTGATAAATTAAAACAATCTTTACCATTCAGTGATAACAAGCACCTTTTGTTACATTTTAATATTTTATGATGTATTTAAATGAGTAGTTATTGTTGCAAACTCCATTAGAAATTTGAATTGAGATCAGTTTTGGAAAAAGGGAAAGGGGGATGTGAAAAAAAAAATGTGGGGGGGGGGGGGGGTTAAAATTTTTCTCATTTCAGATTTCATAAATAAAAAGAAAATTTCTTCAAACATTTTTTTAAGAGGATTAATATTCAACAGCATAGTGAATTGCTCAAAGGAAAAAAAAGTATTTTAAGTTCATTAGACCACATTCATTCTGTGTCAGAAACCTATGCTGTGTCAACTATTTAATCACAATCCAAATTTAGAGCTGAATCCAGCTTGAATGTTGTGTCCATACTTGCCCCAACCGTTCAGGGTTCAACCTCTGTGGTCGTATAAAGCTGCGCCCTGCATAGCATCTGGTATTTTTTTTACTACATTGTCAGATATAATGATGTTTATTTCTGTTGAAGAAACCAGGATATGATAGTAAATGAGAATGTAATCGATATTTATAAGTCTGAGACACCTTACTGAAATCACAGAACATGTAACAGATATTTATAAGTCTAAGACACCTTACTGAATTCACAGACAGAATGAAATTCCAGAAACCAGGAAGAATGAATTATTAATGTTAAATTCAATCAATATTTGTCACAAGGTTATTTAGGGCTTAGGAACTTAAATTTTACTATTTGAATTGCTGTTTTTTCCAGTAGCTCTGTTACATGTTATGTTTAAAGATACCTTCTTGTTTTTGCTTTGCCATTTTCAACATAGAATGAAACTTTTTAATAATGGTTGCTAATGTTGATATCTTATTTATTCTATTGGATTTTCCAGAAATATGTGTGAGCACACAGCTTTCCCTTCGGTTTAAAAATAGGATAATTGTATCTGATAAATTGGTTATGATTTTCATATATTTGCAGTTAGAGGTAATGCAAAAAGTCAAAGTGTAATCTGATCTTGATCTGTAATATAATTGTGTAAGTTGAAAGCAAAAAAGAAATTAAGATCATAGGCAGATTTAAGGGGACCTGAGCCCCCTCCCCCTTTTAGTGAAAAGTTTTTGGTTGATTATTTAGGGAATCAATGAAGCATGACTAGAGTGGGTCCCTTCTCAAAAAGTCAGTGCCTCTCCCCCCCCCCCCCCCCCCCTCCATCATTTTATGAAAAAGTCTGTAAACACTGCTGAAGAGTCCAGTTAACCTAAACTTTTCTGCTATTGATATTCATATAAAAATTCATTTGTATTAGACATAAATGGGATCCTAAAACTAGGATATCTTATGAAGAATCAAAATTTTAGGTAGTAACTTAAAAAAAAAAAAATCTTGAATAGCCTATTAGGTTCCCATAGAAGTACAAGTTGGTCTCCAGTTCAGGCAGTTGGGTTCTTTGAAAGATGACAACAAACATGCATGTATCTATGCCACATCCCAGGTGGTTAAAACATTTCTTCTGTTTTATCCTTGTGTCATGATGGTTTATTAGGGGCAACACTTATTTTAAGACTCTAATGACTAAAATGTAAGGCATGAAAATTAACATTTCTGCTTGAAGGACTTCTAACTGGCCATGATCAACAAGAAATGTAATCAACAAAGTTTCATTTTGAGGAATAGAACAGTTGTAAACCACTTAGTAACAAGTAAACGTCAGTTCTGCTTAAAGAAGAAAAATAAGTTTTGAAATCTTGATTGAAGTGGTGATATAAATAAGTAAGATTCTTTGTAAATGTGAACTAGGGTGAAAGTGGTGTGTTTAGTTTGTGCATGCCAGGAATAGCTGGCATAGAGTGAAGGCTATAGAATGGTAGGATGAATTGTATGTATAGTTAATTAGCACTGAACAGCCAACTGTTTTTAAGAATGAAGCAATTGATTAATGTAGAAGTTTTAATGTTCATTTTGGAATTTGTAGGAAAAAAATATTGACATCATTTATAACAGACAGACCTATTACAGGCTATTAATATGCAACAAAAAAGTGGTATATGAGATACATAATGTGAAAGTTCATAACCTTAAATACTTTAAATTGACATACTTGTTCCACCGCACATGTAAGCTAACTTACATGCTTTATGTACTAAGATTAATATGCTTCAACAGGATTTTATTGAAGACCCACTGGAGGCCTTGACACATTCCCCATTTTCATTCTCAATTTGATTAAAAAATGTGTATGTGTATGGTAACTTGAAAACTGTGTACATTTGTGGTGACCTATAGTTGCTATAATCTTCGCCATGTGGTGAATAGTTGTCTCAGTCATGGACAATCATACTACATATCCTTATTTAAAATCTACAAGTTGTGGGTGCCACTAAAGTTTTAAGTTTGCAGCCACTTGACCATTGATAGTTAATTTGTTTCATTGATGTTCTGAATCTGTCAACATATTTGTTATATACACAATTAAAGCATATAAGAACAGGGGTAGATCCAGCCATTTTCAAAAGGGGGGTTTCCAACCATATGATACGTCCCCATTCAAATGCATAGATTGTTCAAAAAAAGGGGGGGTTCCCAACTCTCGGAACACCCCTTCTGTATCCGCCACTGTTTGAATATGGATTGTAAATGCAGCTCATTGTTTTCTTTAAAATACCTAGATTTTTGTTCTACTTACAAATTCTAAACAAACATCTTTTATGAAAGCTGACAGACCTGGTGACATTTGCTTCAGGAAAGTAGAACTGTATTTGAATATCACTGGTGCTTAAAGGTTCATTGTTTTTTTTAAGTTTTTCTGATTCTGTTTGTATAATGTTGTGTCCTCCCATTCTAATTAATTGTGTTCTGAATAAAGAGGATTACCATATTTAACTATAGAAACATTGTTCAATGCATGCTTTTTTCAATGGTTATATAGCTATAAAGCTAGCAAATGATTTTCTAACATAAACAGTTCAGGGACTAATAATTCAAATAAAGTGCTACTTCTTAATCCTTAACAAAAGTTCAAGCACATCAGTAACAGCAGATTTATTCTGACTTTTATGAAAAAATATCTTACTGTTGAAAACATTTATGTGAATAAATAAGAATTTATAATTTTCAACTTTTGACCTTGACATCATACATTCTGCCTTTCATCAACTGATAAAACAGCCATCAGACTTCATCTGTGTGCAATAACTGATAAATAATCATTACACACTTGCCAGATTTAAGCTTTTTTCATTGAAAATTTCTTCAATCAAATCTAATACAGCTTAAGTTTGTATAAAGAAAACCATTGATTCAAAAAATATAATTCTGGAAGCCGGTAATTTGGATTTTTTTTTTTAGATTTACTGGAAGCATTTATTATGGTAAAAAGTACCATAGTTTTATTTGAATACCCAAACAGAAAAAATGATAGGATGGCCAACTGCATTGCTCAACTGGTCGCCAGTTGAACTAACAGTTGAGGGCCAGTTGAGGGCTAGCTGGCCATCAGTTGAGCAAATAGTTGAGGGCCAGTTGAGGGCTACATGGATTTTTGCCATGCAAATTAGGTAGCCCTCAACTATCAATGCTCAACTTTATGCAAATTAGTTGAGCAATGTTGAGAAAATATCATAGTTGAGGGCTAGGTGTCCAACAGTTGAGCAATTAGAGTTGAGGGCTACCTGGCCAATAGTTGAGGACCAGGTCAATAAAAGTTGAGGGCTAGGTGGCCAATAGTTAAGGGCCAGGTCATTAAAAGTTGAGGGCTAGGTCTTTAAAAGTTGAGCATTATCTGGTAATTGCTAACTGATGACTACATACTGTAGAAAAAATAAATTTAAATTGTGTATTTTTATAGCCAAAATACTGCAGAAAGATCTCAACTCACAACAGACTACATGAATGCTTTATCCTTTCTTTTTAAAAGTTATCTTGTAAATAAAAACAGATCTCTATTTTTATACCAAATTCATTATATTAGAATATTCTGATTTTATAAGTAATACCTTCTAAAAAAAATTGTCTTAATAATAAAATAAATATGTCTCCTGTCTTACGCATTTTGATAATATATAAATTATAATTAATGCATGAATATATTGTCTCAATTTTTTTTTCACTCTAAAAAGTTATGAGAACACTTTAAATATCACTATTTATAATAATACTTCCTGTCCACTTGCACTAACATTTATATCACCAGGTCATATTTCTAATTGCTCAACTTTTGCTCAACTATAAAAAAAAAAAATTCAAAGTCTGAATGCTCAACTTTTCCTCAACTACAAAAAATTCAAAGTCTAAATGCTCAACTTTTCCTCAACTACAAAAAATTCACAAAATTCAAAGTCTGAATGCTCAACTTTTGCTCAACTATATGAAAAACAAAGATCAATTGCTCAACTTTTCCTCAACTTAATGGCCAGCTTTAGTTGAGGGCCAGTTGAGCGACATCTATCAAACATACAGTGCTTGGCCAGGTTTGAGTTGAGCTAAGATGCTCAACACCTAGCCCTCAACTATTTTGTTTAAAACAGCTTGCCCTCAACTGTCCGCCACATGGCCATCAACTGGCCCTCAACTTTTTTTTCTGTAGGGGTTGCTTAAAATGTGACCTTTTTGAGTTTTTTCATTTATTGATGTTGCACTGTTGTCATGTCATTTATCAATTGTTTACAAGTTAAGATTGCCTTAACAGATCTTCAAAATATTTATGTACAATGTTTATACTATAGAAAAAAGGTTCCTTTGTCTTTTTTTGTGGAATTTGAATTAAAATTGTTGTAGAAAAGTTGTTTTTGTTTTAAACTGTTTTTTAGAAACACATTTTTGTGCTAGAATTTCAGAAAAAATAGACAATGTGTTATATGCTATTTAAAAATTAATTCCCAAATGACAAAAATGTTCTTTTTTAATGCAACCGTATGTATGTCATCACTCAGAATGTGCAAATTTGAATTGGAGACATATATCATGCAACAATTTATATTTTATTTGACATGTAGATGACTTGCAACAAGTATTAGCACAATTTAACATCTACTGCAAACTTTTGACCTGAATTAAAAAAAAAGAGAGTATTCGAATAGCTTCTAGATTTAAAATTTGTAAACACTTGAAAGGTTTTACATTCTGTTTGTTTCTTTATTTGTTATAGTTAAGTGACTTAAGATCTAATCAGAATGATAATATTTGCTAATCTTGGAATCATATTAAGCAATGAAATTCTATTCTCAAAGTAGGCCAAGATGACCTACATTTTACACATGATTGACTTTAATTATGTTAGCAGTAAAGGTACACATCTACTTTGCATGTTAGCAGTAAAGGTGCAAATCTACTTCGCATAAAAGATTATCTTTTGTTGAGGTATATATAGGGGGCTGGGCTATCCCTGTTTTGATACAGCAAGGTTCCTAAATTTCACAGAGAAATATATTCTGGCTGCTTTAAAGGTATCTACATGTACAATAAGAATAATCAATTTGTCAAAGATTCCTCTTCATTTGATGAAGAATTTGATTAAAATTTACAAGTGCCAAGAATGCCCAAGGCATACAATATATGTTTGAAACCTTCAAATATAGTAAGACCTTTTTGCACTAGCACATAATTCACTTTCATTGATCATTTTGTCACTCAGCCGATGAATAAACTGTCTGCTGAAAGATTCAAGAAACTATTTAAAAAATATGTATCTGTCTTTGTTAAAAGAGTTCTACATTTGTTAATGGCTTAAATATGTAAATGCTGTGACTGACTTTTACCTTGAAAACAGCAATCATTAATCATATTTTGACACATTCTTTATAAAAAGAAGCTTTTACTGAAATTTGGCATAATCCAAGACTATGCCTCTCAGTACAGGTGCCAACATTAATGTTTACCATTAAGTAAACATTTCAATGAAAATGCAGTAAATTAGATTTCAACTTTATACTTATACACCTGTATGTAATCAGATTACTATTTATTTCTCGTTTCTGCCTCCATTGCTGAGTTTTTTGTTTTGTTAAAAATGAAGAGTTATGTAAATTGGACACTTTTTCAACTCATTCTTTTAAAATGCCATTTAGATGGTTCTTTCCAACAACTCAACTTTTGGTATATTGGTGAATTTATTTATTTTTTTGGGTACCATTTTTTGTGGTTCAGGAAAACTTAGTGGATATGTGATTTCATGGTTTTGCCAATGCTTACAAGCCTATAAAATATTTATACTTAAACATTTAAATTGTAGTTTACCTCTGTAACCCATGAAAATTGCAACCTGAACAAACAACATGAATCCAGTTAGTAAATAACATAGATCACAACCACTAAAATTCTCTTCAACTTCATACTTTATTTGGCCTTTTTAACTTTTTTGGTTTCGAGGGTCACTGATGAGTCTTTGTAGACAAAATGGGCATCTGGTGCAAATTTTATATAAAATTTCACCAATCCTGGTACCTATGATAAGTTTATTTATGTAAATTAAGTTCTGCCTTTACAATCAGCACTTGCACAAAACTGGACCTCTATTGTGTTTACACCTTCGGTGTGGAATTTGATATAGAATGGGGACCAGTTTAGTTTTACACACCTCTATTACCCGCTATTTGTACTGCTGATGCAATAGATAACACAGATTCAAATCAGCTGTTTACACAATGGCTACTGAAACTGCAATAACGTATATGCTGTACTGGATAGGAATAACAATTGTTTGGAATTAATACCAAAAACAGTTGGAACCCCAAAGCCTGTGAAGGTATGGGTGTTTCAAGCTGTCAGTAAAATGGTGGTATTTTGATCAATAAAATGTTATATTAAATTTAGACATCTTTCTCACAGTTGAAATCATTATTTTTCCTGCCAGTATTCAGAACACGAGTTTTAGTTTCAAATACACAGGTGTAGCTAAATTTACCATTTTCCTTGGCATTCGTGGGAGTAAAGTTAGGTTTTAATCCAGAAATTTGGCTAAACATGTTCCTTAAGTCAGTCAGTGTATTGTGTCTAGACAGATTTATTTTTATAATTTATATATTTTGTATCCTACAATCAATATTGTTATACAGCTACACACAAACCTGTAATTTCTACAGTACATATAATTAAAAGGAGATGGAGGTAAAAAGGTTAAAATAGCAGCAAGCCAACAATAGAGAGATTAAGTAGCCCCTCATGATATGTATCAAGATCAAGCGCTCACAGAGTTTGTAATATTTCCTGCAATTCTTCCTTAATTTAGAATAAATGTATATATGGTATAATTAAACAGCAAATCATTACACAAAACTCTTTACTGGACAAAAGTCAGTGGCAGATCAAGAATTTTTTGTAGGGAGGGCCAGCTGACTGACTTAAGTGGGGGCCCTCTCCAGTCATGCTTCGGTGATTTCCAGACAACACTTTCCCCCAAGATATACCTATGTAAGTCCTGACCATTTCCAATAACTTGCAATCATTTCTTTTCTTAGGTTTGTTGGTGAAAAAGCTCCAGAAACTTAAAAAAAAACAGGAAATTTTGCAAGCAAAGATAGATTATTAAACCTATGCCAGTTTGGCCTAAATTTGGCTGTATGGTCTTTTACCTTTTTTGTGAAAAATTATCTAAATAGAGTAAGATTGAAGCACTTCTAATACAAAGAGTGAAAATGTTGGACTTGGGATTTCATTCACACAAATGAATGTGTGTCATAGTTCCAGTTGGACTGAAGCTTTTAAATTCTCCTTTAGTCGTAAATAAATAACTATTGCAATATTTTTTTCCTTGAAATTTTGAATTGTGAGATGGTTTTGATAACTATCATCTATTATATAATAATTTAATATGGGTTCATTCCAATATTAAACTTGATCTTTACTTGATAAATAATGTATAATTGAATTCTTCAAAGAATTGGCAGTGGTAGTAAATTCAATTATTTAACTTGGTCTATCATCTTCCTTGGAAATTTGTTTCCAGTTTTCATGGTTATCCAGTTGTACACTGGAGTAGCACGCTGCCTATATAACGATTCTATCAAATTTTCCTCCAATTTCTCAGTCTACCTTGGGATTTGACAGCTGCTACTGACTTGCAGCAATTGCTATAGTGCTTGTCTTAGGAATTTAGAAAGTTTGGACATTTTCCAGATATTAAAAAGGAAGCTTAGGACAGGAATTTTAATTTGTTAAAGATGTTTTAGTACAGAAGGATTATCTATCCTGTAATTAATATTCTAATCACGATATGTCTGAATAGGACCTATTATGAAGGACAATTTTAGCTTTACATGTATGGGGCCCTAAGTTGTTGGGAATGAGTATTTCAGTAATCAAGTTCTATCTATATTTTAAAGTTATTATGAGTAAAAGGATATGCGATATTTGCATGAATAAGAATGAGACAAACTATACAAAACAAAATGTAAATAAAGGAAATCTTAGGACCTTAACATAAGTCAAGCATCAAAATGTTGTGACGATATGTAATAGAGACCATTTGAGATGGATGCCAAATTCTATGAAATACAATAATGAAAGGATGTTACTTTAGACTCTGGCTTGGGGCAGGCCAATGAGCCACATATACATATGTCATGTATGGTAGAGATAAACTAAAGTAGTGAGCATTACCCTTGCCCTGTCAGTGGCGGATCCAGGGGGCGGTTCTGGGGTTGGAACCCCCTTTTTTATGGCTGATCAATGCATTTGAATGGGAGCATATAGTTGGAACCCCCCCTTTACTCTGTGTTGGGAACCCCCCTTTTTAAAATGGCTGGATCCGCCACTGCCTGTTTATTTTTAGCAATAGAGCAGAGAATAGCCTACAATAATATGGTTCAGATAAAGCATTTACCTAGATGATTCAAGAATTTAAACAGAAAAACACAGATTCCTATATAACACAATATCAATTGTGCAGCATCTTTGTATCTTGTTTTAAATTTTTAAGGGGCATTAAGTTTAACTCTTGTACATCCTTAGTTCAAAATAAGTTTTAGTTCTCTAACTTTCGTTTGCCTGAACCAAATGCAATGGAACTTATACACAATACTTATTACACCAAAACACAGATCTAGTTTTAATTTTGTTGGTGTCACTTTAACTTTTCTAGAGTTATGCCCCTTTACAGTTGGACAAATTGCTGAATACTTTGTTGCCATTCTATGATTTATGTTTGCCTCAACCAAATGTTATTCACTTGTGCTAAATGCTTATTACCACAACACACAGGTCAAGTTTGAACTTTGGTGATGTTACTTTTATTTTTCTACAGTTATGCCCCTTTAGAATTGGAAAAAACTGCTGAATTTTTCATTTCTGTTCTCGAAGTTAACTTTGCCTCAACCAAATGTTATGAAACTGAAAAACACAATGCTTATTACTCCAAACTCAGATCAAGTACGAATTTGGGTAGTGTCACTAAATAGAGTTATGTCCCTTTCACTCCATTCTTTTGATTGGACCCTGCATGTTTATGCTAAAAATAGAATTTGAAGTTTACTCAATATTAAATTAAAACTGCACTGGTATCTGGTTTGAGGTATGCAAATTTGATTTTCACAATGGAGAGAAAAAAATGCATGTGTTTATTGTCAGCATGTTTGAAGATAAAATTGCATTCATTTTATAAAACATAATAGAGTGTTGATTTGTACGACATGTTTTATAACATAGAGAGATTCCAGATTGCTGTTTTTGCATAAATAGTTTGATGAGAATACATTATGTAATAAACTGCTCTGATATAATACTAATCATCAATGGTGTCTACAATTTGAATGAAACCTGACTCATACTTTTAGAATAGAATGATTTCTGATTCCTATTATTTAGTTTTATAACTGCCATCAGTACATTTACTGCAGCTTGAGAAGGTGAAAGAAGAGGCAATAAGCTTTAATTGTAAAAATTATTTCTACTTTCAAGATCTGATTGTATGGCTAGACAACTGGTTAGAATTGATTTGATAATACTTCATAAGAAGGCATGTTGAAATGAGAAAAATTGATGAAATAAATTGATTCATTTTCCAATTTTCACCATATTTTTGTGCCAGACGAACTACAATTAGACAAAGTCTTGTCTCGCTTATTACTTGTCTGAGGATAGAGATTTGGCTCAGAGGCTTAGCATTTTGTGTCTGACACATTAATCTGGTTGATTAGTCTTTGTGTGACCAGTTCTGTTTATAAACCCACATCCACGTTGATGACCGGGATTTTGGATGCTGATACTACTCCCTGTCTATAGACTGATAAGCAGTTTACCGATATATTCATGGAGATTTAGACCTTGTCTGTCAGATGTTTACTCATTGTTACATATTTTAAGATGATGTTGTCTCGTTAAAAGGTGAGCTAAGTTTCATAAGATCTGGTGGTTTTAGGGTAGTTTGAAACAAATCTGTCTACTACTTGTGTTTGTGTGGGGGTTAGGGGAAGATTGTGTTTGTGTGTTGGGGGGGGGGGGGTACACAAAAAGTACAAGTATAGGAACGTTTAAGGAGAAGGTAGATTTTTTTTAAAAGAAGGCAGGATATCAAAGTTATAGTGATGATTTTCATAAATGACAGAAAGTAGCAGACCAAAATGGTGAAATAGAAGGTTTTTCAGCAGACTATAAAAACCTAAGGAAACTGATTTTATCATTAGATTTGACTTTTCAGTCAGGAATAACCTATTATTTTAATTGGAAAAGAATTAACCTGGTGTATTTTAAAAGTGCCAAGGTCACATTTTACTAAAAGGATTATTTAGATTGAATGTTTGTGGTTAGATTTATGCGTAAAAATAACTTTTATTTTATTAATGTGGAAAGTATTAATATTTGAATAGAATAGATTTTATAGATCAAATATTAATGCAGTCTGGTGGTCTGACCATTGACCAGACAGGAGATTGATCTAGATAAAGGTCAACCTGTCTGCCTTGGTAATCCTAATTATCAATGATTTACCTTTGTCAGATGTGTACAGCTTATTATTTAATGATCATTGGGACTATTTATAGATTGTTATGTCTGTTTAGCTTTTATCTCAATTTATATACCTGATCCAAGGTGTGTATTCGTTAATTACTGAATGAGATCATAAAATATAAGGTATTTAAAATTTCATTCACAGTAAAAGAGTGCACATAAGTTATCAAAAAAAATCAATCCTTTGAATAAAATATTCTAGACATGGGATAAATGGTGAAAAGGATGATGTCATATAAATGCTCACAGTAGTTTAAATGAAGAACATTCTTTTTTTGGAAAAGATATTGATTTATGAACTGTTCAAGGTTCTGTATAGAAAATAAAATTGGCAAACTATTTTTATGTGGTATAAATGTAAAATTGAAATTGTGAAAAGAAAAATATAAAAAGATGGATATTGCAGTGCAAACATTTAATGTGATGGTATCTGTTTTAATGGTTTTACTGATTTACAACATAAGATTTTTTGAAGAAATCCCTATATTAATGAAGTCATAATTTTGATGACTTTCATATCAAACTTTTCATACGTTCCTGAAATTGATATTTTTTTTTGTCCTTTTTCATTATTTATTTTACTTCTATACTAATTTCCCATTTTGCTTCTGCATGAAATCAACTTGTGGACAATACGGGGATTTGACCAAATTCCGTCATATGATACCCATTTTAGGATGTAACCTTTCTATTATTCAAATTAAACAATCTCTGGTTGTGATTTACCTGTATTATATTGTCTGTGTTATATATGTATGTATGAATGTCAAATCTTTTATGTAAATTACTATTGAAACTCAGTCAGTTGTGCAATGCACAAGTTTTAAGTACATACAGATTTGATAATCAAAAAGACCTGTTACTCTTATCAAGCAGACAGGAAAATAATGGCCGTTACTAAAATCTGGGATTGTAATTGGGAAGGGAGGATAAAAAGCAAATAAATTAAAATAAACAATAGGAAAATCAAGTGTATTGTTGATTCCTTCTGAACATATCCAGGGGCGGATCCAGCCATTCGAAAAAGGGGGTGGAGGGGTTTCAACCCATAGTAAAGGGAGGCTTCCAACTATATGCTCCCATTCAAATGCATTGATCGGCCAAAAAAAAGGGGGTTCCAACTCCCAGAACCCCCCCCCCCCTTGGATCCGCCAATGACATCCTTGTCTTGATTCTGGTTTGTTTTTTCCCTTTCATATTTTTGAAAAGTCTTGTGGTTTCCAGCTTTCATTGTATAATCAGCCACAATCTTTATTTCAAATGTGTCAGTTTGACGTATAGAGGAAGACATGTAAATACCTTAGAGGTTACTCCCAGTTTGAGCCACTGTGAGAAAGGCATGTAAATACCTTAGAGGTTACTCCCAGTTTGAGCCACTGTGAGGAAGACATGTAAATACCTTAGAGGTTACTCCCAGTTTGAGCCACTGTGAGGAAGGCATGTAAATACCTTAGAGGTTACTCCCAGTTTGAGCCACTGTGAGGAAGGCATGTAAATACCTTAGAGGTTACTCCCAGTTTGAGCCACTGTTTAAGGCATGTAAATACCTTAGAGGTTACTCTCAGTTTGAGCCACTGTTTAAGGCATGTAAATACCTTAGAGGTTACTCCCAGTTTGAGCCACTGTTTAAGGCATGTAAATACCTTAGAGGTTACTCCCAGTTTGAGCCACTGTTTAAGGCATGTAAATACCTTAGAGGTTACTCCCAGTTTGAGCCACTGTTTAAGGCATGTAAATACCTTAGAGGTTACTCCCAGTTTGAGCCACTGTTTAAGGCATGTAAATACCTTAGAGGTTACTCCCAGTTTGAGCCACTGTTTAAGGCATGTAAATACCTTAGAGGTTACTCCCAGTTTGAGCCACTGTTTAAGGCATGTAAATACCTTAGAGGTTACTCCCAGTTTGAGCCACTGTTTAAGGCATGTAAATACCTTAGAGGTTACTCCCAGTTTGAGCCACTGTGAGGAAGGCATGTAAATACCTTAGAGGTTACTCCCAGTTTGAGCCACTGTGAGGAAGGCATGTAAATACCTTAGAGGTTACTCCCAGTTTGAGCCACTGTGAGGAAGGCATGTAAATACCTTAGAGGTTACTCCCAGTTTGAGCCACTGTGAACAGTTCCTTTTGTTTTACAGTGTATGCAACACTTTTTGATTTTCTTTCGTACAATAAACTGTGGATTCATTATTATTAGTAAAGGTAAAAATTTAGCTGTTAAAAGAAAATACTTTTTTTTTCACTATTGATGTGGCCTAAATTAAAATATTGTTTGTTTGCTCTTTTCCAACCCTAGTTTTTGAAACAGGGTAGGTAGGTAGGTAAAATATTTTATTTTTCTTTCCTCGGTACAATTTGTGTCATGGGTAGGCAGGTAGGTATAATATTTTATTTCATAGATACAAAATCTGCCTGATATCATTTTTGTCGGTACAGGTATTGCTTTTGTTTCTGCTTGATATCATTTTTGTCTGTATTGCTTTTACTAATAAGTTTCTGGGACTATTAATATAATAGTCCCAGGAAGTTTTGAAAGAATGTGGAGTTACTTCATATGCATTACTATTTTTTTTTTCTTCAAAAATCAAAGTATAGGGCTGTGCAGGGACTTTCTATATAGTATAAATAGCTATATAGTTAGCAGCATGTTTTAAACGTTTATTTCCCACCATCTTCATCGTCATGAAACCAGTTTGAAGAGCAAAAACTAAGCATTTATCTTATTTTACTTACAACCCTGAGAGTGTTTAAATTTTCATGTGTGCCGATGTTTCCAATAAAAATGCTACAAGATTTTGAAAATCAATTGTCACGTATTTTTCATCGCATTTATAAATGGTATGTATGGAAAAACTTGGCGATTTTACTGCCAATTATTTTCCACTCTACAGGCCTTTGGTTTATGTCAGATGTAAATATTATGTCAAAGCTGGTCAAAGGCATCCTTAACATAATCATCCTGATCTATGGATCACCAAAGGCCATCCACTATACATAGGATGCAATGTCCGTTTACAAAATATTTTGTGCACACGTTGATAATTTTGTATTGGACAAGCTTTTTAGAATGAACCCTGCTCTTCAAGTATAAAGACACAGGGCAACATTCGTCATATCATGATTTCAAAACTTTCAAAATCGATTTCAAATAAATGCTTTGAATCTCTAAATGGAAGTGTTGATATCAAACGCTCACATGATACCAAACATACTAAATCTTGTACAGGGACGATAAAACCCAATGATTCCTTTAAAAAAAGTTTTGAACGGGAAATACAAATATTAGATTTTCAGTTGGAACAAAAAAATAAAATAAAATAAAATCTTGCAGGTAAATACAAATCAGTCCGAACGAATTTATAGGGTCTGTCGATAAAGGGCAAACAAACAATATTTAAATTTAAGCCTGAAAATTTGCACCCACAAAAATATATGTACAGAATGCATTTATAATGCAACAGATTAAAATATACAATTGCCATGATTATTGCTTGCACAAGTCCAATATATACACATGACCAGTTGTCCTCTGTCTTTTTTTATGCCCCACCTACGATAGTAGAGGGGCATTATGTTTTCTGGTCTGTGCGTCCGTTCGTCCGTTCGTTCGTCCGTCCGTCTGTCCCGCTTCAGGTTAAAGTTTTTGGTCAAGGTAGTTTTTGATGAAGTTGAAGTCCAATCAACTTCAAACTTAGTATACATGTTCCCTATGATATGATCTTTTTAATTTTAATGCCAAATTAGAGGGTTTACCCCAATTTCACGGTCCACTGAACATAGAAAATGATAGTGCGAGTGGGGCATTCGTGTACTGGGGACACATTCTTGTTATGTACTGTTTTCAGTTCAGATATGAACAATGTTGGCAAAGTAAAATTGAGAATGGAAATCATGGGAATGTGTCAAAGAGACAACAACAGGACCATAGAACAGACAACAGCCGAAGGTCACCAACAGGTCTTCAATGCAGCGAGAAATTTCCACACCCGGAGGCGTCCTTAAGCTGGCCCCTAAACAAATAAATATACTAGTTCAGTGGTAATGAACGCCATACTAACCTCCAAATTGTACAAAAGGAAATGAAGGAATGCAGAAAATTTTCTAACTACTAGTAGCTTAATTTGATAATTTTGTTTTCATAACATGCCCTTCTTATGTCCATTCCATATGCCATTCCCTGTTGTAGTATGTCCCACCAAATACTTTTCTAAAAGCTTAAATGTTTTATATTATGATAGATTCTATTTATAGACCAAGCAAAGTGAAAATCAGCTGTGTTTGATAGGTAGAGTATAATTATCAAGGAGAAATGTTTTAACTAAACACCCACATGCTATTTTATGCATTTGTTTGCATGTAAAATATACAGACATACCATTATGCAGGAAACGTAACGTTAGATTTGGAATGAAATAAGATCATGTGGGTAGTTAGTTTATATTTGAAAAAAATAATGTTTATTAAGTTGAAATAAGAGGAATGAAAATGTTGGCATCAACACATATCTGTCAGTGGCGTAGCTTGCATGTATGCTCAGATGCTCAAGCATCCACATCAATTTGACAAAAAAAAAATGTTTTTAATAATTATATAATGACAGTTGACAGCATATACACATAATAGTATCCGAATGTATATGAGAATAGGAGAATCGCTTCCAATCATTTCCAAAGCCGTATGCGTGGTTTTTCCTTTATGTAAACAAGATGGATAAAAAATCTCTGAAAACTCATATCCTAATATCGTTTCCTTTGGCACGAAAGACGACGACTCTAATTTTAATGAAGTGTTTTCATTCCAGGGCTCACGAATACCCCTTTCCATCTAGGTACAAATATGAATGTTATTTTCAATAAAAGATCAGAGATCCAATGTCCCCCGCATCCAAGATACATTTTTATGTACAAGAGGGCAAAAACTAAACAAAGCACTTTTTCTATTTTTAATTTATATCTCGAGAGAAAAAGCTTCCAAACAAATACAATGAGATTTGCATTTATAATTTATATTTCCAAAGGGCATATATATTGGCTAAAAATATTTGAAAGGATTTATACTTGCATGTGTGAAAGACATTGCTGCATGATGATATAAGTTTCACAAAAATCTGGCAAGAATTGTACAAGACTGAACGGACGGTTGCCCGGTATTTCCATATCCTCTCGCAGCAATGAATTAAGACAAGTAATCAAAAACCCCATTGGGAGGCTCAAGTTCCAGGAAAGGAGGGTGTCTCTTCGGTTCCTATATTCCGAAGTTCCATATACAGAAGTAATGGGTTTGTTTTTGAGATGTCAAATATAAGATTTGGTGTGAAACTTTTACATTAAATATTTCTGAATTTAATGATGATGGTATTGTTCATAAAATTCTGTTGGAAATATAATGTATACTGGTGTGTAATTTTAAATTAAACGAAAATCTAACCAATGTCGGATTCCAGGGGAATACACTGACATGCATACAGGAAAAATTTAATTTTCTACATAAAAAAGTCCGAAAAATTTGCGACCGTTCGCATCCACATCGTTCCAACCCTGGCTACACCACTGTCTGTCCATGGAGTTGATAATGCTATTGATTGGATAATGGGAAAGAAGGATATATGTTGCTAGAAATCTGTTCATTTATTTATTAGGAAGCAGTCAGTACATCTGAGGAAAACATTGCTGTTCTTCATCCAGACGATTGCTTTGAAAACCTGGCAGTCTCATCAATATAAAGGAGATGTGGAATAATTGTCATTGTCTTTTATATTATCATTTCAACCATAGTTGCTCGAATCTTCAAACGAAACCTTGCAGCAGTTATCTATAAATATATAAAATACATTAATCTTTCACAGATAAAAAGCATGCTTTCTTGTTGTATTTCATCATATATATTTTATAAGTCTCCAGCAAAGCAGCTAGGGGAGGGGAAAGAAAAAGGAAATGTCTGCTGGTAACACTACAAGAAGGTTTTTTTAGCAACCTTGACTCCAATGAGGGTCTTGCCACAGTGTTTTTTTTCTTCTGTTGAGGCATTATATTAAACAGCATTAAAATGCAGGGGCGAATCCAGTCATTTTGCAAAAGTGGGGGTTTCCAACCATATCAGGGCGAATCCAGCCATTTTAAAAAGGGGGGTTCCTAAACCAGGACAAAAAAGGGAGGGGTCCAACTAAATGTCCCCATTCAAATGCATTGATCAGCCAAAAAAAAGAGAAGTTCCACTGGATCCACCAAAGACAATGTGGTTAGAAATTATTGTTTCATTGTTTACTAGTCTATCAGTGCATCTGTTTCTACGGCTGTTCTATAGGTTCTTACACAACATGGGAAAGTTTTGGTTTTAGTTTGTTTAATACATTTTTATGCCCCACCTACGATAGTAGAGGGGCATTATGTTTTCTGGTCTGTGCGTCCGTTCGTCCGTCCGTTCGTTCGTCCGTTTGTTCGTCCTTTCTTTCGTCCGTTCGTCCGTCTGTCCCGCTTCAGGTTAAAGTTTTTGGTCGAGGTAGTTTTTGATGAAGTTGAAGTCCAATCGACTTCAAACTTGGTACACATGTTCCCTATGATATGATCTTTCTAATTTTAATGCCAAATTAGAGATTTTACCCCAATTTCACGGTCCACTGAACATAGAAAATGATAGTGCGAGTGGGGCATTCGTGTACTGAGGACACATTCTTGTTTGTATCATGATTCATGAAGTTGTGGTCAAGTCTGTCAACTTGCAACATTATGATTTGAACTTTTAAAAATATATATAAGCCAAATTTGGCTTTGAGCAAAACTTTGTGGTTGATTGAACAGGTTAAAGTTTTGATTGAGTACCATAAAGTTGTGGTCACATGATCAACCTGAAGCTTTATAAGGTCACATGTTCTCTATAATACCATAAAGTTGTGGTCACATCAACCTGAAGCTTTATAAGTACACATGTTCTTATAATATGAACTAAAAATATAGGTCAAGTTAGGGGTTTCTTCAAGATTTCATGGTTCACTGAACAAGGAAATTTGATATTATTACTAATGCAAGTAGGGCACCATTAGTTTAGTCTGAACACTTATTATTGTAAATTGTAAATGGAGAGAAAGAAGGATTTGATATTCATTTTCTATCTTCATAATACAGAGGTAAAAAATCCTAGTTGACAGTTAAAATAAGTAAAATAAAAAAATATACAACATTTTGATTCTGCTGTTCGTGTTGTGAACGCTACCTAGTAGTATAAGAATTTGCTTTGCCTGAATCTTGTACATTTGTACTATACAAGAGCAGTAGCACTTATCAGATTATTGTTAATGATATTTTTTATTAAAAAAAATAATTGCATTTTTTTGTTGTGGATATGATATTTTTTTTCATTATCAATTTTCATCGTTTCCGCCATTTTAACAATATTTACTGTGGATTTGGTATTAATTGTTGATACCAATTATCTGAGATTTCATGGGTAAAGGTTGAAATAGAAACATTCTATAGACATGTAAGCAGACTTTAGTTAAACCATGAAACCATATACCCACAAAAGTGCAATTTTTCATTAATCCACAACAATAGGTGATTACGAAATTATTGAATTCACAATACATGTTTTATTTTTTACATAAATATTAATAAAGTACGTAAGTAACAGGTGATGGAAGTAACAGAATTAAAGATATTAATTGTCGTCTACTCGACATCTGGTCTGAAAATAATTGTCTGTCTGTGGTCATTGATCTGCAGTTTACTCAGAAAAATTTGAAAGAAAAATATTTATGTTTGAAACAGTTGCTAAAACAGAAATTTTTAATCATATATTCTTGTCGATTTGAAATTTTATCTTTCTGACATAAAAGTTTGTATTTAATTTTGATAATATCAATAACATGGCATGAATGATCTAACCATGTGTTGCATATGCTTGCTCTCTAGACTCTATACATGCTAGATAGATGATGAATTTAATTACATGTTTAAGTGATATAACATTGTTAAATAAATGGATCATTGTTAGATGGTACACTTATTTCTCAATATGCAGATGGTATAGGAATGGAAACAGTACAGTATGTAATATAGTACTAGTATACGTGTCACTGATGAGTCCTCGGTAGACAAATCAGGCGTCTGGCATGGAAATTTTAAGTCTGAAGTATCCATGATGAGTTCATTTGTAGTGCATTTCTCCATATATTAAATATTGGCCTTATGTCATATTGATAATGATATTAAGCAATGAGTGCTGTGCATTGTCGAGACAAAAAGAAAAGGGTACATATTTTGTTGCTAATGATAAATGGACACCCAAAAGATGCGTCATAGGATATTTTGTTAATTTTTTAAGTGTATATTCTGAATAATCAGATTTCCAAATTGTTCATATTATAATTTATTTACCTGATTTGCATGAAACTTGATATCAGATAATTTTCTCTAAAGGGAAAAACCTGAGGTTTTATTAAGGTCACCCTCTTCTAATGTACAACTGTAATAATAGATTGGGTTTGAGCCTCAATTAATGGTCACCCCTTAAAAGGATAGTTTTTCAGAGTCCAAGGTTGACCTTTTCATGTAACCCCCAGTTTAACTGTATTACACTTATACACCAACAATTTGTCTGTGAGACATTTTTTAAACAGATCCCTTAGGGACGACATCAAAAGTTCAATGAAGGATAAAAAACTTAATTCAAATAGTTTTTTCACTGACCCCCCTACCCCCCTATGAACTTAATTTGGGAAAAATTGATTGACCCATATGGATATATGTAAAAATCAATGTCGGATAACCAAATCTTGCAGCAGTTCAACCCCCCACCCCCAAACTATTTGAATTAAGTTTTTTATCTTACATTGATCTTTTGATGTCGTCCCTTAGAAATTACAAGCACATATAGAACAATTGTTCAAAATTTGTTTGTAAAACCAGTTGATTTTTTAAATGTTTTATCATGAAATGAATATATACTCTGAAATTGAATGCCTGAAAGTTTTGTCTAGATTTGTTGAGTGACTGTCTGCTGACATACTATTGAGATCTATTGACGATTGTCTGAAATACAAGACAGACAAGCGATCAATGTCTTACAATGGTGTGTATTGATAATTAATACAGTTATCAGATTCAAGCCTGCTAGCTTATTATCACTTTATACTTACAAAATCATTTGAATTTAAATACATGTTATTCAGTACTTCAATTTTGACAGCTGGTAATGAGAAAAATACATAATTTTAGTTTGGTATAGATATGTGAGTCAGTCTTTTCTCCCTATTTATTGTAATGGAATGTCCCACCTGTCTGCAAAGGATTGGGTTTTGAACAATGGTTTTACCTGGGCAGGTAAATTAGAAGAGAAATTTGAGATTTATGGAATGTTTGTACTTTAATGCAAAGTTGTTAAGGTAAGGCCATGTTTATCATTTTACGGCCATTTCACTCTTAAATAACATCAGTTTGTTTTGTAGCATAGTTGAATGTCTTTATAGTTTTCCAAATGCTTTATTCTGTACAATTTACAACTGAATATAAATTATTACTGGGTTTCACAATAAGCAACTCATATTATTCCTGGTACTAACAGTGAAAACAGTGCCTTTCAATGGAAATCAAGTACAATTTGGAGAACTATTTGGATCTCATAAGAAGAATATGGACTTGAAATATGAATTGTAAAACAGACCCACTATTTATAAGTTCAATGGTTTGCTACTGACCCCCTACAGATCTATAGAGGGTTAGTAAAATTAATAGGGGGTGAGGCCGCAGGCCGAGTCTCCTATGGATTTGACTTACCCTCTATGGACTAGTAGGGGTCAGTAGTGAAACCGTATAACGAATTTGTCACACACAGGACTTTTCCCGTAGGTCTTGTAGAAAAATAAACAATGAAATACAACAATATCAATAGATGATGTCACCATTAACAGTAGACGTGATGTCATGAACCCCCTATGAAATTTACTAACCCCCTACGGATCCACAGGGGGTCACCATGTGACGGCGTTTAACCAATCACAGTGCGATAATATTTAAGATAGTCTTCAAGGGTCCTTCAATTATTCTTTTCTTAACGTTGCATAATTGAGAAGTCCAGACTGATTATTTTCCAGATAAAGTTAAAAATTGTACCTCATTTTGTAGTCTCAGTGCTTGAGAAATAGGTTGATTGTATTTGGGGCACACAGAATAAAAAAATCTGAACTGTTTTTGAAGATACTACCGGTTTTGTGAATTCATTTATTCTTGGGTACAAATTTTTTTTGGATTGAGTTAAAAAAGTGTTTTCTGGGATATTTTATTTTGTGGTTAGTTAAAGTCTGCAGACAATATTATCTACAATTCTTTCTTCAGGGAAGATTTAAATTTGTGGTTTACCTTTACCCACAAAGCCTAATTGAAAATTGTTATTTTGATACAAGGACAGATTGATAATGAAACTAATGGAATAAGTAAATATAGAAATTTAATACATTGGCAGGGGCTGAACCAGCCATTTATAAGGGAGGGGGGAGGGCGTTTCTAACCCAGGATTAAGATGAGGTCCCAACTAAATGTTATTCAAAAGCGTTGATCATAGAAAAAGAATGGGTTTCAACTGTGGAACCCACCCCTAGACCTGCCACTGATAGGTATACTACATGCTTATGTATATCAGTTGACTTACAAGTAGACAGACCCTATTAAAAGCATTAAATATTTTGTCAATAGTATAAAACAGGTAATTCCATTCAGATTTCAAGGTCTTTATTATTTAAGATTTTAGTTTATATACTTTACAAACTGCAAGTAACTTTAAAAGTTTGAAATTACACTTATTTATTCTTCTAAACTTTCAAGCATGAAATTATACTTCTATTAAATAAAATATTATCTTAAAGCAATGAAAATTTGAGCAAAAGAAATCCTATGCAGCACCGAGAGACGGCCTTCAACTAGCCAATAAACAATTTTTGCATATACTTGCTGTTATGAAATGGATGCCATGCTAAACTCCATCATTCAAATGAACAATTTACAAATATAAAAAAAAACACACTAGACTTGGAAAGACCAGAAGTTCCTGACTTGGTGCAAAAATGTTGTGGGGTGACCGTGAAACATGCCTTGTGAGATGTTTATGACCCTCCCCATAATATCTGAAAGTCAGAAAGTTGAAGTATTTATATAAGGGTAAATTACAGTAGTAAATGCCGCGCCACATCTTATGTAGTAATACAATAAAGAAGCCAATAACCTTATTTCAAATCATGGCTTGAAAATTTTTAACATTGCATGAGGGAAACAGTTGGTTGGGATTTAATTGCAGTTTTGTATGATGCAGGACTTTGCGGCTATTACGCAATTTGGCCAGCAGGTGATCAATAGATTTATTTTGGTAATGTATTATATTTAAAACATGTAACAGTCATGTTTTTGTCTGGCTTTTAAGTCAGTGTTGACATCTATTTAAAGTAGTACAAATGAATATTGTTAGGTTGATCATATCTTCCAAGGATTTTTTTTTCAATATGAAATTTGAAAGTCATTTTGAAAAGTATTTGTTCAACTTTTCAACTTGTGAAAACAAATATCATGTCAAAAACAAATATTATGTTTTAAACTATTGGAAAAATCCTTGAATGTTTGCAATGACTGAACTTTTGATAAGTATTCATTGGAGTATAACAACAAAGAACGGGAGATGCTTTGATCTATTCAAGAAAAATTCAATCCTTCTAAGTTACGTAACTTTCTGTTTGCCTAATGCATTTGAAATTATTGCAAAATCATACACTCCAATATTAGTTCTAATGTAAACATTTGAAATATTGATTTGCCATTAGATTGTCTTTTAAATATTTTTTTTGGTCCATTGATTGCAGGAAGTCAAAATATGATATTGTTTCTTCTTTTAAACAATTGTCGTCGTTTGTAGTCCATATTACAGTTAATCTTTATTTAGAACAAAACAATTGTCGACAAGACACCTGACGTCCTGACCAGCCTCTTAAAAATCCAGAACCAACAAAGACTAAAAACAATGAATGTCTGGTTTATTGTTTGGACCATAACCGATTAATACTGTAGATTCATTATTATTTTTCATTGGATACAAATTTTGGTGGATTTTGTGGGAAACCATTAATTTCAATGTCTAACAAATTACAACTGTTGTAATTTAGAAATGTATGCAGACTTTGGCAAAACCACGAAATCATCATATATCCACAAAAATGCAAATTTTCCTCAATCCCTGAAAATTGGTACCCATGAAAAATAACTGAATCCACAGTAAATACATGTATGATTACATTTATAAGTTTTTATTTAAATTTTTATAGTAAAATCACCCATTTGTCTCTGTGAATATATAACATTTATTTTCCTAAAAACTAGAAATTTGAAAGTTCAATGAAGAATAAAAAACTTAATTCACATAGTTTTTTCACTGACCCCCCCTCTTAACTTAATTTGGAAAAAATTGATTTACCAATAGGGATATATGTAAAAATCGATTTTAGATGTACAAAACTTAAAGAATTTTACCCCCACCCCCACATCCAAACTTTTTGATACAAGTTTTTTATCCTACATCGATCTTTTGATGTCGTCTCTTAACTGTGGTTGAATATGATATATTGGGATGCTCATCTGGTGACTGCATAAACTATTAGTATAAAGTTTAATATTTCAATAGGTAGTTGAGTTTGATAATCTATACTTTGTAGACATACCATATTGTCTGAAATTTTAGTTGCATATGTTTCCTTTGTTAACATTCTAGACTAACAGTCACTGCATAAAACATTTTTTTTATTGTGATTTGTGGTGTTGTTGCACAATGGTTTATAATATGCAGAGCATGTATGGATTTCATATTTTTTTCTGAGGATTTTCATTTATTCGCTTTTGAGGTTGCACTGGTTAAAAATTATGAAAAAATGAGGTTTGTTAAAGATGTTGCTGTCACTGCCAGTGTGAACGAAACCTTGAAGCATCTGTAAAACATGGATATAAAATGATTGTAGATTCAATGAAAATGTCTCTGACAATTTGAAACTAGTGTCATAGTGCACATGGTTATATTGAACCTAATATACTCCTAGGGGGTAATATTGGGCCTCGATTTAAAATGGTCTCAAATTTGTATCATAGTGTAAAATAAAATCTCAAACTCGTATCGTATTTGTAAAAATTAACAAGTCTCATAGTTTGTACCATTTAATGGTTATTGAGTTTGAAACTTGTTCCACTTAAGTGTTAATATTTGGGTCTCACATCATAGTGGTAGAATAAAGTCTCAAACTCCAATCATTGTGGTAACATTGGGAATATCGGGCATAAGGTCTTTTCAGACAGAATGAAATCAAGAATATCTGACCTTAATTAGCAGTTAACACCTTAAAACATTATTACCAATAAACTGACTTACTCTAATCTCTTGTTTTTGGTCTGTAGTTGATGGTTGCATAAAGTATATAGGATATTTGAAGAAATATTTTAACATTACTTCTAAAAAATCCTCTGAAGACTCCGTACCTAAGTTCACTGAACATTGCTCTGTTGATTCCTGTAGTATTTGTGGGGTACTCATTTTCTAGTAGTGATATATATTGATGTGATACAGTAAGGAATTTATAAAGGTACTAATAGTTCATCTCTGGTATGAGGCTGAAGTCCACAGTGGTAATAGACCATGACACAAGTATGTCATTTACGTACTGAAAAAAGGTGCAATTAACTTAATGTTATTGTCAATGATATGTCTGAAGATGCCAAACTGTTTACATGAAATATAATACCACATATTGGTCTAATATGAGATAATGTTAAGTATATATGGATTGGAATTTATAATTTTCATATACATTCCAATACGGAACAGGAAGAGATGACTGAATTTAGTATTGGATCGAAGAACATTATTTCCTGATGAAAGTCTTGTCAAGCCAGACTTATATCAGACATGTCTCATGCTGAAAGTCTTGTCAAGCCAGACTTATATCAGTCATGTCTTTTACCTATATGGGGTTTGGCATTAATTGTTGGAAGATTGCCAGAAATATTCTTACCACTGACAATTTTTACTATGCACTCTTTGTTCGAAAAACCGAATTACAAAAAAAATGCTTTAACTAAGTCTTTATTATTACTGTGAATCGTGGGTTTATACAATTGATTAAATCTCTCCAAACTAAAATAGATAACATAATTACAATATTAGCCTACAGTTTATTATGCTTGCAGGAATTCTACTGAAGTCTTTTATTTTCTGGATAAAATTCACGCTTTTAATATTTTGTCTGACCTTGAATACGGAAGACTTGAGGACATTGACCTTGAGTGTGTCTGGTCTGTAATGATTAGTTTCAGTTGGACAGATACATTGGTGTTAGATTTACCCGTGTCTTTTGTTGGCATAGAATTATGATTGATAATAAGAGGTTTCCATCTATTGAGAAATTTGTAAGTCTTTAATAATGGCTAAATTTGACTTAAGATACATGTCTGAATAAGATTATTAAACATCTGTTTCATGCCTATCCATATTTATATATCATCATTTCATTCAACTTCCTTATACCAGTACATGTATATTTTTCTTTTGTACAATATTGTATCTGTCAAAAATACCTATTAGAATTCACTTTTGAAATTTGAACACATTTACACAAAGCCTTAGTATAAGGACAGATTTACAGGGGTGTACAAACTTAGTGTCAATTGATTAGTAGTTTGCATGAGGGGAGGGGAACTTTTCCACTCTACTTCTACATAATCATTAATTATAAAATTGGAACCCCATCTGTAAATTTAGCCCCAGGGGCGGATCTAGCCATTTTAAAAAGGGTGTTCCTAACCCAAGACAAAAGAATGTCTTCATTCAAATGCATTGATCGTCCCAAAAAAAGGGGGGGCGGGTTCCTTATTAATTTTACCTTAAAAGAGGAAAATGTTAAATCATACTTTATACATGTACTTTTATTGATTAATCAGTCTATTGATTAAAATTAATAAAAACCTCTGAACTCAGTATGAACAAGATTGCACAAAAATATCAGCCTCTATCTGACTTTGATTTAGCCATGATTTTCTAAGGATGATTTCCTACTGCACTTCAAATATACCCTTTAAAGGTCATCAGACAGATTGTGCTAAAATACTTGATGGTAAAGAAGTGATATTATGTAACCAGACAGACTTAAACCATTTCTATGTGGAAAACCTGGTATTGACTGTAGAGATATCAATATAATGTCAAGTCTTCTACCTGGATCTAATGCTAATCATTAAATACATCCTTGGAGATTTAAATAATAATTATTATTAATGATAACCTCAATGGTATAAAGGATTATATTGCGGTTTTGCTTCATCACCACAAATATGTTGTTGCCCTTAAGTCCAGTCTGGTGTATTTCCCTTACAAATTTTAAATTTAAAATAAAAACACAGGTAGACAATAGGGTTCTATGAGTAGTCAAAAACTTTGTTTACTGAAGGACAGATAAAAATTTAAAAAATATTATACATGTTGATTTAGTTAACCAGGTGTTTATAAATAATTCTGTGGTTAGAGTGCAAGTTCCTTAAATTTTTTGTTTAGTTGTAGTTGCTATGAAAAACATATGATTTACCTAGCATAGATTACAAATTTATTGTT
The DNA here is from genome assembly GCF_965363235.1 of Mytilus galloprovincialis. NCBI lineage: Eukaryota > Metazoa > Mollusca > Bivalvia > Mytilida > Mytilidae > Mytilus > Mytilus galloprovincialis. The sequence goes on along the minus strand of NC_134843.1, from coordinate 4,480,072 downwards.
ACACTCAATACACAAAAGAAATCAAAATTTTTGCTAGTAGTAGAGTGTTTTCTAATGTTTGTGATATACTAATGTACCTACCAAAACAGTGAAACCTGTCAAAACGGAAACCTTTTAAGGAGTGAAGACTTCTGATTTTAGCTCACCTGGAACTGTAAAGCTATGAGCTATTGTCATCACTTGGCGTCAATCATTCGGGTTATAAATTTATCAAAGATCTTCTCTGCTCATTTGTTTTGCTTTTGACTCAAAAACTATATTCAGTGTTCAGTTCAGATTACCTGTTCAAAGGCAAAAACGATCCAGGATAATGTGAATATGACTGAAAACTTTGAATGACACCCTATGGATTTTTAAGTCTGCTTAAAACAAGTTTTTGACTTTTTTAATGTGGTTTTGAATAAAGGAGCTAGTTAAAAACTGCAATATCAAATTATCAGCAGTACGTTTACATGTTTAGTTCTAAGAAAACAAGATGCAATAAAGCTCTAAATTTATATCACATGGTATATTGTTTCCAGGTGAGCGCTTGTTTTTAGCTTTGGCATATTGTTTCCAGGTGAGCACTTATTTTTAGACAGGTGTTTCACTTTGCTATACACAGATTAAATTACCAAAGAATATTTACTGTTTTGTTTGATACAGTTCAGATCACAGAGGTTTCTGTTAAACCAGGTTCTGTTTAGACGGATTTCACTGATTTTGAATTAAAATTTCCATGTTAAAATATTTTTATGGTAAAATTAGGTGGATTTATTTATACAGAGGATCTGCCTGCACCATTTGAACAAGATGGAAAATTGTTCAATAATTACAATTTTCTTTATGAATTTAAAGGTTAGAGTTGTTTGCTGGTGACATTTACACAAACCTGAAAGTCACTACCGGTAGATACCAATAAAAAGAATAAATTAGAAGTCATATTAACATTCTGCATTTGAAATTATTGTAAGGTAATTAACATTTAATACATGCCAGTCATGTGTTAAATTATATCTGATTGAAGGTGTGTATTATGTAAGCTAACAGGATACAACTAGTCTACCGATTTTTTTATAGACTTAGACTAGACATGCATATCACTCCAAATTGGTATAGATGTTTTTTATGGTACTTATCTAATAATGGTTGCTAATAGTGGCCTGATATTTGGCCTGAGAACACAAGTATTTTGTACTGCATTTCTGATACATATCACAAGTTAAAGCATTAATCTGAACTGGCCTTTCAGGTTTGTTTCTTTTCCAATTAGAAATATTCTTTCATGTCAAAACTGAAGTAAAATTTATGGACATATTGTAAATTCTAAAATTGATTAGATGTTTTTGAACATCAAAAATTTTAAAAGTTGTGGATGCATTTTATTTTGTTGCACTTTTCAAAAGGCTTATGCAGATAATATAAAGCATGAACAATTATCAATTTTTCAATTTTTACAGTATAAATCTGGCCTTTTACATGTAGATTGTCAAAGAGCACAATAATACATGCATATTCCTGTTCATATTAAATTCACAATTAACAGTACAATGAAATCAATTATACTGGTGCAGCTGAAAATCTTGTTACATTTGTATAGAAGCAAGTGACAAGACAAATATTAAATTCAATTTAACAGCTCCAGCTGAAATTCTTGTTTGTCATGTTTTTTAAGAGGACATACATTCAAGTGACATATTGCTCTCTACTTTTTCGTGATTTCCAGTTTTGGGGTTTTCGCTGAATGAATGAGAAAGCCTAAAAAGTGATGTAATTAAGTTATTGACATGACAGAAAAATTGTTTCAAATAATTAATTACCCTCCTGACACCTAAAAAAAATTAGGCTCGTTTCCTTCATCTGAACATGTCGAACACATCTCATGACTGGGTTTTTCAAAATTTATATTTTTAAACCTGTTGAAATTGTATTGGTTTCAGTCTTGTAAATCTTTCATGTGTGTAGTATATAGTTGTAAAAATAGAGACATGTTTGTTTGTTGCTATTTTCAATACAGCTTTGCTAAATTGACTATATCATGCTGATTTATGATGGCCAGTTCTTATTGGTTGAGGAATCTAGAGCCTCACGATTTAAATAATAAAATTTGACTGTCTTGAGTTGTGAAATATTTATTGTAACACACTTGTTGCAGTGGTAATCTATATTTCTTCTATGTTTTCATGTTACAGAGTATCAAATCAGATTTACTAGGGATTACAAAAGAGAGATTCGTAGTAAAGTGGGTCCTTATAAGTATATCATCAGTTTTAAAGACCATCAAAACGTACTGATCTTTCAAAAAAGCCATTGACACTGATTCTTTCGGAAGTGCTTTAAAATGATAAGTTCTTCAAGATTTGATAATATGGTAGTAAAACTTCGAGGGGACTTAAAAAGCATCAGTAATTGTCTCTTCGTCAAAAGTTTGGAGTCGGTTATCTTGTAACACGTGGAGGAAGCCCATATCTTTTGTACCTTGTATTGATCATTTCAAATTAAACATGGATGAAGAGTATTGCATATACCAATGTTGTGTTAATAGCCTATTTTTGTTTTAATACTTGATAGATTTGAAATTGTGTGTAGACATTATGTCTGAGACTATAAGCTGGTATGATGTGGAGGTAGTAGTTTGTTATTGTTTAGAATCATCTAAACAGCAGGCAGAAATCTGTAATCTGTATATATATTGAATACTAAGATGGCAGGTAAAGTCTGCAAACTATTCAAATGTTGGTTTTTTTACAAATTCTATATGTCAGTTTATAGTTTATACCTGTTAAAGAATTCAGTTCCTATCAATTTTGTATGTACATTATACATACAAATGTATGAATATGAAAAATTTGAATAATAAACATTTCTCAAGCTATTGTACATTTGTAGATAAGTAAAACTACTGATTTTATGTAGGTGCACAGACCCAGTATTAGTGCATTGTTTTAATAATAGGAAATAATTTATGTACTTAAAACTCCATGGCATAATAAATTAAAACACTTCAAAAAGAGAACGCCAAACAATATCACTGTTGAAAATATTAAGGTAGCAATTGATGGCAAGTACTGATTAAAGGTTATTTTCACTATAAAGGGTGAATTCAGGGTAAAGGTTATTTTCACTAAGGGTGAATTCAGGGTATGTAAAGAAGTTCAATAACAGTACAAATGTCAACTATGTCACATATAAAAAGGACCAAAATTTAAAGACATCAAGAAGCCACTGAGCTTTCAGTTGAATGTGTATACATGTATTATATTAAATAACCAAATTGTAACGCCTTTTAGAACAATGTAAAGCCCCAATGTTTATATTAGGTTGAATACAAGAAAAAAAAGTCTCATAGGTTTTAGTGCCAATGGGTTATTTTAGAGTTGACATTTACTGCACTCTCCTTTCATTTCTATTAGTTGTCTGGGTCAGTTCAGAATATTGATAATAATAAAGAATAAGTTTCATAATATTGATAATAATAAAGATTTTGTTATGATATTGATGATAAATATTTATTATTGAATAGTATATCCTGTAGTTATTGTTAGTTGCCTACAAAATTACATGATTCATGTAAAATATTTACAGGGAATAGAAGGAATATGACACTGAATTCAAATGTTCAAGTATTAACAATTCTTTATTAGGCTATTACATAATTAATGTATTGATATTTTTTATTCTAAATGTCTAGTATTATGAATATGATTTGGGTTTTCCCATGTTTATGTTTTGTCTTGTTTCTAATCTAGACACAACACTGAAATAGTTTTTTCGATATTTTCAAAATATGAATAACTCTCGACACGAAATAATGACACGTACAGTTTATAAATATTCATCTTCAATTAAAACGGTGTCATTAGACAACCAGTGTTTTGAAGAAGTATTTATAATAAGATATGGTGCAAATATCTATTTGCGTATTTTTCTTCGTTTTTAGTAACAATATACTGCAATCCTATCTGGTTTATATGTCCAGCCTTGATGCATGCAGTTGTATATGCATTGGCACATCTTATTTCCATGGAAATTATTTAGCCCTGCACCCTAAGTCATGGTCTATTAACTATGAAACTTTTGAATAGTTTACATGTTTAAGTTTGTGTCAGTTCAAGGGGAAACCAGACAGACAAACTACAATAGGCAAACCAGACAGAAAAACAACACAAACCAGACAGACAACAACATTAAGTCAAGCCAGACAGATGAACAACACATAATCAAACCAGACAGATGAACAACACATAATCAAACCAGACAGATGAACAACACATAGTAAAACGAGACAGACAACACCATTGACAAGTAGTCAAACTAGACAGACTCACAACACATAGTAAAACCAGACAGACACACAGCACAACACATAGACAAACCAGTCAAATGAACAACACATATTAAAACCAGTCAAACCAAACATACAAACAAATCAGCACATGGTCAAACCAGACAGACAAACAACAGTCAAACCAGACAGACAAGCAACACATAGTCAAACCAGACAAATAAACAACACAGTCAAACCAGACAGACAAGCAACACAGTCAAACCAGACAGACAAGCAACACATAGTCAAACCAGACAAACACACAACACAGTCAAACCAGACAGTGGTTCAATTAGTTTAAAGTTTAAAAAACTAAAGTGCACAGTAAAAAACCATCACAGTAAGGTTAGTCAAAATGTGTTGGTTATTACTAGTTTTAAGACAACCCTTTATGTGTTATTACTAGTTTTAAGACAACTCTTTGTGTGTTAGCGTAGTTGTAAGTCGTAGGTGTAGGCATTTAAAAGGTCTATACGAAACCTGCAGTACTTGCCAGATTTCAGTTACAACTAATACGTAAAAGTAATAATCTGACCTTCACTTTTAGGATGCACTTGTAGTTTGTAGTTTTATAGATTGATTGATTTGAAAGCCACCAACCTGTAAATAAACAAACATTTAGTTCATGTAATTTGCATAACTTCTTTAGGTCTGCATGATGCATTAACTGAGTGGGTACATGCAACTAGAAAAAAAATAAAATATTGTATTACATATGTCTTGCATGCTTTTTAAACTTTTATGCTTTCATTTTTAAAAGTCCTGATGTCCTTAAGTACGAGTGGCTCTATTATTCATCTTAAAGCCTTTGTAATTAAGTCTGATGGGTATTCTTTATGAGCGTTTGAACTCTAATCTTTTGTATACCAGTAGACGGAAAATAAGAAACTACACAAATGTATTGATAAAAATAGAAGACACTTTTTGTAGTTATACAACAAAAGTGATATTTTAAAAAAATTGTATTGAGGACTGTTGTCCTTATTTTAAAGGATTTTTATAAGTTAGTGTTTGTAATTCAATTTAACACTTCAGATATTATTTGCCAACTCTGAAGTTACAATAAAACTTCTGTTTTTATAATTTAGAGATTACAGCAGCAAAAAAAGCTAGAAATAATTTATAGCAGCTGGTTGTTTGCGTTGTTCACAAACGGATAATGCCCTATTTATAAAAAAAAAAAAAAAACACCCTTAGATCCAGAAAAGGAACAATTTACAATAGCCTTCCCCTGTTTGAATGACATAGATCAAATTACATTGTATATCGAATATTTTTAAGGGCTATATATTCAACGAAGTTTTTAGCACCTCATATCAGAATATGAAATATCTAGTACTAGTTTATCAAAGGATAAAGGTTTGATTGCTGCCCTTCTGTTCTAGACATGAATTTTCACATGTCCACAAATGTGTGGGAACGCTGAAAAAATTTTCTAAGTTTATTTATAGATTGAAGGATGCTCCAACAAACCTCCAATTGTGTGAGAACAGTTTTCTATAGTTACTTTAAAAATAGGGGGATGCTTCAAAAAGCCCACAATTATGATAGAACAGTTTTCATTGGTTCCTTTAAAGATTGGGGGACAAATCAAATTACATCAAAAGAAAAAAAATATTGAATGTTTTCTTAGTTATGTAAAGGAAGGAGTTTCCTTTCAAGAGAAGTCTTCCAAGTATATTTTGGGTTGATTGTAGCATTGCACAGAGAGGTCAATTAGTGCAAAACGTGGCAGACGTCAGGTGCACACTGAGATTCTTCTCAGGGTTCATTTATATTTGACAACCATTAATTTTCATGAAACTGTAGACAGATATTTTGTTTTGTCTATTACAACAAAAACATTGCCTATGTAATAACATTGTTTTGTCTCTCTTTTGCAGCAGTGTGCAGTTTCACATACTCCAAGAAAGATAAGATCAACGCTATATCATCAGATTATCAACAAAAAGGATATGAAAGAAAATGTGAATATGTAATAACAGCACCAAAAAATAGTTATATTATTCAACTCAATTTCACTGATCTCGTTGGATTTAAAACTCTTCAGAGTTCCACGTCTTTTACTCCTGCCGAGGAATTGACTCGGTCAGACACTGTTCAGGAGGGGAAAAACTGTCTCCCCCCTGAATTAATAATTAAGGAAAGAACGTTAAAAGGAATAGAAATTAAAAGTAGAACTATTTGTAATTACGATTACAAACTACCGCAAGTCTTTCATTACAAGTCAAACTTTGTGAAAATTATTTTTGTTTGGGTGAAGAATGCAAGGAGTGGATTTAAATTAGATATAGACTTTCAAAAAAGTAGTAAGTACTCAGTTAATTATATTCATATATTCCTGAAACAGGTATATGACATGTTTTTCAGGTCTTAGACAGTCTCCGTTTATAATGTTACATTCCCAGCTTAGGGTTCATATTCCTTTTGGAGAGCTATCTCATAATGGCACTCATTATAACACATCTTCTTAGAATCTGCCTAAGTAGGGAATATCACATTCTATATCCTGTTTGAAACCTGAATTAGTCTTTATGTTATAGAGTACCCCTGCCTTTATATCTATAATACTAAATTAACGAGGTCCAATTTGTCAGCCGTCATCGGGGGGGGAAACGACAAATCGAAGAATTCAACTTTATATACAACTTTTTATTTATATATAGGACTATGGTGTAGATTAAAAATTACACTACTCCAGACCCTTTTGTTTTCCACATAATTAATATTGCCAATAATTAACAAATTCCGGGTCGAATCCGATACCGATACAATAGTATATTCACCTGTTACCTATTTCCTTATCTGTACGTTCCGCATCTGACAGCCGCACCAGCACCACCAAACGGTGTATTTAGGATTTTGCTATATACACGGGTCACAGGGTTGACACTACTAAGTTTAATCATTGTCAAATTGTTCCCTATTGTAGTATTTTAATCAGTAAGACTTTCTAAGATAACAATACGAATACTAAAAATCTGGACTTAAAATAAGGCATATAGGTACAGTTTTCAATTTGTTAGTGGGCAGGATGTAAAACAGCAAATAAACAGATTAAACTCCATTCCAGGACCTTTTGTTTTCCAAATAATTAATATTACCAATAATTGATAAGTTCCAGGTCGACAGGTTCAAACAGAAAGATTTTGAAAGCAGAGAAAACTGTGTATCTTATAATCGCCATGACTTTATCATGTTTATCAGATGAAAATACCAATACTTAAATAAGGCTTACACATAGTTATATACTTTAAATCAGTCATGGACCCATGATATCAAGGGTGTGTTCTAGTATTATATATGCAGTATATATTCAGTACTTGTACTTGTTTTTGTATATTTGGGTATCCCTCAAATGCATTATTTTTTTCATCATGAAAAATAGATTTTTTTAAAGTTAGAAATATTTTTGCTGTAAAAAAAATTACCTTTTATATGACTGTTTGTATATAGATGATTTTTGTCTTTCCTGCAATGAAAATCACATACAGGGAGACATAGGGATTATAATTCCCCAATGAAGGAGTAAACTATTGTATAAAGCTTTTTTTCAGGATATAGAAGACCTTGATGCATCATATATTGTATACAGACATGACAGAAATGTTATGTTACTAATGTTAATATGGGATCATTGCATTGCAAGGTGTATGTGTCCATAAAAAAAGGTTCACCTGACCTTGACCTCGTATATATAAATGGATGTGTTGTAGCTCAGTAAGTCAACTATATTTGGTGTATGGAATGAGAATGTAAAGTTTATATATCTGTCTTTCATGGTTCATTTGTCAATGGTAGTAAAAAGCAGCAGGTCAACTAAATTTGGTGTATGGATTGATTTGAAGGTGTTTAGGTCTGTCTGGCATTTGTCATTGGACCTTGACCTAATTTTCATGGTGCATTGGTCAATTTACAGGCCTATTCCAAAAGTTTTTACTAAGAGTCCCAAAAAAATATCAAACAAAAGTCATCTTCTATTTTCTGTCATGTTGGCTGTAGTATTCAAAGACTACCATAGTTCCTATTATTTCACCAAGAAAATTAGGATTGAAATAACTAGGAAACCGGAATCCTTAAGGGTAAAGTTTTCATGACTATATCATAGGGTTCTCATTATTTCTTGATTACCATCTTGTAAGATTGGCTCTGACTATTTGTTCACACACACCCTCTGTCACATGATTGAGTCTAAGAGCACCGATAATCATATTACATAATTGGATGCATTTTTTTTTTTTTATAATATATCACTGTCAAGAAGGAGATTTTTTTCAGCAATTATATTTTCATCTGTGTCCATAATAACAGTGCAGTCCCATTAACAACATAATTATTTTCTCCCAGATATTACCTAAAAGGAAATAGATGATCATTATATGTGTTTCTTGTCATAATCAAGATTTTATAAGATCATTCTCTGCACAGATTTATGAGTTTTCAGATTATCTTTCTATGCAGAGAAAATTATACAGAAAAGATTTGATATGTTTTTCACTGATAAGTTTATGTTGTAAAAGGTTTTCAATTTTCTGACAAGATATTGGTTATTTTTTTTGTTAACTTTGACTTTGGTACGGAAATCGTGTTCAAATATCATGAGTGATAAAATAATTTTCTTTTTTAAGTTTCAATTTCCAATGAGTTATTGCCTGTACACCTGGCTATGCCTGGCACACAATGTTACACATGTTGATTTTAGTTGGGGTTTTATCAAAACTAAGTCAGTAACAGACACAAAGCATTGTATACAAAGTTTCTTCACTACAAAATTAAAAATTTTACCACCATTTTTTTCCAGTTGGATCTGACACACATGACATATAACAGTCAGGATTCTATTTCCTCAAAATTATCTCCCTATTACACAACCTATTGTTTTGTCATGAAAATGAAAGCCATTGTCAGAATGATGAACTGTCAATTTAGCTCTTAAAGACCAAGAAATGTATATCCACATGAAATCATTTCATGTTACATGGCAGTTGTGTTTTAAAATACAAACTATCAACTAGTTTAAAATAAAGCATCATTTAATGTACTTTTAGACGTTTTGTCAACTTCAAAATATTGTCTGAATTTTCAAAAGATAAAAAAAAACACAAAACGTTATTTGAATATTTGGAAGGGCAAGACCAAATATTTTTTCCCCATATACCTTTCAGAGTTGTAATTTTTTAATTTTTTTAAAAAAAATTTTGGGGAAAAAAAGGGGGGATTTATGTTTATGCATATTAAAGATGCAAATGTATGTTGCCCCTACTATAATATACTGTTTTGTTAGCTTTTCATTAAGAGGCAGTAGTGTAGTACACCAAATTATGGACTTTGAGCCTTTCACTAAGCAGTACACCAAATTATTGACTTTGAGCTTTCACTAAGTCTCAGTTAAGCAGCAGTACACCAAATTATTGACTTTGAGCTTTCACTAAGTCTTAGTTAAGCAGCAGTACACCAAATTATTGACTTTGAGCTTTCACTAAGTCTCAGTTAAGCAACAGTACACCAAATAATGACTTTGAGCTTTCACTAAGTCTCAGTTAAGCAGCAGTACACCAAATTATGGACTTTGAGCTTTCACTAAGTCTCAGTTAAGCAGCAGTACACCAAATTATGGACTTTGAGCTTTCACTAAGTCTCAGTTAAGCAGCAGTACACCAAATTAGAGCCTTTCATTATGAAGTAGAAGTACACCAAATTATGGACTCTGAGCCTTTCTTGATGATCAGTTTTAATCCAAACTATAAGCTTGGAGCATTTCATTAAAAAGAAGTAAATACCAAGTTTTAGACTTTGAACGAGCCATTGTAAACCCTTTCCTCCATAGAATTTTTTTTTACATACTTGATTTGCATAGGATTGTTTCAATAAAAAAAAAATCATCAGGTTTAAAGTATTAAGGCATTATGAAAACAAAAAATTCATTAATGAAATTCCAGTCGTATATTCTCATGAATATCCTTTTTATATTAGATACAAATTTTTACTAAGTCTGATACAGATTTTTCATAGGAGAATGTTTTAACTGATGCATTACACAGTGGTCAAAAGGCGTCATTATGGAGAAAAAGCAGTAAAACACCAAATTGTAGACTTGGCAACTTTCATTTTAAGAAGTAGAACACCAATGAAATATGGACTGATCAGATGCAGCTTTTCTTGGTTTTTGCTTGTATTTTCTGACTTCTTTGTTACTCAGATTCCATCAGAACTTAAATAGATTAAGGAAGAGGAAAATATCATTGTCTTTATACCTTAAAATAGACCACTACTGTCTTTATACATTAAAATAGAACACTACTGTCTTTATACCTTAAAATAGACCACAACTGTCTTTATACATTAAAATAGACCACTATGTCTTTATACCTTAAAATAGACCACTACTGTCTTTATACATTAAAATAGACCACTACTGTCTTTATACCTTAAAATAGACCACTACTGTCTTTATACCTTAAAATAGACCACTACTGTCTTTATACCTTAAAATAGACCACTACTGTCTTTATACATTAAAATAGACCACTACTGTCTTTATACACTAAAATAGACCACTACTGTCTTTATACCTTAAAATAGACCACTATTGTCTTTATACCTTAAAATAGACCACAACTGTCTTTATACATTAAAATAGACCACTACTGTCTTTATACCTTAAAATACACCACAACTGTCTTTATACATTAAAATAGACCACTACTGTCTTTATACATTAAAATAGACCACTACTGTCTTTATACATTAAAATAGACCACTACTGTCTTTATACACTAAAATAGACCACTACTGTCTTTATACCTTAAAATAGACCACAACTGTCTTTATACCTTAAAATAGACCACTACTGTCTTTATACATTAAAATAGACCACTACTGTCTTTATACTTTAAAATAGACCACAACTGTCTTTATACCTTAAAATAGACAACTACTGTCTTTATACATTAAAATAGACCACTACTGTCTTTATACCTTAAAATAGACCACTTAACTGTCTTTATACCTTAAAATAGACCACAACTGTCTTTATACATTAAAATAGACCACTACTGTCTTTATACATTAAAATAGACTACTACTGTCTTTATACCTTAAAATAGACCACTTAACTGTCTTTATACCTTAAAATAGACCACTACTGTCTTTATACCTTAAAATAGACCACTACTGTCTTTATACCTTAAGATAGACCACAACTGTCTTTATACCTTAAAATAGACCACTACTGTCTTTATACCTTAAAATAGACCACAACTGTCTTTATACCTTAAAATAGACCACTACTGTCTTTATACCTTAAAATAGACCACTAGGCTTAAATTAAAATATTGTTTGTTTGCCCTTTACCGACCGACCCTATAAATTCGTTCCGCCTGAAAATCTTTTATTTGTATTTATCAGCAAGATTTTATTTTATTTTATTTTTTCGTTCCTACCAAAAATCTTATATTTGTATTTCCCGCTCAAAACTTTTTTTACCGGAATCCTCGGGTTTTACCTTTATCGTATAACGTCTAGTCCGTTTGGTATCACGTGAGCGTTTGACATGAACACTTGCATTTAGAGTTTCAAAGCATTTGTTTGAAATCGATGTTGAACGCTTTGAAATCGTGATATGATGTACGTTACTCTGTATCTTTAAACTTGAAGAGCAGGGTTCATTTACAAAACTATCAACGTGTGTACAAACTATTTTGTAAACGGACGTTGTATTCTATGTAAGGACGGCCTTTTGCAAGGACGTATAACTAACATACGTCCTTGGCCTTTTTGTGATCCGTAGATCAGGATGATTATGTTAACGATGCCTTCGACCAGTATTGCTATATTCATTATATCTGACATGAACCAAAGGTGACAAACGCCTTTAAGGAGAATATTTGGCAGTAAAATCGCCCAAGTTTTCCATACATTTCATTTATAAATGCGATGTAAAATACGTGACAATTGAGTTTCAAGTCTTGTTGCATTTTTATTGGCAACATAGGCACAACCGAAAATTTAAACACTCTAGGGACTTTTTCTACTAGTAATGTATGTCTGCCTGGGCATATTTTCCCAGGACAATATTAACTCTTACAGAAAACCTTTAGGTAGAGGTAGGCGAACAAGGTACGTAGTACAGAATAGTAGTGCAAGTTAAAACTCTTCAAAGTTCCAGGCATATAAACGTTGAAAATATATTTTGATATTTGAAAACAAAATAGTAGTGCATGTGAATTAACTTCACATTCTACATGATATATTTTTTTCAAAACTTCCTGGGACTATTATACAAATAGTCCCAGAAACTTTTTAGCAAAAGCAAAACAGACAAAAATGACATTATGAAGATTTTGTATCTATAAAATAAAATATTATACTTTCCTGCCTACCAATGACAAAAAATATACCGACCCAAGTTATTTTTTTGGGGAAAAAAATAAAATATTTTACCTACCTACCTACCCTGTTTCAAAACATAGGGTCGGAAAAGGGCAAACAAACAATATTTTAATTTAGGCCCTACTGTCTTTATACCTTAAAATAGACCACTACTGTCTTCATACATTAAAATAGACCACTACTGTCTTTATACCTTAAAATAGACCACAACTGTCTTTATACCTTAAAATAGACCACTACTGTCTTTATACCTTAAAATAGACCACTACTGTCTTTATACCTTAAAATAGGCCACTACTGTCTTTATACCTTAAAATAGACCACTACTGTCTTTATACCTTAAAATAGACCACTACTGTCTTTATACCTTAAAATAGACCACAACTGTCTTTATACATTAAAATAGACCACTTAACTGTCTTTATACCTTAAAATAGACCACTACTGTCTTTATACATTAAAATAGACCACTACTGTCTTTATACCTTAAAATAGACCACTACTGTCTTTATACCTTAAAATAGACCACAACTGTCTTTATACATTAAAATAGACCACTACTGTCTTTATACCTTAAAATAGACCACTACTGTCTTTATACATTAAAATAGACCACAACTGTCTTTATACATTAAAATAGACCACTACTGTCTTTATACCTTAAAATAGGCCACTACTGTCTTTATACCTTAAAATAGACCACAACTGTCTTTATACATTAAAATAGACCACTACTGTTTTTATACCTTAAAATAGACCACTACTGTCTTTATACTTTAAAATAGATCACTACTGTCTTTATACCTTAAAATAAGCCACTACTGTCTTTATACATTTTTGGCTCAAATTTTGCTGTCAGACCTTAAACTGAAGTGTTTATCCCTATAAGATAACAGCTGAAATACTCAGTGTTATAACTTATATTAAAGTGATCTGTTGGTGAGGAGACTTAAACTCAGACTTTGGATTGTTACTTTGAAGAGAAAATAATTTAGGTAACTCATCCATAGAATTTTCATTTGTAGCCATCAATGATGTAAGATGAATATTTTGGCTGCACTGTGTAAACTTTTATCAGAATAAGTTGGGTCACTTGGTACATCTCTTTCTAATTCCCATACCCATGCATATTCATTGCTTGTTGATCATGATTAATTAGATTATTTTACATATCAAACAAGATCACAAGTTGGGCAATTAAGAACAAATTAAAAGAATAAAATTAAAAGTACATTTATATATTAAGTTAGGTACACTCATCAGGTGAGGATGTTCTGAATTTGTTTCATAAGAGTCATGAATTTAATGTCAAATGAAGAACGGTTTTTTTAATTACCATGTTTCATTAATTATTTAGAGACACAAAGTGGAAAGGGATAAATATAAGTTGCATAACTTGTTTCCCAATCCACTATAAATAAATGTTTAAATTAAAAAAAATAAAAATTAAAGGAATATGTTGTGGTCATGAAAAAACTTATATATGTATTAGGAAAGGTGCTGGCTGATTTGATTCAAATTTTGTTTATGAAACCGTTTATCTTCCCTTTTACCCACCAGCCAGTTGCTGCATAAAGATTTGATCACATTGTTGACTTTTAAGCTGTCTGATGATGATGATGATGAAATGGTATTAAGTTTTACTCTCAGAAGAAGATCATCTGAAATATTAAAATTTGAACAAAATGCAGAAATTTACAGTTTGTAAGACTTGAAAATCATAAAACTTTTCTAACAAAATATGAGCTGTAACATATATGCAGCTAGGCCATGACTTTTAAGTACTTTTGATTCAGAAATTAGTGCATGCATTTATTATTGTGACTTTGTAAGAATGAACAAAAATGCGATCAGATGTAAAGCGAGTTCTAATTATTGGGATACTCTGCAACAAGTTATAATATTCCTATCAATAAACAGCTAGCATACTTTGAGTACTAATACTACTATTCCTTAAATAGCTTTTAGACATACACGACATCCCCATATTTGCTTCCAATCATCAATGGACTTTTAATATTACATTGCCAGACATCATGAATGTTTGACCTGATATTGTATGAGGGAATTATTAACATGATATGTTTCCATATTGGGGTTGCTCTCTTCCAATGATTGACAATGACTGAAAGTTTTGTCTTAAAGTGAGACAAATAGAATCTACAAATACAATGCATTATATGCCCACCTAAAATTTCAGCAGATTACCATTTTGTTTTACTATTTATAACTTTCATATTTGGCATATTAAATCATGCAGTATTAGTCTATTCTCACAGCTACCCACATTTTAGGTAAAAAAAATGAACATAAGATGTGGTATGCCAATGAGACAAGTAAACATCCAAGTCACAATTTGTAAAAAGTAAACCATTAAAAGTCAAAGTAAGGCCTTCAACAAGGAGCCTTGGCTTATACCCAAGAGCCGTAGTGTAGTGGTTAGTGCATCAGACTACTAGCACAAAGGTTCCTGGGTCGATTACCGTTTGGGATGAAAATTTCAGGAACTCAATTTTCGGCTCTCCCTTGACACCATCTGCGAGTATGGTCTTGAGGAAACGATGATAGTCCGTTGGAAGGGGACGATTAATGGCTGACCCGTGTTAAGAGAAAGCCATATCTCTTGCACGTTAAAGACACCCTTGTAGATTTCGAAAAAAGAGTAGGCTAATGCCGCTACAAGGCAGCACTCACACCCGCAAAGTGGAAAGGGATTAATGTAAGTTGCAAAACTTGTTTCCCAATCCACTATAAATAAATATGTTTAAACTAAACTACCCAATAGCAAGCTATGAAGGGGCCCAGGCCCTAAAATGACTAGTGTAAAACCATTCATACAGGAAAACCAATAGTATAAATCTATATAAAAAACGAGAAACAAAAACACTTATGAACCACATCAACAAACGACAACCACTGAACAATGAACCATATCAACAAACTACAAGCATTGAACAACAGGTTCCTGTACATATTGGAATAATACCGGTATGATGATATGTAAACTGAATTTTTCCTAAGAATATTTTCCTTTTGTTGTCTACATGTTTTCATTTGTTATTCTTTTCAGATGAGTGTGAGATATACTGTGATGAGTCCAAGTGTTTAGACTCCCTAGTCTGTAAAACAACAAGTGCCCCGTCATTAAATGATGTACAAAGTCTAGGTGCTTCTACTTCTACTCGTAAGTATATACTGTAGTAACCTAGCCATACTTTATGAATTCAGGTCTCTATTAGACTAGTCAAAAGTAAAATGGGGTTGTTTAAAGACGTTGTCATATGATTACCTAGGCATAAGTGAAACAGTGTTGTGTAAAAACTTTTGTCTTATGGAGTACTAAACTAGTGAAAAGTAAAATGGGGTTGTTTAAAGACTCATAGTCATGAGATTACCTAGGCATAAGTGACAGTGTTGTGTAAAAACTTAGTCTTATGGAGTACTAAACTAGTTGAAAGTAAAATGGGGTTGTTTAAAGACGTTGTCATGAGTTACTGTATCATTGAAATATAAACTACTTTTCCTTTTATTCATTTCAAAGGAATAAATACATTGTAGACATGATTTTGATAGAAAGTGATGTTTGTAATTATTTCTTTCGTTTTGAACATCAGTTTGTTGTAAAATTTTAGTCTATGTTTAATGTTATGTCTTTTTCTGTTTGAATGTTTCTTTGCTTACAAAAAGATCTGAATCTTCTGAATTTCAGTATCTGAGCATGAATGATACTTCTAAGGCTAGCGTCCTTGAGAAACCTTGGAAATTTGAATCTCTTTGAAGATATAAACGCCCTGGATATCCATACTACCATTTCCCTACTATTGTAGACATACAAAATCATTGGCACATCTAACATGTGCATAGGATGCACCTACTTAAAATGATCTGAAGTTAGCGATACCACTGTACATACATGTAACAGGGACAATATCCATATCAAAGGTTCTATCGTCTAACCACAACTTTATCTGCACTTCATATAGTTTGTTCAACACTGAAGTGTCTGATACAAACATCCCTTAATGACCCTGTAAACTTAGACAAAGTTGACAGTTTATTGCTAGAAACAAATGCATTTAATGTAGATGCGTGTTATAGTTTGCACTGTTTGTGTTAGTGACAAGTGCACTTGTGTGAAAAAATTACAAAATACATGTTCACGACACTCTGGTGTTAATATATGACTTTCAATTTGACTTTTTCCCAGCTGCTTGCTATTTTGCTGTGTCATTGACATTGTATCAGAAATTGACAAATGTTTCTCATCTATTGACTAGACAGTTTTAAAACTGCATTCTTGAAGGGCTGTTTTAAGTGTCTAACATCAGTGTAAAAAATAAAATTTAAATAAAATGAATTTATGCTCTTTCTTAAAAGATCATATAATGGTTTAAGTTCATGTTTATAGTAAAAAGAGTCGCTGTTTGTACAACCATTGTTTCTTGAAACCATAGTACCTTTTGCAGTACCCCCAAACTTTATAAAGGAATGCCAGCGTCAAAAAATTTACAATATTCGATTTATTAGCATTAGCCTTCTGTTTAAGTTTAAAAAACATTTAATGAGAACATTTAGCAAGGAAAGGCTTGTGTAATTCTATCTGAATAAACAGGTAAAACGAAAACAAAGATCCGCTTATAACTTCAGACAACATATGGAATGCCAAATTCTTATGCACTTGTTAACTTGCGTCAGAAAATTCTGTTGGTAAACAATTGCAATTTAGATATTACAGAAGATCCTTCCAGACATTAAATTTTAGGTAAAACTGATAAAGTCTATACCATATGTTCAGATGAATGAAAATTTCCCAGGCAAAATGTACATTTTACTACATTGGAAGGTTAGATGTACATAGTTGAATGGCTCGTTTCAGCTTGCTTGTTTAACAGGCCACGGGAAGCTATAACCATCATTGGGAGTCTGTCATTGTTGTCTGTATACTTTTACAAAAATCTTCTTTTCTGGAACTACTCCTCCAATTGAAACAAACTTTTTGCCCCCATGATGCTCAGGGTATCCATATTTTGAAAATGTGCCCCGTCATGATCAGGCATGCCAACCAAAGTAGCCACAAACTTTAAGATAAAAAAAGGAGTTAAAACCAATAAAGATAGAGAAATGTTTAGATTGAGAATTATAGCACTAATTCCCTTAAAAAATAATTTTTACTTTTTTTTTGGCGTATTATAAAAACTTTAATAGATAGAGATGAGAGAAACTGTACATAGAAAAAGACATAACTTGTATTAGTTTGTTTGTACTTTGGTGAATATTTTTACTTAGGGAGTAGATTCAGGAAGCATGTGATTTGCAGAATAATATATATATATACACGGTATGCACTGTGTTTCTCCCTTGACAGTAACTATATAAGACTTGCATAGAATATACTATTTTAAATTGATCATTCAATTTCTACGGTTTCACCTTGGGATTTTTCAGTTCCATTAATATTGGATAACATTTATTCAAGTGTGGCATTTCCTGAATACCTCTTGCAGGTGGCATCACTTCGTTTCCATTGAAGATTCACTTTTAAGTTTCTAAAAAAAGACATTATAAAAGAATGATGAATACTCATTACATATTTGAACTGAATATACCTGAGTTACATAATTTGTTTATTGATAATTCCAATAAATTACAGTGCCAACATTTCAAACATTACATAACTAGGTTGATAAAGAATTTAAATAGTAGAACCCTTTACCTGGTTACAGCTAGCACATGAGATTCTATCTGACATTGCTTGTCGCGGTTGTATAATGCATCTTTCATTTGATCTATATCATTTTACTTGTGGAGATGAACTTTCCTACTTTTTATCATTCAATTTAATTTAGACAAATTTATTGCAAGTCTGAGTGAAGGCATCCCCATTGAAATCAACATCATGATCTGAACACATGTCATGTTGATATTACCTTGCATGTATTATACCAAGGGAGTCAAATAATAATTCTTTTACAAACTTGTACATGTGTAGAACAGGAATTTTGCATAAATAATGTAGCTTACACCTTGTAATAGAGAATAAAATTATTCAAATGAAATAAAAATTGATCTCATTTTGCAGACAGATTTCTATCAGTGTAAGACGAAAGGTATTTTGGTGTTTTAGTATAGGTTTTACCCAAGAATTTGTTGAAATATTCATTTTTCTGTAAAATGCCATTACCAAGTTCTCAAAACCCACAGTAATCCGATTTCAATGGAAATTTTATGTAAATTCTAATTTTCTGTTTACTTAACTAAATGATAACAAGATGTTTTCAATGTTAGGTGATAATCAAATAAAAAAAACTTTGCTTCAATGTGTTTTAAGCTCAGGAGACACAGGTTAGTGAAAAAGATAAAATTACCACATTTTATTGTATTAATGTCTTATAGAGGTATACACAGGTCTATGATTAATCCCCATGTAATGGCTTGCATATTTAAGGACAAGGATAACAAGCCAGGCTGAGTTCACTTAGCGGTCAATAGCTTTTTTCATATTGTCAGAATGTAAAACATAAATATTGAATGAATATTTCAAGGATCATTCAGTCTTGTCTGAAAGGTAATACATCTTCAAGATGTCTGATTACATAGGAGAAGTTATTAAACTATTTATTTGTTGTCTGGGTCTGGCTACTGTGGAATAGGCAAAATGGAAATGATATTATCAATTTTCCAAATATGTTGGATAGTCGACAGATCTTGTAATAAAACATTGAATTGTAGTCAAATAACAAGGTTAGGATGGAAATGTCAGCTAGTCCTTCCTCATCATTTAATCAACATTGAATAGCTGTTGTCACATTTGGAATTTTTATCTGCAAAAGTGAGTCTGTCATGTTTAAATTTGATTAGCTTCAGAATGGTATCCTAATGTATGCTACTGTTAGACTAAAACAAGAATCAAGCATGCTTCCACTATACCATTTAGGAAGTTTCTGTTTTTCTATATTTTTCGTATTATTAATTTTTCTACTATTTGTCGCTGTCATATGAAGTAATTCTGCTCCCTAGTTCCAGTGAGAAGTCTGAATAAAGTATTTTTGAAAGACCAGGTGATTGCAGTATAGCCCCACTTTTAAAAGTGATGTAAGCAACAGATATTTTTTATTGCCTTCAAAACATGTACTGGATTAACCTTATCTGATGCTGAAGATAAGGATAATTTGTTCTTCAAAGCCAATACAAAACTGTCTGATATGGTGTTAACCTATATTTTGACAGCTGTCTTAGGGGATTCTCTACTTTTTATAAATGTTGGTGTCATTTCAAAGCCAAGTGCAGTGCCTTTTTTGTGTTAGAAACCTTAGGGAAATTGTTATAAAATGCTGTTAATGTGTTTGAGCATTTCTGACAAACTGATAAAGTACTAACACAATAGTTGAGATATATTATTACGTAACATTGTTTCATCAGTCTTCCCATAATAACTTTATTCTCATTATCCAATGATTCATATAACAACTATTATAGGACAGTCAGACACTGCAGCTAGATCTCTTGTCATTTTTAATACATCCACTATAATTTCACATGTCAATGCTCCTAAGCCTTTATGTTTTATATTTAATCCAGCCAAGTCAAAAATGCGACCATTCTCAGACGAAATCAATGACCTGATATGCTTCTGTAATACTCATTTAACAAAATGTTTGTCTCTGGTTGTATGATCGTAGCTTCCCATTAACTGGTGTGCCTTATTTCAGCACTTGAGGTGTTTAGTTGATAATCCTTGCCAATTATGGAAAAAGTTTTACAATTTATTTCCTAATCCTTTCAATCAGTAATATGTCTGGAAGTCTATAGCTTCTAAACAAAAGTACAAGAAAATCGTACAAATCTCATAATGCTTCCTCTTTAAATTCTTATAACAGGTTTTATTATATTTTGTTTTGCATTATTTTGTATTCTTTAAATTTGATTTAAATCTTGTCTGTTAGGCTTAGTTTAAGAGATTTTTCTGTGTAATCAGTTTCATACTTATGTTTTTTAGTACTTGCCAACTTATCAGTTCCCATTACATAGAACTGCAATCTGTTTAAGGATATGCCTACCAAATCAGTTCCTATTAAATGGATCTGCAATCTGTGTTTTACCTGCCTAAGTAGTTTCCTTTAATTAATGATTTACCTGCTAATTTGTTGCCTTACATGTAAGTTTTACCTGCCTAATTAGTTTCCTTACATGTAAGTTTTGCCTACCTAATTACAGTTTCCTTTCATGTACGATTTACCTGCTAATTTATTGTCTTACATGCAAGATTAACTTGCCTAATTTGTTTCTTTTACATGTCAGATTTACCTGCCTAATTAGTTCCCTGACATGTATTATTTACCTGCCTAATAAGTTCCCTTACATGTATGATTTACCTGCCTAATTAGTTCCCTTACATTTTAGATTTACCTGCCTAATAAGTTCCCTTACATTTTAGATTTACCTGCCTTATTGGTTCCCTTACATGCCAAATTTACCTGCCTAATTCCCTTACATGCAAGATTTACCTGCCTAATAAGTTCCCTTACATGTCTGATTTATCTGCCTAATTTAAATAGTTCCCTTACAAGTCAGATTTACCTGCCTAATTAGTTTCCTTACATTTTAGATTTACCTGCCTAATTTAAGTTTTCTTACTTGTAAGTTTGGCCTGCCTTGTAATAGACTGATTTTTCTATAAATCAGTAGGTTGTCTGACCTAGCCTGTACTTCCTAATCAATGGAAAACCATATATTGATCCTGTCTGCATGCTATCATAAATGTTAAACTGACTGACACACAAATGTACACAGTCCACAATCATTAACAGACATTTACAATAAATCATACTTTCTTTGCTTCTCAAACAAAAATTGACAATTTTTATTAAAAAAAAAGTTAAGTTTCATTTAATCTTTATCTGGCTCAGCTTGGCATTAGGTAAACACCCAGTTATTATAACTGTAAGAAATAACACATCTTTACAATATTGTCAGACATACTAAAATTTATTTGACTAACTAATCAGACTTATTTTTCTGGTCTTAAAGTGCATAATCGATTGTGTAGTCAAAACCATTTCACCAGGCTAGATAATTAGCCATATAAAAAGAAGTCAGTCATAAAGGTGTGCTGTCTGAGAAATTTGTAATTTAAAAAATGATGTGTTTGTGTAAAGACATGATATGTTTTTGTTAAAATAATGACTGTTTAACTTATATCATTACCTACAGGTGATTTGAACAAAATATAACTTGTCAGGTAAAATACCACAGGTGTGTATCTAGACATGCATCTGTTTGACAACACTTTATAATGTCTGATGTGTTAGGTGTACCAGAGATGGGTTTTTCCGCACTCAGCATCCTACAGCATAATTGTGTCAAGTCATTCTCATCAGCAGTGTAGAAAAACAGATTTATTCCAAACTATCATGGAAATTAGTATGAAATTCTGAATTAATTCCATATGAGGTAATAATATAGGTCCAATAAAAAATTAGCCAGGAAGTCTAAAAAAAAAAAAATACTGGTATAAAATTACTCAGTCTAGACATGTTAAATGTATCATTTAGATGGACAAGTCCTGATGATTGTCAAAAAATACCAATAACATGAAAATTAAAAGTTGATAATTATAAAGTGGATATGATTGGTTTGTCTATGAGAAACAGCTGTCAGATCTAGCACAGAAAAGACATGAAGGCTAACACAGACATCTTACATAATTATACACACATTCAGTCTGTTCTAAATTGATAAATTTTGACAAAAGGTTGAGTCCACAATTTAATCACCAGAAGGTCATAGGTAAGATACTAGAAATTGTTTGTTTTCTGTTGATTAGAATTGATATGACTGTCTGTAAGCCTCACAGACAACCTTTACATTGTAATGATGGTTGCACCCTCTAGACTACAGAATTGATGGGAAGGTTTATTTTGGGAAATAAATTAACGGTGTTTGGAATTTAAAGGAAGTTCAAGAATATGCAAGGCGTTGGAAACATTATTTTTATAAATCAAAAATAAATGTGGGTAACTGTGAGGAATTATTTCAGGAAAAATTTACATGTGGAAATATCTGTAATACTATATCTATAAGAAGGGATATGGATACTTTAATCAATTTTTTTTAAGGAGAGCAATATAGTTTAAGGAAGTTGAAACATGTGATTGATTTTCCCTTTGATGGGGTAGCTTAGAACCTGTGTACCAGAATTATAGTTAAATGTTGTCTTGGTGTATTAAAATTATTAAACAAATGGATAGTTGATGGATAGTTGAAGTTTATCTAGGTGTACTAGAATTATAAAACAAATGGATAGTTGAAGTTTATCTAGGTGTACTAGAATTATAAAACAAATGAATAGTCGAAGTTTATCTTGGTGTACTAGAATTATAAAACAAATGGATAGTTGAAGTTAGATTATCTTGGTGTACGAGAATTATAAAACAAATGGATAGTTGAAGTTTATCTTGGTGTACTAGAATTATAGAACAAATGGATAGTTAAAGTTTATCTTGGTGTACTAGAATTATAAAACAAATGGATAGTTGAAGTTTATCTTGGTGTACTAGAATTATAAAACAAATGGATAGTTGAAATTTATCTAGGTGTACTAGAATTATAAAACAAATGAATAGTTAAAGTTTGTCTTGGTGTACTAGAATTATAAAACAAATGGATAGTTAAAGTTTGTCTTGGTGTACTAGAATTATAAAACAAATGGATGGTTGAAGTTTATCTTGGTGTACTAGAATTATAAAACAAATGGATAGTTGGAGTTTATTTTGGTGTAAAATTTGGCTATATTCCCGGTTCTATTTTTGCTATTTTTTAGTTTCCGTATTTTAAAATAAACTTAATATCATATCCTTTTAATATTAAATTGGCCTCATTGCACTCAATGTCTCTTACTATAATTATATCCTACATTACTCATATTATCAATTTATTATTTGTGTATTACTTATTGTGTATTTCACTAATGTTTATATAATCATTGTATTATGATGTTTTTGTATCTTGCCTGACAAGGGCCCATGATTGGAAAAATAAAATAATGTCTAATGTCTAATGTCTAAGGTGTATTAGAATTATAAAACAAATGGATAGTTGGAGTTTATTTTGGTGTACTAGAATTATAAAACAAATGGATAGTTGAATTTTATTTTTACATGGAACAATTAAAAATTGATATTTGAATGTGTGTATCTATGTGTGAAGAGTCACTCAAAAACTCTTGAAATTGATAGTATTTTGTTACACTTGTTTTTCAAGTTGGATTACAGACTTTAAACTATTGATAGACAGTGCAAAAAGGTTCCAATCAAACAATATCATCGACAGGGGTGATTAAAAATTTATAGAGAATGACTGCATATTTTATTCTACGTGGACATGGAAATTCTATTCTCGGTGGTAAAGGCATGAACCCTATGTAAAGATAACCTGAGTATTGTGAAATTATTACTAGTTAGAGACAGACAAATAAGTAAGTCATTAATTTTTAGTCACAAACCTGAACATATAGTTACTTTGATTCAAAATATTGAGTTTGATATTTAATAGAGGTAGTTAGATAATCATTTAGCTAAGTAAATTGGTTTATATATAATGTAATCATTGTTTATTTTTAAAAGCATTTTAAAGTTTTAGTCTGAGTGAAATATGTGCATTTAGAATGTCAAAAGAACTAATAAATATAAGAAACACAATTTGTGGTCAGCAAATTGAAACAAGGAAAACAGAACAAAGTAAAACTGTAGTTAAATTTTGAATAATGTATATTGTCATATAGAACATTGATTTGATAATTTGTCCAAATTAAACATTTGTGAACTTAATTTAAATTAACTAGACGTTATCCACCCATCCCCTCTTTTCAAAAATCCTGGATCTGCATCTTCTGTGGGTTATCTGGAAACCTTATCCTGTTTTGATAAATCGGACTACATGTACTAAAAGGGGGGTGTGTGGGTTACATTGAAATCTTTTATTAAGTTACAATAAATCTCATCCCTATGTACAAAAGTTGTGTGTGTTTGGGGCTTGGGGAGGGGGAGGGGAGGGTGGAGATAGTGGTTTACCTGTTATCCTGTTTAATCTGGACTCCATTGAGCCTAATGTAGAAAAAAAGACCAAGCCAAGCAAAGTTCCATAGAAAGAGGGTATTCAGAAGGATTGTTTTTTTTTATGGTAATAACTTCCCTGTACCATTTTGTTCCAATCTGTTGTAATCTGACTGTTTACTTTTTGATTGCTGCCACCTTGTGTCAAATTATTTAATAGGCAATGTGAGAACACATTATTATCATATAAATCTGGTTATTGGATTGTAATTTCTCAAGGACACTTCTGTCATCTGTAACATAATATGTCAAATTTTGTTTATCTACAGGTAGTATTTATGTGGAGATAGCTTATCTTCAACAAACATAATATGCTGCTAATTGTTCACAAAAATAGTGAAAATTGTATGATAAAATCCATAGATAAAAACAAATGTATTTTCTCTGTGTTTCAACTATTGACTGTCTTTGATTTTAAAAATTATCTTGAGGTTAACCAATGCAATGGCAAATTTGAAGATCTATTTGGCAGGATTTTTCAAAAAAACAATTGAAATGTACCCCCCCTTTTTTCCCCCAATTTGCATCTGATAGAAATCTATTTTCTCATGTTTTAATTGAAGGAATGTGTACTTTAACTCTATTGAAGACAGTTAATCATAAAGGAACTAGAATCATTCAGCCAACTTTTAGTAAGTGATGCAGCAATAACTCAAAGGATCATAAAAGATTAATCCCCTATGTTATGATTTACAATTTTAAGTGCATTTTAATATTCATGTCTTATTATAGAGTATTGAGAACCAGCAAAAAAAAAGAATACTGTATAGAATTAAAGCATCTCCAGTATTTTGCGCAGTATGAATACCTTTATGTATTCTGTTTGATCAGAGAAAAATTTGCAACGTCATTTTATTTGATTTAGTATTAACTTAAATGACTCTCAAGTACAGAAAGGCTACTTGACTATAAAGCAATATCTAAATCCTGTTACATATTTTTGGCACTGGTTGAATAGAGACCAAAACCAGGATATAATTAAAAGTATGGTGGGCGGGTGGTGAAATTTATATGTACCTACTTTGTGTTTTCATAAACCTTACACCTGAAACTGTCCAGAAATATTGCACACACGTAGAAGATGTGCAACTTCTTTAATGGAAATATTTGGAGAATTTTTCTTATTTTTTCCACACTTGGGATATTTTCATCAAATTTTTAAAAAATGGTACTTTTCTACCCAGATCTTGAAAATAATTCAATTTCAAATATTGCCGCCAAATCATGACAACCTGTGTGTCTTTAAATTTCCTGTTTGCTAATTTATTGCATCCCACAATAATTTAATTTTGGATGTAACACGTCTTCTGATTGGCTGACGTTATTTTGTTATGAGCCCATAGACATAATTTAGTCATGTGACCGTGACGTCATCAACGTTTTTTTATGGTTTTCTAGGGTTTAAAATGGAATTTAGAATTGAATTATAAGAAATGACTGTAATATTTTTTCTGTCTAATCTAAATAACATAAAAAATGTGGTGCACACTGTAAATAACCTGCTACGCGCGTTATTCAGTGTGCACCAAATTTTTTATGTTATTTCTTCATAGACAGAAAAAATATTACAGTCATTCCTTAATTAAACAATATTTTGATATTCTGTAAGAAGATGTTAAGGCCTAAATTAAAATATTGTTTGTTTGCCCTTTTCCGACCCTATGTTTAGAAACAGGGTAGGTAGGTAGGTAAAATATTTT
The DNA here is from genome assembly GCF_965363235.1 of Mytilus galloprovincialis. NCBI lineage: Eukaryota > Metazoa > Mollusca > Bivalvia > Mytilida > Mytilidae > Mytilus > Mytilus galloprovincialis. The sequence goes on along the minus strand of NC_134843.1, from coordinate 4,453,565 downwards.
ATTTTTCTTTCCCAAAAAATAACTTAGCTCGGTACATTTTTTGTCATGGGTAGGCAGGTAGGTATAATATCGGTACATTTTTTGTCATGGGTAGGCAGGTAGGTATAATATTTTATTTAATAGATACAAAATCTGCATGACATCATTTTTGTCTGTATTGTTTTGTTTAAGTATGCTTTTGCTAATAAGTTTCTGGGACTATTAGTATAAAACCCCATGAAGTTTTGCAAAAAATTATCCTGATGAATGTTAAAATTAATTCATATGCACTACTATTTTGTTTTCAAATATCAAAATATAGGACGGTGCGGGATATTTTCAACGTTTATATGCCTGGAACTTTTTTTAACTTACACTAATATTCTGTACTACATACCTTGTACGCCGACCTCGACCTAAAGGATTTCTGTAAGATATAGTTGTCCTGTTAAAATATGTCCGGGCAGACATACATTACTAGCAGAAAAAGTCCCTAGAGTGTTAAAATTTATGTGTGTGCCTGGGTTTTAAATAAAAATGATACAAGATCTAGACTTGAAACTTAATTGTCACATATTTTTCATCGCATTTATAAATGTTCTGTATGGAAAAACTTGACGATTTTACTGCCAAATATTCTCAACTTTACAGACCTTTGGTTCATGTCAGATATAAATAATATATCAATGCTTGTTGAAGGCATCATTAACATAATCATCCTGATCTACGGATCACCAAAGGCCATTCCTACATATAGGATACAACGTCCGTTTACAAAATATTTTGTACACACGTTGATAATTTTGTATTGGACAAACTTTTTTTTAATGAACCCTACTCTTCAAGTATAAAGACACAGAGTTACTAACGTTCGTCATATCATTTCAAAGTTTTCAACATCGATTTCAAACAAATGCTTTGAAACTCTAAATGCAAGTGTTCATGTCAAACGCTCACGTGATACCAAACGGACTAGACCTTATACGGGAAAGATAAAACCTGAGTATTCCGGTAAAAAGGTTTGAGCAGGAAATACGAATATAAGATTTTTTTGTAGGAACGGAAAAATAAAATGAAATAAAATCTTGCTGGTAAATACAAATAAAAGATTTTCAGGCGCAACAAATTTATAGGGTCGGTCGGTAAAGGGCAAACAAACAATATTTTAATTTAAGCCTAAGAAGTCTTTGATCCTTCTATTGATTTAAGAGAGATGGGTGATAAATTGCCATCAACCAAATTACAATGTTTTAGTATTGCACAGTTATCTGCTCCAGAGTGGGAGTAACTCGGCACAGAAAATTTTATCAAGTCGTATAAAACGTTACCGATTAATGTTTTTTTACTGAAAATTTTGGCACCACTGGCAAAAAGTAAACATCACTGTAAGACTGATAGCACCAGGCTAAAAATTATACAATGCAGGCCTGTGGTCCTGTAAAGGCCTAGGGAGAACACTGGTATTTTAACCTTTCTAAAGCTGTACAAGTACATGTTCCATGTTATAAAACCTACTCTGTTGTCTTGTGGAAGGGTGCTTAGCCTGAAGTACAGAAGATCATTGGTTCAATACTTGATAGATCAAATGCATGAAATTCTATAAAAGGAAGTTTTACACACTAATTTGAAACTGATAAACAAAAAAATGAAAATTTACAAAATTTACAAAAAATGTTGATTGGCATAGCAACATGTGTAATCTGGCAGTATAGATGTGCACCTGTGAATTAATTACCTCTGCCATATGCCCACTGCTTAGATATTTATAAATATAGATTTACTTGCTGTACTACTGTCTGTTTCACTTACTTAACCTGGAATATTACAAAATTAACCTTGATCAAATCATCCCCTATGGTCTAGAGAAAGTCTGCTAAAACGAGACCAATATATGAGTTTCCACAAGATGTGCACTTAAACTAAAGTTTGGGGACAATCTCCTATACCTAACAGGTGCAGTCTAATCATTCAGGAGTTTTGAAAAAAGGGGGGCACCTGCAAGCCAACATTTTGAGTGATATGTGTAATAAAGGGTCCCGTTATCGTATATGTAGCTCCATCAAGGATGCTGTTTTAGGCCCTATTACAATGAACTTCATGTAAAAGACAAAGAAAACTTAAAAATAAAAGTACTGTATGTGTAACAGTTGATCTGGTGGGGAAAACCTAAAACTTTCTTTACAGAACAATTTTTTTTGTATTTCCTATCAATACTGATGTTCAATAAAGTTTAAGTATATTAACATCATTATAGAATAGGCATGGTATAAATTTAATATCAATAAAGTTTAAGTATATTAACATCATTATAGAATAGGCATGGTATAAATTTAATATCCGTTAATATATTTATCTTTATATCATTGCTTTGTACACATATTTTCCTAACATGATTTTTTTTTAAATCTTTTCAGTATAGAAGTTACAAATCATTTTGAAACTGCTTAGTCAGAAATATTATTGTTCTATGAATATCATGTCAGCTGCATTCACTAAATTGCATTAAAAAAATCAAAGCTTGTGTTTTCTTCAGTGAGTGGGTTCTCTCTGTTGTATTGATGTAAAGATGTCTGTGATCATTAAAAGTCAAAGGATGAAATTCCTGTCTGCTGGAATGTGGATTGTTTGATATACACCCTGCATATATTGATTTAAAACCATCTGAACCTAATGTTTGTGTTGGGAATATATAGATTGATAAATGTTAGAAATAGGTGTAATCTAGGAACTAAGAAAAAATGTGGAGATGTATAAAACTGAGACTTCTTCATCTTCTAATGAGATTTCTTATGAAAAGTCGTAGATATTGAAACAAACAGATAAAAAAGTTTTGAAAAAATCGTGATTCAGCAATGAGCAATAAGACTGAATTATGAAATCCTTAATGAAACAGGACACCAAGTGTCACATATTTGATCTACAACTTAAAAAAGTTTTCGATATAAAAGTTTCAGACAGCACAATTGGACTTACAAACTTCAATGCAGATGCATGTTAGTTCAATACTATACTAGATAGATTGTTTGTTAGTTGGCCTAACATCAAGTAACACACACAAAGTATAAAAGAGGAAGAATAAGATTTGTCAAGAAACATTATTTCTTAAAGGCGGATTTAGGGGACCCCTTTTCGAGCTAAATATTTGTACAATGCATAGACCTTTAACAATTCCTATATCTGATGTTGCCTAGTTTGTGGCAATCAGCTCTCCCCCCTTCCAAAATTATGGATCTGCATCTGTTTTTGTTTTGTTTTCCATGCATTCATTGTATAATGGGAATACTTTATTCTATGAAAAAATTAAAGCAGATCCCAATTCTTTGATCTCTTACAAAGGTTGGATCTATGACAAATCATAATTATTAATCAAGATAATTTAAAGCAACAATTTGAAAAAGAACCCTAGCATTACTGTTTTTGTTCATTTAGTACAACATTACTGCTTCAAACCTAACCGCCTTCAAATAACTTTTGTCAATGATGATGAATAGAAATAAATGCTGATGTAACAAAACTTCTCTGCAACAATTAAATGAGACCTTTAATTGATGTTTTGAGCATGGTTGATTTCAGTTTAATGAAAGTGTTTAGAAATAAAATTAAAACATCAATAACTTGTACTTGAGTTATAATGACTAGTTGATTATCTTACAGTTGTTTTAACTGTTCTCTTGGAACATAGACTTTTATTTATTGTTGATGCATTTACTTGGAAAAACCTGTATTTTTTGCGGGGATGTTTAATTCCATTAGTAGGCAAATACAGAATTAATTTGCTATCCAGAAATCTTTGTTTGCATGATGCCAACATAGTTAATTTTTTTATCTGTGTCATCACAAAAAGCAGACAAATTTAATATGGAGCTATAGAGACTTGAAGTTAATTTGTGGACTGCAGACAAATACAATAAGCCTTGGGAATGGTTTAGTAATCCTCTTTTAGGCTTGGCCAAGTGCTTCTTTTGATCTTCATCAGTCATACTGGTAATGTCTTTTTGTGGAAAATAATAATGGCAATTGTCTGATGGTAATCATCCTCCAGTCTGGCTATGTATGCTTGTATCAGAGATCGCTAAAAAGACAACCAGTCATGCTTATTCCAACTATTGATTCTTCTACTGTTACCAAAGCGTAGATAAGTGCTAACAAAAATGTCCCATGTCTGATGAATTTTTCCTGTAATTATATCAATTTTGGTTTTTTGATTCGTATCACTTCAAAAAGACATGTGTTGTATATACCATTAATGGCTCCTATTGTAGACTTTAGGAAAATATCACTTCGGATTGTTTGTGAGTCATACTAACTTAGGCGTCCAAAAGAAATCCAAAAAATGCTTTTTATTGAAAATATCTGGTGAAGTTGCAAGATGCAAGTCTGTTACATGTTAATTATAATCCAAATATACATTACAGAGCTGATTAATATTTTTTTGATGAGTTGAGGATGAGTGAAGAAGATCCTTTATTTATGGCTGGATTCTTTGTCTGAGTTTGGCTTTAATGTTGGTTCATGGCTTTATCAACGTTTGTATTAGGTTTAGTTTTTTTGGAATGATTGATCCTTAAAGCATCACTAAAGAGACATTACTTGTCGTGATACACATCTGCTGCAGTGTAACATGGGTACCATTTCTTCTATAAGCCTCATCTTGTAGTTTCAGTCACTTTATTAATGCTTGGATGAAAGGATTCAGGACTTCATAAAATTGTTCATAAGGAAAAAGTCAAACAACAAAAATACCGAACTACAAAATATTCTAAAGGAAAGTCAAGGCTCAAACACATCAATAGGAGAAAAGTAAATATCAGCTTAACTTTGAAGGATGTACATCATTAAATCAAAAGCATATACTTTTTTCCCACAAAACCACAAGTTGAGGAAAAGACTGATATCAACATTGCCATTAGAAAGATTTTTTTTACTCCTGTATTACAGTCACCTTATTTAATTCACCTTTCAAACAAAACTACACATTTACATTAATGTCACCTGAAGCAATAATGGATGCATATCTTTGTGTGAGGCCTACATGTTGATCACAATTGTTATACTGAATAAAAATATCAATGTGTAAGGTCACCGACCTGATGTAATTCACTATTGAATTCTGTTTTTACATTTGGGTTTTTGATGTGCCATAAAAAAAACATAATGATGCAAATTGTTTTATCACCTTCCATTAAACAAGAATGTTGCTCACATGTGTTTGAACTAGATTCCAGATAATAGCTACTTCTGTTTTAGCATTGTATGCAATACTCCAAAATTACCTTTGCTGGGGTCCTTCTAGTAATTATCAGTATAATTTGCTACTGTTTTAAGCTGTCTAAAAAAGACTTTTCTTGATGTAATCGAAGATTAATTTGATGCTGAATGACAAGATATTTATTTTAATCAATCTACACAGTAGGAAATTGTCTTTGAATTTTTATTCATGAGACGATTTATTCAACCAATATGACCTTGAGCAGTCTACAGTGTATTTAAATAAAGATTGTCTTCTTGTCAAAGTAGTTTATAAGATTTTGTAGATAAAAATCTCCAATTGTAAAGAATAGTATAAATATAGAACCAGTTATGTAGGTCATTACCGTACTCTCTCTAAATACAGGTTCTTACAGAGTTTAGTGTCCCATTCAGTTCGTAGTGTGTGTACTCTCTCTAAATCTATGTTCTTACGGCGTTTAGTGACCCATTCAGTTTGTAGTGTGTCCTGAAACACTTCACTGACCTTATATACAGTCTTATTCAGACAGTTGTTATCTCGAGGTTGTTATATTAAAAAAAAATCTCACTGAAATATTGATCAATATTTGTTGAATATTAACCCCAAATGAAAGGACTTTCAAATTCTTATTCACTTGCATAAGGTCAATTTCTATCCAGCACAGATCCTTCTAACTTGTCAGAATTTGAAAAGGAATTATGAAGTAAAGTCCATAAGAGACCACAGTGACTAACTAGTGTATCAATTAGTTCATACCCTGCTTGACTGACTGGATTGCCAGTCTTATTGCCAAAGTTCTGTGGCACCCCCTAGAGAGAATCCTACTTTCTCTGCCTAGTGTACCGGCCATCATGGATGTAGCTAACTTCCTTTCAATTGTGGTTTCTTAAATTCATGTGAAACAGTTGTTTTGAAAAATGAAGAAATTTTTCAGACATATTAGTCATTAAATGTCTGTTCGTGAAATTTGACTTTGACCTTGAGGTTTTTGTGGTCTAAATAGGAATTAAGTCTCTCAGTCTATATCATTACACGTACACAAACTCTTATACAGAAACAAGCATAAAAAGGTTGTGGTAAAACTCCCATGGAGATCTCCTTTAGGAAAGGTTTGAAAATTTAACACCTTAGCAGACATGCATCATTTATTTGCATTATAGTTCATTGAACTGCTATATCCATCCCTTATCATTGGAGACATTTATACAATCTAAATATGGGAAGAACGTAATAGATTAAAGAATCAGACCAGTAAATTTGGTTTAATTTTATGAAAATAAAACATATATAAATGAATGGTTGCCATTTACATGAATCTTCAGACATTGGTAACATACTGTAGGTTATTGTGTTGTCAGATGGTTGCCATTTACATGTATCTTTATATTTGTTTTGACTAAAGTTAGACCCTAACATGTCTCTTTAGAATTTGCCTATTTACCACAGTCCTGAGTATGCTGACAATGAATATCAGTCCTATCTACCACAGTTCTGAGTATGCTGACAATGAATATCAGCCCTACTTACCACAGTCCTGAGTATGCTGACAATGAATATCAGTCCTATCTACCACAGTCCTGAGTATGCTGACAATGAATATCAGTCCTACTTACCACAGTTCTGAGTATGCTGACAATGAATATCAGCCCTACTTACCACAGTCCTGAGTATGCTGACAATGAATATCAGTCCTATCTACCACAGTCCTGAGTATGCTGACAATGAATATCAACCCTACTTACCACAGTCCTGAGTATGCTGACAATGAATATCAATCCTATTTACCACAGTCCTGAGTATGCTGACAATGAATATCAGCCCTACTTACCACAGTCCTGAGTATGCTGACAATGAATATCAGTCCTATCTACCACAGTCCTGAGTATGCTGACAATGAATATCAGTCCTATTTACCACAGTCCTGAGTATGCTGACAATGAATATCAATCCTATTTACCACAGTCCTGAGTATGCTGACAATGAATATCAGTCCTATTTACCACAGTCCTGAGTATGCTAACAATGAATATCAATCCTATTTACCACAGTCCTGAGTTTGCTGACAATGAATATCAGTCCTACTTACCACAGTCCTGAGTATGCTGACCATGAATAGCAGTTCTTATTACTGGCGATTGTTGGTTATGACCATATGGTGACCTTTTATTGTGTAAATACTGGTTTTCCTTTATTGGATAATTGCAATCATTCTTCTTTTGTACAGTCATTTCTCTACATAGAGATCAGCCTTGGGACCAAAGAAAAATTCTGAAAACTGTCTGGATTATGACAAGTGTGCTAACTTTGAAATTGAGGTGCAAAATACTACAACAGGACTTGAATTATAACCTGCAAAAAAACTTAATAGAGTTTAACTTTAAAGCAGGTTGGACTGTATATACATATATATATGCCATAGTTATACACTGATATGCACCTATCTTATGCTTTTTTATAAAGTTGAGACTTGTTAACATATAATTCTTGAATAACATACAATCCATCAAAACATATCTGATGACGTGCTAACTGTGTAGCCCAAGGGCACAATTTTCTTTTTAATTTATTAGCTGTTTAATAATGGGACATTTGTATTGTAGCTTTTAAAAAAAATTTAAACATGTAGAATATCAGATATATAATAGTCGTTTGTTAAATTTTTCAAACAAGCTTTTGAACTGGTGTTGTCAGCACAGACTGGTATTTGGACTTGGTTTGCTATCTATGTACTGTGATTTCATTATCATTTGTTGGAAAGCAATTACTGTGGATACAAGTGAACCACATATTCAAACATTCAACACATTACAAATTTTTCATAAGTTTTGTTTACAGAAATTGTTAAGACCAGTCCATGGAATCAAATATCAACAAAAATTATGACCTTGAAAATAAATGAATCCATACTGACAGTAAGTCATTTGAATACCTAGAAATCATTTAGATGGTACACACAGTTCCATTTGCTTGAGTCTGACTTGGTATCTTATTATCAAATTATAACTAACATAGGAGTCTTTGACGACTTCCATGTGGAGCAGGATCTGCTTACCTTGCTGCAGCAACTGGGCTGCTTAGTCTTTAGTTTTCTATGGTGTGTCTTCTGTACTATTATTTGTCTGTTTGTCTTTTCATTTTTAGCCATGGCGTTGTCAGTTTCTTTTAGATCTATGAGGAATGTCCCTCAGGTATCTTTTGCCCCTCTTTCCCATTTGACTAAATTACTTGATTCTGAACAAACGAAGTTGGGAATTTGAGAGTAAGAGATAAATAGCAAAACAATGTTTATGTTTGACTTTACAAGGGGAAGCCATATAAAGCATGTTTCCAATCTAAAACTCCTAGAACACATTGGAGTCCCAACAATATCTGAACAGAATCTGATAAAAATAAAGTGAGGTTGTATAGCCAAAAAATGAGGTTTTTAATATTAGGTTTCGATGGTTTGGACTATACTAGACTAGTTTTCATGTCTTTTATCTGGTTTAGACTTGAACAGATCTAAGGATAAGTTAACCAATGACAGTCTTCTTTAATTTACCTCAAATTACCACGGAAATCATACATAATTTGCTGTTATGTAATAATGTGTTGTTTCGGGCTGTTCATTACATAATGTCAGTCTAAAACAGAATTTCTGGTCAATAACTGCACCCATTGTTTGTGTAAATGCTTTGTCAGTATGTTAGTATAGCTATTGGAAGAGGCTGGGAATGGGTTATCCCATATTTGTTTGTTGGAATTACTTTAAGAATAGATATTTTCTAATTTTGACACTAAATGGTAGATAAAAATAGAATATAACGTGTCGTAATGACGATGAAAACTTAAAACCAACCTTAATCTAAAACAAAAGCAGAAATGTAGCTTGATGAAATGATGAAAGCAGTTCCTACTTTATTGAATCCTAAACTTTCAAATCATATATAGCAGTTGTAAAGTTACAATGATAACTTGATAAGTTGTAAGGGTGGGGGACATAAGAGTAGTCATAGATATGATAGGTCCAGGAATGATTATACCACTTTTGTACAGGGTTTCCAACTACAAAGTTACAAAATGAATTGTTTCTGTACTTTAAGAAGAAATTATATACCAGTAATCAGATTCTTAAGCTTGACCAAATTAGTAGTTTATCAGCAATAAATGAGGTTTACAGCTACAAGCAAAGGGGTAGCTTCCAAGTTGTGAAGTTGAAATCATCCCTTCGTAAATTTTACAAATTTGACTGTTCACAGATGATAGTGGATATATTTTCAACATGTCTTAACTACAATCCTGTCCCTTTTTCCCCAAATGTAACCTACCGATTTAGATTTATTACCCAGTTTGTACTAACATGAGCAACATAATGGGTGCCACATGTGGAGTAGGATCTGCATACCCTTCCAAGGCACCTGACATCAACACCAGTTTGTTGTGGGGTTCATGCTGCTCAGTTTTTAGTTTTCTATGTTGTCAGCTTATTATGAGGATCTCCAACTCACATGATGAAAACAGTTTATTGACCTTAAAATTGGTCTCAGTTGAACAAGGAACAATTTCCATCTGAAACAGGTTCCCTTTCCTCCCTGTCTGCCAGTTGTACCTGGTTTCCATTACAGATTACATCTAGTAAAGAGAAGACATCTGTCAGTCAGACATTAATCATTCATGATAAAATCATATTTATATATTTGAAAGTAGTTAATCATTTATGTGTGTATGATGAATATTATGGATAATAGAAGTAAAATGAGACACACATTCTACACCAACAGGAAAATAGTACTTTGTGTTTCCTCCTGGGTTATGTAACTGCACATTGTGTAGGCGTCCACATGGATTATATTTATATTAAGGTTCTGTGGTTTGACCATGATCTTTTATTGATCTGATTTTCGGACACAGGTAAATTTGACTAGACCACATAATTTGATACAGGTAGGACAGGTGGGTTGCCTTTCATCTTACTGATTGATTTTAAATGTTCTCAACTAAAGGCAAAATACTATAAATGCTTTTTCCATGTCATTAAGGAAAGACAGTTAATACAAAAAAAAAAAAAAGAAATGTCTACCCTCCATAAACTATGAACATGTATTTATATTTGTCTCATTTGCATAGCATTGTCTGTCTAGCCAAAATATCTTGACCTTTAAAAGTGTGTCACAAGGTCATTTAGGGATAAGCCACATAGTAAAGCTGATACATATCAAATATGTCAAACAAAAGCAAAACTTGTTAATTTCATTAACTTGACTTAGCATACAATAATTTATGCAGTTCTTTGAACTGTAAGCAATGTCCAATGAAAGATTTGTTTTTTTATATGGAAATGACCATTAATTATTTAAATACCCATAACATCTGTTGTCCCTGGGTGAATTTTGATGATTCAGGTAAAAAAAAATGAAAGCTTGCAAATTTTTGTAATGATCACCATAAGTTATGAATAATGTGACATTTTTTAATTATTTTTTTTTAAAAGATCTTTTAACACCTGATGATTATAGAACATTTCACCCAGATAACATGTAAAAATAACAAATTTAAATTTTCTTCTTTTAAGGATTATGTACCCTTGTGTTGATTCAATGCTAAACATATGGAAATTTTCTCCTTGTACTCTCATATTTGGCGATTTGATGGCTGATAGAAATAAGATTATTGCATGCAGTGCTAGCATTGATATCCTTAAAACAAGTTTATTATTGTAGTTATTGGTTAAAACAAATTAAAATATAGACCAAATCAAGTACACCTTTTAGGGTGCGCTCGACTTTAGTGACTCAGCACGAGGTATTTTGCAATTTACAGGTTGGTTAGAACTTTTTGTAAAAAATAAACACTAGCACATCATAGAAAAGCAAGTGAGTAATCTATGTTTCAAATTTTATAACAAAAATCTCTGTAATAAAGGCTGTGGATTTTCTATAAAAATCTTGGTTTATTTGCCTCAAAGTACTCTTTTTCTATTAAATGCAATGAAACAGTAAATAATTATGCATTGCATCAAGTTTCCCCTTGGTATATGTACAAAATGGCCTACCTCTATTGTTCATTATATCTGTAGTTTTGATACAATTAAAGTTTGAAAATTTCGTACAAAAATGGCTACAGAAGGGGTCATAAACCTTAATATCACAATAAATAGTAACAAAGAACAAATACAACTACAAAAGTCCCCATAAATTTTCTATAACAAAACAAGGAGCTGACATTTCAAGCATATAACTTTTGATACCTGCCTAGGAATATTGGACACCGTCGCTTGTAATCATTTTTAATTTTGTATAAAACAGAACACATCAAGCTGTATTTTTGAAAAATATGATTTCAGAAATTACATTCAAAATGAATCCATTGAAAAACGTAGTATAATGTTGAGATCTAAGTGATGATCATTTCCCAAGTAAAATATATAGCTCAAACTTGAGAGTGGTAATTGTTGGGTGACATTCTTTCCAAAGGAGATATAACTCAGACTAAGGTGCTAAATGTTTCTTGACACAGAGAAGAGAGGTGAAATATCTTATTCACAAATGCTAGACACATGGGTCATAAAACCAATGGATTTGAATGGCTTCTATTCACTCTCAAGGCAGTGCATATGTACTCAAATTTGATAATTTATGAGTGCACATATGACCTCATGTTTTCATAAATAAACATTGATATCTGTCATATTGTAATAATTAAAGTGACTAGTAAAAACATTATTAGAGAAGCATGTGGAATAAAACCAGCACTCCAACTGGTATAACATGTTGCCACTTGAAAAATAACAATCTCAATAACTCTTAAGAAAAGATAATCAACTGATAGTTTATACATATATGGTATGTACATCTGACAAAACCCATTTTGTTCTTGAGAACCGGAAAGGGAAAAAACATGCAGCATATTTGCTCAATGATCTACAGTGGTGGCGAATCCAAAAAATTTTCATAAGTGGGGCCCACTGACTGCCTCAGCTTGTATAATGTAAACCAAACCTAGTACAATTACAAACTATGATGTGTCAACTTTGCAACAGAAGGATTTTCACTCTATTGAGTATTTCCTGCATTTAATCCCCCTGAACTGAAAAATTTGATGTATCAAATGTTCATGAAACTGTACATTTTAAAATCCTAACATACCTATGGTAGGTCATCTTGATCCTATCCTAAGATAACAAGGCATCCTGCTCCTTTTAAAAATCAATTGCAGTCAATCGGCAATCCTCAGGTGAATCTACAACTCTACATGTATCCCTCTATTCCATTGAGTTAGTAAGATATGACAAATGAATCATGATATTCAGTATGCTCTTTTACTAGACACAACTCATCCAAGATGTTTCATCAGCTGTTCTGTGACATCTTGCTCTGATCCTTTTATGCGATGCTATTTTATATTGATGAATAGTTTAGAATAGATCTACAATATCATGTCTATCATTACTGTGGATTCATTCATTTTCGTGGGTACCAATTTTCATGGATTGAGAAAATTTGGTATCTTCGTGGCTTTACTGTAGTCGGCATACAAGCCTACAGAAAATTTGTACTTCATAAAAGGGGGGGGGGATATATATATATGTTTTGCTTTGAAGACAATAATGTTTGTCGTCTGTATGTGATGGATTTATAATTATTCCAGATGTCTAAGATGATAATATTTTGTTATTTCAGCTATATCAAAGATAGTTGTGATTATAGTGATTGTTGTTTTGATGCCCGTACTGGCTGTGTTTATCTGTGTTGTGTGTCCCTGTCGATCTACAGCTCGTATGTTACGTAGGTGGCGCAGTCGTGATCGAGGAGTGGAACATCGACAATTAAGACCTCAGTCTCAAGGATCAGAGGTGGGTTTTGTTGTGTATAAAGTTTTAAGAAGATGTGGTATGAGTGTCAATGAGACAACTCTCCATGCAAGTAACAATTTCTAAAAGTAAACCATTATAAGTCAAAGTACGGTCTTTATCACAGAGCAAATGACACAGTAATTAACAACTATAGCCTGTCTATAGGTCACTGTACTGCCCTCCACAATGAGCAAAGGCCATACCACATAGTCTTCTATATAGATATCGTAAATCACTCAATTTTATTTTCAAAATTAAAAATGTATAAGTTTGATTCTCTTTCTTTTGAATGGATCAAATCATATTTATCAAACAGGTCTCAAAAAGTAATAAAATAAACAACATATCTTCAGAAAAAAAAAGTAACATTTAGTGTACCACAGGGTAGTATTCTAGACCCTTTATTATTTCTTTTATATATTGATGATCTCCCACTTCAGCTAAATCATACAAAGCCTGATTTGTATGCAGGTGACACAACTTTTAAATACTCTTCAAATTCCGTTGATGATATATGTGATAAACTTAATGATGAAATAGCAACTTTTAAAATATGGTGTGAAAATAATGATATGATTCTAAATATTAAAAAATACAAATCAATGTTAGTTAGTTCACATAGAAAGCTTCATACAAGATACTTTAAAGATAGAATATAGTGGAATTCTTTTAGAAAATGTAAACAGTGAAAAATTACTTGGCATCATAATCTATGATTGTCTTTCATGGAATCAACAAATAAACAAAGTATGTACTGTGATTAGTACTAGACTAGGTTTACTAAATCAATTAAAGCATTATATTCCACGAAAAGGTTTATGTTTATTTTATAATGGATATGTACTTCCTCTTTTTGATTATTGTTGTACAATATGGACTGAAATATGTAATCTAAATATGGAAAAAATGTTAAAATTGCTAAAAAGGGCAGTCAGAATAATTCTTAACAAATCATATGACACACCATCAAAAACTTTATTTAAACAATTAGGATGGTTAACTTTTCAAACAAGAATCACATATCACAAAGGAGTATAAGTGTGTAAATAGTCTTGCACCTGATTATCTTTGTCAATTGTTTAATAATAACCAAAATGTGAATGCAAGATATTCTTTGCGTTCATCGGACAATAATTGTCTTTTCATACCACGTCCGAGAACAAATTTTATGAAAAAAAAAACATTTCAATACTCCGGAACAGTTCTTTGAAACAGTCCCGTTCAAATAAAAAAGATAAAAACGATAGAACAGTTCAAACAAAGTTTTTATAATTTCTTGTTTCTAAACTATAAAAATGTAATTATCAGATGAAACTTACAGGGTCTATTAAATAAAAGTCCATATATTTATCTTGTACATCTGACATTAACAAAATATGTTCATGAACCTATTCTGTATGTTTTTCACCTTTTGTTTTGCATAAAAAGTATATATGTAAATGTATATATTATATTATTGTATATTTTGAATTATTGAGAGGGCATCAGGGGAGATTAGTATTGTACTAACTGATTTTTTACCCTCTTTAAATAAAGTATTTATTAGATAGATTTACATAATGAATAGTATGCTTTTCACAAAATAATTTATTTTTACAATATGCTGAAAAAGGGAAAAAAAATATCTTCTTAGAGTTATTATTGATAACCTCAGATCTAAATGCCAAACTTTTGTATGACGTCATGTTATGACATGATGTTATAATACATGAAAATCATTTATAGAGTTTCATCTTTTCTTTTCTTTTAATTTTATACCTTCTTCCAAGCTCTAATGAATTAATTGAATTTGCTATGCATTAGAATAGAACACAATCATGAATCATTTTGAAATTTTGTCAAATCGACATAGTGTTTGCACGTAGGTTACGATGCATACAGATTTTCTCGGAAGGTAAACTGCAACTACAATAAATACGTACAACAAGTGAGTCTGTGCTAAATGTAGATCTATCGAGAATTTGATCACACTGTTGTATACAAAGCTATAGCAGCACGTCAAACTTTTTATACGGTAGAACTTGACAACTAGGTGTTAGATTTAACCGATCTTTTTATGAAACGGAAATTCGGTCATTGATGATGGATTGTACAAACATTTTTGTTACATAACACTAGTTTGTACTAACAAAAAAAATTCTCTAGCAAAGGACTTTTTTTCACAGTTTGAAGAAATGATTTCATTATGTTACTTAAAAAGGTGTTTTGGCCAATAGGTATTTTGAAGGGGCAAAGTAACCATCAATTCTGTTCAATTTATTTTGGGAACAAAATGATAAACATTGATTCAAATTTTGCTCAACATTGAGAAAGTTTTATTTATCTTATGTTATAACAAAAAGTTTAAAATAGTTTTGAAAAATTAAATTTTTATTAAAGAATTTTCAGACTCTAGATTATAATTTATCATAATAAAGATTAACGATTTTTTTTTTTGAAAATTTGCCATTGTAGACTATACGTCTTGTATATTTTCCAGCATAAGAGGTTAATGTGTGGTTTGATTACCACAAAACTATTAAAACCGATTAAAAACATAAATATGGCTTTCACTTAATCCTGTATTAGCCATGAACTTATGAAAATATGTGTGTTAATCTTTATAACCATTATATACCATTCATCTAAAATGTCTATTAATTTCAGTTGTTTTAGATTCTTACTCCTTGAAAATATGGGAAATTAATCTGAAATACAAAGCGTTTTTTATATGACAATCTTTTTCGTCTAATTTAATGTAATTGGACCAGATTATGCATAAGTATATAGTCACTTGAGTTGTAGGTTGTAATACTATCAAATGATAAATTATTACGCAATTTCCCATTTTTCTGCGGTCATTAAATAAAAGTCTGTTTAATATGTAAATTACGTTAACTTCAGTTGCGGAACTTCCTTATGGAAGAATTGAAAATTTAAATCAGTGGATCAAATGTTATTTGTACACTAAAGGAGGAAAGCAATTTGTCAAACCTCAAAGGAGAATAGATGGTTTTGATGTGTAACTATAATGTTTAGGGTATGTGTTTAATCTTTGTAAGTTTTCTCTGTAATTATCTACAAAAACAGTAGCAAAAAATATTATTTGAAGTTCACCTCTACATTGGGATTTATATTTTAAAGAGATGATATTTTATTAAATATAAGATGTACTATGAACCCGATATGTTGCTGTTATGGGCAGTATTTAGTTTTTCCCTAAATGAATATCACATTTGATGCTCACTTTTGGTGTTAATTAAAAGTTTTCAGCACAAATAACCCTTTGGGAGACTTGTTTTTTTTTTCTGTTATAGTAGGAAAGTCCTAGACATGTAGATGGAACACAAAACCCTAAATGGAATCTGACCTTGACCTCATTTTCATGGTTCATTGGTCATTTGTGTTTTGGTCTGTTTTTTCAAGTTCTGTATATTCAAAAGGTCGACTATATTAGGTGTGTGGAATGTTTGCAAGGTGTACGTGTCTAGTATCAACTAGAAATAAAGTGTCAGACAACAACTAATAAATACATTCCTAGTTTAATTATAGTTTTAATTTTATATTTATATTACCACTGATCTACCAATATGGCTTTTTTTATATTAAAAGTTATAAATTCTGTTAAATTACATATTTATTTTAAGAAATATTGAAAATGCAGACATTTAGCTTATATAACATTATTGATTCTTATATTGTGATAAGAATTCAGGTTATTTGTTGATCAGCTGCAATCATTTACAATGGCTACAACCATTTCTAAAATAGAACTGGACAAAAATTTAAATGATTAGCCCCATCATCAACATGCTAAAAAAAAAATCTATTTGCAAATGGGTCAACAATCCTTTTAACTGTGTCTCAATGCAAGGAACCCAATTTAGTTTGTGATTCATATGATAAAGGACAAGTCTAAATAAGCTTTTATTAACTGGTGAACATTTATTTATTATGACACCCTGAACCACAATATTTTAAAATGTCTTAGCTTAGAAAAAAGCCTTTAGACATATCTCAACTTTATAAGAAGAGGTAAAAGGATTTTTCAGATGTTCAACCTTAGAGTCATTAAATTCCAGTAATGAAAGTTGATGTCGCATTTTCATCACACTTTTACATGTGGTTTACAATTATTTTTTGTTCTTCAAGTTTCAATGAACCATGTTTCTCTTGCCCATGGTGCACATGTGCATAGGTGAAAGATTTTTATGACAAGATTTTTTTTCATTGTAATTTTTACAAATAAAGTAGCATTATTTGAACATTAAATAAATGAAATCCTTTTTTAAAATGAAACGTTCCTTGGTCTACATTAAGTATAGCTGTTAGTCTTAATAGGCAACAGCTTTTCCTTCAAATTACACTGAAATATATTTATAAAGGAATATGTTTAAATCAGCAGGTATAGAATATTCTCATTTGTTATTTATGTTTTTCACTTGAATAATTTTTTTCAACATTTTGTCTCAAAAAATAAATGATGTAATAAATTGCCTTTCAACGGTTCATTTATAGATAAAAAATGGACATCTGTCTCAAAAATAATTGATGCAATGGATTTAAACTAGATCAGAAAAAAACCAGGTCATCCCACCAGACTTGGCTTTGAACCTCCTTTTTGTGTTATTGTATTTCCATTTTCTAGAGAAGTTTGAAAAGAGTCTGTCCAAATCAGTAACTATGCACACTGTAGACATCCAAATACCTGGTGACACTGTAGACATCCAAATACCTGGTTACACTGTAGACATCCAAAAACCTGGTGACACTGTAGACATCCAAATACCTGGTGACACTGTAGACATCCAAATACCTGGTTACACTGTAGATATCCAAAAACCTGGTGACACTGTAGACATGCAAAAACCTGATTACACTGTAGGCACTGTAGACATCCAAATACCTGGTTACACTGTAGCCATCGAAATACCTGGTGACACTGTAGACATCCAAATACCTGGTTACACTGTAGCCATCGAAATACCTGGTGACACTGTAGACATCCAAATACCTGGTTACACTGTAGACATCCAAATACCTGGTGACACTGTAGCCATCCAACTGGTGACACTGTAGACATCCAAATACCTGGTTACACTGTAGACATCCAAAAACCTGGTGACACTGTAGACATTCAAATACCTGGTTACACTGCTGGCAAATAAATACCTGGGTTGTGTTCAATATCGTAGCATCTACGTAGCTGCTATCAATATCTCTGTAAAAACTAAAGACTAGCTACAAGTTCAATAGACAAAATCTATTTAGATATATTTAGCAGCTACGATATTGAACACAGCCCTGCTTAAACTATACTAGATGATGAAATATATTTGTGGGCAAGTACATGGAAACAAGTATTTTTGTTGAACCTGAAAGACCAAACTTGTGTTCTATATGTTGACTGGCTAAGTAGATGTGTTTTAGCTTATTATACCCTGCTTATAAAGTCTTGCATTCAGGCCCTTTTCTACAGTGACTATTAAGTAATTGTGGAACTCTGTGGAAATAAATCAGTTTAGGTTAAAATCTTACAATTAACTATTATAAGTTATATGGTTCGCTACTGACCCCATACAGATCCATAGGGGGTGAGGCCGGAGGCAGAGTCCCCTATGAATTTTATTCACCCTCTATAGATCCGTAGGGGTCAGTAGTTAACCGTATAACGAATTTATCGGACACTGGACTTTTTCTGCGGCGTTTTGTTGAAAAATAAACAATGAAACACAACAACATTAATAGATGACGTCGCCATTAACGCGTCATGAACCCCATATGAAACTTACTAACCCCATACGGTCTCATAAGGGGTCACCACGTGACGGCATTTAACCAATCACAACGTGATAATTCATCTGTGGTCCGATAAATTTTGTTAGATTTGCCTCGGTAAGAAATGAAAATTTCTTCTAAAATTTCTGACAATTTGAGTTGAAATAAGTAGGAAAGCAATGTCAGGGCATTGCCATATTTTTCTTTGTTCTATTACTTACTTAAAAACTGATCTTCTGAAAAATGAGATTTTCTGCTTTGTAAGATATTTTTGGTTTTTGGTTTTGTTTCCTGTTTTGTGGAATTATATTATTCTGTTCATCCATTAAAACTGTATGTGACGTATAATCACAGTGACAGCTGGTTTGATGCAGTATGTTACAGACTAAAAATATAAATATCAAACGAAAGATATGTACACATTTGGTTATTTACTTGATTTACTTTTGCTGGTTCAATACAAGATCTTAAAATATGTTGTAAAATACATGTATTTTAATTATAATAATCTTTCTTGTTGTAAAGCATACAAACAGCTTGTGGCAAACAAAATACAAACTACATAAACTATATATAAAACATTTTTTTTTTTAATTTAAATTTTTTAATGTCTTCTGTCTGAGAAATAGGCCAACTTACTTAATAATCTAGAAGGTATTAGTTGCTTAATGTTTAGTATAAGACCAAAAAAAAAAGGCTGTATGGTGGGTGACCTATAGTTGTTAATTTTATGTCATTTGGTCTCTCTTAAAAAGAGTTGTCTCGTTGGCATTCAAACCACATCTTTTTTTTTATGCTTGAAAATTTTAAATCAGTATTAAATTAAAGGTGTTAGTTGCTGAACATACAGTGTCAACACTACAGATTTCACCCAACACCATAAGGTTTCATACAAAAATTGTTCATTGTAGATTTTTTTCAATACAATTTGGTTCTGTTATTTTATGAAATGATGGTCAGATTGATTTTCTAAAGAATGTTCCACCTCAAAGGTCATTTTGATAATTACCAGACAGAAATTTCAAAAAAAAAAAAATTAGGAAGAATTTACATTTATTTTTGTATAGACTTGTTATTGTCTGAGCACTGATTGGATGTCTAGACTACATATCAGTTGTGTGACAAGTCTGACATTTTAAATTTTACACAAAGTTTGTCCCTTCATCAATAACTTGTGTCCACCTAGAGCATTCTTACCATTGATATGTTGAATATAGTGTGAAGTTATATAAAACATTAAGCATAGTATTAAGTTTAAACAGAAAAGCTGGTTAAGACATTTAGATTGATTTTGGGAGTTTTAGTCCCAACAGTGTAGGAATTGGGGGCCAAAAACAGGTACCAAATAAGCATTTTTCTTGGTTTTTGCACAATAACTTTAGTTTAAGTTAATAAAAATCTATGAAATTTTAACACAAGGTTTATGACCACAAAAAGAAGGTTTGGATTGATTTTGGGAGTTTTGGTTAAACTTTGTTTGATTTCATCAAAAAATGAATAATTGGGGTTCTTTGATCCCTGTATTCAGATTCTTAATTTTTGGTCCTGTTTTCAAATTGGTCTACATTAAGGTCCAAAGGGTCCAAAATTAAACTTAGCTTGATTTTAACAAAAATTGAATTCTTGGGGTTCTTTGATATGCTGAATCTAAACATGTTCTTAGATTTTTGATTATGGGCCCAGTTTGGTCCAAATCGGGGTCCAAAATTATTATATTAAGTATTGTGCAATAGCGAGAAATTTTCAATTGCACAGTATTCCGCATAGCAAGAAATCTTCAATTACACAGTATTGTGCAATAGCAAGAAATTTTCAATTGCACAGTATTGTGCAATAGCAAGAAATCTTCAATTGCACAGTATTGCACAATAGCAAGAAATATCTAATTGCACAATATTGCGCAATAGCAAGAAATTTTCAATTGCACAGTTTTGCACAATAGCAAGAAATATTCAATTGCACAGTATTGTCCCGTTTTCAAATTGGTCTACATTTAGTTCCAAAGGGTCAAAAATTAAAATTTGTTTGATTTCAACCAAAATTGAATATATGGGGTTCTTCAATATGCTGTCATCATCGTCTGTGGTCGTATAAAGCTTTGCCCTGCATCTGGTTAGATTTTAATTTCAAAATTATTTCATGCAGAATAAAATCAAACTTTTTCTCAACATGTGTTGGCAGTGACAATGCCTACATTTTGGTCAGGTGATTATGAAAGTCACACATGACACATTTAACTAACTATTGTATCCTGGAACTAGCATATAAATACTTTTTAATTTTTCAATATTTTGAATGAAATTAACATGTTTTATTTTACACTTTTCTAAAGTACTACAGAACAGAACGACTGCATATTTGTGATTTGAAG
Source organism: Mytilus galloprovincialis (assembly GCF_965363235.1). Classification (NCBI taxonomy): domain Eukaryota; kingdom Metazoa; phylum Mollusca; class Bivalvia; order Mytilida; family Mytilidae; genus Mytilus; species Mytilus galloprovincialis. Next base: position 4,432,397 of record NC_134843.1, on the reverse strand, counting down.
AGTTGTACTGGTAATATGTTATCATTTTGTAAACCAGTCTGACACCTTTTCTTGTTTTCCAATACTTTTACATTTGTCTATGAATTACAAGTTAGTGTGTCTAGCTGGAGAACATGTGCAATTTCTTTTTCCTCTCTGTTATATGTAAGTTCTGTGATAAATATACTATCGTTCCTTGTTCTTTCTTTCTTTCTCCGACGAGACTTAGTCCATATACAGAACATCAGTGTAAAGGGTCGTAGACATGAAGAACAACTAACAAAATTGATCACAAAAATAATTGTAAAAGCATTCACAATGATTGTGTGTCCAGGAAGAATGTGTGATCTATGGTCCAAAAGTGATAAGTGCTCAAAATCAAAAATGCAATACGAAATATTTATAGTATGTAAAGTAATACATTCTAGCATCTTTTAGCAGTTTTTCTACGTCATCATAGTCATACTTGTAGAAAATAAGAGACAAGAGTTCTCAATTTGTGTGTGCTACTTTTGACTTTTGATGTGCATTTATAACCTCCCCGAGACAGTGATGTAAAAATTATAATAATTCACCTGCCAGGACTTAGATGTCTGGATAGGTGTTAATAGTACAATAGACAAAATACCTCATAAAATAGTATCTAAACAAAACAAGGGTGCAGTGTTTGTATAATATGATTGGCTCTTCTAAAATAGGGCTTTATGGGTAATATTTTCTAATTTTCTCATTGGTTTAAAATACCTTTAGCAATTATACAAAATTATTTTTATTTTTGATGAACGAATGTAAAAATAAAATTTTCTGAGTTTCTTACAGACCAACGGACATCTTCTATAGGTTTGTTCAAAATTCATGATTTTGTTTTTAATTTGCAGAATGCATTGCACTGTTCTTGTTGGTTTCTCTTAAGATATCTGTTCTACAGTTAAATATGATATCGGAGAATATTTGGAATTTTGGATTTTACAATTAAATTAAAATAAATGAATGTAGAATATATATAAAATATATGAACATGATGAATATAGATTGTATAAAAATACACAGTTATAATTTTATTATTTTACACAGGTGTATAAAAATACACAGTTATAATTTTATTATTTTACACAGGTGTATGAAAATAAATATAAAATTTGAAAATTAGGATTTTCTAGTTTAGATAACTGTACAATTTATAGGAATATGCAATTGAATCTGTTTCTAATGATATGATGAAAAAAAAAAAACAGTACTGTAAATAAAAAAAAAATATTGAAATGCTTTTTATTATATATATATTGCAAAAACAGGGTTATAATCGCAATTATTTAAACTTGCAATTTAGTCTAAAATGCAAAATGGCAATAATAAATGCATGCTATCATTTCTGAATTTACAGTATTAGGTAGGATATTCTGAATTAGTTTTGATGGGATATCTCATGCAACAAATGGTTTATTCAAAATATATCAGTCTGTGCCAAACTGTTTTAGGGTTTGTCTGACGGAAAAAGAAATTTCAACTTTTCTTCTATATATTCAACCAAAAAATCCTAAAGGTTCTGTCTGACAGAATGACTTTTTGTCTGACATTTTGTTGGTCTGACAGAGTTTGGGATACACTGATATATCTTGATGGTCAGAACTTGATTGTATGCTGAAATAAAAGGGAAATAAAAGATATTCTTTTAAACTATATTAAATTAACTAATGCAAATCTGTTTCCAAAAGCAAGGAAAACTATAAAAAAATCACAGATTGTAGATCTATTTATTTGCATCCAGTGGCCAGTATTTTTACAGCAATGAATATACATTTTTTTTTGTTTTCCATTTTTTTAGAGAATAGATTTCCAGCATTGAATATAATCATTTTAGTTTCCATTTTTTACAGCAATGAACATTTGTGTCTGCAGAGTGTTTAGTTTGTAATACTATTGTGTATATATTTAAAGCTACTTTGTTTTGTTCGTTCTAGGTTGTCTATGTGCCATCCACATCATCAACTGGATCAACCAATCAGGATAATATCGAGCATCAGACCGCTTTATTACGTGAACGCAATATCATAATGCAATCAGCACAAACTTCTGTTCAATTACCGCCCCATATCCCTATATCCAAGGATGGGGAGGAGGGTTATATAGAAAGTCAGAACAAATTGGAACGTCATCGAAGGAGTGATTATCAAATATGCTTTCGACCACCACCAAATAAAACTGTATACGATAAGGACAGTCCCCCTCCTTATAGTTCTCGGTCTACGTCCTCCATAGATAGCATTGGCCAAGCCAAAAATAGTAATTTAGTAACAGACAATAATAGTGGATGCCCTGTGTTGCGTTGTTACAGTATGTCAGAAAATAACAATCATTCGTGCTTTCAACAACCGCAGCAGTTTAATAGAACTTCTGTGTCCTCAAGACAACTTAGGCAAACTACACGTAATACTGGAGTTAATATGGACCGACCTCCCGATTATCCAGGAGGAGTCTTAGGAACAAACGTTTATCATAACAGTGCAGCGCCAGCAAAAAATTCTGTATGATTGTCGGTTGGCAGCCATTTTATCTCCTTCCATGTGCTTATTAAATTATTTGAAAGGGAGATGAAGCTATTGTGATATTCTTTGGTTAGGTCTATCATTTGACAAAGGGCATGCCATTTTTGTGATACATATCTTTATGAGAGAGTTATAGAACTTGATTGTCCCTGCTCCTAATTAAGCATTTTATGTTGAAATGCAAAGCAGCACTTATTATCATTGTTATTCTTTGTGGCTTTACTGAATAGTTTTTAGTTATTTTGTTCTAATTTCAATATTGATGTTGATGTAGGCCAGTACATTGGTAGTCTTACTTCATTTCACATGGAAACACCTTTTTTTCTTGAACCTGGGAAGTTGATATTTGTTTTATCTAAATCTGTAGCTATCTGGTTGTGCCAAAATATTAAGTCAGGTTGTTTTTAGAACTGGAATCTGTAATACATTACTACTGGAAATTCAGAAATTATTGCATGCGTTTATTATTGCGATTTTGTCAATGTAGAAAAAAAAATGCGATTTTAATTTTTACGATATTGAGAAAAGTCCTGTTCAATTCATATAAAAAACTTCAAAATGCAAGTTTACATTAATGCAATTATTACCTTGTCACATTTTTCGCAATAATAAAAACATCGCAATAATTTCTGAATTTACATTAAAATGAGAAACGTCAGTTAATAAATGTAATCCCCATGTAGATTATGGTTGCTTAGAGTAAGAATATTAAATAGAAATTAAGGAAACGAGGTATTTGTGATTTATTTTTACTGATGTTCCATGCAAAACAAAATTAATTCTGTCAAAAGTGTTGAGGAAAAGAAATATTTGTCCATGTTAATTTTCCTAAATACCTTCCTTCTCTAAACTAAGTTTCATTATTATATATATTTATACATATTTATTTTTAAAAAATTATTTGAACCTTGAATTTGATAAAAAAATCTATTATACAATATGATTTTTTTCTATTTTTAACCAAAAAGGATAACATTGGTTGATATCGCATTATATTTCTGATCAGTATGTTAGGGGAGTTCATTCAAAGGCTGTCAAATTAATAATTTAAAAAAAAAATATTTTAGAAACAAGTTGATTGTAATAATGTTTTTATTATTAAAAAGTATTTGAAACTAGGCTGGTAAAGGAATAAAACCCAATATGGCATAATTGTTAATATTGTAGTGACACTTTGAACTAAACCAAATTATGACATTTATACAGAAATATACAAACTGACAGGAAATTAAAACTTCAACTCAAAAGAGAAAATTTCTGTTCCGAGGGAAATGACATTTGCAGAATTGAAAACTTCAACATTCAGTTTTGTCATTAATAATTTATAGGTTTTCAATTAAGGAAAAATGCAATAATTTTAAAGGAAAGGAAAATAATGACATTTTTTTTTTTAAAGAAATTATTTTTCGTAAGAAGATGGAATTGTTATATTGAATTGTCTTGTTCTAAAGATACCAGAGTTCATTTAAGATGAATTCATTCTCAAAGATTCCATATTATTAAAACTATTATTAGTCCTTTCTGGTCATGCAAGACTTTGTCTTGTGAAATTAATAAATTGAATAATTTTTTCAGTATTATGTAAAAATGCATTAACTGTATCTGAGAATGATAATACACCTATATTCATATTAAATATTTAAAATGCCAGGAGCCAATCACTATTTTAAAATCTAATCCATTTCTTGCTAAAATTTTCAAAATATAGAAAAAATTGTTAGGATGTGTGAAGAATGTCTTTTACCTTCAGTTTTGATTCTGAAGTGGCAAATTCTGTGTTTTATAAATATTATGAATTACTGGTTCTAAAAGATTGTTTCTAACAACAGGCATTTGATTACAATCTTACCTACTTTGATGACTTTATTAATGTTAATGGGACCATTTTTGTGTGCCTGATGAATGGATTTTGGATAGGGGATAATGTCATGTAAACACTTAGTATTTTTTCACAACCGAAACCATTTCCATTTTAATATGGTCAACTCATTTTAATTTAATCTGGAGCTTTAAAAAAATTATGAAGTCAATATTGTTCAGATGAAGTTACATTCAAGCAATTCAGGTTTCAACACATTTTGATCTCTCAGCCTACAAAAGTATAATCTTTGTGTCCTTTTGTCCTAAATCTGGTTCAAGTTCAAAATGATTTACCATGAAGGTCACATCAACTTCAAACTGATTAAACATTCTTATTGTGACGACAATTTAACAAAAAATATGACAAAATAGGGTATTGACCCAACTTCTACGGTTCAATGAACATGGAAATGGAACAATGAGGCATGATGTCCTATTTTACCCAGATTCTACAGTTCAATGAACATGGAAATGGAAGAATGAGGCATGTTGTCCTACGGACACATATCCTTGTTTAAAATGAATTTTTATCAAATATTCTGGACACACATGGTTTCAGTTGTGATGATAAAGAAAATATAAAATAAGGCATTAAATATTTTCATATGGAATAAAACTGCTTAAGACAGAGGATGGGATAAATAATCACTATTTCACTGCACTGTGATACCAGATTTTATTGTGAACCAGCTTTAGTCTCAAGTTCTTCAATTATTTTTCTTAAATCTACATTTTATATCTGGAATATTTCGAGATACTTGAGATAATAAGAAATAGAGAGGTTATATTTTCCAGTAGGAAATCTTCCTGCATGGATGTGAATGTTTATTGGTAAGAAGGGCCTTGCTAACTTTATGTCTTATTCCATTGAATTTCTTTAATTTATTTAGATGAATTTTCCTTGTAATTTGGGATTAAACAGTAACTACAATAAGGGAGGAGGAGTTGGGGGGTGGTTTATTTTTTGTCCTTTGTATTAAAATCATAGCTGTTAACTCTAGTGTAAGACACATAAACAAGACTATACCATTTCAAGTTAAATAAACACTAATTGTCTGTTGTATCATACACATGTAAAAAAAACTAAATATTTTTACACACTATGTGTGTGTAGTCAATTGCATAATAACTGTCTGCTGAGTCTGACATATCTAGGCGACTACCAGTATGTTTCTATCAATAATTGTCTGCTATGTATCAGACATATTTCAATATTATGATGATTCCTATGATCTCATTGGAGCAAACAATTCTTGTCTATATGTAACTCTCTTTCTCTCTATCTCTATATCTCTCTCCATCTTGTTTCTCAATTATATACACCTTTTCTGTTTTAAAGAGAAATGACCTATGTGCATGTAGAAATTTCATTGTTTTTGTGACAATTTTAAGTGATAGAATTACTTTGCATACAAAATATCATGTGATTTTTTTGTAACATAATTTGTTTGTCACTTGTTTTGAAATACTGGATAAACATAATTTCAGCATTTTTTATTCAATGTTCAAAAGATAATTGTGACTTTCCCTTGTGTTGAATTATTCAAATAGTGGCATATCTTATTAGATAGAAATGAACTTTATGTCTGGTCCTGACATTTTCCATGCCCTTTCCTTCTTTTACTAAAACGAGAAATATAAAAATTTTGAATTCCCTACTGTGTGACCAACCCTACATCAGTATTTGATTCTAAATTTGTTTAAAGATAAGTAATAATTTAAAAAACAAAACCAGTTTAGAAAAAAAAGGCCTTTATCAGGACTAATTGGTATTTTTATATTTTTTGTATAAATTTTTGCTTCAAAGTAGCATGAAGATGGATTATATTTAGGACACTAAAACTTCAAAAACCAATATGGATGAACTGTTCAGATTTTAAAATGGTCAGCGTATTTTGTACAAAGAGGAGTAACTCTATTTATTTTGAAATTCTTGGGATTAAAAAAAATTTAATGTAAAAAACTAGGGTCCTTAAAAACAAAAACATTGTTGCCTTGAACTAAAAATCATTGGGAGAAAAAAAATACATATTTTAATAAGGATTCAGACACTACCAGTTTATTATAAGGGTTAAATTATACAAAAATCTGTGCCAACTATGATGCTACCATTTAAACCAAGAACTCCTCAAGATTGATTATATCTAAGTTTTGTAAGGAAATTTGCCTGGATGCCTTTTCAATTGTTTTTAAGTGACATTTCTGAACTTACCTTCCCAAAGCATGTACCTTAACTTTGTTTTTTTTTAATGTTGGTTTCTATGAAAAATACGCAAATGACTTGAATATATATTACACTCTGTTGATCTAATGAGCAAATCAATTCTTTACAGGACGAATAATTAGCCACTGTAACATTGTTATTCATACCTGTAATATATACTGCCTGATAAGTACCCTACTCCATAATTTTTCAATTCAAAATGCTTCCCATTTTTTGAAACAAATGATATTGCCATAGTAACAACACTATTTGCCTTTATTATCCCAGTACATTTAACTGTGATTCCAGAGTGCAGATTTTGTTGAGAATAAATGTCCGTTATAAATGGTTGCCTGATATAACTGATCAGGCGGAACGTGAAACAGGCATACTCTAAGTATGTCTGTTATATGTATGTATCTCCTTTGTAAGTACCTAAGGTGCTTTGTATAAAGATCTTCATTTTTGTTTTCTTTTTGTTACACATTACCAGAATAGGTTTATATTTTTACTTGATTGTTGGTAGTTTTCATGCACAGTATTCTACACATGCAATGTTGCAGTGAAATAAAGATACATTGATTAACTACATTATTTTTCACAGAATATCATGAGTGATGACCAGTTCATTTTAATAGGAAAAAATGTAATGTGACCTGATTTTTGTGAGAAATCTACATATTTTATAGTTAGGTAAAAAGATCAGTTATTATGAGTAGTTTTCAATAATAATTTGACATTTTAAAATATCAAATTGTAAAATTTATGTACTATCTACTTATCAATTTTGAAGTACACAATTGGAAGGTATACTGATATGTTTGTAAAAGATCCTTCAAGTAATTTATAATTTTACCCCTCCCATACAGCACTTTACTTTTACTGATATCAAACAATGCAGTCACATAGATCTAGCAGAGCAAACAATGCAAGGACAATGTTTATTCTCATATGTGTAGTTTATATGTTATTATTATGTGTTTTTGTGTTTTTTAAAAGGAAAAATATATTTTTATGTTAGTTTGTATGAAAGATATATATATGTTTATTTACATGTAATGTTAAGTCAAAGATAGAATGAAGATGTTGATAAATGTTTAATTTAATTTCCAAACAAAGTTGACCATTGGTCAGTTAAATAGTAGAGGTGTGCTGATATAGATGTTATTTGGTTTATGTGTATAGTCTATGTGTGATTTCTCTCATCACTCTCTGGTCGTGTGTTATATGTATAGTGGAGTACAGAGTACATGAGGGTATGTCCTACATATTGACCTCTCCTAGTACAAATGTCATTCAACCAGGGCAACTATCAAAATAGCAGCAACTGGCCTTTTTTCCTTGACATTAGTATAATTTTGATTCAGTGGTAAATATTTTTATTAATTTAAATAAGGCATAATTAATTTATAATATACATAGTATATATAATAAAACATTTAACACACATCAGAATTGTGTGACAATACAATTTGTGATAATTTAGCTTTCATCGTAACCTGCATCAGGAATATGCATACAAATATCTGCCACTGGAGGTTAAACAAGCAACCTTCAACCTTAAATAAAATAATTAACCTACACATATAATTTAAAACTATGTCATTTTACTTGTGGGTTTTGGGCGCTTTCACTTAACCTAGTTGGAATCTAATAAATTAATTATTACTACTTTTTTGCCAAAAACAAAATTTATTTATTTATATGTGAGCATTGTAAACAAGAGAGAGTATGTGTGTGGATATTTTGATGGGTGTATTGTATACTTGTATTTCATTTGACATATACTTTTGTTCCCTAATTCATGCTTTGTCCGTCTTTCAGCATGATAAAGATTTGGTTTACAATAGTCAATGCAATTAGTAAGTCTGCTTATTAATGTTCTCCACAAGTTGTTTAAACAAGATTTTAACTGTTATATATTAATTCAGTTGGCATTTTATTTATGGTTTTCAATGGAACTCATTTCAAAAACACTGAAATAAGTTGCAACTTATATTTATTTTCTTTACTGTAACATTAGTTGTTAGTGCTTCAGATATTTATTGGATATATAAACTTCCAACCAATTCAAGAAGAAAAATATGTCCTAATGCAAAATTTTAAGTAAATTCATTTTTCAGATTTAAAGGTCTTATCAAAAATACAATCTTCAGACTGTTTTAAAAATATATACAATTTGTTCATGGATAAAACAAGGCTGTAAAAAGGTTGGTTTGGATTTAGTTATAATTTTTTTTCAATAAGTATTTTACTTTTCTGAATAATTTGGCATTAATGAGATAGCAACACAAAATAGGCCATAAAACCTGCAAATTTTTGTTTTGTTTTTGTTTTTTTAGCTCACCTGACCTGAAAGGTCAAGTGAGCTTTTCTCATCACTTGGCGTCCGTCGTCCGTCGTCTGTCGTCCGTCGTCCGTAAACTTTTACAAAAATCTTCTCCTCTGAAACTACTGGGCCAAATTCTACCAAACTTGGCCACAATCATCCTTGGGGTATCTAGTTTAAAAAATGTGTGGCGTGACCCGTCAAACCAACCAAGATGGCCGCCATGGCTAAAAATAGAACATAGGGGTAAAATGCAGTTTTTGGCTAATAACTCAAAAACCAAAGCATTTAGAGCAAATCTGACATAGGGTAAAATCGTTGATCAGGTCAAGATCTATCTGCCTTGAAATTTTCAGACGAATAGGACAACCTGTTGTTGGGTTGCTGCCTGTGAAATGGTTATTTTAAGGAAATTTTGCAGTTTTTGGTTATTATCTTGAATACTATTATAGATAGAGATAAACTGTAAATAGCAATAATGTTCAGCAAAGTAAGACCTACAAATTAGTCAACATGACCAAAATTGTCAGTTGACCCCTTAAGGAGTTATTGCCCTTTATAGTCAATTTTTAACAACTTTTCGTCATTTTTTGTAACTTTTCTAAAAATCTTCTTCTCCAAAACTACTTTGCCAAATTTAACCAAACTTGGCCACAATTATCATTGTGGTTTATAGTTTAAAAAATGTGTCCGATGACCCAGCCTGCCAAACAAAATGGCCGACATGGCTAAAATTAGAACATAGTGGTAAAATGCAGTTTTTGCTTTATATCTTTGAAACTAAGACATTTAGGGCAAATCTTTCAAGATTTAAATGTCCATCAGAATAAGATATATCCCCTCACAAATTTTGAGTTGAATCGGACAACCTGTTGTTGGGTTGCTGCCCTAAAATTGGTGATTTTAAGGAAATTTTGCAGTTTTTGGTTATTATCTTGAATACTATTATAGATAGAGATAAACTGTAAACAGCAATAATGTTCAGCAAAGTAAGATCTACAAATAAGTCAGCATGATCAAAATTGTTAGAGGACCCCTTAAGGAGTTATTGCCCTTTATAGTCAATATTGAACAACTTTTCGTCATTTTTGTAACTTGTATAAAAATCTTTTCTAAAACGACTTGGCCAAATTTAACCAAACTTGGCCACAATCATAATACTAGGGTATCTATTTTAAAAAAAAGTGTCTAATGACCCCGCCTACCAACGAAGATGGCCGACATCAGTAAACACATTAACAGGGGAGCGACACAGGCTCTTGAGAGCCTCTAGTTTTCAATAAAAGTAACTGAACTTATTTTTGTGTATTTTAATTTTTCAATTACAGATCACTTTAGCAATATGTAAGATATCCACCATCTTAAACCAATCATAGAATTCTGTTTCAGGTTTTGACTTTGAAAAAAATATTTGAAAAAGTATTGAAGTGTTTTGTTATCGTAAGCATTTTTTAGTAATTATTATAATATATCTTATTCAGAAGACTCTTTTTGTTATGAAAGTTTATATATTTAACAGACGATTGGTGGTCAGAGTAATGCACCTACTTGGAAGGTTCTCCACAGTAGGAGTTATTAACATTACAAAAATTAGTATCAGTCAGAGCTGTATTAAATGAAATGAAATGATTTTTTCCTTTACAATATGAATAAAAAGAGATTTATGTTTGTGAAAATGTGCATGAAAACTGTCAACATTTCATTGTCAATTGCAGTCTTGTATGTTTGTTTTTAACAGTCTTATCAACTGTTTATGAAAAGTATAAAAGATAATGCTTATTCTCATCTGTTTCACTTGTGTTGTATTTGAGAAAAAGTGCTGAATATAAAAAAGCTATACATTATAAAACTAAACTTGTTATTATTATACCTCACTTGTTTAGAGTTGGTATACCAAAATGCCATTGTCTGTCTGTCCATCCCTCTTATTTTGTACATTCATCTGCCCTATATTTCTGTTACAATTATTACTTTTCCTGGGTTTTAAGGAATGACTTGATATTTGATCTTGAACTTTAAAATGATAATGAGATTTCCAGATTGTCTGGATTGTCCCTTCCTGATTGAGGATATGTTGACTTTTTGTCTGGCCTGCAACTTTGAGACATGAATACTAATATAGCTCTTTGTAAAAAGCTTCATAATTTCATATCTTGTATGCAGGTGCCTTGATATCAATGGGTTGTTTTGCCTTCTCAGATTGTGAAATAGCAGTAAGCAGTCAGTCTCGAAATATGCAAGAAGAGTTCTGTCTAAATGAAGAAAAATTATGTGTTACCAACAAATAATATTAAATTTTAACTTATCCATACAAGGGGAGGTAACTTAGATAACTATGAAATATATGTGTAGTAAATTTACATATTTGTTTTGCAGCAAGCAAACAAGTCTTGTGAGTTCTGACCCAAATTTTATTTTCTGATATGAGCTTTTTTCTAATATTTATACCTCTAACTACGAAGTCCGTTTATCAGTCAACTTTCATTTCTGGAAGTTAACTCAAATACTTTATATTAAAGTATTGGACTGCAACCTAACTTTGATATATTTTCACACATATTGAAAAGAAAATCTCAAATGATCTTGAGACCTAAACTTGTGCAACGTTATGTAGATGTAACATGCGTCTGGCGTATTAAATTATAAGCATGGTACCTTTGATAAGTATTATGCAATTGAACCATTGGTCCCTCTCTCCAGATTGATTCATATGTTGTTGTTTTTTTCAAATAGATTAAGCATGCCCAGATTATTTCTCCCTTAATGTATTTGAATAAATCTCGGTAGGCAGTTGGAGGCAGCATGGTTTTTCCTGAAGCCTTTCTGGTTTACACCAATAATCTGCATTCCTTCTATGAAGGCTACAAGTTGGTTTAGGATTATTCTGTCTGTTGTTTTGTTGCTTTGATTTTGTCTTCCATCTTGCATATGTTTTATACTCTTCCATTGTTTATTTATAGAATGTATCATCGACTCGTATTCACTTCGTCTGTCCTCAAATGTATGCCTTTGAAGAACGTGTCTTTCAAAATAGTGCTAACAAAATAGTTCAAAATACTATAGTATCTTATCATGTTGATGTGTTTCCTTGGGTTATAGTTTGTAATTAGAATTTTTCATCGCTTACTCAATTTATGACTAATGAACAGCAATATACTACTGTTGCCTTTATTGACCTATTTTTGGCATATTTGACAGAAACTACAGACAATACATTTTGTCAGCAATACAAAATGAACCAAAAAGTGAAATAGTCATGAATTATATTTTAGGCTATAGATATTTAAGAGAGGGCATTGTGAAAGATGCACACATATCCAGACGAATGGCAACGTTGTTTTACTTTTTGATCTCTCTATAGCTCCTAGTTAAAATGTAAATTGTTTTTGAAATATGAATATCTAAAATATGCATTCAGTTAATCAAATAAGAATCTTAAATGACCAAACATCTGCCTGCAAGTTGTGTTCCTGTAACTGATCAGTTTAAAAATGCTTTTGTATTCAAATAAAAAAATTCCAAAGTTGAAATGTTCCTCCATGGAACGTTTCTACATAAGAAAATGCTGGTACCAAGTCAGGAATATGTCAGTTGTTATCCATTCATTTGATGTGTTTAAGCTTCTGAGTTTGCCATTTAACTGGGGACTTTCCTTTTCGAATTGTCCTCGGAGTTTAGCATTTTACTTTTTGCAAATGCACAAAGTGTATCTTCAGGAATGTAAATGTTATGAAGTATCTTCATTACGCACATGTAATCGGGGGATGATTGTTAGCTTTGTTGACATCCCTGTTAAAACATCAATCATCTTGTTGTCAAAGTCAGATTGAAAATGTTTAGCTATGCGCACATTCAAGTGCAGATGCTTTCGGTAATTGTATACTATATGTATTCAAGCAGATACCGATGCACCTCTAATATCTAATGCGTTTCCCTCAGTTTTAGTTTGTTACCCCGATTTTGTTTTTTGTCCCTAGATTTATGAGTTTTGAACAGCGGTATACTACTGTTGCCTTTTTTTAGTTAAGCCAGTTCACACTAAAAGTGGACGACTACTATTTCAACTATTAATGTATTATTTAATACCGCATAGACAGATAGCGGTAAACATTGTATTTGTTCCTCAATTTGTAAGGTATTTATTTTTTAATTGTCGTGTTTATGAGTAGCTGTGAAACCGAGGAAAACATCATATTTTAGTGGATATTCTCTTTTTCGGGGGGGAATTTCATGACAATATATTCTAGACAACTTTTCAATCAGTCTCCAAGAATTTCTCTTATGTTCGGTATGATTCCAGAATTTGCTAAGTATGGACAGTCTACTACAAGCGTGCAAATTGCATCATGGTTTCTGAAGTGAGTTGTCCATTAGTTTTTCGTAAAATGTCCTGTATCAAGCCAGGAATATGACAGTTGTTGTCTAATACAATGTAGTTCGTTTCTATGTATGTTGATGATTGTCGTTTTTTTTTGTTGCACCTCTGTGTTCTGTTGTTTCATTATTTTCCTCTTATACTATTAGCAGATTTATGATATTTGAACACCGTTATACCACTGTTTTCTTTATTTGTTTGAATTATAATACTAAAAATAAAGTTTTTCTCTTCGGATTTTGTCTAATGCTTAGTTCGTTTCTGTTTGGGTTACATTTTAATGTTGTGTCGTATTCTCTTTTATATTTAATACGTTTCCCTCAGTTTTAGTTTGTAACCCGGATTTGTTTTTTTTTTATCGATTTATGAGTTTCGAAACAGCGGTATATAACTATTGCCTTTATTTGATGAGGTTATATTATCGACTCCTAGGAGTCGATATTAAGAATTGAACAATGAACAGTCAGTGCGTGAATTTTTCTTGCTACCTGATTGGAAGATATTACGAGACGTGAATAATCAAAGTTTATTGATTGGTTAGGACAATCCAAACCTAGTAAATGTCCTTCAATCCTGTAGAGAATCGGATTTGTCCTCTCTATTTTAGCAATTAGATTTTGCCTGGTCATTAATCATGGATATTCATGATATTGGTACACAGGTAACTTTTATCTATAAATAGTCGAATCTTCTGGAGTTTCATAAACAACAACGTTAAACGATATATACTACTTCATAACGTGTGACCTCACGTGTGTGGAAAAATTTGTTGATTGATGCACATGGCTATTCTAGTAAATAAATTAATCTACAAAGCGAGAGCTCTTTCTGGCATTTTCATCAGCTAAGAGTCGACTAGCCCTTTTTGAAAGGCTAATGCTTGTGTTTTTCTAGTGTTGATAATACAGAGGACAAGTTGTTGACACATGACATAGATCTTTCGTTTTGGTTCTACAATTTGAAGAAATCGGGTCTATTTCTACCTGATTAAATTTGTGCCTATGAGCTTGTAATAGGTTCCTGTTAACATGATGCGGTGTTTTAATATTAAAGATGTCTATAGAGGTCATCTGGTGTTGAATGGGAATTATTTGGAATTTCCTGTATAATAATGAGTTCTTTGAAACATATTGTTTTATGGACTTTAATAAAAACACAACTCTGTAAACAAAGTAAGGATGCACATTGGAAATGGAAATCTCTGGGGAGTCCGTCTGACATAAACGACCCTGCAAACAGAAAACGTCTAGATATGAAAAGAGAACTTAGAAAACTCCAAAGACCATTGAATGCTGAAGAGCGACATTCTCTCTTATCAGAACATTATGAATGCTCATTCTGGTGACAATGCCACATTTTATAAAATTATTCACCGTCAGAGGCAGATTGGAAAACGCCTACTCGACTGTCTGATCCTTTATGATGTTCATTTTGATACACCTGATCTTATTCGTGAGGCATTGACAAATTATTTCACTGACTTATCTACTCCGTCTGAAAAACCGCAGAATAAACAGTACTCTTCTCAAGTTGAGCTAGACCGTATTTTGCTTCAAGACACATTGGAACATGAAGATGAAAAAACTATTGAATTTGATCAGAGACATATGTATTATATGTCTCTGATTTGATATTGGAACAATTCAAAAATGTATTTCAAAAATGAAAACGGGAAAAGGCTCAGTTCTGACCAATTTGGAATTTCTGCTGAACATATTTAAATATGGAGGTTAAAAAACAGTCAAAATACTTACAAACTTGATAAATCAGTGAAGCATTCAAGCGTGTACCACAGTGTTTCAAAGAAGGTATTGTTTCACCCTTGTTCAAAGGTCATGGAAAACCTATCTGCCTACCAAAATCCTATCGACGTATAACAGTTTCTCTTGTAATGGGAAAACTGATTAAATCGGTACATCTTTGTTTAGAGGAACCTAAACTACTAAAGGTACAGAACAGACTTCAACGTGACTTTACTGCCGGGGTCAATCCTACTTTTGCAGCACTTCCCCTTACTGAGGCAATCATAGAAGCAAAAGAATTAGGACAAACATTATATACTACGCCTTTGATGTTGTTTGGCATGCCTCTCTGCTTAAAAGTATATTTCAAAGTGGAATTTCTGGACAAAGTTGACAAATCTTAAATGACTGGTACACGAATATGAGCTCTGCAGTTCGATGGGAAGGCAAGTTATCTACTTCGTTTGCTGAACTCCGAGGCGTCCGTCAAGGGCAGCGTATGGTCTCCCTCTGTCTACAAACTTTTCGTTAATCCGCTAATAAAAAAGTTAGAAAGTGACAGTTTGGGTTTTAAAATTGGAAATGTGTTTGTGGGTACTCCAATGTGTGCAGACGATGCGCTACTTATCTCTTCAAAACCTGGTGAACTTCAGACTATGATTAGCTATACTGCCCATTTTGCAGAGACAGACGAATATAATATCAGAAAGGAAAAAACTAACGTTATGATATGGAACTCACCTTTAAATTGCAACCTTTGGAATCAAGTGGAAAAGTTCCACATTGTCTCAGAAGCATTAGAAATTATAAACATAGGAATTGACAAAGACTCTTGTGAAGTAGAGGCAACAAGAACAATTATTGGAAATCGTCTAAAAACCGCAAGACAGACATCTTACGCAATTATGGGCTCAAAACTGGATAGTTTAAATGGACTTAACCCAGAGGTGTCATGTAAACTCTGGTCAACGTATGTGGTTCCACGTTTGTTATTTGGACTTGAAATTGTAAATCTTAGTGCTAAAGATATTTCCCGCTTGGATATCTTTTGTAATAACTTTCTGAAACAAATTCAAAATCTACCTGCTAGAGTTCCAACGCTGGAGCTTATCTACTTTTAGGTCAATTATCTATAATTGCACTTCTACATAAAAAGATTCTGATAACGTTTGGTACCATAGCTAGAAGTGACTCTGATCTTGCTAAACGTCAACTTCTACAAAAGGAAAAAACTCAAAAAGCTGGATTATTAGGGTTGACAAGATTTTGAAACATTGTTACAATATAACTTACCGTGTGTATTAGAGGTTTTACTTAAACCAGAGACAAAATACAAGTGGAAAATGAAAGTAAAAAAGTGTGTTGATGGCTTTTGGTCCGAAAAACTGTTTACTGAAGCCAAATCAAAACCGTCATTACGGTACTTAAATATCAAAAACTGTAAAATTGGTGTTGTTATAATTCTACATGGAAGAGTGCTGGTTCAGAACAAATGTGTATACGTAAAGCCTGTTATAAGATCAAAATGCTTTTGGATACATATATTCTACAGTACCACCGTTCAAAATTTTCAAATGGTCAAAAATCTTCAATTTGTCCACTGTGTGAGGAAGGAACTGAAAATTTGAACATGTACTGTCGTTAAATTGCTCTGCCTTAACAAGTATTAAAGACATTTTTGTCGAGCCTGCAACTTTTGTTGCAGAAAGCTCGACATAGGGATAGTGATCCGGCGGCGGCTACGGCGGCGGCGGCGTTTTAGCTCACTTCTTAAAAGCTTTATTTTTTAGAAGGTGGAAGACCTGGATGCTTCATACTTTGTATATAGATGCTTCATGTTACGAAGTTTCCGTCAGTCATATGTCCAATGTCCTTGATCTCATTTTCATGGTTCAGTGATCACTTGAAAAAAAAGTTCAATTTTTTTGTAATGTTGAATTCTCTCTTATTATAAGTAATAGGATAATTATATTTAATATGTGCATACCTTGCAAGGTCCTCATGTCTGTCAGACAGTTTTCACTTGACCTCGACCTCATTTCATGGATCAGTGAACAGGGTTAAGTTTTGGTGGTCAAGTCCATATCTCAGATACTATAAACAATAGGGCTAGTATATTCGGTGTATGGAAGGACTGTAAGGTGTACATGTCCAACTGGCAGGTGTCATCTGACCTTGACCTCATTTTCATGGTTCAGTGGTTATAGTTAAATTTTTGTGTTTTGGTCTATTTTTCTCATACTATATGCAATAGGTCTACTATATTTGTTGTATGGAATGATTGTAAGGTGTACATGTCTAGCGGACAGATGTCATGTGACCTTGACCTCATTTTCATGGTTCAGTGGTCAAAGTTAAGTTTTTGAGTTTCGGTCTTTTTATCTAATACTGTATGCCATAGGTCAACTATATTTGGTGTATGGAAATATTTTATGATCTTTATGTCAGTTGCGCAGGTTTTATTTGACCGTGACCTCATTTTCACGGTCCATTGCACAGTGTTAAGTTTTTGTGTTTTGGTCTATTTTTCTTAAACTATAAGTAATGGGTCAACTATATATGTTGTATAGAAGCATTGTTAGCTGTACATGTCTGCCTGGCTTGGTTCATCTGACATTGACCTCATTTTCAAGGTTCATTGGTCTTTGTTTAGTTATCTTGGTTAATGTTAAGTTTATGTGACAGTTGTAATAAAGCTTAGCTTTATACTTAGGACTATCAACATAATATCAATGATTAGTATAGAAGGCGAGACATTTCAGTGTGTGCACTCTTGTTATCTCAAAGCTTTATACAGTTGTTGTACCAAATATTTGGACTGCTGCATGGACTGACATATGCGTTAGCAACTCGAAAAGGAAAAAATAATCTTGGACTGTAGTCTTTTTGATTGGTACTATGTGTTAGAGAAAAATGACATAAATTTGGTGGAATGAATCACTAGAAGCCTGTGTTACTCGCTCCATGAAAAGCGTAGAACGCTCCTTGAAAGTAAATAAACATTTAAAAGATGTAAGGTTTACCAAACTCATAGGCTGTAAATAGATAAAAATTGTTTAAAAATAATGTATAGTGACTGAAAACAGATGTAAATATAAAGTATCAAAATTTTACTTGATGAACTCCAGGTTCTCCTGATAGAGGAGGGATTTACTGTAGGTAACAGGTAACAGGTAACAAAACTGAGGTATGCGAGATAACTCTATCTAGTTCTAGCTATGACCATGTAGGAACAACATTTATTTATTTATAGCGACAAAAGATAAAGTTCAAAAGTTCGTCATCTTTTCAGGGTCCAATCAAACATTGCATTGTGAAAATTGTGGACGTCCTAGCCGACAGCTGCGTGTCGACCACTGCTACTAGAGAAAAGCTAGGTTTGTGATTTCACTACATTAAATACTAAAGCATTGTGAAATTTGATCGTCCATGCATGGCAAGTCACAGTGAATAATTGACGCGTTTTCACCGGCTATCGGCAGACATATGGATATGTTGTTCAAAGGCAGATGAGACTGCTAGGTCAAGCATAAAGTCTACAAAATTCATGTGGATGTATTTTCATCAATAAGTTTGAATTCATTTATCGCCAATTCAATCTGTTTAAGACTACATATAAGTTATAGTGTATTGAGTTGACGACACACATGCTATCACTCAAAGTGTAACAACATTAGGATTTGTGTAGTGAGACTTCACTAATCCTTGGTAACATCATAGTCTGCATTGTAAGCACAGGCACTTGTCTCAGATTTTTTTTCTTATATACCTTAAGATAAACATGAGGTATACAGGATTTTTTTTTTTCTGAGACAAGTGCCTATGATTGTAAGCATTGCAAAAAAACATCATTGCAGATTTAAGATGAAAGAAATATTATACGTTCGTTATTGCGATTTTTCAATAAATAAATAATTTAAGGGCGCTGTTTCGTACAGCATGAACAGGTCAAATATGAATTATAAACATGGACAAGGAAATTGAGGGAATGTTATGAAGAAATTAAACACATTATCAGCATGACTATAAATGAAAACTGAGACTTTCAGGTTTGGTCCTTTTTAATATTCTTACCCTAGCAGGGAAAAAAACACACTATATCAGTATTTGGTAATAGAAAAGTTGTCAGACAAAACAATATTTTCAGTCTAATAAAATTAGACCAAATCTTATAAGGGGAATAAACAGTTGTTCGTTTTTAGGACTTTTTCTATCTCGATAAAAGTACATGATATGTCTAATCTGTTGACATGGTCAAGACAATTATGTAGGAATTCTCTATCAAGATAACCTAAATGCACTCCCAAAAACCTCCAAAAAACCTCCAAAAAAGCAAAGATTTATGGAGAATTAATCTTATATTTCTCATATTTAGTGTAAAACAAGTTTTTTGCCCACTTTCTGACCCTTTTACAAAATTGGTGATATCATAAGTCAGATTGAACTTCTTTCTTGTAAAGGACAATTTAAAGACTGACTTTGGTGTCTAATCAACAGTATATGATAATTACAAATTATATTACAGGCTGGAAATGGATAAAATGTTACAATGTGTCATTGGTGTAGATGTAGGAGGTACCAATACCGATGCTGTCATTTTACAAATTGATTGTAAACAACCCCAAGTCTTGTCGTCTGCTAAATCAATTACAACCAAGGATGTCACTACCGGTATTTCACATGCTATCCTTCTCGCGATCAGTCAGAGAAATAAGCAGCAGGAACTGGCAATACAACGCGTCAATATTGGAACAACACATTTCGTAAACGCAGTAGTCCAGCGAAAAGAACTGACAAAAGTTACGGTTATACGATTATGCGGAACAGCATCACGACAAGTGCCGCCATTTTCTGATTTTCCTCCTGATTTAGCTTCATACTTAAATGGTGGGACGCACTTCGTCGGTGGAGGTTATCAGGTTGATGGACGTGAAATTTCACCCATTGATAGACTTGAAGTTTTAAAGATAGTTTCAGAGTCATACAAAGAAGGCATTACAAATTTTGTGATTTGTGGTATATTCTCTCCGTTACGGAAAGATCAGGAAGAGGTAGTAAAAACTATAATCCTATCTAAATTCCCAGATACAAGCATGACATTATCGCACGAGATAGGTCAAACAAGTCTGATAGAAAGAGAAAATGCCGCTATTCTGAATGAGAGCTTGAAACCATTGTGCAGAAAAACTATCAAAGGGTTTAAAGACGCTTTGTTCAGTTTAAGACTTACATGTCCATTATACCTTACGCAGAATGATGGTACAGTAGTCGGAGAAGAATACGCTTTGGAACATCCGGTTTGTACTTTTGCATCTGGACCGACAAACAGCATGAGAGGAGCCGCATTCCTGTCAGGAATCAAAGATGGTGTTGTTGTTGATATAGGTGGAACAACAACAGATGTTGGAATTCTAAGGAAAGGGTTTCCAAGAGAAGCATCTACAGAAATAAAGATCGGCGGTGTAAGAACAAACTTCCGAATGCCTGATGTGCACAGTATAGGTCTAGGAGGTGGTTCGTATGTAGGACAACAAAAGGAAGATGACAGATGTGTAGTCACAGTTGGACCTAGAAGTGCTGGATATAACATAATGAACGAGGCATTTATATTTCAAAACGATACATCATCGTGCAAAATGGATTGTTTGACCGCCACAGATTTAGCGGTTGCTGCTGGACATTCCACCTTGGGTAACTCGGCTAATGTTTCTCATTTGTCACGTGACCTGGTGGAGCAAGGGATCCAAAAAATAAAATCTATGGTAGAAATTGCTATTGACAGCGTCAAACTGTCAGCAGAACCACTTCCAGTTATATTAGTCGGCGGTGGTGGAATAATTTTAGATATACAGAAGGGATTAGTAGGAGCATCAGAACTCCTTTTCCCGAGTCATTTTGAAGTTGCAAATGCCGTCGGAGCAGCCTTGAGTCAGATGTCTGGATCAGTAGAATATGTTGTTCATTTGAATGAGGAGATTAGCGAAGAAGATATTAATGCCAAAACTACAAATGAAATGGAACTTAATCCTGGAGAAAATTATGACGATGTCAAGAAAAGAATTAGAAAAACCATCATGGAGGAGGCGATACGTAAAGCAAAAGAAGACGGAATTAAATTTGCAACAGACGTGGCAGTGAAAGGTGGTGTCGACAAAGAAACCATTATCATATTAGAAAAATCCGACAATCCGATAACTTATTTACCTGGAGATGCTACAAGAATCAACTGTAAGGTAGTAGGTGACATGCAATCGGTTAATGAGGGTACTACTGTTATCATTGACGAAGATTTTATCCTTCCCTCCGAACAGACGTTTGAAAATTCTAGTAAGTTCGGGAAAGAACAGACTGAACACATAATAAATACCGAAAAGCAGGGTGGAATTATAGAACAAAGTGCTCCTTTCATTAATGAAAATAATGAATGGATTCTTTCAGTATACGATATTGAATGTATAGGAATAGGAGCGGGAATATTAGGTTGTGGTGGTGGCGGATCTCCAAACCTTGGTAAAGTCTTAGCAAAACGTGCAATAATCGATGGCAAGCAAATAAAAATCGTTAATCCAGATACTTTTTTTAGGTACAGAAGTGAAAATAACGATTTGATTGCTCTGCCGGCCTTCATGGGTGCTCCTTATGTTGTTTCAGAAAAATTAGTGAGTGGTGAAATATTAACTGCCCTTCAATGTATGAAGGATATATTTGAAGTAGGACAATACCAGGATGGCGATCTTCATAGCAAAGATGGCGTTGATATTGAAACAGGCAATGGATGTACATTCATTAAGGACTACGCGAAGAACCCGAAAGGAGACGGTGGAACGATCACTAACTTAGAAGGAAAAAAGAACATAGTCGGCCTAATGGGTGCTGAAATAGGAGGACTGAATGCCATTGAACCTTTATTGGTTGGAGCAGAGTTGGGATTGCCTGTTCTTGATTGCGATGGGATGGGCAGGGCTTTCCCAGAACTACAGATGTTTTGTCCTTTTATTTATGGTGCCAAACCGTATCCTGCCACACTAGCAGACGATAAAGGTAGAAGAGCTGTAGCATTACATATGGATACTGCTAAAGACCTAGAAACTTTTTTCAGACAGGAGACTATCGAAATGGGTTGCATGGCGGGAATCATTTTTTCAACCCTCACAAAAAGTGAAGTTTTAAATAAAACAATCTTGTTATCATACAGCAGAGCATGGAATCTTGGAAACATAATAATGACGTCGCGGAAGGAGAAAAAAGATCCGATAGAAGCAATAATAAACCATGAGAACGGTAAAAACTTGATATCGGGGAAAATAACAGACGTAAGACGTGAGACAACAGGAGGTTTCAGCAAAGGTTTTGTGGATGTAACTGGAACTGAAAGTTTTTCTGGACAATTTCTCTTCATTGAATTTCAAAATGAGAATCTGATTGCACGTAAAAGTACCGAAGAGAAAATTAACCCACCAGATGTCGTTGCTTGTACCCCTGATTTGATAACAATTGTAGACAACGATACTGCCGAACCCATTACTACTGAAATGGTTCGTTATGGGCTTAGGTGCTCTATCTTGGTGTTGCCTGTAGCAGATATAATGAAGACGTCAAGAGCCTTGGAAGTAGTTGGACCACAGGCTTTTGGATATCCTGTTAACTTTACCCCTGTCGCAAATTATAAACAACCTAAGCCGGTTACTTCTTAAGAATAAATCCGAAGACATTAAATTTGCTACTTTCTAGTATATACTCAGGGGATGCTAAGTACTAACCGGAAATAAGAAACCCATATCAACTCAGAAGTGTGTGCATTTAAGAGTTTTTCAAAATCGTTATAAAATATAATCTGGCTATAGCATTCGGAAAAAATATCATTTATCATTATTGTTTATTCATATTCCATTTTGTTTCGAGGCAAAGCTTCATCAATAGGTCCCTCAAGTTCCTTTAATACATATATATTGCAAATTTCTGCATATTCTCTATGAGTGTCAAGTTTGTATCCTCTGAGTCGTAAAAAACTAGATGGATATAGGACATAACCAGGAAATATGAGGTTATATATGCAATGTGTAGCCCGAATAACAACTGTATAATACTGGAGTGCACTGGTTTCGGAATTAATTACCATTCTGGTGTTCACAGGGTATATGGGTTCTTATCCTCTGTCAATGTTACCAATCAAATTTCAGGATCTCGCTCCAGTATAATATGCTAGGGTTACGCTCATACCAGATTTCCCGAAATACTGAGCAAGTGATATACATGTAAATTAACAAGATAATAAATAGTAGTATTCGATTTTGGTTGTTGTCTGTTATCAACAATTGTATTTCCACCACGAAATAAATATTCTTCATGTCATGTGATGGTGACGATAACTTCGCAACTGTTTCACCCAAGGACATCACATTGTCAAAGACTGTTGCATCAAATGCTCGTTGCACCGTTGTCATTTGCAGTGTAGCGCAGCGAACAAGTATCATACGTAAAGACATCGACATTACACGTATTCATTATGAATAGGAAAATGCCTGGTTGATCCATAAGGTTATATGGGATACATAATCTAGTGTCGTATGAAGAGTAGGACTTTTAGGTAGATCATAGTTTATTTATGCAGGGACACAGCAAACATATATAAATATAACAAAGCTTTACTAATAAAAGAGGGTCGGGAAAAGGGGGCATTCAAAACAGCCAACTCAATAAGATGCTCCTAAGGGACGACATCATAAAACCAATGAAGGATAAAAGAACTTAATTCAAATAGTTTGGGGGGAGGGTTTGGGCTGCAAGTTTTGTTTATCCAAAATAGATTTTACATATATCCTTATTGATCAAACTCTTAAATCGAAAGAAAAAAACTGACAACGCCATGGCTAAAAATGAAAAAGACATACAGACAAATAATAGTACACAAGAAACAACATAAACTAAAGACTGAACAACACGAACCCCACCAAAAACTGGGGCTGATCTTAGGTGCTCCGGAAGGGTAAGATGATCCTCCTCCACATGTGACACCCGTCGTGTTGCTAATGTTATTACAAACCCGGAAAACAGTCTAAGTCGGTAGGTCACAATCATGAAAAGGGAAGGGTATTGTATTGACGACGTAAGAAACACATTCGATATCATCTGTGAAACGGTCAACCAACTCGTGATGGCGTCCGTAAAATTTACGTAGGAATGATTTCAACTTCACCACTTAGAACTCTTTGTTTAATAGCGTTATTGTAAGCAGCAACCCTCTATCAAGGAAATCATGATAGAAAATACAAGCGCGGGGAATATCGTATCATTTGGGAGATATATACTCCGTATGCAGGCGCTGCTGGAATGTTGCTACATAGAAATGGAAGTTCACAACTGAGAAGCTGAAATCATCTCGTTTGTCGTAAGGGAGCTACCATTTGATTTTTATGGGGGGGTTAGGATGAAATTTGAAAAAAATAGGCAGGACAGGAGTTTTGAGTAAAAAAAAAGGCAGGATGAGACACTTGCAAAAAAAAAAAAGTCAGGACGACAATTTAGGTAAAAAAAAGTCAGGATAAACTAAAAAAAAAAAGGTAGGACCGAACAGAGTGAAAAATAAAAAGGCAGGACAGAGATTACAGCTAAAAAAAAAATGCAGGACAAAATTTTTCATCCTAGCCCCCCATAAAAATCAAATGGTAGCTCCCTAAAGTTTTGTTTTCAACCGACCCTTATTGTCAATTTCTAGATGTAAGACCAGGTACGAGGTAGATAACTTTATCTGTGGTTTTATTTATCTCTAGTTCGATGGGATATATGCGTTCAACATAGTCACCAAATTTTGAATTATTTAGTGAGAGAACATCATCTATATAGCGGAAAGTAAAGTTAAAGGATATAGGTAACTTCTTGTATTTCATTCTAAGAAGTTCCTGTATGAAATCGGCCTCATAATAATAAAGAAACAAGTCGGCAAGAATTCCCATTGGAATGCCGACAGTCTGCTGAAAAACACGTCCTCCAAACATAACAAATATGTTGTCAATCAAGAAATCTAGCATCTTGATAATGTCAGTTACAGAGATTTTTTTGTTTGAATCAGTGTGATCCTTTACAAAGTAGGATTTATTCCTCCCTAAGACAAGATACTTGTATCTTCGTTGGCTATTCTTTTTTACGAAACAAAGCAAAACCAACTCTTTCAAGTTGTCTTTTAGTTTGTAATCGGGAATACTTGTGTAAAGTTTTAAAAAGTCAAATATTTTAACACTATTACATGATGAAAGAGTCTTAGATTGTGTGTACTCTAAAAGATCTTTGGAATTTTTTAATATCCACATCTGATTCACGCCACCTCTGGAATAGGCAGTTTCACAATAACTTTGAAGCCCTGTTTTGATTGCTGATAAAATAAATGTTAATAATTTAGAAAGAGGTTTCGTGGAGCATTGGAAGACCCAGCAATATACCGTTGATTGTAAGGACATTTATGAAGTTTATGTATCCAATACAGTGAAGGAAGATCCAGTTGTTTATCTTTGGTTGAAATTCCAAAGGAACATAGAACAGACCTATGATTATCCAGGATTTTCTCTTTGGTAAGTGTCGTGAGGGTATATGTTGAGTTTCCAAGTGAATTGTCAATACAAAATTCATTTATCAAGCAGTGTATGTAATGAGTTTTTCAATTATAAGGCAGACTTAACTGTATCTGTCAAATCCTTTATTTCAAGTTCGATGGGATAGATGCGTTCAGCATAGTCACCAAACTTTGCAATATTAAGTGCGATGACATCATCTATATGTTTACGTCTATATTGTATAACAGGACGTGTATTAAATCCGCCTACTATGAATAAAGGAACAAACCGACAAGAGAGGCACAGTTTGTTCCCATGGGAATATCGAGCGTATGTTGCACAGCATGTCCTCCAAATGTAACGAATATTTTGTCAATCAAGAAATCATGCATGTTCATTTAACAACAAATTAAAAACTCGAAATATAGCGAGCCTTACAATTCCTCAATTTGAAACAGAATTTGGTTTAGCCCATTGCCTAGCATGATCCATCGCGAGTTGGATTTAACATTATTTGCTAGAACATTTATGTAATTCCGGTATCCAATACAGTGATGGCCGACCATGCCAGTTCCAAATTAATATAAAATTAAAAGTGTCCGTTTCAGAGTATTTTTAGTTATCTCTCCATAAGACAAGATATTAGTATATACGTAGGCCATTTTTTATATGAAATTAAGAGTGGGGAATAGTTGGGCAACGGGTGAAAATAATTCAAACGTTTCAATAATGTTGCAAGTGGCGAGAGACTTAGATGATTGTTGATAAAATGAATGTCAATTATTTTGAATGAGATTTCTGGAGCATCCGAAAGACCAAGCAATTATCACGTTTCTTTTTATGACATTTATGTAATTCAGGTATCCAATACAGTAAAGGCAGATCTAGTTCTTTCTATTTGGTTGACATGTCAAAAGAAACATATCAATCCTATGATTATACATTGTTTTTTCCTTGGTTACAGTGTCATTGGGGTATAGGCTGAGTTTCCGAGTCAGGAATAGGACAGTTGTTATCCATTCGTTTGATGTGTTTGAGCCTATGATTTTGTCATTTGATTAGGGACTTTCCGTTTTGTGAATTATCAATTTTACTTTTTTCCAAGTAAATTGTCAATAACTTATTTCCTTTTCAAGCAGCTTGTGTAGTATGATTACCATAAAAACAATGTTGTTTTAGACTTCAAATTTGGGGACAATACCATGTTTGTCTTTTTATATATCAAATTTGAATCTACGAGTTCACAGCCTTAACTCATTGGGAATGAGTATATACGTCTTCTTTCTGGATTTGAACCCATTGTCTGATAACCTCAGTATTTTGAAATTGTGTTTCCAACTAATGGATTTAGGATCGATATAGTTCGTGGGCTTTAGGATAACACAGAGAAGTGTTATTTGCTATATTCATGTCATCAGATATAACGTGGACAACTGGGTCATATTTGAATAGGAGGATGAGACTTAACATCATTGAGACATATTTGAATAGGAGGTTCAGACTTAACATCATTGAGACATATTTGAATAGGAGGATGAGACTTAACATCATTGAGACATATTTGAATAGGAGGTTGAGACTTAACATCGTCAACATTGAGATCCTGCAATGAGTTTGTAATTGAAATGTTACGTTGCAATTGGTTTGATATAGGTATAAGAGATGCTAGGTACAGACTGGTCTTTAAAGTAGGGAGGTATCTTCAAGTGAACTGATTTATGACGAAGGATATTGCACAAAATGATGTCATTGCTAATTCGTAAGTTTAAGAAAGAATATTTTCTCCTTTTCGTCTTTTTTAATGCGAACCGGTCTGAAAAGTTGCGACTTGCATAACTAGTATTCGAGATGGTATACAGTAGCTGCAAGTTTGCATTGGTTTCAATGGGGTGTTTGTGACATTGTTTTTAATCAAATGTTGTACAGACAATGAAGTTTTGAAAGGTTTATTAGTTTAAACATATTTATTTATAGTGGATTGGGAAACAAGTTTTGCAACTTATATTAATCCCTTTCCACTTTGCGGGTTCGAGTGCTGCCTTGTAGCGGCATTGGCCTACTCTTCTTCGAAATCTACAAGGGTGTCTTTAACGTGCAAGAGATATGGCTCTCTCTTAACACGGGTCGGCCATTTATCGTCCCCTTCCGACGGACTATCATTGTTTCCTCAAGACCATACTCGCAGATGGTGTCAAGGGAGAGCCGAAAATTGAGTTCCTGAAATTTTCATCCCAAACGGGAATCGAACCAGTTTTGAAAGGGTAAGGATATTAAGATTCGTGCAAATGTGATGAATACTAAACGACTTTTTTTTTTATAAATGACAGAATATCATGAATAAAAAACATGGAGTATACGGTGATGTATGATGACTATCACCATGACTACGTCTATGTCGAATAGCAGATTTGAAAATATTATTTTTGTTCGCTGAATTAAAGGACGAACTAGAAAAAAATACCTATACCATTTTTATCATTTTTGTCGTTGTTGTTTCCAATTCCTTTGCCAATTACAGTGTCTATGGAGATATGTTGTGAAATAAGGATTGTTAGTCCTGTGGTATATTTTAAAAATTTTAGGCATTCTCTAAAATGCCTGCAAATTTTCTGTTTTGAATCCAGAATTTTTAAAAATTCTATTGTAAATCTTGTGCTATTGACAGAACAATTGGTCCTTCTGCAATTCTGACAAAATAATCACAAATTCACTACTGGTATCTGAAATACAGAGTGAGTACATACTTTATGTAGTTTCACTAAAAAGTACACATCGTATGACATATAAACCTTCCCACCAGGTTTTTTTTAAATAAATTAATTTTACCAAACCAATAGATATTTTCTTTTGTCCACTTTTGTCAATAATAACCTTCTTTCTACAAATTGCCTGAAACTGAACAGGCAATTTTTTACTTTTGCTTCAAAATTTCAGTCATTTTGCAAAAACGTGACTAAATTTTCAGGCAATTTTAAAAATGCCTATCCTTGGGAGGCATTATACAAAATGACTAAATTTAGAAAATGCCTGTAACATATATACAGAAATAAAATTGAGAAAGGAAATGGGGAATGTGTCAAAGAAAGACTTCCTTTCTTTTCGTCGACATATTCCAATTCGCAAACGTTACACTCTAAACAGTAGACGTTTTTTGGTTTTATATTTGACTGTTTATTAAAACAACGAACCTTGTCAAACATGTTTGAGTTTTATTGATTTGGTTATATGTAGAATTTACAAAGAACAGCATTTTACACTAAGTCTATCAGCATATATTCATCGAATTTAAATAGCCCACCATTAAACCAACTATACAACCGCTAATAATAATTTTGCTCAAATTTGCTCGTTTCAATCAAAACCTCTTTGACACAATCCCCATTTCCATTCTAAATTTATAAGATTGTATGTACTCTTAAAGATCTTTGGAATTATTTAGTATCCACATCTGATTCACGCCACCTCTTGATTACGTTATTGTATCAAAAAATAACATTGACACTATAGGTCAGTAACAGTGTCGTCCCCAGAAATTTTCGTTAGAGGGGACCAATGTCTACTTAAAAGGGGGCCCGTTCCAGTAATACCTCAGTGATTCCCTATGTAATCAACCAAATTTTTCGGCTAAAAGGGGAGGGGACATCCTGCCCCCTAAATCCACCTCTGAGTAAAAGTTGGTGTTCATATACGCTCGTCTCGCACCTGTTTTAACTAAAAACTGAGATGCTGACTTATATCGGAGAATACAGGTGGTCTGTAACGTTATTTAAGGCTATGGTGTATTGATATTTATCATCAGTGACAAAAACACATCATGCATTTCCGATTAATAATTGATAGATGCTTGCAGCCTTATGAGCTTTATTTATATGAATACCCATGACGCGATTTTTTTTTTTTTTAAATAACAACGAATCAAATAATTAGTTAGTGCAAGGTATTAGGTAGGTCGGCAGGACGGAAGGTATTGACACTTGGAATCGGTTATTGGAATATGATGGAGTTGGAAGTTTTGTATATTGCCTTGTCACATACAAACCACTCAGAGAGTTGTTGCAAGCTATATGTTATTATTTGGCGTACAGAGAACGTATGTGGCACGTGTAATGATTTAACATCACCATTACAACTCTGACTTACAACTGGAGGGTTGAGCGCTCACAAATTTTGCTTAACCCCGCCACATTGATTCATTCTTTATGTGTCTATCCCAATTAAGACAGTAGTCTGTAGTTTCGATCAGTGGTTGTCGTATGTTCATGTCTGCCATATTTGTTTTTCGTACATTGATATAGGAAGATGAGGGTGAGTGCCAATGAGACAACTCTCCATCCAAATAACAATTTAAAAAAAGTAAACCATTATAGGTCATGCATGTTTTGTTATTAATGATGCCGGCCCGTTAGTTTTTATAATCGTCTACGTCGTCGTCCGAAGACGGATTTCGTTTTCGGACAATAACTTTAGTTTTAGTGAATGGATTTTTACAAATTTTTACCAGAAGGTTCAATGGTTGGAATTGATTTTGGGGGTTATGGTCTTAATAGTTTAGGAATTAGGGGCCAAAATGGGGGCCCAAAATAAGCATTTTTGTAGTTTTCAAACAATAACTTGTGTTTAAGTGTATGAATGTCTCATAAATTATACCACGAGTTTTCATACCATGAAGGGATAGTTAGTATTGACCTTGGGGATTATGGCTCAAAATATTTTGGAATTAGGAGCAAAAAAAGAGGAAAACTAGGTTTTTCTGGTCAATGGAAAATTGAGACAATTGTAACGGGGTGTCATGTGGCTAACAAAACCAATCCAGTAAAAGTTGATAATTTTTATTATTGGCACCAGACGTATTCAATATAATGAAATAAACGCCCTACATTTAAACATAATAAATACAATTATAATTATCTGCCAATATCTGTATTAAAATTATAAATATAATATTCAACATATATAAACGCATTTACATAACACAATGCACAATAAAACAAAGTATTTATATTTCTCATTATTTCCTAATCTGTATGAATTATCAAAAGAAAATAACTTTAACTTTACGAAAATGTTCTCGGAACTTTATCATTAAAAATACACCAAGTCGAATACTCCCGTGAATATGATCAATAAGTACATACGATCAATATTACTGTTATCACGTAATACACATGAAAACTATTATATATAACTCTATAAAATATACCTCCTCGTGCAATTATAATTTGCACACATGTATCAAACTAAGTAAAATATAATTATCTTAGTATTCTCGACAAAAAGGTGTCGGCAATCACTGTATGTAAACAATGAATTATTTCTTCACGCTCATGTTAAACTGTATGTATTTATTTATCGTAAAACGGTCTAAATGCCAATCCTTCTTAATTTGTAAATACTTTTCAATGTAATAGAATAAAAATAGAACATAGAAAACATTTTCTACATTAACATACACATTTCACCCGAAATATGGAGAAAATACGCTCACGCTAAAATATTATGTTTTTATAAAACATTAATATACACATACCAAAATTATGGATTTTAGGCTCACTGACCACTCATACTTGTGCGTCAAAGACGTGCATTCACTGTAAAAATAAGGAACATAAAATTGAGAATGGAAATGGGGAATGTGTCAAAGAGACAAAAACCCGACCAAATAAAAAACAACAACAACAGAGGGTCACCAACAGGTCTTCAATATAGCGAGAAATTCCCGCACCCGGAGGCGTCCTTCAGCTGGCCCCTAAACAAATATATACTAGTCCAGTGATAATGAACGCCATACTAATTTCCAAATTGTACACAAGAAACTAAAATTAAAATAATACAAGACTAACAAAGGCCAGAGGCTCCTGACTTGGGACAGGCGCAAAAATGCGGCGGGGTTAAACATGTTTGTGAGATCTCAACCCTCCCCCTATACCTCTAACCAATGTAGTAAAGTAAACGCATAACAATACGCACATTAAAATTCAGTTCAAGAGAAATCCGAGTCTGATGTCAGAAGATGTAACCAAAGAAAATAAACAAAATGACAATAATACATAAATAACAACAGACTACTAGCAGTTAACTGACATGCCAGCTCCAGACTTCAATTAAACTGACTGAAAGATTATGATTTCATCATATGAACATCAGGCACAATCCTTCCCGTTAGGGGTTTAGTATCATACCATCATAACATATATGAGAAGAACATAACCCGTGTCATGCCAACAACAGTATTTTAGAATAAATGTGTTTAGTTCCGATGCAAAGACCTTATCAGTGACTCAATATTAACGCCAAAATATGCAATCTTTAATGACTTGACAACAGTATCGTAATTATATCCCTTCTTAATAAGTCTATTCAAAGGTTTTGTAAGTTTCTGAGGTGAATACTGACACCTTTGTGCTTTATAAAGAATATTACCATAAAAAATTGGATGTGAAATACCTGAACGTATTAGAAGTCTGCATGTTGAGCTAACATGCATGCAATAAAGTGTTAGTTTAACAATAATAGCGAATCCCGCATTACTAGAACTAATTTGACAAATGCGCGCTAAATGAACTATATCAAACCGAAAAATACAGAAACCCGACAATAGAAATTATCCTAACATACCTGATATTTTCAACTATAACAACCACATGCCTTTGGACAAATCTTCAATACAAAAGAACATCCAACCCCGTCAACTTTCAGCAGCGAACTAGCTAGATAACTATCTACCCGTAAAACGAAAACAATAACCAAGCGTGCATGACTAGCGGGAAATCTACCCGGACTAAACTCATTTGCATAATAATGTAAAGGTAATTCACATTATATAAAGAGACCAGTTTCTATACAATAAATGCTAACACTTTAATTAAATGATTAAAACAATTTATTAAAAGATTTAACTGCTATCTTTTTATTATTTATTTTCTGACTTTTATTATTTTTATAGCAATGGTTTCACAATAAATTATTTAGATTTTTTTAGTAACTTTTATTTCATAAAATAAAACACATATATAAAATTATATTCACAAACATCACAAGACCACTAAAAATGTCACTATTACACAATTTAAAAGCAGTGTAAGGGAGGTAATTCATAAACATTTAACATACAATGTTGGGTATGTTCAGATTTACCTCCCTTATACTACTTGTTAATTATGTATAAAGAAATGTCAGGTTATGGACTAATTGAAAAAAGGGGGGTAGTAGTTTTCAATGTTTTTTTTTCAAATTTCTCAAATTTCAAATTTTTGAAAAGTTTGAAGAAGAAATCTTTAATTGATTTGTAAGATCCTGACATTTGTTTTTTTTTTTTGTAAGAAACCCATATAATGTCAAAAATTTGATCACAATCCAAATCCAGAGCTGTATCAAGCTTGAATGTTTTGTCCATACTTAGTTTAAACATATTTATTTATAGTGGATTGGGAAACAAGTTTTGTAACTTATATTAATCCCTTTCCACTGCCTTGTAGCGGCATTAGCCTGCTCTTTTTCGAAGTCTACAGGGGTGTCTTTAACGTGCAAGAGATATGGCTCTCTCTCTCTCTCAGTAACACGAGTCAGCCATTTATCGTCCCCTTCCGACGGACTACCATCGTTTCCTCAAGACCATACTCGAAAATGGTGTCAAGGAAGAGCCGAAAATTAAGTCCCTGAAATTTTCATCCCAGACGGAAATCGAACCAGGAACCTTTGTGTTAGTAGTCTGATGCAGTAACCACTACACCACGGGTCCATACTTGCCCCAACTGTTCAGGGTTCGACCTCTGCGGTCGCATAATGCTGCGTCCTGCGGAGCACCTGGTTATCATTTGAATTTTTTCCTTGTTTCATGTCGGGTTTTTTTATAGACCACTATGCGCTATGGGTTTTTTGAATTTCATTGTTGAAGGCCGCACGATTGCCTTTATTCATTGGTTTAAAAATACATCATCAAGTTCACTTGATTTAAACTTTGGTTGACAGTTGTCTCAGTGGCATGTGGGGTTAAACATGGAAAAGTCAATGGTTGAGTCAAATACATGAACCAAATACATGAGCCAAATACATGAACCAAATACATGAACCAAATGAACCAAATAGATGAACCAAATACATGCACGGTATGATGGGAAATGAACTATTACTAATAAATTAATAATCATATGTTTAGGACATAAACGGAGGAAGTTACCGGCAAAAGTGATAAATTAGTAAGTATATATGTTATACATGTAGCGGAAGTAACAAAAGTACTTTTAAATCATTTCTCCTGGTATCTTAATTACTTAAGATATGAGCAATAGATTATATATAATACGATTTACATAACAGTTCATTTTGACGATGTCCTTGATCTTGGATATATTGATATATTATCATATTATGTCAATAAAACGATATCATCATATGCATTTATAAATTTATGACAGGAGTTTATAAAGAAATCGACCCACTCTTTGGCGTTTAATTTTTTTCAATCTAAATTAATTTCTTTAAATTTGATGTATTTCATTATACACAGTGAATCTAATGTATTTTCCTTGGGGTTTCATTTCAGATAGTGGGTTTTTTATTCTCAAAATAATTCAGTATTGTTTGCTATCGTCAACTTCTATTTGTATGCCACATATATATACGTAGTTCACCAATAAGTATGGGACGCCAAAACTGTCATATAATAATCATTTTCTTTATATGGTATGCTTTTCCAATTGTTTGTTTGATTATATCTTGAAATTAGTTTGAACTGATATTATTTGAGCAATTGTCATTGTATGATAGGCAAATGTCAATATATGATGTGCAAAATGTCATATCAATATTATGTGATTTTGTGTCATGATTTGAATCCGAATTTCTAGTTTCTATGTATGTATTCACAGATATAAGAAGATGTGGTATAACTTAAGTCCCAATGAGACAACTCTCCATCTATCAAAACATTGGAATATAATATCTTCATTAAATTACATATATTCATAATAATTTTGATGTCCAATTTTTCAAGTTCTCCTTCATATAATAGACATACGCACGCTCTGTTCATTAAAAAATGAAACAAATGCACATGCACTGGGTGTCCCTTTTCATAAGAAAAAAAGAGGAATCGACTGAAGCGATTATTAGATATATTGTCTCCAAGTTATTACTGAACGTCCCATTGTGACTCAAGCCTGATAAAGCAGTAAAATCTCGACATTCCCCACCTTCTCAGCCTCATACAATATTGTATGTGTATCCAAACTTCCCCGAAAACAGACAAACTGAATGATATATATTACTCATAAATTTCATTATACCTATAATTATGAATATGAATATGTATATATGTAAAACAGAAGGTGTTGTATGATTGCCAATGAAACAACTCTCCACAAGAGACCAAATGACACAAAAATTAACAACCATAGGTCACCGTACGGCCTTCAACAATGAGCAAAGCCCATACCGCATAGTCAGCTATAAAAGGCCCCGAAATGACAAATGTAAAACAATTACAACGAGAAAAATGACGGTCTAATTTATGTTAAAAAAAATAAACGAAAAACAAATATGTAACACATCAACAAACGACATCCTTTGAATTACAGGCTCCAAAATAGGGAAAGGCACATACATACATAAGGTGGCGGGGTTAAACGTACATGTTAGTGGGATCCTCCCCCTTAACCTGGGACACGGTGGTGTAAAAATGCATGTTTTTATATGATATTCATGATACATTTAACTGATAAATTTATTTATGTTTATTGATACTTTTTATTATTATTCATTAGGTTGTGTTATTCCTTGTCGTAACGTTTTCATTATTTGAGGTTTTTAATCCGGCTCAGATGTTATCAGTGTTAGTATACGATATCCGGAAAACACTGCTGTACAGTTGTTTGGAAACTTGAGATTAAAAAGGATAATGCGAGACAACAACCGGGTTGTAAATTGACTTTAGAAGGATACATTTTGATTTGTAAAACCAATATGTTCAGTAAATAGGATAAATGTTATTGTTTTGACATTTCTATTATCCTGCAAGCACACACACACACACCGCAATAATTAAGGATAAAAACATTTTGAGATTAAAAAGGTGCCGGATTTTGATCTTTAAAAACTAGTTTATCCCTACCAAAATGATATTTCTAATTCAAATTAATCTATATTAACTAGCGTGGTCGTACGAGGATGAGAAATCATAAATCTATATTTTAATTATATTGATACTGCAACATACATTGTATGTATGTAGTTATAAGAAGATGTGGCCATTATTTGTGTAAGTTTTTTTGGGGAGGGGGATATTTATTTCTGTATTCCTTAGTTTTCAGCCACTTTTTCTCTGTTAAATATATTTTCCCCATCCAAACCGTCAACGGTATGAAACAGATTTATTTTAATGAAGAAGAATAAAAGTTGAACGATATGCATAGTTCTTACAATGATTTTGTTACTGCTACTGTGTTGAATTCCAATTTGCTTAGCCTTTTGGAGGAAAAGTTTTATCCCAAAATTCAAACAGAAAGTTTTGACTCTTACTGTAACCGGATATTTTTAAACTTAATTTATAAAATTGGGGGCAAGTAAAGCAGTTTAACACATATTAAAAGTGTTTCGGTGACTACTTTATGAGGGGGAAATGAATTCAATAGATAATGATCTTACTACCTTTTACTGCATGGGTGTAGTTTTATACTATTTTTCCACTAATAGAGCTTGTATGTTTGTCCATCTGATGAGTTAAGCCTTTTTCAACTGATTTTTGTCGAGCCTGCAACTTTTGTTGCAGAAAGCTCGACATAGGGATAGTGATCCGCCGGCGGCGGCGGCGTTAGCTCACTTCCTAAAAGCTATATATTTTAGAAGGTGGAAGACCTGGATGCTTCATATTTTGTATATAGATGCCTCATGTTACGAAGTTTCCGTCAGTCACATGTCCATTGTCCTTGACCTCATTTTCATGGTTCAGTAACCACTTGAAAAAAAAGTTCAGATTTTTTGTAATGTTAAATTCTCTCTTACTGTAAGTAATATGATAACTATATTTAGTATGTGCGTACCTTGCAAGGTCCTCATGCCTGTCAGACAGTTTTCACTTGACCTCAACCTCATTTCATGGATCAGTGAACAAGGTTAAGTTTTGGTGGTCAAGTCCATATCTCAGATACTATAAGCAATATGTCTAGTATATTTGATGTATGGAAGGACTGTAAGGTGTACATGTCCAACTGGCAGGTGTCATCTGACCTTGACCTCATTTTCATGGTTCAGTGGTTATAGTTAAGTTTTTGTGTTTTGGTCTGTTTTTCTCATACTTTATGCAATAGGTTTACTATATTTGTTGTATGGAATGATTGTAAGGTGTACATGTCTAGCGGGCAGATGTCATCTGACCTTGACCTCATTTTCATGGTTCAGTGGTTATAGTTAAGTTTTTGTGTTTTGGTCTGTTTTTCTCATACTTTATGCAATAGGTTTACTGTATGTGTTGTATGGAATGATTGTAAGGGGTACATGTCTAGCGGGCAGATGTCATCTGACCTTGACCTCATTTTCATGGTTCAGTGGTTATAGTTAAGTTTTTGTGTTTTGGTCTGTTTTTCTCATACTTTATGCAATAGGTTTATCATATTTGTTGTATGGAATGATTGTAAGGTGTACATGTCTAGCGGGCAGATGTCATCTGACCTTGACCTCATTTTCATGGTTCAGTGGTCAAAGTTAAGTTTTTGAGTTTTGGTCTTTTTATCTAATACTATATGTCATAGGTCAACTATATTTGGTGTATGGAAATATTTTATGATTTATATGTCAGTCGTGCAGGTTTTATTTGACCTTGACCTGGTTTTCACGGTTCATTGCTCAGTGTTAAGTTTTTGTGTTTTGGTCTATTTTCTTAAACTATAAGCAATAGGTCAACTATATTTGTTCTATGGAAGCATTGTTAGCTGTACATGTCTGCCTGGCATATGGTTCAACTGACCTTGACCTCATTTTCATGGTTCATGTTAAGTTTATGTGACAGTCGTAATAAATCTTTATATTTAGGAGTATCACCATAATATCAATGATTAGTAAAGAAGGCGAGACATTTCAGTGTGTGCACTCTTGTTATAGTTCGTTCTTATGTTGTACTTTATACCACTGTCCCGGGTTAGGGGGAGCGTTGGGATCCCGCTAACATGTTTAACCCCTCCACATTATTTATGTATGTGCCTGTCCCAAGTCAGGAGCCTGTAATTCAGTGGTTGCCGTTTGTTTTTGTGTTATATATTTGTCTTTCGTTCATTTTTTACATAAATAAGGCCGTTAGTTTTCTCGTTTGAATTGTTTACATTATCTTATTGGGGCCTTTTATAGCTCACTATGCGGTATGGGCTTTGCTCATTGTTGAAGGCCGTACGGTGTTAATGTCTGTCAGTGTGTCATTTTGGTCTTTTGTGGATAGTTGTCTCATTGGCAATCATATCACATCTTCTTTTTTATACTTACGAGAGAGAGAGAGCATTGAAATTATTTAGGTAGAGCACAATTTGCTTCCAGTAACTGTTGTGTCTGAGTATCAGAAGGTCATATGGATTGCTGTTTAAACCTTCATGGTTGTTTTTATTTTTATAACTGAGAATAACTATTGATTTCAAGGCAAACATATAATCAGATGTCTCAAAGAGTAATGTTCCTCTTAATGATAAAACCAATCATGTTATAACTATCAATAAAATTAACAGTATACTTTAAGATAGTCTAGTTAAACAAATTTCCCATATTAAAACTTGAAATGAAAATACTATGATTTAGTGGACCAAATGAGGTTCCCATGATTTATATGCAAAACTTCAGTCTAAATACGGTTCATTCCATATCTTTAGAACATGCCAGTTCTATTGAAAGGTTTGTGTTCCCCGAATTCATTAATACAATATAAATAAGAAAGTATGGTATGAGTGTCAATGAGACAACTTAGTCTATTTTCAAGCCAAAATGTCAATGATAAAAAGTGAACAATTTTATGTCAGTACGGCCTTCAACACGGAGCCTTGTCATGTAAATTTACTATTTCATATCATATCACTAAATTCGATTTGACCTTCTACAAACAATCAATGATCGTCTGTATATAAATAGCTGGTGAAATATGATGTTATATGTTTATCAAATTATAATTATATATGCACGCACCTTTTTCTTTTTTTATGAATGTATAGTGTGGTCTAGAGATTTCCAAAAGTTTTGATAATGTTTACTTTGAAGGTACTTTAACGATAAAACATTTTTTTTATAATTTGGAATGAAGTCAAGTCATCAAATGGTGTACTATATCTACACACTGAGACTACTATATTATGTGTTATATAAGTCTCAGCTGCAAAGCAGTATTGTAATCCCCCCCTTATAAAAAAAAAACCTAGCTTTTATTTACATGTATATCTGTTTAATCCTTCCTGGATAAAAAAAATGATGACTTACAGATAATTGCCAATGGTGTGATATTATAAAATTAAGCACATAGTAGGATCAGATTAATGATCCGACTGGGCTGTCATACTTTTTATCAGTTGAATGTTACTATAAATTTGATTGGTTTACTTTCATCACTCATGACAAATGGAAAGCTCTGTTTTAAGAAGTTAAATGATTGGTTAAAATTTTGCATAAATATAAAGTGATGTCGATAATCGGTCTCTTCTTTAAAACGTGGTCGTTGTAAACGAACGTGTGTCAATTTAACAAACAAATCAACATGACAGCTAAACCTACATACAAAGTTGGTAAGTATAAACCTAAGGCTAATAGATTTAATAAAACCTTGTATGAAAGATATTTGCAAGCTGTCTAATTTTTAATTTCCCCTGATAAGGGTGATTATATAAAAAAAATCAAGCATTGAATCAGGGGATGCCGGCTGGTCCTAGATTATGACCCCAGTTTAAAAATATTTTTGATGCTGATCATCTGAACCTTTGTGAATAAGAAGGCTGATAAACCAGCAAACATGATTACTCCCTTTAAGTTAATATTTTACAACTGCAGTGAAATGAGGTGGTTATTTGGGACTGGAGACATAAAATTATCTCAAGCTTACAGATCTTTCAATTCAAGTTTTATCTCTAGGTTTAAAGTAGAATTATAGTGACATAGTTTGTCACACAACTGTCAATTATATGCTTGTTGGCAGGTTGTAAGAGCACCTGCTTTGATATTTATGTGATGCAGATTTTTTTCAGATATTGTGTCACATCACCTTTTATTCATTCACATACTGTAGTATCTAGTACTTGTAGTCTTGTAATTATAAAAATATGAAATTTTCCTTAGTCAAAATCTAATTGAATAATTGATTCTTGCCTGCTACATGTCTAGTAACAAATATTTTAATTATTAAAGCAATGGAACGGATGAGAATCAGACCAGATTCGGTCTAGATGAGAATATATAAATATCAAAGTGCAAAAAATTCAAAGAAATAATTCAATTTCAGTCTGTTGTATTTTGATATATTGATCAGAAAAAAAACCAATGTAAAAATAATTAAATTCCCACCGCTTTCATGACCAGCAATTGTTATGGGGTTGGTATATTCAGTTGGTATATTCTGTCCCTTGAATATTTATGTACAAATGTATATCAATATTTATATGTTTTTGTCACTAAAATTCAAGTGACAGTGGAAAATTGTATGAACAATTTACTTCAATATTCATTAAGGATGTACATGTACATTTGTACCTCTGAGGAGCCAAAAATTTCTAGAATTAAACTTTTTTTCTTAACCTGATTTTTGGGTTTATAAGACTGTAACAAAATTATTGGTGCAGAAAAAATCATGTGGTGGTGTACTTCTTTTTTTGCTACAGCCCTTTGAAAATGCCCAATTTTGATGATTTTCCCATTTTTCATTGATTTTTACCTATTTTTGGGCTATTATCGTGGAAAAAATCACAGTTCCACAATTAAACTTTTTTCATACTTAAAGATGAAGTGGACCAATTTGAATAAATTTTACTTAAAAAAAACTATATGTAGGTGTTAATATAAGAAAGTTTTATCATATTTTGACGCTTTTTTGTGTAAAATTTACCATGCTGTCAATTTTGTATTTTTGTGTTTTTTCTCAGTCTTAAGAACAAAATGCATAGTATTTCAATTTTTTGTTATAAAGAAATTTGAAAAGACCAAAATGATATAGGATGTAAATTTCTTGTAAAATCATTTTTTGTATCCCTCACCCATTTTCTCAAAATTTTGGCTAAAAATACAGACTTGATTGGTCCTAAAATTTGAAAACTGGATCACTAAAAAACCATTCATTGTAAATACACAATTTTTTCAGTTATGTTTGATTATAATATCTTTTAAATTCATTGATATTTTCAACTTGTATCACATGTTTTGGAAATAATTCAAGAACGAGATTTCAACGAGACTGAACAAGACTGAAAAGTCAGAAGAATACATCCTTAAAACATGGCTACTATTTTGTAGCTGACATCGGTTTGGCTGATTGGGGCAGAAAATGCATTGAAATTGCTGAAAATGAAATGCCGGGTCTGATGCAGATGAGAAAAATGTATGGAGAATCCAAACCTTTGAAAGGGGCACGTATTACAGGATGTTTACACATGACCACACAAACAGCTGTTCTGATCGAGACCCTCACAGCACTAGGGGCTCAGGTCCAGTGGAGCAGTTGTAACATTTTCTCCACTCAAGATTTTGCAGCAGCAGCCATTGCCAAGACAGGTGTCCCTGTTTATGCATGGAAAGGAGAAACTGACGAGGAATACATATGGTGTATTGAACAGGTATAGACTGTCATTTTGATTTGTAAGACTTATAGATATTAAAGATGTGGTATGAGTGCCAATGAGACAACTCTCCATCCAAGTCACAATTTGTAAAAGTAAACCATTGTAGATCAAAGTACGGCCTTCAACATGGAGTTTTGGCTCACACTGAACAGCAAGCTATAAAGCCCCCCCCCCCCCCCAAATTAAATTAGTGTAAAACCATTCATCTAGAAAATCAAGTCTAATCTATATGAGAAAAAAAACAAAGTGCATGTAAATAGTCAATCTTAGCATTACTATGGTTAGAACAGTTAAGCTAGGGTAAAGCAGTTCCTTCATGTATATGAGTATGTAAATTGTTTATGAGCACATTCTTTTTATAAAATGCAGTTAGTGAAAATTCTGAATATAGACGAAACTCTGTGAACGGATACAGTATACTGCCTGCTGGTACAAATGTTCAGTTATTCCACTCTTTATCTCCTTTGAATTGGCTAAGTTTCAGAATAGGTTTCACAACCTTGACCGAATATTGATACTAAGCTTGAAAGAACATGCAAATAACAATATCTGACTGTAGGTCTGACAATGCCGGCCACTATTTACATGTTGAATAGTATGAAAGCTTATTTTTTTCTGTCTCGTAAAATTAGGAAAATATTGAAGATAGTTAAATATATAATAATTGTGGCATGTCTTTTATCCTTTATACAATAATAATTCATAATTTGTTTTTTTGCAGACGTTAGTCTTCCCAGATGGACAGCCATTAAACTTGATCTTAGATGATGGTGGAGATTTAACTAACTTGGTCCATGAACGTTTCCCACAATACTTACCAGGTAATATATAAATTCAACATTCTCTATGGAATTCATAACCATTTTCTGTCTGAATTTACTGGGGTCAAAAAAGATGTCTGTGAACGGCCAGTGA
Source organism: Mytilus galloprovincialis (assembly GCF_965363235.1). Classification (NCBI taxonomy): domain Eukaryota; kingdom Metazoa; phylum Mollusca; class Bivalvia; order Mytilida; family Mytilidae; genus Mytilus; species Mytilus galloprovincialis. Next base: position 4,390,116 of record NC_134843.1, on the reverse strand, counting down.
AATTTATGTAGCTATACTGTTAGGGCAATTTAAGGTGGTACCTAACACTACTTAATGAATGGCTATTATCTATTTTGAATTTATTGAACCATAAAACTAATTTTTGACTCTTCACATTGAATAATCCGCGAAGCGGATTATGTTAAATGTGAAGAGTCAAAAATTAGTTTTACGGTTCAATAAAATCAAAATAAATTATTGCCATTCATTATAAATAAATTTCTATCAAAAATAAGGCTCAAAGAACTTTTTATATTATTTATATTAACAATAACAACGCACACACATGTTGGCGTATGAATACACAACGTCAGAGTGGGCTTGTCCACATCAAAATTGACAACATTGAAAATAAAACTAATAATTTTAACCAATCAGAAGACAGTAAAAACACCAAATTTATTTATAAAGAGATAACCCTGTAAAATCAGCTAAACATTTTAATTACGTTGGGTTGTTTAGGGAATATTTAGTTTCTCAATGATCAAAATTAGTGTTTGTCAAACTGCTACATGTATATACATGTAACCAGTGTAATTTTTCTGATAAATTGGTTGGTTCAAATATTTTGAAATTTTTATATTTTTGTCAAAGGGTCAAAGTTAATACTTTGCTAAAATTTTATGAAAATTAAACGAGCCAAATTAATTTTAGTGAAGGTGTTGGGTACCACCTTAAAAAGAAAATTGCATTTTTGGTCAGATGGAAATTAATTTCTTGTATGGAAAGAAAGTAAATAAGTCCTTTCTCTATACTACCACCTTTAGTTATTTGATTTATTTCCCTTTGACTGAGGGACTGCATGTTTATTTTGCCACTGTCTTAATGTAGTAGTTTAGAATTTACTATATTTAAATAATGCAGGATTTTGAAGTCAGTTTGTTTATTTTACAGGAATTGCTGGTTTATCAGAAGAAACTACAACAGGAGTACATAACTTGCACAAAATGTTGAAAGACGGAAAACTGAAGATGCCAGCCATTAATGTCAATGACTCAGTCACAAAGGTATACCATAATGACTTACATCAGAATAGTTTATAACATAACTATTGCCCAAATAAATAATTGGAAACTGGCCTTTCAATCATGAAACTTTGACTATTTGTGCTGTAACCACCAAATCCAGTATTTTAACTGCTTGATATCCATGTTTGAATAAAGGTATTCAAATAAAGACCAGGTCCAGAATGAGTTACCTTTGAAAATTCAGATTTTCTTGATTGTTTTAGAGGAGAGAGATGGTTGGAAATATTATATATACATATAAAGGGTAACCAAATGTTAGATTTAGAATTGCTGACATTTAAAGACTTTGGATATTATCAAAGAATGGAGGTTACTAGTCTGCAGATGTTTGAAATTCTTTTCCCATTTCTGTCTTGGAGCAGAGTCGAAATCAGATCCTGCAGAACAGAGATAACAGTCTGATGTCTGGCTACTTTCTGCATGCTATCCTGTTGCTATAGTAAAACAAGGAATATTAATTAAGTTATAAAATACTTAACTGAGGAAGCAGATGTATTTACAGATAACCAAATTCTTTTATTTATTTAACACCTTGAAATAAATTTTCTTTTTCCAGAGTAAATTTGATAATTTATATGGATGCAGAGAGTCATTAGTTGACGGAATCAAAAGAGCAACAGATGTCATGTTAGCTGGTAAAGTTGCCATGGTAGCTGGATACGGAGATGTAGGAAAAGGTTGTGCACATGCTCTCCGAGCCTTTGGTTGTCGTGTCATGATTGTAGAAATTGACCCAATCACTGCTCTACAAGCAGCTATGGAAGGTATATATCATAATTGAACAAATATTCATGGACGTTTTGAGGGGGATCTATAAATCTCATTTCTGTTAAAGAAATATGTCAAAGATTATAAACTTTGCTTCTACAACAAAAATGTATATAAAGCTGCATCATAGACATTTTTAAAAGTTAAACAAAAATGTCTTCATGTGATTAATATTTAAGTCTAAATAAGGTGTTTTGATTATCACAATCAATGTCCTTAGTTGGCTGTTTCTTCAGTCAGTTGGTGGCCTGTTGCAAGGCAAAATTGCTGTCCTTAACCAACAATCAATCAATCAAACGCTACATTTTCACATTTACTTTCACAAGAATTCAACAGAAGAAAATACATTTTATATTGCAATAGAAATAGTTGACAATATTTTAACCTCCACACATCTTGTAGGTTTTGTAATTGAAATTAGTTGGTATCATCTTTACGGTCTAGTAGTAATTATTAGTTGATAAAATGTTTTAACCATTCACACATCTTTCAGGTTTTGAAGTAACAACAGTAGAGGAATGTATACCAAAATGTAGAATATTTGTAACAGCAACAGGATGTGCATCTATTATCCATGGTAACATGTTTGAACAGATGTTAGAAGATTCTATAGTGTGCAATATTGGACATTTTGATTGTGAATTAGAGGTCAAATGGATTAATGAGAACTGTGCAAAGAAAGAACAAATCAAACCACAGGTACGTTTTATTTTTACCTGTGTCGATAAAATCAGAAACTGGATTAGTTACTTTTCTAGCATGATAGTCAACACATTGCTAAATATCTTTAAGGAATAAAATTGAGAATGGAAATGGGGAATGTGCCAAAGAGACAACAACCCGACCATAGAAAAAACAACAGCAGAAGGTCACCAACAGGTCTTCAATGTAGCGAGAAATTCCCATGTTTATATTGTTAATCAAAATTTTAAAAGTTTTTGCACATCTGCCTTGAAACTGCAAACAACATCAAGGGTATTTTTTCAATCTTAGAATAGACAATGGAAATGAGGAATGTGGCAAATAGGCAACAACTGTTGAAAAAACAGATAAACAGCTCATGGACACTTATAAGTCTATAAAGCACCCTGAGCTCGAAGTGACTAGCCCTGAATAATAATGTATTCTAGTTCAATAAAGTGGATGCCACACTTAACTCAAAAACATACAAATAAATTAAAATGAGAAAAAAAAATCTAACAAAGTCTAGAGGTTCCTGACTTGGGCCAGGTGCAAAAATGCTGTGGGTTTGAACATGCTTTGTGATATCTCAAACAACATATCCTCCTACAGTAACCTCTGGTCAATGTTGAATTATCAAACACAATAAAATGTACTGTTAAACTCAGTTTAAAAGAAGTCTGAAAGCCCATTGAAATTGTGGGTTTTTTTTCACATCCAATTTCATAGGACATTTAAATAATTGGTAGACACCTACTTATTGCATGTTTTAATTTTCAGGTTGACAGATACACAATGAAGAATGGTAAACATGTAATTCTGTTAGCTGAAGGTCGTTTGGTTAACCTTGGGTGTGCTCATGGACATCCTAGTTTTGTCATGAGTAATTCATTTACAAATCAAGTTCTTGCACAAATTGAACTATGGACCAAAAAAGGACAACACAAGATTGGAGTTGAAGTATTACCTAAGAAGGTATGTTTTATACAGGTTTATGCTTCAAAAATAAAATTAAAATAGGGGTAATTGGTGCTTTGTTCATCAGTTTGATCTAAAAGCTGATGGTTTCTGGGTGATATACAAAATGTTTAGCCATGAAATATACATTGTATTCCAAGAAGAATATTTAAGGGATAAAGATATATGATATACAAGTTCAAGTACAGCTTCTACCTTTCAGGAGTTATTCTCTTGTTGTTTTTTTTATTCATGGAAACTTGAAAATATGAGAGAAATTTTTTATGGACCAGTTTGTTATTTTCTCTTCCATAATTTTAATTCATGTTATCTAGAGTGCTAGTTGCTGCTGACTTTTTGTTACAGTTCTCTAACTTTAGTTTGCCTCAACCAAATGTTACACCATGCTTATTACAACATTTCTCAGATCAAGTAAGAATGTTGTACCATCACTGTTACCATTCTTGAGTTATGTCCCTTTATAACATTATATGCAAGCTTGGAAATAATCAGTGTCCCATGGACACATTCCCCATTTATTTATTTATTTATTGCATCTTCTGCCAAAAAAATATTATTTCAATTAATTTAGTAATTTATTTATTATTTTCAGTTGGACGAGGCTGTTGCTGCCGCTCATTTAGACCATCTTGGTGTCAAATTGACCAAGCTTACAGACGAACAAGCCAGTTATCTAGGTTTACCTAAAGATGGACCTTTCAAACCAGACATTTACAGATATTGAGAAATCCAGCTACCATGGGGGACATTTTTTTACATGGGATTTTTTATTGTTGTATCAATCATTAGATGGGGACAATAGTGATGAACAGTGGAAATTTATATAGGAATAATACAACCATCAAAAATGGTGGACCTTATAAAAGAACTTCTAATTGTTAATTTATTTGACCATTATGTTTTGTTTTGTTAGATATCAATTATTAATGTCCCAACATTTCATATTTATTGCTCAAGGTCATGTTTTATGAAGGGCAATCATGCTACATATTTAATTGATATTTGATTTTTAAGATTGATTATGGTCAAAATTGTATTTACAAAAGGCTGTATTCATTCCTATAGAATATTGCTGTTTTCAGCTGTTAGAGATTAAAAAAAAATGTATTAAATTTTAGTTATTTTCTCAATTAGTGCCAAGTACGTAAATGTGTACATTGATAAATGAGATTTCTGAACAAAGGACAACTAGGTGTTCTGCAGGGCGCAGCTTTATACGACTGCAGAAACCGGACCCTGAACAGTTGGGGCAAGTATGGACACAACATTCAAGCTTGATACAGCTCTGAATTTGGATTGCAATCAAATTTTTGACATAATATGCTTTTCTGACACAAAACAAATGTCAAGATCTTATAAATCTATTGTGCAATATTGTGCAATTAAAGATTTCTTATTTTGACTTTTCAAAAATTTGGAATTTGAGAAATTTGAAGAAACAAATATTGAAAACAACTACCACCCCCCCTTTTTTTTTTTTAAATTAGTCCAAAACCTGACATTTCTTTATACATAATATACAAGAAGTAAATGGGAAGGTAAATCTGAACATGCCCAACATTGTATGTTAAATGTTTTAGAATTACCTCCCTTACACTGCTCTTAATTTGTCTTAATTGTTCATTGACCAGAAATACCTAGTTTTTCCCCTTTTTTGCCCCTAATTCTGAAACATTTTGAGCCATAACCCCCCTAGGTCAATACTAACCATCCCTTTATGGTATGGAAACTTGTGGTATAATGTCGGAGAGATTCACACACTTAAACATAAGTTATTGTTTGAAAACTACAAAAATGATTATTTTGGGCTCCCTTTTTGGCCCCTTATTCCTAAACTATTGGGACCATAACCCCCAAAATCAATCCAAACCTTCCTTTAGTGGTATTGAACCTTCTTGTAAAAATTTATAGAGATCCATACACTTAAACACAAGTTATTGTCTGTAAACTAGAAAAATGCTTTTTGGCCCTTTTTTGACCCCTTATTCCTCCATATTCGGTAAAATTAACCCCATATTGAATCCCAGCCTTCCCTGTGTCACATGGAAACTTGTGGTACAATGTCCGAGAGATCCCTACAGTTAAACACAAGTTAATGTCTAGAAACTAGAAAAATGCTTGTTTTTGGCCCTTTATTCCTAAACTATTTGCCCAATAATCCCTTAAAATAAATCCCAAACTTCTACTTATGGTATTAAAAACGTTGTGGTATAATTTCAGAACAATTGAAATACTATTACACAACTTTTTGTCCTGAAACTAGATAAAAGCTGTTTTTGGCCCCTTTGGGACCATAACCCCCAAAATCAATCCCAAGCTTCCTTTTGTGGTTATAAACATTGTGTTAAAATTTATTCATTTCTATTAACTTATACTAAAGTTTTTATCCGGAAACCATCCGTCTTCGGACGATGACGATGTGATACCAATATTCGACCAAATTTTTTTATTTTTGCGGTCATATAAAAATAAGAATAAATTTTAGGATATGCTGCATACAAGTAATGCTCTTAAAATTCAAAGTGCAAAGTTATTTTTGAAACATAAATCAATTTTTTAGCTCACCTGGCCTAAAAGGCCATGTGAGCTTTTCTCATCACTTGGCGTCCGTCGTCGACTTCATCGTCGTCGTCGTTAACAATTTTTCAAACATCTTCTCCTCTGAAACTACTGAATGGATTTGAATGAAACTTGAAATGATTGTTCCTTAGATTATCCTGCACAAAGTGTGTGCTTCGATTTTTGATCCGTCAAAAAACATGGCCGCCGTTACTTAAAATAGAACATAGGGGTCAAATGCAGTTTTTGGCTTATATCTCAAAAACGGAAGCATTTAGAGCAAATCTGACATGGGGTAAAAATGTTCATTAGGTCAAGATCTATCAGCTCAGAAATTTTCAGATGAATCAAACAAACCATTGTTGGGTTGCTGCCACTTAATTGGTAATTTTAAGGAAATTTTGCAGTTTTTGGTCATTATCTTGAATATTATTATAGATGAAGATAAACTGTAAACAGCAAAAATGATCAGCAAAGTAAGATCTACAAATAGGTTAATATGACCAAAATTGTCAATTGACCCCTTAAGGGGTAAATGTCCTTTAATTACAATTTTTCACAATTTGTTCATCATATTTGCTAACTTTAAAAAATCTTCTCCTCTGAAACTACTGAATGGATTTGGATGAAACTTAGCTTGATAGTTCCTTAGATTATCCTGCACAAAGTGTGTGCTTCGATTTTTGATCCATCAAAAAACATGGCCGCCCTTACTTTAAATAGAACATGGGGGTCAAATGCAGTTTTTGGCTTATATCTCAAAAACGAAAGCATTTAGAGCAAATCTGACAGGAGTAAAAATGTTCATTAGGTCAAGATCTATCAGCCCTGAAATTTTCAGACGAATCAAACAAACCATTGTTGGGTTGCTGCCACTTAATTGGTAATTTTAAGGAAATTTTGCAGTTTTTGGTCATTATCTTGAATATCATTATAGATGAAGATAAACTGTAAACAGCAAAAATGATCAGCAAAGTAAGATCTACAAATAGGTTAATATGACCAAAATTGTCAATTGACCCCTTAAGGGGTAAATGTCCTTTAATGACAATTTTTCACAATTTGTTCATCATATTTGCTAACTTTAAAAAATCTTCTCCTCTGAAACTACTGAATGGATTTGGATGAAACTTAGCATGATAGTTCCTTAGATTATCCTGCACAAAGTGTGTGCTTCGATTTTTGATCCGTCAAAAAACATGGCCGCCCTTACTTTAAATAGAACATAGGGGTAAGTTTTTGTGTTTTGGTCTGTTTTTCTTATACTATATGCAATAGGTCTACTAAAATTGGTGTATAGAATGATTGTAAGGTGTACATGTCTAGCTGACAGGTGTCATCTAACCTTGACTTCATTTTCATAATTCAGTGGTCAAAGTTAAATTTTTTAGTTTTGGTCTATTTTTTTAATACTTTATGCATTAGGTCAACTATATTTGGTGTATGAAAATATTTTATGATCTATATGTCGGTTACGCAGGTTTTATTTGAACTTGACCTCATTTTCACAGTCCATTGCTAAGTTTTAAGTGTTTGTGTTTTGGTCTCATTTTCTTTATTTATAAACAGTAAGTCATATATATTTGTAATATTGAAGAATTGTTAGCTGTACATGTTTGCCTGGCATGGTTCAATATGTTCAATAAGGCATTGTTTACCAGGTGAGCGATTCAGGCTCTTGAGAGCCTCTTGTTTTCTCTAAAAAAGGACATTGCTAAAATTTGAAAATTTAGTTTGCTGTAGGCTTCGTCACTAACTGTACTTTACACTTCTTAATATAACGACATTACGCAATTTAGAAGTATGTGTTTAGAATGACGATTATTCAACACAAATATTTAAAAGCACCAAAACATAGCTCAGGGGTTTGAAGACGATTGAAAATTAACCAAGTATGGTTTGTTTAAATTGTGGAGTGTGGTACTGACAGGACATCAGCATTGACCCAGAAGTCCTGTATTGAACTGTCAGGTATAAACCTGCACACAACACATGTTTGTAAATTGGGACATTCTTTTTGTTTATTAGTTAACTTTGAATTTGAAATTAGAGGACAACATACAGTACAAGTTGGTATTTATATCCAGTGATAAAAAGTAGAGGAAGTCCAGTAATTTTACCTGTTTGTTAGGTCATCAGTTCCTCTAGCAAATTTGGTTTCATGGTCATAACTTGGTTTTGGATTGTGTTTACAATGTAGTCTCATTTACAAGAATTGAAAGGAAGTCAACTTGTAAAAGGATAAATTTAGGGACCAAAAGGAGGTCCTACATACTTCTATGGTTTCATGGTTATAATTTGAGAACTTGGCTTTGGATTGTGTATACCACGTAGTTTCATTTACAAGAATTGAAATACAATACTGAAGTCAACTTGTTGAAGGTTGAGGTCACATGTACTAAAGAGTAGGACCAAAGGAAATCGGTTTTGGGACAACAACCAGTAAAGTTATCAGTTTTGCTTATTATTTAAATGCCTCAAGTCCTTCACAAATCTGTTTCTTGAGGATGACGACAATAACCTGACATTTTGGGTGGTAATTAATTATTTAAAGAATCAGGATTTTACATCGGATTAGATCAGGATTTTAGAGGCTGTTGTTGGGTCTTTTTATGTCCCTGTTGTAGCGGTCAGAGCACCAAGTTGTACCCTTGTCTGTCTGTCCTTCTCAAAATGGTTTTCAGTTCTCTTAAATTAAGTGTGCCTCGACCAATTTTATAAAAATATTATACACAATGATTATTACCACACAACACAGATCAAGTTGAAATTTAGTTGCAGCTTTTTTACCGTTTAGAGTTATGTTCCTTCAGAAATGTAAAAAATGCTGATTTTTTCATTTTCTTCTCCAGCTTTAGTTTGCCTTAATCAAATTTTATGAAACTAAAACTGCTTATTACAAGTCCAGTTTTATTTTCATGGTGGTGGTGTCACTTATACCCATTTAATGTTGGCACTATTAGTATGATAACCCCAAAGTTATGCCTCTGAAAATGGAAAAGTTGTTGAATTTCTCTTCTCCGTTCTCTTAACAAACGTTTTCTTCGACCAAATGTTATGAATCTTGTATAGAATGCTTTTTACCACAAAACAGATATATTTTCGATTTTGGTGGCAGTACTTTTTACCGTTCTAGAGTTATGTCCCTTTATAACGTTATATGCAAGCCTGTGTCCCATTGAGATATTCTCCATTTATTTATTTTAGTCAGTACACCACTCTTTCGTGATAAATGGATATCTCACGGGAATATATGAAAGAAAAATTTATAAATTCTTCTATATTCAAGGCCGTTCCACAGAGAAAAAATATTACACAATGGCATTATCACCACATCATCAAATTTACGTAGTCGATAGGTTTTATATATATTGGCTACTTAAATTACTCTAAATAAGTCAAATATCTAGTCATCTCGAATAATCGAATACAACGTATGTTTCTGTCATTTTAAAAAGTTCCCTTCTTGCAATTGAAAACTTATTATTTACTGTTGTATTGAATCATGTAAATAGAATGGAATTATTTTAGGAGTGTTAATTTTTTGTGTGGATGTTTTAAATAAATAACGTGATTTTGATGGTCCTTTGAATAAATAAACTTTCTCTTCAACTCTATCGCACATAAACTCATCAGGCAGAACTTTTCTTAATGAAATATGGTCCTCTGAAAATCTTATTGCCGTAAATTCATTTGCTGCTATATAGATGATGTTCTCTCACTAACTTAATTCGAAATTTGGTGACTATGTTCAACGCAATTATCCCATTGAACTTGAGATAAAGGATTCAACAGATACAGTTAAGTCTGCCTCATATCTTGACTAGAAATTGACAATGAGGGTCGGTTGAAACAAAACTTTACGACAAAAGAGATGATTTCAGCTTCCCAAGTGTGAACTTTCCATTTCTATGTAGTAACATTCCAGCAGTGCCTGCATACGGTGGAAGATTTCCTTGATAGAGGGTTGCTGTTCACAAGGATGCTATTAAACCAAGAGTTACAAACTGTGAACTTGAAATCATCCCTTTGTAAATTTTTCGGACGCCATCACGAGTTGGTTGACCGTTATGAAATATCCGTTTCACAGATAATATTGGATATGTTCCTTACGTCGTAACTACAATCCCATTCCTTTTTGACGGTCGAATGTGACGTACCGAATTAGACTACTTACCAGGTGTGTAATAACGAGTACTACGTTCCAAGTATTAGCTGATAGCCTTACGCTGTCATGTTATATTGGTATATATGTGCAACATACTGAATATTTCGATCGGGAAGCAGTCTATAACATGAGCAACACAACGGGTGCCACGTGTGGAGCATGATCTGCTTACCCTTCCGTAGCACCTGAGATCACCCCAGTTTTTGGTGGCCGGTTCGTGTTGCTTGGTCTTTAGTTTTGTATGTTGTGTCGTGTGTACTATTATGTGTCTGTTTGTCTTTTATTTTTTAGCCATGACGTTGTTAGTTTATTTTCGATCTATATGAATTTGAATGTCCCTCTGGTATCTTTCGCCCCTCTTATGCAACTAATAGTAGATTTCGCAGTCTGCAATAATATATGTAAATCAACTAAGTATACTTACAGGAACTGTGACGAGATGATTAAAGCTGTTGAAGTTCAGCAATGTACGTTTCACTTTTTTCTTGCTATTTAAATGATATATATTTTTGTATACAGCAAACGCTCCTTTTTTATTATTTGAAGAAAAGAAAAACATGGCTTTAATTTGGACATTGAATAGGTCCTACCTCCATACCTTGTCCAAATGTGTAGAATAGAAACAAACCGGAACCCATGCATCTGGCAGTTGTATGGTTTAATCTGAAGATTTTTAACCAGGTAATAATGTGAAGAGATGAAACATATTTTTATCCTTTCCAATGTATTTCAAATAGGGCCTACCTATAAGTAATTTCGCTAAAGTAATTACATTTCTTTGACATTGGCAAATACGAGGCCTGGTGGCAGTTAGAAAACTATACATTTAAATTTACTTGAGGATACTGTCTGTATGATTATGAGTTTGTGGACTCTTCTCTTAATCTGAAAACAAAGTTTATTTATTGCTGTATGAAAGAGTACATCTTAAGAGGGAAGGGGGCTGGATCCGCCTGATAAAAACAAGGACAGAAATGAAAAAAAATCACAACAGGCCCTCTATTTTCTTCTGTGAGTTTTTAAGTGTTTTTTTTTGGGGGGGGGGGGGGGAGTTGCTTTAACATGTAAGATATATACCTTATCTGTGTAGAGTGTTGATTCGATATTTGTCCGTTCGTCCTTTCCCTTTTGGATGTGGTTTAATCTGTCTTTATTCGACAAGATACTTATTGCGCCTTTGGTATCTTCTCCCTGTTTTACTGAACATATCAATTCTATTTAGGATATATCAAGAATCTAATATATCGAAATATTCTGCTATTAAGGGTGATTCATTCGATCATGTTCATAAATCAACACTGTTATACGTAACAAGATTTTTCTTTTCCTTGCATGAGATATGCATCGCAATATACCTTTATTTGACATTATGCTACAAATATAGGCAGTTGGATAGTGCAAATTAAGTCATCAGAAAACGTCACTACTTCCGAAATATTTTGTAGACAGATTGGCGGGATTTCAACACCTAGCTATCTTAAAGTAAGACAAATTGAGGTGTGTAATTTGTTCTTTTAAATATGTCACCTTCAGCAAAATGATCCGATTTACTTACAGGACGAATTTGACCTAGTAATCTATTTCCAAAAAATGGATATCGAAATCATAGATGTACCAGACATAAATGGTTATGTAAACGAGTTATATACAATTTACTCCTATGTATATTTCTCATATGTATCTAAACATGAACATTAAAAATGTTGCTTGTAAATCCTAGACTCGCTCAGCTGCATGCATAGACCAAATATGTGTTGGGGAAAACAAAAAATCAGTTCTAATAAAACAAAAATGAAGAAAAAATACTTTGGAAGGAAAGATTCAATCTGAAAAAAATGTCATTACAATTCAGGACATTCAGTGGTGGATTTCAAAGAAATAATCAGAGTATTTGAGGTGTATAGAACTGTGCACGTCCTACAGTACTTTATTATTTAATTCAAACGATATAAAGTGTTTTCGTAGACTTGAAAACTGACTGATTTCAATACCCGCTTCAATTAGCAGTATATTTGTTAAACAAAAAAGATAAATTAATAAATTATAGACTTAGCAATAGTTTATATAGAAGGTATTCTTCCAAAAACGATGACTAATCTAACGATGAACAATGTTGATATTTCTTTAATATCCAGATCCGTGAAACCTTTACAGCCGATTGCTTTGACTGTGTAGGCAAAGGTTATATCTTTGGTTAGCTTGCTTGCTAGCTGAACCGTGAAGTTAAGTAAACTATCCTCCTTTAAAAATAGACTAGTCCGACAGATAACAAATCTATGTCTGTAAGACTAGGCTACTTCGAGCGGAGTGTAATATACGTTACATAATAATGCCTTCACAGTCCAGCTAGCAAGCAAGCTAACCAAAGAAAATACCTTTGCCTACACACTCAATGCAATCAGTTGTAATTCTATCAATATTAACAAAGACATTTTTTTAACGAAACATATTTGTTATTATTGATATCACCTTTTGCGTCAATATAATATAGAGTGGGTCTGATGGCGGATCCCGTTGATGAGAGTCTTAACTGGGGTACCTTCATGACGAATAGCGGTAAACTTGAAATTCTGGCCTAAAATGTACACTTTCTTGTGGGAAAATTCAATTTCATATTATTATCTTTAAATACAATCAAAGATGTTTGAATCTTGATAATATTATATATACTGTGTAATATAAAAAAGAAGATGTGGTATGATTGCCAATGAGACATTTGAGGTGAAATTCTGGGAAAATATGATGACTCAGCTGTATTCTTTTAAACATATCTGTAAAGTGTCCTTCGTACCCACGCTTGTCGCAGATTACTCTCTAGTTTATATATAAACAATTCACCACAATGACTCAACATAGATGTTTTCGGTTACCTGTTGTTGTTTACATCCTTCTCCTTTGATATGTCTCATTGGCAATCATACTAGATTTCTTTTTCAAATTTGGTTTTTGGTGTACAGTTTGTTGTTGAGAAGATAGTTAGGCCATTAAAAAAAAAAAAAAAATCGTAGTCGCTCATATTGTACTTCCGTTAATTGCAGTGATCTTATTTTGAATCTGAAATTAATGAAGTTACAATTGGCTGAGTTATACTGATTTAAATTTTTCGTTCGTTTTAAAACGTGTTTCTAAATTTGCCTTTTGTCGTTAGTTTGGTATGGCAAGCCGTTTTACTATTTATTCGAAATTCAAGATATCTCATATAATAAATAAGATATCTAATATGATATATATCAGATATCTTATATAATTTCATTTTTATAAGATATCTTATATATTATACAAGATATCTTATAAATTATATACAAGCTATCTTATATTCTTTATAAGATATCTTATAAAGAATATGAGATATCATATAAATATTTTTTATATAAGATATCTTATATAATTTATAATATATCCTATAAACTATATAAGATATCTCATAAACTATATTAGAAATCCCATAAACTATATAAGATATTTTATAAAGTTTATGAGATATCTTAAAGTTAGAATAAATAGCAAAACGGCTTTTCATAGTTTGGACTTGAACTCTTCCCAGTAAAGTTGTAATATAATCAGTCGAACATACAAAACTAAAAAAAATAAAATAAAATAATATAAAAATAGGATTACATGTACTACGAATATAACCGTTCCATTCCTGAATACATTTTAATATTACACAAAATAGCGGTGTACTATTTCATTCGATGATTTTAGCATGATATCTAATTTACATCGCTTGCAACCAATATAAATGTATTTATCTAAAATCAATATGTACCATAGGACCTCTACATTTATACCTATAACTAAGAAAAGATGGTATACATACTGCAAGTTTATTGTTTTGAACAACAAGATTTGACTTGAGACGAAATGTAAAGTTAAAATCGAGAATAAAAATGTGTAGGCATATAGTTTTATCCATTTTACGAATCAACGAGTTTATTCATTTCACCTGTAAAAATGATTAAGATGAAATCAGTGTTTGGAGACTTACTACCATAATCTTGTAATGTTGGCGCCTGACTGAGATCAGAAATATCAGTAAGATATAACAACAGTACAACTAGTACCCAGTGACGTGATCAATATACCTAAACTGTACCTAATGCATCGCACTCAGCAGTTGCAAACGTCTAATTCTTCGTAATTTTGGAAATGCGGAAAGTTGTCATGACCTGAGGAATAATCCATCAAGATTTGTCAGAGTTCAGTCGAGTTCATGCAAAAGCCACATCACGTGACTAGAGTTACAACAGAGTCTTAAGGAAAAAGTTGTGATAATTTCCATTTATAAGAGTTTAGAGGTAAGTTGTACAAGATCATTTTTTAATTTTATATTTTGTTTTGTAATTTTTGTTACTATATATATATATATAGTAAGTGAAACGTATAGTTCAATGTATATTATTATTATTGTCGAGTTTTTCTTATATTAAAAATCGAAATGGGGAATGTTTTTTTTTACCTACATGTATTTGGTATAACCAAAATTGTAATTTGTTTCGCAAATAAAGTATATAATATTAATTTGCGATTTTTTTTAGACTTTAATCTTGAATGTAAAATAGTTTTCATGATTGCAGATATGATTAAGTACTTGCTGCTTCTTGGTTTGGTCCTGTTCACATCAAATGTAAAGGCTGGTGGTTACGGAAAAGGTAGTGGTTACGGCCATGGATCGGGTCGGGGCTACGGAGGATCCTCATATGGAATGGAATACAGAGGATATGGTGACGGCGGTTACGGATCGTCCTCTTTAATGGCTGATTTATTAGGAGGCTATCGAGGAGGTGGTGGCGGTGGATACGGCGGTGGTGGTGGTTATGGCGGCGGAGTGGGATACGGAGGCGGCGGTTTTGGAGGTACGGTGGAAGATTTTAAGTGTTGATTTACAAGAAGAAAACTTAATAGTCGTCTGCACATTGAATTTTATGATAATTTATTTTTATCAAATGTTCAGACCTAAACTGAAGAGAAATGAAAATGTGAATCTGGACAAAAAATGATTTGTTTACAGAGGTGTGCAATATACAACTGTGAAAGCATTAAACCATTGTATACTAGTAAACTTTTTCTCATTTCCATTTCAAAAATATCTTAGAGAGAAGGGTGTTCGGATAATCTAGGGTAAATAAAATGTTAACATTACGAGAGTGATCAATCAATACTGTAACCATCCGTGTATTGGACTGAAACGACACGTAATCAAATGCCAAAGGATATGTGTTCAAAAAACATCTTAAAGGAAAGTTATACAAGATCTTTTTCACATGTTTCATGTTAATGCCATTAACCAAATATTACATTTAACAAGGTTTTAAAGTCGAAAAAGTGAAGTCGGTTGAAAGGATTATTTGAAAAAAAATAATAACAGGACATTATAAATATTATTAAAAATGTATACCAGGCTTTTTTCTTGGTCTGATCTTTTGTTTCATTTTCAGGTGGAAGTCGCGGACGAAACCTAGCTGGTAAATATTATTATACTTATAACACAGTAGTCTCAGGTCCTTTCAATGTATCGGGGACTTTCTATACTATACTAACGTATAGAAAGTCCCTGAATGTATGCACTAACTTTAATTATAATATAGAACCGCTAAACTATTAACTTAGTAGTAAATGAAAAATACCGTATTATAGCTACAAGAATGATTAGCTAAACTTCCTTCTGGTATTTTCATTAGTATTTAACAAGTTAGAATTCTGTATTTACAATTTTTACGTAATAATATAAAAAAAACGACGAGCGATATAGGTTTCAAAAATAGCTATTCTCATATATAGATATAAATATTATATAATTATAGATGCACCCAGACCACATCTAGAATATTAAATTTCATTTATTAATCTTATAAGATGTGTAATCTAATCATTTCATTAAAAAAATATGCACTATCGAAAGGAGGTTTACGACAAGGGTGTCGACTTGTTCTGCGAATATTAAATATCAAAAAGCTTATCGAAATGATTCCTAAAAAAAAAAAAAAAAATATAGCAAAAGGGTTCGTTTAGTTCCTGACTTTTGACATTCACAATTAAAATCGGTTGAATTCATTCATTAAAAGCTCAGTGGAAACAATACATGACGACAAATGACAAACGCGAATAATG
The DNA here is from genome assembly GCF_965363235.1 of Mytilus galloprovincialis. NCBI lineage: Eukaryota > Metazoa > Mollusca > Bivalvia > Mytilida > Mytilidae > Mytilus > Mytilus galloprovincialis. Next base: position 4,373,823 of record NC_134843.1, on the reverse strand, counting down.
AATAGGTTCAAATTCATGCAAAAAAGACACAAGATTAGAGTATAGAATGAGACAACAATCCGAAGGTCGATATAACAGTCACCGACCTAAGAACTCATTGAATCAGTCTACAGGGCAAGATAATGACTTCTTAGATCACAAATCAAGGTTCATATTTTGTATTACATGATATAAAGTTATAAACGCAACCGAAGGACAACAATAGCCTTTTTACAAAAAAGAACACTGAAATCTGTGACTTATTTTATTCTTTCTAAAGAATTTTAACAATCTGGTCTCCTGATAATATAACCATTAACAAGATATCTTAGTAAGCATATTAAAAATAAGACTTCGGTTTGTTACAAAGTGTGGTTTATATTCATTTATACCATTAATGTATATTCATCTGAATTCGGTTGAGATTTGTTCTAGCAAGACTTAATACCTCTCATTCATTTTCATACGATGTACCGTGATGTATGTAAACCTCTTTTGCTTAATTAATTGTTCAGAATGATGTTATGGGAAATACTTAATTTAAAGATATTCTAACAATATGCATAACAACCTTTCTTTTACATTGCAGTTGTTCAAACGCCAGTGCTTGAATATCAAAATGTGGTTCGAAATGTCCCAACAATTGAATATCAAAATGTTCCACAAGTACAGTTTCAAACGCAAACTGTGGCGAGACAGGTTCCAATCTATGCCAATTCAAACCCAAGTTATCCCAGTAATCCATCATTATGGATGGGTAGTGGACCAGCCGCACCTGTTTACTCTGGACCCGCCGCACCCGTTTACTCTGGACCCCCTGCACCAGTTTACTCTGGATCCTCTGCACCCGTTTACTCTAGCGCCCCCTTGTTCCCAAGTGGATTGGGATCACCAAACTTCAACACCGGAGGTTCGGCACCAATTTATTCTGGTGGTGCTCCAGTATTTAATACAGGAAACAGTGGAGTTGGGGCACTTAGAGGAGACGGGACCTTCAACCCATCACAACCTAACACGTACCTGGTTGGGTAATGTAAATATCTAGGTAAGTTATACTTTCATTTAAGAGAGGTACCTTTTTATTTTTTATGGGGCTAGGATGTAAAATTTTGTCCTGCATTTTTTTTTATGTTGTAATCTCTGTCCTGCCTTTTTATTTTTCATTTTGTCTGGTCCTGACGTTTTATGTCCCATTTATGGGCATTATATTTTCTGGTCCGTGTGTCCGTTCGTTCGTCCGTCCGTCCGTCCGTCTGCCTGTCCGTCCAGCTTCAGTTTAAAGTTTACTCTGGACCCCCTGCACCAGTTTACTCTGGATCCTCTGCACCCGTTAACTCTAGCGCCCCATTGTTTCAAGGTCGAGGTAGTTTTCGATGAAGTTGAAGTTCAATCAACTTACTAATTAGTAAACATGTTCCCTATGATACCATCTTTCTAATTCTAATGCCAAATTAGAGATTTTATCCTATTTTAACGGTTCACTGAACATAAAAAATGATATTGCGGATGGGGCATCCGTGTACTGGGGACACATTCTTGTTTTTTTGTAGTTTATCCTGACTTAATTTGCGTAAATTTCCTCTTTTTTTAACTCAAATTCCTGTCCTGCTTTTTTCAAATTTCATCCTAGCCACTCCCTTAAATATGAAATGGTAGCTCCCTAAAGCATATTTCAAATGACTGAACATCTTTCAAGTTACAGTCGACTCTCGTATGTCGAATCGCTTGGATCTATACAAATTAAATCGAATCAAGCAAAAATTCGAGATATAGATAAGGAGTAGATATTGTTGAGGGTTTAAATGTGTTCGAGCTAACGAGAGTCCAATGTTGATGTCTTAATGACGTTGTGTTGAAGAAACAGTTTTTCGTTGATTTTATGTAGGACGGCAAATTTCAGTCCATCAGGTTAATATAAGATAAGAAGATTTGGTATGTTTGTTAACAATAAAATAAAATTGAGAATGGAACTGAGACTACTCTTGACCAGATAAAACTAAGCGAAGACCTACATTTAGAAGGTTTTTTTTTTTTTTTTTTTTTAATTGGAAATTGCGATAATTTATTGTTTACTATATTGTTTTGCTTTTATGTGTGTGTGTTTTTTTGGAAGGGGGGGGTTGTGTGTGTGTGTGTGTGTGTGTGTGTGTGTGTGTGTAGGAGTTAAATATTATACTGTTACTGTTATTATGGAGATAAGTGTCTTTCTTTACTCTCTCTCTTTCTCTTTTCCTTTCTTTTAACATATATTCTTTCAAATGCCTTAATCAAGATTCAAATTGGTTGGGCTGCGATCTCCATAAACTATTTTACCCTCGTGACTGCCATGTTCATGTGTCTAAAGTCTAATGCCTCACCATATAGGTTGTCGTTTGTCATAGTATCGTGTGCTTGTCTTTTAACTCAATTGGTGTTGATCGCATACCTCTGATTTTATTTAAACACTTGTTAGATTAAGGTCTTGACGTATGCCATTTATCTAATTTTGAATATGGTATGGTGATATTTAGACGATTTTTATTATTTGGTCTGTTTTTGTATCCTTGAGATGGTTCATTATCTACTCAATACATGTTAACATATATATATATATATATTTAAAGTTTAGTTCCAATCCCATGTGAAGAAGGTTGTTGAATTATAGTCAAAACTCCTTTTAAGTACTTATTTTGGTATTTTTTTTTTAATAATGTTGACCTTGACCTTTGATGTATGTCACCTCAAAATCAATAGGTACATTTCTCTCATCATGTCTGACAATTTTATGAAGTCAGGTTGAATCCAATCTTTGAGTTTTCGAAACTGCTTTTCTGTTCTTATTTCTAGTAACTTTGACCTTGACTTTTGTCACACTGATCCATTTAAGTCTTTTGAATTGTTTTACATTTAAGTCTTTCAATTGTTTTACATTGTCTTATCGGGGCCTTTTATAGCTCACTATGCGGTATGGGCTTTGCTCATTGTTGAAGGCCGTACGGTGACCTATAGTTGTTAAAATCTGTGTCATTTTGGTCTTTTGTGGATAGTTGTCTCATTGGCAATCATACCACACCTTCTTTTTTATATTGTCTAGTAACTTTGACCTTGAACTTTGTAACGTTGATCCATTTAAGTCCTGTCTAGTAACTTTGACTTTGAACTTTGTCATTGTTCCATTTAAGTCTTGTCTAGTGAATTTGACCTTGAACGTTGTCACGTTGATCCATTTAAATTTTGTCTAGTAGCTGTGACCTTGACCTTTGTCACATTGATTCATTTAAGTCTTGTCTAGTAACTTTGACCTTGACCTTTGTCACATTGTTCCATTTAAGTCTTGTCTTGTAACTTTGACCTTGAACTTTGTCACGTTGGTCCATTTAAGTCTTGTCTAGTAAATTTGACCTTGACCTTTGTCACGTTGATCCATTTAAATCTTGTCTAGTAGCCAAGACCTTGACCTTTGTCACATTGATCCATTTAAGTCTTGTCTAGTACATTTAACCTTGTACTTTGTCACATTGATTCAAAATCATGAGATATCTTCCACTTATTATATGTGAAAATATATTTAAATTTGGTTCCAAGTCCTTCCAACCCAACAAACTGTTCTCAGGTTATAACCCCAATATATTTATTTGCATATAAAATTTATCAGTTTTTGCATTGCACTTTTTATATGTATAAACATTTTGTATATGTGATTGTCCTCCACTTTATCTTAACAATTGACTCCCTCTTGTATGTTAATAAAACTTTTCAATGATAAACAAAATAAGTAAAGTTTTATGTTTTTTTTTATTTTCAGGAACCACCACCTCACCTGGATGTGGACCATGGCAGGACGCTTTGTACTTTGTATGCTCTCTAAATAAAACTACCAATACCCTTTTTGTTGTTTCAATAAAGCCACAGCTAAACTCATTATTAATGATAAAGTGGTACAATACCCTTTCACTTGGAGAGCTCTTCAGTTTAATTAATGATAAAGTGGTACAATACCCTATCACTTGCAGAGACCTTGAGTTTAATTAATGATAAAGTGGTACAATACCCTTTCACTCAGAGAGCCCTTTAGTTTAATTAATGATAAAGTGGTACAATACCCTTTCACTTGGAGAGCCCTTGAGTTTAATTAATGATAAAGTGGTACAATACCCTTTCACATGGAGAGCCTTTGAGTTTAATTAATGATAAAGTGGTACAATACCCTTTCACTCGGAGAGCCCTGGAGTTTAATTAATGATAAAGTGGTACAATACCCTTTCACTCAGAGAGCCCTTTAGTTTAATTAATGATAAAGTGGTACAATACCCTTTCACTTGGAGAGCCCTTGAGTTTAATTAATGATATAGTGGTACAATACCCTTTCACTTGGAGAGCTCTTTAGTTTAATTAATGATAAAGTGGTGCAATACCCTATCACTTGGAGAGCCCTTGAGTTTAATTAATGATAAAGTGGTACAATACCCTATCACTTGGAGAGCCCTTGAGTTTTATTAATGATAAAGTGGTGCAATACCCTTTCACTTGGAGAGCCCTTGAGTTTTATTAATGATAAAGTGGTACAATACCCTATCACTTGGAGAGCCCTTGAGTTTAATTGATGATAAAGTGGTGCAATACCCTATCACTTGGAGAGCCCTTGAGTTTTATTAATGATAAAGTGGTGCAATACCCTTTCACTTGGAGAGCCCTTGAGTTTAATAAATGATAAAGTGGTGCAATACCCTTTCACTTGGAGAGCCCTTTAGTTTAATTAATGAGAAAGTGGTACAATACCCTTTCACTTGGAGAGCTCTTTAGTTTAATTAATGATAAAGTGGTGCAATACCCTATCACTTGGAGAGCCCTTGAGTTTAATTAATGATAAAGTGGTACAATACCCTATCACTTGGAGAGCCCTTGAGTTTTATTAATGATAAAGTGGTGCAATACCCTTTCACTTGGAGAGCCCTTGAGTTTTATTAATGATAAAGTGGTACAATACCCTATCACTTGGAGAGCCCTTGAGTTTAATTGATGATAAAGTGGTGCAATACCCTATCACTTGGAGAGCCCTTGAGTTTAATTGATGATAAAGTGGTGCAATACCCTATCACTTGGAGAGCCCTTGAGTTTAATTGATGATAAAGTGGTGCAATACCCTATCACATGGAGAGCCCTTGAGTTTTATAAATGATAAAGTGGTACAATACCCTTTCACTTGGAGAGCCCTTGAGTTTAATAAATGATAAAGTGGTGCAATACCCTTTCACTTGGAGAGCCCTTTAGTTTAATTAATGATAAAGTGGTACAATACCCTTTCACTTGGAGAGCCCTTGAGTTTAATAAATGATAAAGTGGTACAATACCCTTTCACTTGGAGAGCCCTTGAGTTTAATTAATGATAAAGTGGTACAATACCCTTTCACTTGGACAGCCCTTGAGTTTAATTAATGATAAAGTGGTACAATACCCTTTCACTCGGAGAGCCCTTTAGTTTAATAAATAATAATGTGGTACAATACCCTTTCACATGGAGAGCCCTTTAGTTTAATTAATGATAAAGTGGTACAATACCCTTTCACTTGGAGAGCCCTTGAGTTTAATTAATGATAAAGTGGTACAATACCCTTTCACTTGGAGAGCCCTTTAGTTTAATTAATGATAAAGTGGTGCAATACCCTATCACTTGGAGAGCCCTTGAGTTTAATTAATGATAAAGTGGTACAATACCCTATCACTTGGAGAGCCCTTGAGTTTTATTAATGATAAAGTGGTGCAATACCCTTTCACTTGGAGAGCCCTTGAGTTTTATTAATGATAAAGTGGTACAATACCCTATCACTTGGAGAGCCCTTGAGTTTAATTGATGATAAAGTGGTGCAATACCCTATCACTTGGAGAGCCCTTGAGTTTTATTAATGATAAAGTGGTGCAATACCCTTTCACTTGGAGAGCCCTTGAGTTTAATAAATGATAAAGTGGTGCAATACCCTTTCACTTGGAGAGCCCTTTAGTTTAATTAATGATAAAGTGGTACAATACCCTTTCACTTGGAGAGCCCTTGAGTTTAATAAATGATAAAGTGGTACAATACCCTTTCACTTGGAGAGCCCTTGAGTTTAATTAATGATAAAGTGGTACAATACCCTTTCACTTGGACAGCCCTTGAGTTTAATTAATGATAAAGTGGTACAATACCCTTTCACTCGGAGAGCCCTTTAGTTTAATAAATAATAATGTGGTACAATACCCTTTCACATGGAGAGCCCTTTAGTTTAATTAATGATAAAGTGGTACAATACCCTTTCACTTGGAGAGCCCTTGAGTTTAATTAATGATAAAGTGGTACAATACCCTTTCACTTGGAGAGCCCTTGAGTTTAATTAATGATAAAGTGGTACAATACCCTTTCACTTGGAGAGCCCTTGAGTTTAATTACTGATAAAGTGGTACAATAACCTTTCACTCGGAGAGCCCTTTAGTTTAATAAATGATAAAGTGGTGCAATACCCTTTCACTTGGAGAGCCCTTTAGTTTAATTAATGATAAAGTGGTACAATACCCTTTCACTTGGAGAGCCCTTGAGTTTAATAAATGATAAAGTGGTACAATACCCTTTCACTTGGAGAGCCCTTGAGTTTAATTAATGATAAAGTGGTACAATACCCTTTCACTTGGACAGCCCTTGAGTTTAATTAATGATAAAGTGGTACAATACCCTTTCACATGGAGTGACCTTGAGTTTAATTACTGATAAAGTGGTACAATACCCTTTCATTCGGAGAGCCCTTGAGTTTAATTAATGATAAAGTGGTGCAATACCCTTTCACTTGGAGAGCTCTTCAGTTTAATTAATGATAAAGTGGTACAATACCCTTTCACATGGAGAGCCCTTGGGTTTAATTAATGATAAAGTGGTACAATACCCTTTCATTCGGAGAGCCCTTGAGTTTAATTAATGATAAAGTGGTGCAATACCCTTTCACTTGGAGAGCCCTCGAGTTTAATTAATGATAAAGTGGTACAATACCCTTTCACTTGGAGAGCTCTTGAGTTTAATTAATGATAAAGTGGTACAATACCCTTTCACTTGGAGAGCCCTTGAGTTTAGTTAATGATAAAGTGGTGCAATACCCTTTTACTTGGAGAGCCCTTGAGTTTAATTAATGATAAAGTGGTACAATACCCTTTCACTCGGAGAGCCCTGGAGTTTAATTAATGATAAAGTGGTACAATACCCTTTCACTTGGAGAGCCCTTGAGTTTAATTAATGATAAAGTGGTACAATACCCTTTCACTTGGAGAGCCCTTGAGTTTAATTAATGATAAAGTGGTACAATACCCTTTCACTTGGAGAGCCCTTGAGTTTAATTAATGATAAAGTGGTGCAATACCCTTTCACTTGGAGAGCCCTTGAGTTTAATTGAAGAAATATTCACAAAATAGCATGGATTTATTTAGTGTACTTATTATCTTATTGGAAATAATAGTGTTGGATAAATTACCACAATAAACAAGATAAAGGTATACAACTATGTACTGATAATTCTTCAATCAGTTTAATTGAAGTCCGGAGCTGGCATGTCAGTTAACTGCTAGTAAGTCTGATGTTATTTATGTATTATTGTCATTTTGTTTATTTTCTTTGGTTACATCTTCTGACATCAGACTCGGACTTCTCTTGAACTGAATTTTAATGTGCGTATTGTTATGAGTTTACTTTTCTGCATTGGCTAGAGGTATAAGGGGAGGGTTGAGATCTCACAAACATGTTTAACCCTACCGCATTTTTGCGCCTGTCCCAAGTCAGGAGCCTAGGGCCTTAGTTAGTCTTGTATTATTTTAACTTTTAGTTTCTTGTGTACAATTTGGAGTTTAGTATGGTGTTCATTATCACTGAACCAGTATATATTTGTTTAGGGGCCAGCTGAAGGACGTCTCCGGGTGCGGGAGTTTCTCGCTGCATTGTAGACCCAGTGGTGGCTTTCGGCTGTTGTCTGCTCTATGGTCGGGCTGTTGTCTCTTTGGCACATTCCCCATTTCCATTCTCAATTTTATTTACCATGTGATTTTCACTAATGCCAAACTTTTCAATGACATAAAAACTTCTATAGATCATCAACAATCATGGTCAACCTTCATTCAGTGTCAACTTTCATTCATGGTCAACCTTCATTCAGTGTCAACTTTCATTCATGGTCAACCTTCATTCAGTGTCAACTTTTGATACCCTCATGGTGACATGGTAATGAAAGAAAATACATGAATGTTTTCTCCAGTCACCACTCATATATTGCTTCAAAACTTGGAATTCAGTGAAAACTTAGAATTACTAAGATTAAAGAACCAGAAACAAATTAAAAACCTGGTTAGAAACCAGGAATGGATCATTCCAGTCATTCAATGAAAATTAAGTTCAGAAGTTCCCGGGAAAATTATCAGTCAGTATTTCTCTATCATACTAGAATGTACATTTTCCTAATCTTCAGGTATCTAATATTTCCTCTTAATGAAAGACCAGAATATTTACACCAGTGTTAAGGAACTTAATTTAGATACATGTATAAGAAAATTTGGTATAAGTACCAATGAGACAACTTTCCATCCAAGTCACAATTTATAAAAGAAAACCATTATATGTCAACGGTCTAATCTAAATAAAAGCGTGAAACAAGAAACACGACTATTTATAAAAATCTGCTGAAAATAAAATTACCACAGGACAATACATTTTATTTGTTTACTGTTGTTTGTCTTTTTGACTTGACATGATTTTTGACATGGTGTTTCAGTTTGTTATATAAGAATTGAATGCTTCTTTTTGTAATTTCATTGGAGTGTAAAAGCGTTGACCAGAGTACATTTTGTATGAAGCAGAAGTGCTTCTTTCTTAAAACTTGTGCACGGTCAACACTTTTACAACCCTATGAAGTTACAAAAAGAAGCGTTCAATACTTATAATTACATTTTATAGTTAGGATTATGAAAACACGATTTTTATCAAGTTTTTATTTAATTTACCTGTGCACTTTATTGTGGGACCTCGTGGCATCAATAATGATATATTTATTGTGTAATGAAGTTGATAAAGTAATTGCAGTTAGCCAATCAGAATAACATATCATAATGAAACCTACATCTAGTTGGAATATCACTTGGTGTCGTCTGCCTCTCTTTGAATAAAGATAGAAAAATGACAAAGTATATTTTGAGGTCTTTATTTTTGATTGGGAAATTGCACATACACAATGTAATAAATAAAACATAAAAATAAAAAAGCATGGTTGTAGTAAAACATGTTTGAGCAATAAAACTTCATTGCTGCTTTAAGCAGCAGTCAAAGGTTATTTAAAATAACAGCTAAAATTATAACATTTTGGTCATGTTGACTTGTTTGTAGATCTTACTTTGCTGAACATTATTGCTGTTTACAGTTTATCTCTATCTATAATAGTATTCCAAATTTCAGGGCAGATAGATATTGACTTGATAAACAGTTTAACCCCTGTAAGATTTGCTCTAAATGCTTTAAATTTGGTTTCAGAGTTATAAGCCAAAATCTACATTTTACCCCTATGTTCTATTTTTAGCCATGGTGGCCATCTTGGTTGGTTTGGCCGATCACCGGAAACATTTTTTAAACTAGTTACCCCAATGATGATTGTGGCTAAGTATTGTTAAATTTGGCCCAGCAGTTTTAGATGAGAAGATTTTTGTAAAAGTTAACGATGACGGACGACGGACACCAAGTGATGAGAAAAGCTCACTTGGCCCTTTGGGCAAGGTGAGCTAAAAATGTATAAAATCAAATGAAAAAGTTTGTTCATTTTATATATGACAGAATAAATGTATAACTGATAGTACACAGAAATTTTTTGGTATAGACATCACAGAATAGCGACTTAAAACAAACTTTGGTTGATCGATGTTTGATTTATGCATTATCAGTGCAAAAAGGTTATACTGTGGCTTCTTTATTAATCGTAGGATACCAATTTTCTTGGATTTTGTGGGTACAGTTGAACCATGACATTTATGCTCAATGAATGACAAATTTCCTATAAACTTGTATGAAGTCTTCGGCAATACAACCAAATTAAATATCAAAGAATATGCAAGGTTTCCGTCGTCCAAGAAATTTGGTACCCACGAACATAAATGAAACCGCAGTAACCTATGGAACAAAAAAACATCTGGAGGTTATTATATGATCCTCAGCTATAGGCGTTTTGGTGGTCTATTAATATCTCTACTATTTGTTGGGATTTTCACAGTAATTTGACAAATACATGTATGGTGTAGATACAGATGTCTACATGCTAACCTGCAAATGTATTTTATATCTTTTTTGCTGTATCAACCTTCATCTCTTGATCAAAATGTGTTTTTAAAAATGTTCATATTTTATTCTGGGAGCAAAAGCACAATAATTTAGGTTTTACATTAAAAGGGCAAGTTATCCATCTACATGTATGATCACAACTTCCATATATATCCACTTAAACAATTGTAATTAATAAAACATGTTACATAAAACTACAACAAAGCACTAGTATAAATTAAAATAGCAACAACATAAAAGAAACTGTCAAAATTTGTTGAAAAAAAGACTTCAACCATTAATACTGTTACCCATACTACATATAAGCATTAACCAAATTAAATGTGCGTTATCAAATCTCTGTGATCTGAAGATAACCTTTAACTCAAACCGTAAATTTTGGGAATATTTGGCTAAAACATTAAATAATAAATATCAATTCAGTTCAGTCAACTTACTTTAGTTCAATTGTCTATTTTTTTTTTAGAAATATCAAAATTTTGTCAAAGGAATTTTCTAATACAGGGAAATAACTCTTGTCAGAATTTTTCTAAATAGATATAACGATCATACTGGTTGAATCTTGCAAACACTTAAGTGTCACATCGTCCTAATAATTGTTCTCTGAGCCTTTTGATAGGCTAGTCAATTTTACATATTTTTGTATTTATTTATTTTAAGGGGTCTCCTTTTTTCTTTGGGATGGGTGGGTTTCCTAGTTAAATTAATCAATAAAAATAATAAAATTGAACACATGAAAACCAAATATGGGTTAATGTAAAATAAAAGTAAAATCATAAACCTTTACTGCTATGTACCCATAAAATCTAACCTACATTTAATCTAATTATAAAACATGGCAATGGCTCTTAAAACTAAATTTAGTGAAAATAAAACAACATCAAAATCAAAGCTTTACAGTTGTTGTTTTTTTCACCTGAAAGAATGAGTGATGCATATCCCTAAAAACTAATCCAAGCTTTCCTTCAATTTAACGAACACTGAAATTTTATTTCATGAGCATTACTAGTTTAAAACTAAAAATCAACACATAATTTATATCCAGTCACAGATAACAGATGACAGTCATGGCACAGAACTTTTAGAGACAGTTCAATTGAAAAAGTATACAGTTGAAAGAGCTTGATGTATAATTTCTAAATATATATTTGTGAATATTTCATGCCATTTTACAGTGCTTAATAAGGAAGATAACTGAATCTACAATAACATTAGGAACATATACAATGGTAGTGCACTATAAATTCAAACATAATGCCTGTAAAACAAATGGCATATTGTGCCAAGCAGGACTGAGGTAAAAAAAACACCTAAATAATAAATAACAATTAAATAAATAATAAACAAACAATTAGTTAAAACCATGAATGTTAAACAGACTCACAAACAAATAACACTAAATGCATCTGTAAAATATGGAATGCCTCCTTGTGCACACTGAACATTTACAATTTTACAAAGATTTTTAAAAATCAAATAGTTTCATTTTAGACTGATGTACACGTAATAAAATGCTTGAATGCATAAAATGAAATGTATTTAAATGCCATGGAAAAGAACACAAATTTCAAATATTGCTACGATAGAAAATAACAAAAAAATGTTTCAAAGTGTGTCCGGTCCTCAAAGGATCGATGCAAAATAAGTACGCCACTTGTACTGAAATTTGGAATATCTACTTTCTTCGTTATCACCAAACCATTGTATGTCTCTAAAACCAGTAAAATGTGGTCTTGTTATTTCAATTTTCATAATTTTAATCAGAGTGAAAATGATGATTGATAATTTTAGTTAGAACTCTCTCTCTAAACAATATGATTTAGGAATGTAAACAGTTACAGAACTCTCTTTCTGTTTGAGTTGATTTAGGAATGTAAACAGTACAACTATTATGTTCCCATGCTTCAATATTAGGGGTCAGATTTTCTGACCATGTCATGGTTTTGAGGTCAAGAACTAGGACAGTTTCTGCCTTTCTCTGATAATCTCCATCTATCCAGCCACCAATCATATAAACTTTGTTGTTGAAGCATGTGTAGGATGCATAAAGTCGAGGATTGGGAACAGTCCCTATTGTCTCCCATTGACTCGTGCTGAGGTTGTAACAGTCAATGCTATTGACCAAGACTTTATCATCAGCGTTAGTCTCATGCCATCCTCCAATCACATGTATCTGATTGTTATAAACAAACATTGAATGGTCAGCTCGTCTTGATTGCATTGGTGTATGTTCTGACCAATAATCAAATTCTGGATAGTAAACATAGAAATCTGCAAGAGCATGGTCATCATGAATGCCCCCTGATATGTACAGATGACCTCTATGAGATACCCCTGCATGCTCCGATCTGTTGTTTGGGATCGGTGATATAGGATCCCATCGATCTTCTTCTGGATCATAGCACTCACATGGAGTTTCAGATTCTTGTGCGAAGTCATCAGAGCCAAACCTGCCACCAATTGCATACAGCTTCTCTTCGACAGCACCTACGAACAAGCGACAGCGCTCACTGGGTAAGGGGGCAATACTCTGCCAACAATTGTCATGGGGACTATATTTAAAGCAATACTGGTGAATTATCTCCTGCATAAGGTCATTGTAGCATCCTCCCACTAGGTAAAGGTCATTATTTAGGACTGTCAAGCCAAAGTCACACTGTTCTACATGAGGTATCTTTGTCAATATGTCCCAGGAGTTTGATTCTGTGTTCAGATAACGTAGATCGTTTGTCATACCTCTGTCATGGCTGAACCCACCTACACACACTAATACTTCTTTAAATCCTCTGTTATTCAAAAGACCAGATTGGTTATAGACAGAGGTCATAACAGTGGACTTCAGCAATCTTTCGACTTCTGGTTGTTTCTCAAATAGTTGTAGTAATTGCTTTTTATTACTAATTGCATCTATGTCTAATAAAGTCAGTTCACTGAATCTTAAACGGGAAAATAGTTCACAGGCCGAACTCTTTCTTTCCTCAAACTTGAAATATATCCAATCCAATATGCCTGACAAAATGTCCGATTCTGAGCAATTGACGGGAAAATCACAGTCTAATACATGACAGAGTGTATGACACGTAAGTTGAGGTATTCGGTCAAATAAGAAATGATCGAGATGTGAACACATGAATCTGGCAACAATATTTTTCAATTCTTTTAAAGATAAAAGGTCGGCAAGGTTAAACATTTCAAAACAGTTGTCAAAAGACAGGTGAGATTCTAAGTACTGTGTACAGGCTGCTATAACAGGTAATAACTGGATATGATTGGCTGCAAGCAATATGTCTTCAACATTATCTATAATAACAGAATTAAGAGTCATAAATAAATATTTCACATATATATAGCCTGTTGGTTCTATTCTAAATATAATTACTTATCTGATATAACTATTTGTTGTAAATTTAATATATTTACTCAATAAAAGAGTATATTTCTTTTAATTTATCAATGCAATGCTTTTATTTATGCAAAATTGAATATTATTGTATTTGTTTATATCAAACTTACAAAATGTTTGAAATTCAAGTTTTTTTATGGTTGCTGTCTTAAATCATATTTATTCTTGTTTTGTTCATAGGTAAAGCATTTATTTTTCTTGAAATGCATTTTGTCAATTTTGGTCCTTTTTTATACTTAGAGTATAGAATTTGTTTATTGTTGAAGGGGTGCTATGAGAACCTGTAGTTGCTAACATCTACCATTGCTCTTTCATTAGTTTATTGGCAATCATACCAAAACTTCATTTTCATTTTCTTATTACATGAAAAATATATTTGTTTTTCACACAGTTTTTACAAACCATTTAGATAGAATGATGTTTTTGCTTTATGCTGCAATATCACAATAGGGCTTTCACTATTTCAGTAGTTGTTGTTCACCCCCAACCCTTACCATTGGATGAGTAGCTGCCCCATTGACAACAGCATATCATCTATTCTGTATCTTTACAAGATATCAGAGAACACTTTCTATAAAATCTCACCTCTATCTAGTTCCATGTTTGATGAGTAGGCAAATTCTATTATACTTTTGATTCCTTTAGCTGTAACACCATTCATACTTATTATATCCTGTGTTGTTTCTTTCAAGCCATCAGTAAACATGGCTCTGAAAATATCATGTTTCAATGTTTATATATTACAATTCCAAATAATGTATTGCAATGGCTCCTCTTTAATTTGCTGTAATACTTTGTGGATGTTTAATAACATTGACTACCCATGAGGTATCACACGGTCGACCTCTTTACTTATTGTCTAATTCATTTTGGTGTTGATTTAAGTGTGAGAATTCACCTAATTGTTGATCAGTAAGCCTCCTATATCTTACGTTATTATAACATTGCTGCATTCTTGTCTTTCTTTTTAGCTTATGTCATGTATGTGCTTTGTCTATATGCTTCTTTGTTTGACTTAGTTGACATACTTGTTGGTTTATATAGTGGTTTAAGTTCTTTGTTTGACTTAGTTGACATACTTGTTGGTTTATATAGTGGTTTAAGTTCTTTGTTTGACTTAGTTGACATACTTGTTGGTTTATATAGTGGTTTAAGTTCTTTGTTTGACTTAGTTGACATACTTGTTGGTTTATATAGTGGTTTAAGTTCTTTGTTTGGCTTAGTTGACATACTTGTTGGTTTATATAGTGGTTTAAGTTCTTTGTTTGGCTTAGTTGACATACTTGTTGGTTTATATAGTGGTTTAAGTTCTTTGTTTGACTTAGTTGACATACTTGTTGGTTTATATAGTGGTTTTAAGTTCTTTGTTTGGCTTAGTTGACATACTTGTTGGTTTATATAGTGGTTTAAGTTCTTTGTTTGACTTAGTTGACATACTTGTTGGTTTATATAGTGGTTTAAGTTCTTTGTTTGACTTAGTTGACATACTTGTTGGTTTATATAGTGGTTTAAGTTCTTTGTTTGACTTAGTTGACATACTTGTTGGTTTATATAGTGGTTTAAGTTCTTTGTTTGACTTAGTTGACATACTTGTTGGTTTATATAGTGGTTTAAGTTCTTTGTTTGACTTAGTTGACATACTTGTTGGTTTATATAGTGGTTTAAGTTCTTTGTTTGGCTTAGTTGACATACTTGTTGGTTTATATAGTGGTTTAAGTTCTTTGTTTGGCTTAGTTGACATACTTGTTGGTTTATATAGTGGTTTAAGTTCTTTGTTTGACTTAGTTGACATACTTGTTGGTTTATATAGTGGTTTAAGTTCTTTGTTTGACTTAGTTGACATACTTGTTGGTTTATATAGTGGTTTAAGTTCTTTGTTTGGCTTAGTTGACATACTTGTTGGTTTATATAGTGGTTTAAGTTCTTTGTTTGGCTTAGTTGACATACTTGTTGGTTTATATAGTGGTTTAAGTTCTTTGTTTGGCTTAGTTGACATACTTGTTGGTTTATATAGTGGTTTAAGTTCTTTGTTTGGCTTAGTTGACATACTTGTTGGTTTATATAGTGGTTTAAGTTCTTTGTTTGGCTTAGTTGACATACTTGTTGGTTTATATAGTGGTCTAAGATTATAGCACAATGTTCACTGTTGTATCCTTTTATTTTTACATTTTTACCTGTTATGTCTGTTGTTGTTAATATAATTAAATTGTATGCAACTGTTATACAAGTGAGAGGTTTAGCTAGCAATAAAATCAGGTTTAATCCACCATTTTCTCATAAGATAATGTCTGTTACAGATTTTGCCATTTTATTAGGTACTTACTGTTTTGAATTTTCCAATTCAGTATTTTTTGTTATTTTCCTTTTTGCAATTTAATGTGATTATATATAATTCATATATGTATAAGATGAAATAAAGCTTTACATATTAAACATTTTAAATAGATTCACATGTATGTAATTTTTATTCGTCACATGTATCTGGTATGTAAACTGAGGAATATATCAAGACTAATGTACCTGAAATAATCACAACAAGAGGCCAATACAACTCTGTGAGCTTTAAACTTTTGACCTTCAGCCACTAAGGTTACATCAAACAGTTGTCTTTTCTTCCTCAAAGACTGTAGCCCTGTCAGTATCTGGTTCCCATGATCTGTAGCAATATAAGTCACCTTAGTTTCACCCTCTCTTCGTAACTGGGAAGATGACTGGATAACCATTGCAGCTGGTCTACTTCCGTTGTCTGAAAAAAGATGACAATTTTGAATAATAAATTATGTAAACATTCCCCTCAAATGCCTTTAATTTTAGGGAAAAATGAAAATGTGAAATTGCAGTCTAATTCCCTCTTCCTCTTAAATCATCAAAAATCTTTCTGTCCAAATGCTGCCTATCAAAAATAGCATATTATACAAATATATCATGCTTACAAGTGGTATTTGCCAAAAATACCGGTTGAGAGGTACAATTTTCCAGAGCCGTTAGGCGAGGGAAATTTGATTACCTGGAAACCAGTATTTTTGGCAATGACCATGCATTTGTCATATTAGATTAGAAATAATTCATTGAGTTATTTTTAAACATGGTATTCCCCATCTGCCATGGTATTTTGCACAGATATATCATGTTAAGGAGGGGTATTTGCGAAAAATACCAGTCGAGAGAATGTTAAATTTCATGAGCCGTAAGGCAAGGGAAATTCATTCTCAAGACTGGTATTTATCGCAAATACCCCTCAAGAACATGCTATATCTGTTTAATTATACTGAATGTTAACATTCAAAAATGCATTGATGATCGTGACGTTACAAGCGTCCAGTCAGATAAAGTATTTTTGGCAAATACCATGGCAGAGAGTGTAAAAAAGGCATATCCATTTTGCATATACCCTGGCGGCGTTAAAAAATGAACGCTATTAATTTGATAACAGCAAATTGGTGAAAAATACACTGGCTATCAACCAATCAAAACCCAGGATTCTTAAATAAGGTGTAATTAGCTAGCAAATACCCTGGCACATGGAATTCCCTAATGACAAATACCCTGGCAGAGAAAAGAAAGTCTCAATACATAGAAATTGGTGAAAAATACAATATCTCTCATCCAATTAAAATACAGCATTATTACATAAGGTGGAATTATAGAAAATAAACATATTTTATTTTTTTCTTCCTGACTAGAAAGTAGGAAAATGTAGTTGTTGGCAATTCACTATTATTTCATGAACAAAATATCAAATGATTGTATAACATCTTTTAAGATATCAATAGAAAATTATAATTAATTAGAGGAGAGGAGTAAACACAAATGAGTTTCAAAATGTACAAACACACCTATAGGCTTTACAAGAAAAAAAACTTTTTCTCAGGAAAGCAAAACAAAAATGTACCTTAGTAAATAAGTAGTGTTCCATTGATAAAAAACAAAATCACAAGTTACCATATAACAAATTCATGAAATGGAAAACTCTTGGCATCAAACACATTCACATCAATAACATGGATTTTTTCATCAAAATTTAAGTCAACTGGACAAGACTACTTTAGTCTTAATCTTATGGAGCATTTAAATAAGCTGATCCATTTTAGTAGCTTTTGACACCTTTTCCTCAGATAAGAATTTATCCATGGTACATGTACATAATCTGCTTAGATAAACATCTTATCTGAGTATAAATCTAAACCGCTAAAAGGAATCCAATAAACGTGTCACATTATCAATTTAAACTAAAAATATTTATTGTATTTTGGTATTTAAATTCTCCATAACTGGTCATGGTAATTGGCAGTTGTTTCCTTTGAAAGTTTACTCTTATTCAGAGACATATATGTCTCTGTCTTATTTAAGAAATTTGACCACTAACATACATTGTAGGTACAAAATATTATATGCAAACACTTTCAAACATGTGTGTTTCCTATAATCTTATAGTGATATAAACTTGCATTAAAATACATTTTTCTATTGTCTTACCTCGATTTAGCTGCAGAATGGAAAAATCAATTGCCACTTATTTTTTTTTTAGAATTTTGCTATCTACCTTTGGCTACACTATTCAAATTAGCATGAGAAATTTATGAAAATCATATGGACATTGGAAGTTTATATGCCTAAAAGCTATTGAATAGATACAATTACTGATAAAGACCTGTAATAAATTAGCAGGTAGTTAACAGGTATGTGATATATACCTGTAAGGTCTGGTTGTCAATATCACCTGCCAGGTAGATAGTTAGATGATGGATCATATTGTGATAATATACACACATCAATATGTAACTTACGATAATTTGATGACTGAAAATCAATCAAAATATTTTACAGGATTTTTAATGATCATAGTATAATCTTGAGTGTTAAAAAGAAGTATCCTGACCCTTTATTACCTAGATTTAGTTTATTATAAAATGACTTGAAATATATATTTTTTTAAACTACTGTATACATGTACTGCAAGAGTTGTACTGTATATTATATTAGTATCAATAAATCTAATATTTGAGGTTTTTTAAAACTTCACATCTAAATGTATATATGCTGACATTAAGATTTTCTACATGTATATACCATTAACCTTTCTTGTCTAAAATGTTCAAGAATTTAAAAAAATGTCTTATTCAAAAACGTTGGTATTGAAGATCTAAATGATGCATGTATCTCAATTAACTTAAAAAAATATAAGTGTGTTTCTAATAATCAATAATCAATTGAAAGATTATTTTAATTTCACTCAAGGCCTAAAATAAAATACTTTTTGTTTCCCCAATCCCGACCGACCCTCCAAAAACCGCCGACTCATAATACTTTATTGTCAAAACTAAGTCAAATATTATTTTATTCATTTACGATTTTCAGGCTTGCAGGATCGACCAATATTGTTCAAGCTTTATGGAAAAAATAAATTATTTTACTTACCGTGTCGGATTGGAGAAACAAACAATATATTAATTTAGGCCCAATTTTAAGATTTTTATATTGGGGTTCATTTGTGTTGCTTTCTATAAAAAGAACTTAATAGCTTTTTCTTGTAGAAGTAGACACAATAATTTATCAAAGTTTAAAAGCTTTGCATATGGGTCATCAACTGAGTCTAATTTCATTCTGTAATGTTATTTGCTTTTTTTTCACTTCATACTTAAATTTGGTCATCATTTCCAATCAAGTTTGTGTCTTTTATATAAATAAATTAATTTTATACTTTTAGCAAAAGTGGGATTTTGTTTCTACCAGATTAAGGACCTTTTTTCACTATTCCATCATGAAAATGTTTCCAGATCAACTCTGAAGAAATATTTTGAAATATTGTGTAGATAAGACACAGTTAATTCTGAATCATAGATCACTTCAAATGAAAGTTTCCCTAGTTTTTTAAAGCATTTTTTTTGTAGAAGTCTTTACTACCCAGAAATCAAAACAGTTTGCTCTAACATCTTTTTTTAACTCAATATTTTATAAGTGAATATTAACCAAACAAGATATACAATACACAATAATTTTTTATTCATTTTCTAAGTTTTTTTTACCTAAGTACAGTGTACTGAAATAATTCGGGAATGTGTTCATGGGACACAGATGATGTCCCAACATGCATATCTACAAATGTAATGTTATATAATGAGACATACATTTGTAACTCAAGAACTGTAAAAGTGTCACTACCCAAATTTGAACTTGATTTGAGTTGTGTGGTGATAAGAAGTGTTTAAAAGTTTCATAATATTTAGTTGAGGCAAACTTAAGTTTAATAGAGAACAAAAACAAATACTTCAGCATTTTTTCAATTTATTAAGGGACATATTAATTAAACTCTAGCATTTTAGAACTGCAAAAGTGACACAACAAAAATTGGTACATATGTGTTCTGTGGTAAAAAGCATTGTGCATACATGTCATAACATATGGTTGGCTGGTTAGGGGGGGGGGGGACTTAAAATTCAGCAATTTTTCAATTTTAAAAGGGGCATAACACTAGAATGGTAAAGCTACACCACCAAATTTAAATATTTGATCTGTGCTTTGTAGTAATGAGCATTGTGTATAAGTTTCATAGCATTTGGTTGTGGCAATATAAATTAAGAGA
Organism: Mytilus galloprovincialis; assembly: GCF_965363235.1. Taxonomy (NCBI): domain Eukaryota; kingdom Metazoa; phylum Mollusca; class Bivalvia; order Mytilida; family Mytilidae; genus Mytilus; species Mytilus galloprovincialis. The sequence continues at coordinate 4,353,552 of NC_134843.1, read as the reverse complement.
ATGGACACGAAAAATTCAGAAATTTTTCCATTTGTAAAATGGGCATAACTCTAGAAGTTAGAGAACAGAAACAAATTTTGGGACATACAAACAGATGCGGGAGGCATAAAATTAGGTTTTTGCAGTAAGTTTCATCAGTCATTTTTTTTCGTCTAAAATATCAATTGCTAGACAAATTAAATCAATGCTGTACATGTATCTTCTTAGTGATTCAATTTTTTGCTGTTTTAAATAATGTCAAAATCTTCTGTTTTTGTTCATTTCAAATGTTTAAACAATTTGAGTACAAAATAATTGGTACCATATACAAAACTACTAAGCATTGCAAAATTTAACCAAAAAGAGATTTAATATTGCAGAGCCAGAAGGGTCAACTTGTATCTACATATTATGTCCCTGAAAAACCTTCAACTTTTACATTTGTAGTGCTATATCTGTGTGTCATTCAACTTATTGTGTTTGTCAAATGCATGACTTTTATCTTTAATATATATACATATTTATTTACAAGTATTTACTAGACAAATCCTTGGTCTAGACTCCATTTATACAATACGTCAACAGACAACAGTCAATAATCGATATCCCTTTTGGAATTCTGAAGCCTGTGATAAGATATGTAAATTAGCTTATCAATTAGATATATTATTTGACATGATACATGACTTACTAGGATCAAATGACTTTACATGGTTACTTCAGAAAAAGAAATTATATCCTTCGGATGCTTCTTTGTTTTTGTTTCAAAAATCAACTTCCGGTTACCATGTGTTTAAAAGGGGGACCGTATCGGTTCCGCAACAGTGTATTTCCGGAATTTAAAACTATCATAGTCCCGCGGGTACTTTTTAATAACCAACTGGCCTGCTATAAGGAAATTATTTGATCTAATAAATTAAAAACCGAAGAGAATGAGAAAAAAAAATGACGAAAGCAAAATTGAAAAAGATGACCGACTCACTGAGTCCGTGCTGATAAAGAGTTTAGAGACTTTTTATTCTAACATGGCTAGTGATAGAAAGTCTCTGCATAGTTAGGCATTTGATCATCTATATGTATAATGGGAAGGTAAACTATTTATATGTAATAGCTTCTATTACATTTGGATAGTTGACTTTTCCATGGATATCATAGAAACATTTGTATGTGAGTGATGATGATAATATAAGGATTTTCATGTAAAAGAAACTGAGGCGAAATATACCAAAGGAACATCATCAAACTCATAAGTTGACTGAAACTTAAACTCACTCTTACAACGCCACTTGCAACGCCACTTGCAACGCCATAGCTAAAAGAAAGAATTTCCAACAAGAGTGCCCACACTGAAATGTCTCGCCTTCTTTACTAACCATTGATGTTATGTTGATAGACTAAAATTTAAAAATTACTAAAAGTAACACATAATCATGATAAACCAAATGAGAAATACACGACACATTATAACAATTTGATAAACCATTGCTTATAGTTTTTAAGACACATGCTTTGATAACCAAGAAAACTAAACATTGACAAATGATGTTGCGAATTAACCAAAAAAAAATAATTTAAAGAAAATTTTCTTTTTTAATTTCTGAAATCTTGAAAACAAATTGCCCTCCCCTTTTCCCCAAAAATATTCTTTTCCTCAAAATATGGTCATAAATTATCTATATTCAAATTTCCAATGGAGTTTGCAACCATAATAACCCATTTAAGTACATCATAAAAGTCTTAAAGAAAATGACATACATAATCATGGCTAATATTAAATTACCTTCATCAGCATTTTTAAAATAGTAACTTCTAAAAATAAATCGACAGCCAATCATCTCAAGACAATACAACATTTCTTTGCGCAAACCCCTGAGGGTTTACGCAGTATATATTGGACGATGTCCGTAGTCTTTCGGAACACCGAATGTTATTCGGAATACATCTGTTATTTCTATTGCCACCTTTCATATACATGTGCGATAGCTTATTAATTGACCTGTTGAATAAGCATTAGCATCTTAAGTTGCTATAGAGATATGTTACATATGATGCGTTATCACTGGACGCAAGCAATTTTAATGAGAATTTGAATACTTCCTTGCACGCAATTACAAGCTGCTAGTATTTACCTTCACGGCCGACACTCGGCTAACCGAGAGATTGGTCGGTTAATCTATATTGAGTATGCGGCTATATCGGCGGTTGGTCTGTTAATCGGGTTGGCTAAAGTCTGTTAATCAGGTGTTATCGAGAAAATCATTGAAAGTTTAGCATGTTTCATTGTATAACTTTTAAAATATATTTTTATTATAAACATTATTCATGTATAACAAAACAATTCAATATACTGAATCCAGTGGTGTAATTATTATTTTTCTAGCTTCGATGTACGATCTATAAAATGAAAAGGCGGGTTACTCATCAATAAATTTAATTATACACATTTTACACACACAAAATGTACACAAAATGACACGTTGGTTGATATTACTTGCATGCAATATTTTGAACATCGAAAAAAGACGGGCATCATGTTTGTTAACCATATTGATATCTTTGTGTGAAAAATCTACACGAAAATCTGTATTTTGGTGACATAAATCAATCTTGATTTAAAACCTGGTCTGTTAATGGGTCGGATGTATAAAACCCGGTCTGTTAATTGGTCTGTTAAGAGTAATGAATGGCAATACAAATATTATTTTATTTCTATATGGGGTGTTATCGGATCAAATGGGTAGGCTCAAGACGAGCAGCTAAAATATACGGAAACAACACATGAGCAATGAAACATAAAATATACGATAGCAGCACATGACCAATTAACAATTTAGACAATCGGGAAATTGAAAATTGATAAAAATGGTTTCAAAAAGTGTTATTAAAGTTATATTAATTTCATCCAAGAATGGTAGCATATATCGTATGGATTTGGTTCTTATAATATGGCAAAAATATGTATATTTGATAGAGTCTAACATAAAATTGTGCGTTTTACTCTTAACAGACGTATAACCAACCCGATTAACAGACCAATCGCCCATATAGCCGCATACTCAATATAGATTAACCGACCAATCTCTCGGTTAGCCGAGTGTCGGCCGTGACCTTTATACTAAGGTTTCAACTCTCTCAGGCAAAGTTGGCTTTAGATGAATTTGGCTATTTATTTTAGGTATTTTTAACATGTAGCTCTTCAACGATTTTCGGTACTTATATACATCTTCGGATTTCAAATGTTCGGCTTTGAGCGTTCCTGATGAAGGTAAATCCAGAAAAGAGTTTCGGACGCAATAAATTACACAGTGTAGATACTATTCTGTACGCTTTCCGGAAGTCGCGATTTTCGAAGCGAGAACTTTTTGGATCACATTTTAAATTTGTCGGATATACTATATTAAGCGGTAAGATGTTCATCTGTACATTGCTTAATGATTAATTCAGCTGACATCGATACTCACAAATGGTTTATAATTAAATTTAGCACATTCATTATTCGTATCTTTGCCTTAATTAAGAGATTTTCAAGTGCATCACTAAGGAAAATCAGTTGGTGAACCTAAAAACAATCTTTTTGCACTCTTACTGTACAAATTAACGTAAAATCCAGACTTAATTTACTAGATAAAGTGTATTTTAAGTAGTGGTAAAAGTTTCAGCCAGATCTTTGAAGCCAGAAATAAGAAAATTACACTTGTTTGAATTTCTCACTGTACGATCAGTCTCGCTTGTATATTTTGAAACTGTATGATCAGTCGTTATTTCACTGTATTCTAATAGTGATTTCAAAGTTATTTACGATACATTAGAAGATGGCATTTTTCTAAATAACACAAATATATTTTAATAAATTCACATCCTGTAAACTTTTCAAACATGTTTTAGCTTGATAGGGTGTACTCGACTTACTACATTAAGTATAAGGATGTTTGAATGTGGCTGAAATAAGAAAAAGGTTTGTTTGTTTATAGAAGTTTCAGAAATGTCCTCCGTTTTACTTAAAATTGTACAAACACACAGATTTAATAGTTACTATATAAAAATGCATGAATTTACAAACATTCGAGGCCGTACTGTAGCCTATAATTGATCACAGTTCCTTCACTTTGTTTTGGATGTAGATCTGTCTCTTTCACACTCAATTGTACACCACTTTGTGAGGCGATGGTTTATAGTGATAATGAAGTCCGTTTTTCCGTTCGTCCGTTGGACCGGTACAACATGTTTCGCCGGTTTTGCAAGCGCATCTCCACATACACCACTTAATATACATTGGTGTTTCCAGACATTTTTAAATGGAGAGGGGGTCCAATCCAGGAGAAAAGAGGATTCCAAATATATGTTCCCATACAAATGCATTGAAAGTTAAAAAAAAGAGTTTCAAACCGCCGGATCCCAATTTTCTTGAATCCGTCACTGGTATAACTATTAATGATTTTTTTCTCGGATTCCGTATCATAAATATAAAAAATATAAAAAAGAAGATGCGGTATGATTGCCAATGAGACAACCGTTCACAAGAGATCAAAATGACACAGATATTAACAAATGTAGGTCACCGTATGGCCTTCAACAATAAGCAAAGCCAATACCACAGAGTCGGCTATAAAAAGCCCCGAAATGACAATGTAAAACAATTCAAACGAGAAAATTAACGGCCTTATTTATATAAAAAAAAGGAATGTATTTCTGATTTTATTAAGAATATTTTATGGGGTCTCTTTATATAAGATACGGACTTGAACATTGCATTATATGGGGGCACCCATCAGATATTTCCAACCGTGACCTCCAAAACCAATTGTTAAACTTTTCTAAAATTGCTCCATTTGTAATCTATTAATGTATGTATGGACCTTCTATTTCGAATATTTTGTAAAAATATTTTTGATGTTTCTCTATCGTAAATACGGACTTTGTCATAACCTTATATTGGGCGTACCTATTTTATATCCACAACTTCCTTCAGACACTTGTCATAACTTAATGAATCTTTTTTTTTTCAGATTCCTTATCATTTAATTCAATTGTGTACCTCTTATTTTGGTTTTTCGAAAAATCATCAGTTTTTTATTTCCATGATATGGACTTTTCCATTACCTTATTGGGTGGTACCCGCTTACTAAACGCAACTTTCAAAAACTTACCATATACTAGTATTAATAAAACTTTCTCATATTCGTTATTAAATGATGCCCCTGTGCACCTATAATTTAGTTTTTCTGGTGGTTTATTTTTTTCCAAAACATGGACTATAGAAGTGGCGGGGTATAATTTCGTTAATTCTTTCCTCAATACCTAAAGTTTTTTAACAAAGCTTTCTCTATCTATTTTTTGTCATTTTAAAAGAGACAGGCTTGATGTATGTAATCACCAATTGATCAACGGTAGACGGTGTAAATAGTCTTTAAAAATGTAATAGTTAAACAGATAACTGCAACGACACACTAATACAGCCCACAAGCGAATCATGTATTGCTTTTTAGGCATTTGATTTTAAGTAAGACTGACGGAACAAAAATTAATTTGCCGTCTACAAAAATCATCAGAAATATATTTGTATTGTCTGATGAAAGAAATTACACGTTATAGTTCCATGGACACAATCATAATATCACATAGACACGTATATACCTTCAAATTGCCGTTGTTTTTCAGTCAAGGTCGTTAAAAACTTCCATTTGTTGTTGTTTTTTTCTTCAAAATCACGACTGGTCATACAGACAAAAAATCTGAAATCGCTACTAGAATACAGTCAGTTTTAGACTGATCGTACAGTAATTTATTTTGGGTTCCTCAAGGAAAGCATATTTTTGTATTTGAAATACGAACATTCTACTTAAATACGGTAGGAATATTGAAACAGTATATATTTTACTGTAAACTGATGCAAATATTCGCAATAAAAGATTATCTGCTTTGTACTACGAGAGCAAAATTGTCAATCGATTTCACTTTTTTCTATGAAGTTGGTGTGATGCACGCGAATATTTTATATTCTACTGCATGTTTTTGTTACAGTTACTCATATTTATGATGTTATACATACATTTAAGATGTGCAAAGCACTTTATAGATATAGGAGTAAACAAATGATGAGAAAAAGCACCAAAACAAAACCGTTCTGTTAGACAGTTTGAAATCCTCGCTTCGAAAATCGCGACTTCCGGATAGCGTACAGAATAGTATCTACACTGTGAATTATTAAACCTGTTGTTTTATATTTTTACATCACTGGGTCGATACCTCTGCTGGTGGACTATCAGTCCCCGAGGGTATCATCAGCTCAGTAGTCAGTGCTTCGGTACTGACATGATTAAACAAACATTACTAAAATTGTCCGTTTATAAATTTTGAAATTATTATGAAACTAAGGTTTCAACTCCCTCAGGCAAAGTTGGCTTTAGATGAATTTGGCTATTTATTTTAGGTATTTTTAACATATAGCTCTTCAACGATTTTCGGTACTTATATACATCTTCGGATTTCAAATGTTTGGCTTTGAGCGTTCCTGATGAAGGTAAATCCAGAAAAGCGCTTCGGACGCAATAAATTATTAAACGTGTTGTTTTATATATTTATATATGTGTAATTATTTTAATTAGAGTCAAACGTTGAAACCAGCTGTGTTAATTTATGAGATAAGCTTTCATGTAAACAAGGCGATTTATATTCGGAAACGAGTTTTGTCAAAAATAAAATCTGTAAAAGTAGTATTACTAGCATTTCATTTAAGATTCTGAGTCTAGGGAATATGTACATGATGTACAAAGCAGGCTATCTATTTTTTTTTTCATACTAAAATTAAGAGGAAGTCGTTCTTGCACTTTTTTTTTTAAAATCTATCTAGGACGTATATCATCTAATATACGTCATTAAATAGATGTTAAAAACGTGGATTTTACACAAAAAAAAAGTTTATTGAAAATAACGTTAAGATAATTATGAAAGTACATTTCCGTTATTATTTTCTTAAAATTGCACATTGAAATACAGTTAATTTCTTTATTTAAATATTGCAACATTATTTCCTTTTAATTTAACAAGGACATGAAGGAGGTCGTATAACCTCCTTGATTAAAATAACGAATGAGATTGTTGTAGGTACATCTGAATCCTTTTCGTTATCAAAATGTGAATAAGTATATATTAAATATGAAGGAAAAAATAAAATCTAAATCCAAAATATATTTTACATTTGACTATGCAGATGTGAGAAATAATACTTCAAACAATGACATAACGAATTTAATTAAATTTATGGAGTGTCTATTCGTCCGGCTAGCCGAACGAATAGTTAAAAATCTCTATTCGTCCGGCCATCAGTCTGCGTATGAGCAAACTCTTCAACATCAATAAAAGTGTCATGTGACGCGGAAAGTGTCCCGGATGAGGTGTCGGATAACACACGCGCGTATGCAATGGACGTTTTGAGAATTGGAGATCGTGATTTATATTTAAAGATGTCATAGAGAAAACTTGAGAAGATGTAATTGCTTTAAACAAATGTATATAGGAGTGATTCCAGAACAATCGCGTATACATGTTAACTGTGAGGAATAAGCCTGAAATCAAAGTGAAATTGATGATTTAACCCCATTTACCTTATCATGCTTATGGAGACAAAACGGGAAAATATACTATATCAAACTTGCTTGGATGCATTATTTTCAAGTTATACTACAACGGAGATACATGAACATACTGATATGCCTTGACTGGGAATAAGACACCATAATTGGGGTACCCCCCTTTTTTCTGTTGTATCTAATACACATTTTTTTCTAAAACAATCTTATCGAAAACACAATCCTACATTTGGGGACAGGTTACACGTGCCTGTCCTTTTCTCTTATTTCCTATGAATTAAAAATCGCCGAACAATTTAAATGAAGAATCGTGCATAATCATATAGGGACTTTACTTTAACCAAACTTCACAGAAACAATAAATTCAGGATCTTTTAGAATCATAGATAAAGCCAATAATGATTGGCCCGACTATTTACCTTACATGAAATTCATAAGCAGAACTACAAAAGAGAGAAGCACCCCCTATCTAAATTCCTTTAGAATATTAGAATAAAAAAATCCGAATCAAATATATAGTTTTTTTCTGTTTTTTTTTTTTTATTAGAATGAGTTCTTTTTCATAAAACGATGTTAGACAATATAATTATTTTAAAATAACTCGTGCTTTATTTAAAACCTTCAAAACACGATGCTACATCTTCATCATTATATTTTTGGCCGGACAAATAGCGAAAAACCGTAAAAATGCTATTTGTCCGGCTTGGTGTTTTGTCTAGGCACAAAATAACTTTATTAATGAATTGGTTTCGGTCACCAAGGTGAAGAGGATGTAGTGCAATTTTTCATGACCCATAATTTGAAATATGAGAAAACATCAAAGTAAAAAGGGACATTCGGAAAATATCTTCAAAGCGAGTTAAAGTTTTTAATAAGTTTTTGTTTTTACCAAAATAGGTTTGCCATCAAAAACTTTTACGAGCACAAAGCACACAACTTAAAATTGACAATGTTTAATACCCTAAGCATCACAAAAACCGTGCAGAGCAGGTGTAAAGATATTATTAATGATCAATATCAAGCCATTGTTCAAATAACCATGAACATATATCAAATTTCAATAAAAAAAACAGCTATTTTACAGGTTCACGTATTGCATTTCTTGAACACAAATAATCATTAATTGATAACATTTCTTCACATTTGTATTTGAACTTTAGCCTAAAAACTAACTCTTATAAAAAAAAAACAGCACCTTAAAATGGAACATCCAGTGGGTGACTTAGCATGTTGTCTTTTAGGAGAGAGGAGAGAAAAATATTCCTTGGTCGCGGGCAATGATTGCTTTTGCAAGAATATATAACAACCCACATTGAACTGTAGTTTCATTAAGTAAACAATCAATGTCAGTTTTTAATTCTTATACCACAAAAATGATATAAAACAATACATCTTTATTAAACAATTATCTAAATAAATATTTAATGCCAAACAAGCATTTGGGTTTACTATTGCATTTCTTTTTTTTAAAGAAAGCAACTTGTTTTACATATTTTGTAAGCAGTATAAGGAAAGTGATTGTCAATGTGTTTGAATTACCCCCTTACACTGCTTTTGAATTATGTTTTGTACTTTAAGTAATTCTCCATTAACGAGGACACTTTTGTTTTTCCCCCTATTTTGCCCCTAATTTCTGAACGGTTTGAGTTATAACCCCCCAAACCAATTCTTACCACCCCTTTGTGGTATGGAAACTTGTAGTATAATTTCAGAGCGATCAATACACCATTCAGCAATTTATTGTTTGGAAACTAGAAAATTGCTTATTTTGGTCCCTTATTCCTAAACTGTGGGACCATAACCCCCAAAATCAATTCCAACCTTTCTTTTGTGGTCTTTAACCTTGTCTTTAGATTTCTATTTACTTATATTAAAGTTATTGTACGAAGCGGACGTAATACCAATATACGACCGCAAAAAAAAATTCCGGTCGTATAAAAAACAAACTTAGTTGTGAAAACCTAACTGAGTCCAAAGGGATGAAAAAAGAATATCTGTTGCAGCATTGCCTTTTTAAATACGCAAATTTTCACCACAGATAAATTGATCAAATATACCGAGTAAAATATTTTAGTTTGCATCATGAGAAAAGTTGTACAAACTAGTTTTAAATATGCTTACATCTTGCTGTATGTTATACATTAAACAAAAAGAAATAAAGAGCGTATGGTCTCGTGAAATATGATTGTCAAAGAAGACATGTTGGAGACACTAAAAAAATACTTTATCATATGGAAATCATTATTATCAGATTCAAACAACTTCAGCATGACCTTTCCACACAGGATGCTTTAAAGTAGCGAAACTAACAGTTGAACTTAAAAAACTAAGCAATTGAACATACATGCAACATTGAATTTGAGATATATAAATTACAACAGAGACATATACATACATGTATTGCAATCGTAGAATATCTCTCTTTACTTATTCATTTATTTTCACTTTTGTATAATATTTAATTATTTTCTCCAGTATGTGTTACAGAATATTCATTTTTATTCTGTCTTGTGCAAGATACTATTCATTTTCTGAATCAGCTTTTTCTATGACACGCTATTGATTTTCAAATTCCTCCTCTCCAACACCACATCTAGAAGATCTTGTGTGGTACTCCATATGATAAAAGGATTGTCCAACGTGTCAATTGGTAGACCCCTTTTAATGCTGTTGCATGAAACCTTATACAACCAGTTGCTTCGCAGGGCGCAGCATTATACTACCGCAGAGGTTGAACCCTGAACGGTTGGGGCAAGTATGGACACAACATTCAAGCTGGATTCAGCTCTAAATTTGGATTGTGATTAAATAGTTGACACAGCATAGGTTTCTGACACAGAATGAATGTGGTCTAATGAACTTAAACAAAAAATTTTGCCTTTGAGCAATTCACTATGCTGTTGAATATTAATCCTCTCAAAAAAATGTTTGAAGAAATTTTCTTTTTATTTATGAAATCTGAAATGAAAAAAATTGACCCCCCAATTTTTTTTTCACATCCCCCTTTCCCTTATTTCAAAACTGATCTCAATTCAAATTTCTAATGAAGTTTGCAACAATAACTACTCATTTAAATACATCATAAAATATTAAAATGTCAAAAAAGTGCTTGTTATTACTGAATGGTAAAGATTGTTTTAATCTATCAGTTGGTAGTAAAAGTGAATATACATTGTATATTGTAAAAAAACAATGATTTAAGTTGATTCAACTACTATTGTGGACAAAGAAAGATAACTCCAATTGAAATCCAATTGGAATTTCTTGCTATTGCACAATATTGTGCAATTAGATATTTCTTGCTATTGTGCAATACTGTGCAATTGAAAATATTTGCTATTGCACAATACTGTGCAATTGAAGATTTCTTGCTATTGCACAATACTGTGCAATTAAAGATTTCTTGCTATTGCTGAATACTGTGCAATTGAAAATTTCTTGCTATTGCACAATACTTAATATAATAATTTTGGATCCTGATTTGGACCAACTTGAAAACTGGGCCCATAATCAAAAATCTAAGTACATGTTTAGATTCAGCATATCAAAGAGGCCCAAGAATTCAATTTTTGTTAAAATCAAACTTAGTTTAATTTTGGACCCTTTGGACTTTAATGTAGACCAATTTTAAAACGGGACCAACAATTAAGAATCTACATACACAGTTAGATTTGGCATATCAAAGAACCCCAATTATTCAATTTTTGATGAAATCAAACAAAGTTTAATTTTGGACCCTTTGGGCCCTTTATTCCTAAACTGTTGGGACCAAAACTCGCAAAATCAATACCAACCTTCCTTTTATGGTCATAAACCTTGTGTTTAAATTTCATACATTTCTATTTACTTATACTAAAGTTATGGTGCGAAAACCAGAAAAATGCTTATTTGGGTCCCTTTTTGGCCCCTAATTCCTAAACTGTTGGGACCTCAACTCCCAAAATCAATACCAACCTTCCTTTTGTGGTCATAAACATTGTGTTTAAATTTCATTGATTTCTATTTACTTAAACTAAAGTTATTGTGCGAAAACCAAGAATAATGCTTATTTGGGCCCTTTTTTGGCCCCTAATTCCTAAACTGTTGGAACCAAAACTCCCAAAATCAATCCCAACCTTTCTTTTGTGGTCATAAACTTTGTGTCAAAATTTCATAGATTTCTATTAACTTAAACTAAAGTTATAGTGCGAAAACCAAGAAAATGCTTATTTGGGCCCTTTTTGGCCCCTAATTCCTAAAATGTTGGGACCAAAACTCCCAAAATTAATCCCAACCGTCCTTTTGTGGTCATAAACCTTGTGTTAAAATTTCATAGATTTCTATTCAGTTTTACTAAAGTTAGAGTGCGAAAACTAAAAGTATTCGGACGACGACGACGACGACGACGACGACGACGCAGACGACGACGCCAACGTGATAGCAATATACGACGAAAATTTTTTCAAATTTTGCGGTCGTATAAAAAATTGAACCCAATTTTTTTAATCACATCCCCCTTTCCCTTATTCCAAAACTAATCTCAATTAAAATTTCTAATGGAGTTTGCAACAATAACTGCTCATTTAAATACATCATAAAATATTAAGATGTAAAAAAACTGCTTGTTATCACTGAATGGTAAAGATTATTTTAATTTATCAGTTGGTAGTAAAAAGTGAATATACATTGTATATTGTATATAACAAAGATTTAAGTTGATTCTGGACAAAGAAAGATAACTCCAATTAAAAAAAAATCTTGCTATTGCACAATATTTTGCAATTAGATATTTCTTGCTTACTATTCTGGACAAAGAAAGATAACTCTAATTAAAAAAAAATTTGCTATTTCACAATATTGTGCAATTAGATATTTCTTGCCATTGCGCAATACTGTGCAATTGAAAAGACTTGCTATTGCACAATACTTAATATAATAATTTTAGATCCTGATTTGGACCAACTTGAAAACTGGGCCCATAATAAAAAATCTAAGTACATTTTTGGATTCAGCATATCAAAGAACCCCAAGATTTCAATTTTTGTTAAAATCAGACTAAGTTTAATTTTGGACCCTTTGGACTTTAGTGTAGACCAATTTGAAAACAGGACCAAAAATGAAGAATCTACATACACAGTTATATTTGGTATATCAAAGAACCCCATTTATTCAATTTTTGATGAAATCAAACAAAGTTTAATTTTGGACCCCGATTTGGACCAACTTGAAAACTGGGCCAATAATCAAGAATCTAAGTACATTTTTAGATTCAGCATATCAAAGAACCTAACTGATTCATTTTTTGTCAAAATCAAACTAAGTTTAATTTTGGACCCTTTGGACCTTAATGTTGACCAATTTGAAAACGGGACCAAAAGTTAAGAATCTACATACACAGTCATGACAGTTAGATTCGGCATATCAAAGAACCCCAATTATTCAATTTTGATGAAATCAAACAAAGTTTAATTTTGGACCCTTTGGGCCCCTTATTATGTTGGGACCAAAACTCCCAAATCAATACCAACCTTCCTTTTATGGTCATAAACCTTGTGTTTAAATTTCATAGATTTCTATTTACTTATACTAACGTTATGGTGCGAAAACCAAGAAAAATGCTTATTTGGGTCCCTTTTTGGCCCCTAATTCCTAAACTGTTGGGACCTAAACTCCCAAAATCATTACCAACCTTCCTTTTGTAGTCATTAACATTGTGTTTAAATTTCATTGATTTCTATTTACTTAAACTAAAGTTATTGTGCGAAAACCAAGAATAATGCTTATTTGGGCCCTTTTTTGGCCCCTAATTCCTAAACTGTTGAAACCAAAACTCCCAAAATCAATCCAAACCTTCCTTTTGTGGTCATAAACCTTGTGTCAAAATTTCATAGATTTCTATTAACTTAAACTAAAGTTATAGTGCGAAAACCAAGAAAATGCTTATTTGGGCCCTTTTTGGCCCCTAATTCCTAAAATGTTGGGACCAAAACTCCCAAAATCAATCCCAACCTTCCTTTTGTGGTCATAAACATTGTGTTAAAATTTCATAGATTTCCATTCACTTTTACTAAAGTTAGAGTGCGAAAACTAAAAGTATTCGGACGACGACGACGACGACGACGACGACGCAGACGACGACGCCAACGTGATAGCAATATACGACGAAAATTTTTTCAAATTTTGCGGTCGTATAATAAAAAGGTATCATTTCAATATTAACAGATTTGTATGGACAATTTACCTTCAACATGTATGTATATCCTCTAAACTGACTGAATATATATGTATCTGTATTAACAAATTTTCGCTAGAGTGATAATTATCGGGCAAAAATATATCGAACGGTTCAACCCAATCTGAGACTATTCAATATTACATGTATAACACATATGTAATTGTAGTTTCAGACACAATCAAATCGTGATCAAATATTTTGATGATTAATAGACATATTATAGATATATTCTATAAAAGAATATTACAACATATAACCGGATTACAAGTCGTGTGTACATTTCATGATCTTGATGTATTTAAAATAAGGTTAAAAAAAGGATGAATCACAGAAATTAGAGCGATCTCAATATCCTTTTTTTTTTTAACAAAATTAAAGTTACAGATTTATATGAGACAGAATTCAAAGCAAACGACTTTTAAATGCACTAAGAATATCGAGTGGTACTTAAAAAAAATGTACTTGATGGTATTGTAATATCATCTGGTCCTTGTTAACTAGACTTGCTACAATTCCCTTTCTATTATTTCTCTCTTACTAATTTATATGTTTACTGATATTTAGTGCCAGCCTACTGATTGCCCTTGGAGATGTCAATATAATTGTAACCTCCTAGTTATAGCAGTAAAATTATTAAAGGGGAAAAATTGAAAAAAAAAGAAAAAACATAATTAGGAAAGGACATGTAGCAAGTCTACTTATTAACATAACCGCCGAGAATACCATTCATAAAATATATATTGGGAAATTTTACCGTATATTTGGAGAGACATATACATTTTTTCAATATTTTCATCAGATAAATACGTTATTTACACGAACACAGCACAATGTTGCAATTTTACATGTTTTTGTTGATTTTTTGCCTCAAAGGACATCTCAGTGCGTGTCATAAAAAAATTTAGAAAAAAAAGGAAATATATGGAATAACTCTATCGTAGGTGGGGCATAAAAATCCTTCAAAGTTGTTACTAAGGGTATGAAAATAGGGGCTATTTTCCACAGGCACCTTTTAAATGTATTTAGCTCGACTTCAATCTTAATTGACTAGGATTGTCAGTTTCCCTGCTGAATGTCAGTGGTTCTCTCCAGCTTCCCAATAAACAAGGATTCTGTAAGAATTGCACGGTTGAAAATTCATCGTAATGGAGCGAAATTCTAACTTGATCTATAACTTGTCATGGTGTAAACTTCATAAATATATCAAGTCAAAATCTTCAAGTATTATGGAAGAATAAAGCTGCTGAAAACTGATTATTCAAGTGAATGTCCAAAGACCCTAACTCTGCACAAAATCACCAGACCGGAACAAAATTCCAACTTGATCTGTAACTTGTCATGATAGAGTTATAACCAATAAACTGCTATCACAGAGATATGTCTCGCTTTTTGTAATTTCGATAATGTAAATGTTGAAATTAAAAAAGCAACACTTTAACTTGTAAGTTTTGCAAATATTTAAAGTCAATGAACCATGTTTACCAAATACCATTGACCTATCATAAGTAGTTCCCTTTAAACAGACCTAAACACACACTTATACATGTAAACTAAGCAAAATTTCAAAGTCAATTATCCATAACTGAGGGAGCGTGGTCAAATAATCTCCATGGTTATTGAGATATGCCAATGTTAATACAACTGCATACCAAATATCATTGACCTACCACTAGTGGTTCCCCATTAAACAACCTAATCACAAACTAATACATGAAACTGACTTAGCAAAAGTTTCAAAGTCAATTAACCGTGACTGAGGGAGGAGGGCCAACAAATCTCCATGGAATTGAGATATGTCAATACAATGCTTATACAACAGTATACCAATTACATTTAACTTACCACTAGTGGTTCCCAATAAACTGACCTAATCAGAAACTAATACATGAAAACTAAGGAAAAATTTCAAAGTCAATAGACCATGACAGAGGGGGTGGCGCCAAATAATCTCCATGAAAATGAGATATGCCAAAGCTCATACACCTGCATACCAATTATCATTAACTTACAACTAGTGGTTCCCCATAAACTGACCTAATCACAAACTAATACATGATAACTAAGCAAATGTTTCAAAGTCAATAGACCATGACTAAGGGGGACAGGGCCAAATAATTTCAATGGTAATGAGATGTGTCAATGCTAATACAACTGCATACCAAATATCTTTGACTTACCACTAGTGGTTCATCATAAACTAGACCTAATCACAAACTAATATACATTGTTGACGTTGACGCCGGAAACAGAATACCTATGTCTCGCTTTTTGACTCCGTCAAGCGAGACAATTATCAAATCAATAATATCTTCAAGAATAACAAACAAACCTACCACTAAATGCTTCAAACAATTAACCTAAGAAAATCCAAATGTCATTTTGTCTTTTAAAAAATTATAGTTATTTTCCTTTGAACTTGATCTGTAACTTGTCATGATAAAACAATAAACCAAATATCAAATCAAATATCTTCAAGCATGAAGAATAAAAACCTGGAAAACTGATGTGTCGGACTGATAGATGGACGGGTGTTGCTAAACGGCGGAAACGGAAAACGGAACGGAAACGGAAAACGGAACGGAAACGGAAAACGGAAACAGAAAGAATTAACACTCACATCTTTTCTTTTTGGTAATTTTATCTACATAGGCATGTTTTATATAGTATTACACATGTTCCCAAGAAAAAGAAAAAACCCAGAGGAATGAATTTAAAAGATTTCAAAGCATAAAGTATTGAAATAATTACAAGGAGATGATGAGACTATGTTTTTGAAATATTTGATAAGGTCATGTGTACGACGTTCATGCGATTCCGGATAGTCTGTTCGACTTTTTATTTTTCTTTATTAAATTTTGATCAATGTCAATAAGATAGCAACCCAACAACGTTGTTCTACATTGGTGATTTTCGTTGTATCTTTTCTTGTATAATAATAATGGAAAGAAAACCTAAAAGAAAAATAGGACAATGGTGTATGGACAAAATCCAATATGGAAACTACAATAGAAACTTGTATATACTTTATTTTTATGAAAACAATTGACAAATTCTCTCACTATACAAAGCCTTTCTCAACATTTACAATACTCAAGGATTTGTATAGTAAATCCTTGCAATACTGATGTATGTTCAGTGTTTGGTATCAAGTTACATAGATAAAACATTATATCTTTTAGAATTTAAATCAATTAATACGAATTGATGTGCAAAAAGTGGCGAACAATTAGTAGCCTACATGGATATACATTATTTGCATAGTGCCCTCACCAAGTTAGTCGTAGTCATATCTTAGGTTTCAAAATCAAATTGTTCACGCTGCTTTAAATATCATGCCGCTTAATTCTTCTCTGAATACTCAATACCTCTCAAGCAGCCGTGAATTTTGTTTCATAATATTACGAGTGAAAATAGTGTCACTCATTCAGTATGCTGTTTTTCTATAGAAGAAAACATCAAGAAAGATAGGCGAAAAATACCAAAGGGTTATTCCAACTCAGAAGTCGAAAACAAACCGTCAACGCCATGACTAAAAAAGAAAAAAAAGGCCAAAAAGACCAAAAGACAAACAGATTAACAATTGTACATAAAACACAACATATAAACTAAAGGCTGAGCAACACGAACCCTACCCAAAACTTTGGATGATCTCAGCTGCTCCGGAAGGGTAAATAGATCCAGCTTCACATGTTACACCCGTTAACATAGACATGTACTTATATCTATTCACACAAGAGGAATATTGAAATTTGAAAGTTACTTTTAATTTTGGTAGTTTTTAATGATTTTGGTGCTATGTGCAACTGAAAACTCATTCTGCTCTGTTCTTTTTTATGAATGAAATTATACTTTATTTCGCACTACGCATCTGATCATCTGGATGTTTCTACTGGCCATACACCCGATTTTCCAAGATATCACTGATATCATTTACTAAATAACACCTGACCAGAACAGTCCCATGAGATACCCCAGAATCAATGGCCTGTTGTACGGGGCGCCGAATGGGACTCTTGTGGTTTTGTACAAAATTCAATTTTGTCATTAACAAAATCATTTTTGTCTTACAAAACTATGTGATACAGACTTGTTTCATTTTTGTCATCACAAAATCCATTTTTGTAGACAAAATTCATTTTTGTTATGACAAAAGTGAATTTTGTCAAAAAGGTATGCAAATATAAACTCATTTGCATACAAAATTGACTTTTGTTACCTTATATGGAAATTAAAACACAAAATCAATTGTGTAAGACAAAATTGACTTTTGTTAATTTTGTGAGACAAAATTCACTTTTGTCTCACAAATATCTCACAAAATTGAATTTTGTCTCACAAAAGTCACTTTTGTCTCACAGAAGTCACTTTTGTCTCACAAAAGTCACTTTTGTCTCACAAAAGTCACTTTTGTCTCACAAAAGTCACTTTTGTCTCACAAAAGTCACTTTTGTCTCACAAAAGTCACTTTTGTCTCACAAAAGTCACTTTTGTCTCACAAAAGTGAATTTTGTCTCACAAAAGTCAATTTTGTCTCACAAAAGTGAATTTTGTTGAGACAAAAGTGAATTTTGTCTCACAAAAGTCACTTTTGTCTCACAAAAGTGAATTTTGTCTCACAAAAGTCACTTTTGTCTCACAAAAGTGAATTTTGTCTCACAAAAGTCAATTTTGTCTCACAAAACTCAATTTTGTCTCACAAAAGTCAATTTTGTATGCAAATTTGGATCTGCACTTGAATTATCTCGTCACGATTTTGCAAGAAGGCCTCTCATTGGATATAGAGAATGCGGGTTTCGCAGGTTCAAGGTCATATATGGATGATGCACTATTCCGCAAAAGTAAGTAATACCTAATGAAGTTTATATATGATATTCTGTGCAGGACGTCATATTATTCTAGTATGACGTCCTTCTTTTGCTTTAATGTCAACAAATCCATGTTACTTAGGGATGCACGTAAATGACGTCAAAATTGAACTTTCGATGTCACTGGTTTTTCAAAAGACGATCGAAAAAAAAAAATGCTGGTGCTTTTTGAAAATAGAATTAAAAAAAAATAAAGTAAATAAACATGACCTCTCCTTCATAAAGAAGCCTCTGGACCCCCTTCTCCAATTTCAGATTTTTCTGACCCCTCTACCTTTTCCATATCGGATAAATAATCGTACATACATGTTGTATTTCATTGTTTTTAGAAGAAGATATAATGTCTAAATAAACAAAAAAACTCATGTTTTAGGTTTACTTTTCCCCGACTGAAATAGAGATTACTTAGTTTTATTATATTTTAATATGCTTTGGTGTAATTTCCATTTGTAGGTTAAACCATATTTTAATTTTCAAACTGATAACGATGGCCTCAACAAGTAGCCTGCCTGACGAAAACATAAATATAGACAGGCTACAAAAGTTTTTAGATGAAGATATGCCAATCACGCAGATTGCACAAGACTTCAATGTGTGTACAAAAACAATCTACAGACGAATGAAGAGTTTTGGAATAACGAGAATACCATTCTCTGATATCAATGATGACGATCTGGTAGATATTGTGATAGAGATCAAACAAAATCACCCAAACGATGGCGAGGCTCTGTTGGATGGTCACCTCAAGGCCCGTACCCCTCCTATCAAGATCCAGCGCTGGAGACTAAGAGCTGCTATTCATTTTGTTGATAGTGCCGGGGTTCAGGCTCGGCGGACGGTTACAATTAAACGTCGCCAGTACTCTGTGCCATGTCCACATTATCTGTGGCACATTGATGGAAATCATAAGCTGATAAAGTGGAAAATGGTAATCCATGGAGGTAAGATGAATGTTAATATCAAGAGAGTACCTATGTACGTATAATAGTCGGGACTTATGTTACCTTTGTTCGTTCGTCAGTCGGTCACACTTTGGTTAAGTTCCTGGTTTAGGTCCATATCTTGGGTACTACATGTAGTAGAGCAATGATAGTTTAACACCGTATGAGTCTTGGGTAGTACAACACTACCCATTATGAATTAGGTCATTGTGACATACATTTTACGCAACAACGACTTTGGTTAAATTTTGGTTAAGGTCCATCACTCAGGCACTACAAGTAGCAGAGTAATGTTATTTGACCGGTATATGTGTCTTTGGTGGTACAACACCACCCACTATGAATTAGGTCATTTGATAAAAAATGACGTCGGTTAAGTTGTTGGTTCGAGTGCATATCTCAGGCACCTCAAGTAGTTGAGCAATTATATTTGATCAGTAGATATATGTCTTGGGTTGTACAAAACTACCCACTATAAACTAGGTCATTGTGACCTACATTTTACAAATGACATTTGACAAGTAGATGGGTCTTGGGTAGTGCAACACCACCCACTATGAATTAGGTCTTTGCAACCTACATTTTATGCATAAACGACTTTAGTTAAGTTCTTAGTTTAGGTAAATATCTCGGGCATCACACATAAAAGAGCTGTCATGATATCTGACCAGCATACGTGTTTTGGGTTGCAGGACACCACCTACATTGCGTATATATATCACTTTTTTAATTTCTTGGTTAAGGACCATATCTCCGGTTCTCAATCATTCTCGTTTAAATAATCTGATGTACAGTAGTTGTCGTTTGTTTATGTGATATATACGTGTTTCTCGTTTCTAGTTTCTCTTTTTTTTTATATAGATTAGACCGTTGGTTTTCCCGTTTGAATGGGTTTACACTATTAATTTTGGGGCCCTTAATAGCGTGATGTTCGGTGTGAGCCTAGGCCCCGTGTTGAAGGCCGTACACCAACCTATTTATATATATAATGGTTAACTTTTTTTTTTAATTGTTATTTGGATAGAGAGTTGTCTCATTGGCACTTACATCACATCTTCCTATATCTATTTGGGGGTCCAAAAATCGGGAAAAATAAATGTAGTAAAATCTAAGGAATTTTGAATGCATTTGAAATCATTAATGTGGAGATTGCTAGGCGAAAAAAGTCAAAGTATTGGTAACATGAAATTAACATTTTTTTTTATTCCTGAAACTTTGAAGATCTTTGAAGAATTACTTGTAACGTACAAATTTATCACACTACATAGAAACTACTAAATACCAAGACTCGATTACAGAATATTTATAACTATTATTCAATTTTAAAGTATCAGTAACGTAGGAATCATTAAAAATCTTGACAAAATAATATGGTGGCCGGATGCGGCCATTTCGTCTTTTCATGTTTTCGCGTTTTCTCCTTTCACTTTCACGCGAAATCGAGAAATCGAGAAAGCGAAAACGCGAAATCGAATAATCAAGAAAGCAAAAACGCGAAAACGCGAAATCGGGAAATCGAGAAAGCGAAATCTAGAAAACGCGAAATGAAATAGATTTCTCTATTTCGCGTTTTCGCGTTTTCGCGTTTTTGCTTTCTCGATTTCGCGTTTTCGCTTTCTCGATTTCTGGCCATGATTTCCCGATTTCCCGATTTCGGGTGAAATTGAAAGGAGAAAACGCGAAAACACGAAAAGACGAAATGGCCGCATCCGGCCACCATAACATATTTAAATTTCACAATTCGTTATTCAACCGAGTACAATTTATTATATTATTGTTTCTTTGTTTATGATATCAAAGGTGAGATTTAATCATCAGCAAACCTTTGTAAATGATTGTTTATGCTCAATTATTGTCAATCTTGACATGCAGAATAAAGGGATAACAATGTACTTCACAAACCCTAACTTTTCAGTGAGTCGTGATATTGAGCTGTATGATGGCTCATTAAAATTCTATAATTTTAAGAATTATTTAAAACATTTATTTATGTACTTTTATTTAAAATATTTGAATGCTGAGAGTATAATTTTGTCAATAGTGGATGCATGGTATAACTTGATGAGATTGACCGCTCTACAATTAGGAGTGCAATAATAAATAAATAGTTGATGTGGGGTTAGGTAAGGAGAACGATCCCGATACTGGTCACTGTCACAATACTGGGTCAGAGGCGGATCCAGAAATGTGGGGACCCGCTCCTGTGATTCCCTATATCAGCAACCATTTTTTCCCCCAAAAAGGATGGGGCCCGGGCCCCCTGTCCCCTAAATTCGCCTCTGTGGGTCATTTATTATACCAGTTTTGGCACTACTGGATTCCCAGTAATTGTATCTTCCAGTATTGTCAATTATTTATATATTCAGTTAATTTTCAGGTATTGATGGGTTTACCAGACTAGTGGTGTTCATGAATATATCCAATAATAACAAAGCCACAACTGTTCACAGAGGGTTTATTGCTGCTACCGAGCAGTTCAACTGGCCAATTCGATTAAGGACAGACTTTGGAGGAGAAAACGAGCTAATTTGGCAGGCTATTCTTGATAAGCGTGGACCTCGTTCAGCATTAGTAGGTAGTTCTGTCCACAACCAGCCGATTGAACAATTATGGGGCATTATAAATGACAGGGTGACATTGCCATTCAAGGTACTCTTTGATTCAATGGCTAGAGATGGTTTACTGAATACAGACAATGATACGGACATTATGTGCCTTCACTGGGTATTTCTACCCTTAATACAGGCCAACCTTACAAGGGAAGTGTTGGCACTTAACAAGCGGAAGATTTCAACAGAACATCAGCGATCACCTTGCCAGCTCGAAATTCAGTTTATGCACCTCAAAGCAGCTTATGAAAACAAGCCCATCGAGCAACATGAAGGTGTGGTCTGCTCATACCAAGATCCTGATGACTTGGCTCGCCCATTACAACATGTTAGGTGTGACGAGTTTGAACGATTCCCAGCAGAACTCCGTGAGGAACTCTGTGCACTAGGCACAGCTTTAGAAATAAGAGATGGACGTCGGTTGTATTTAGAAGTCGTGTCAACTATTGAAAAGTATTTGCTTCGTACATAAGAACAATTTCATGAAAAGATAAACAAGAACAGAAGTCTGAATATTTGAAAAGTGTGTATTTTACAACTACTGGTATGTAATCGGTGTCATGTAATCTTGTAAATTGTGCAGATTAAAGTTTTTTGAAGTAGATAAAACTAAGCAAGATATAAAAAATAATTTTACCAAAAGAGATTTCTTGTCACAAAGAATATGTATGTGAAATAAAAAAAAAAAACACTATCGTAAGAACAAGGTTCTAGTTTTTCTGCACACAGACTGATTGTATAACATTTGTCCCGGCAACCTATAAGTTACAGGTACTGGCTATGATTACTTCGGAAAAGTAACAATAAGAAAATATTCAGATTACTTCGCTCACTAAATGCTGGTATGTAACGTCGGTACAATTTGGGGGATTATATTATTAACAAGAGTGCACACACTGAAATGTCTCGCCTTCTTTTCTAATCATTGATATTTTGTTGATAGTCCTAAGTATAAAGCTTTATTACAACTGTCACTTAAACTTAACATTAACCAAGATGGCTTAAACAAAGACCAATAAACCATGAAAATTAGGTCAATGTCAGATGAACCATGCCAGGCAGACATATACAGCTAACAATGCTTCCATACAACAAATATAGTTGACCAATTACTTAAAGTTTAAGAAAAATAGACCAACACACACAAACTTAACACTGTGCAATGAACTGTGAAATTGAGGTCATGGTCAAATAAAACCTGCGGGACTGATATTTAGATCATAATATATTTCAGTACACCAAATATAGTTGACCTTTGGCATATAATATTAGATAAAAAGACCAAAACTTAAAAAAATAACTTTGACCACTGAACCATGAAAATGAGGTCAAGGTCAGATGACATCTGCCAGGTAGACAAGGCTCCGTGTTGAAGGCCGTACTTTAACCTATAATGGTTTAATTTTTAAATTGTTATTTGGATGGAGAGTTGTCTCATTGGCACTCACACCACATCTTCCTATATCTATGTACACCTTTCAGTCATTCCATACAACAAATATAGTAGACCTATTGCATAAAATATGAGAAAAACATACCAAAACACAAAACCTTTACTATAACCACTCAACCATGAAAATGAGGTCAAGGTCAGGTGACATCTGCCAGTTGGACATGTACACCTTACAGTCCTTCCATACACCAAATATACTAGCCCTATTGCTTATAGTATCTGAGATATGGACTTGACCACCAAAACTTAACCTTGTTCACTGATCCATGAAATAAGGTCGAGGTCAAGTGAAAACTGTCTGACGGGCATGAGGACCTTGCAAAGTACGCACATACCAAATATAGTTATCCTATTACTTATAATAATAGAGAATTCAACATTACAAAATTTCTGAACTTTTTTTCAAGTGGTCACTGAACCATGAAAATGAGGTCAAGGACATTGGACATTTGACTGACGGAAACTTCGTAACATAAGGCATCAATATACAAAGTATGAAGCATCCAGGTCTTTCACCTTCTAAAATATTAACCTTTTAAGAAGTGAGCTAACACCGCCGCCGGATCACTATCCCTTTGTCGAGCTTTCTGCAACAAAAGTTGCAGGCTCGACAAAAATCACAGAAAAAAGAAAGATTTATAGAAAAATATAATTTATTACTGGTAGGAAATACAAAACGACAAAGATAAAGATGTAAAATATTGCAATTCATTTATTAAGGATAACATTACCGACATATCCAAAATGTGCAAAAACATTCTCTTTAATTTGTGTTTACTTGTGAGTGAAAATGTACTTTTATAGACAATGTATTTACCCTTTACCCTCTTCCGAAGTCGAAGGTTTTCGGATTCATTTGGTTATTCAGAGTAGCGGATCGACAGCGCTAGACTTGGGAAGATGACCCTTTATCTGCAATGACTAACTATATATTTCAACACAGTGAGCCAACAGTATTTTATGTCTCAGTTTGTCGTACATGGGAATAACAACAAGAGGAAGTAACTGTACATAACCTATGTTTTTGTTACACCCAGAAATATTCGATTCCTTTCCCTACAATGCATACCCATGCCGGTATGCATTTAGTCTGCTAATCAATCCTAATATTTTTTTTATTTTTACTACTCAAGAGTAATCGTAGCCTGGCAGTGCCCAAGTTATTTTTTTTGTTCGCCTCAAGGTGCAAGCGTCTATGTCTCCATTCAAGTTAACGTCCGAGTTCATATCTCAGCAACTATACATGGAAGGATCATGTAACCTTGCGTGCACATGTATGCGCTAGGGATGAAACATCAGCATCCAGTCAAAATTAAGTCGTTGTGACCTACATTTTCCGCTTGAATGAATGACTTACTTAATTTACATTAAAGTTTACATCGAAGTTCATATCTCAGCAATTCACATTATAGGATCATGCTTTGACCTTGCATGTGCATGCATTGGGATGATACATCTGCATCCAGACAAAGTTATGTCACTGTGACCTACATTTCCCGTACATTTACATCTGAGTTCATATCTCAGCAACTATGCATGATCGGATCATGTATGCTTTAGGGGTGGTACATGAGCAGAATTTGCTTTTTGTCTACAATTGGGTGGACCGTGGGTATGAACTATATTTTACAATTGAATGATTTACTTTCAACTGATGTTCCATAAAGAGGTAAACTTTGTAATTGTTGATTACCAATCTTTTCACTTTGCCAGCCATACTCTCAAATTGAAGCCAAGGAAATGTTATGCCTTGAAGGATTTAATGTATATAAATCAATTCAACAACATAGAAATTACCGTACAGTTTATTATTATAAATCAATGCATATTCAAAAAAACATCAGATAACAACTTCAAACATAAATGATAATCAAAACAACATTTATACATTCAAAAGTTTTAAGTTTAATGTAACTCATAATATTGTGATATGATTGATATTTCGAGTAATGCATTCTAATATGATTTGCTGTAATTGCTTTATGGCTAAACTCTGTTTAAATGCTCAATAAACCACTTTTCGTAGCTGCGCATTTTAATACTTTTGTTTGTGGTGGATTACAATAAGATGTGTTGTTTATATAGATATTGTTTCCTGAAAAAGTTAATTTGTTGTCATTTTAAGATGACCTGGTCCTTTATATTCATTATTTAACCACTAACTACCGCTCAGGGTTAAGGTAGTTTTTTTTTTTTTTGGGGGGGGGGGGGGGGGGGGGGGGTCTTGATCATTGCCATATAATGTGAACAAGATTTTGTATAATAAAACTTTGTTCAATGAGCAATCAAAATTTGCAAAGAAACTTTGGGGTCAGGGATATACTTTAAAAGATACAGAGCTTTAAAAATGGACCATGTTTGGGACTTTTACCTTTTACATATGCATTAATAATCAACAATCAAGGTCCTAGTAGCGAAAAGAAGGAGCAAGGGTACTGGTTGTGGAATTATAAACCCACTTGTCATGTTTTGTTTTTAGGTGTAATATTTGTTTTGAACAAAATTAAGTTCTGACAACCTATGTCACAGTTAACATAAATGAAATCATCCTTTAAAATTCTTGATTTTACCCTGGATATGGAAATACCGAAATTTTACAACTAAGGTGATATAACTCTCAAACAGGACAAAGAATATTCCTCAAACTTTTAAGTATATGTTGATTTAATAGATAGCTTCAAATTAGAGTCATAAAAATTGATATGTCAAAAGTTACAGCATAAAATATATAGTAATTTGTGTTTGGCAGGAAAGGGGAGATAATACTTTCAAAGTAATTTTCTGCAAAAATATAAATATTTTGTTACCTATATAGTCAAAGAACTTTCTAGAATAGTAGCCTTACATAATATGCTTATAAAATATTACTAATTAATACATTGGTCCATTGCTTATATTTTGTGGAAAGTGAAGTAAAACAAAGGCACTCCTGCACAATATATGCGAATTATTTCCCTTTTTTGTAAAATCCAAAAAATGTACAATTTTACAAATTAAGCATTAATTCAATATGATTCGTGTATTTTTCAAATCAAATATATTATTTTTGATATTTTGTACCAATAATCATAACAAAAGTATATTGGTTATGAATAATTCCAAATTGCGCAGATTGGATGCGCAAGGCTATCATCCTTAATTAACTACCTTAAATGGGAATATCAAGGCCATGTTAAAATTTCCAACAAATAAAATTATTTCTTAAATAACAGATAGTTCTTAAAATTTGAATCAAAACATAAATGAATGTAAAGCAATGTAAACATAACTGAAGCATGAAAGATGCCCGTCATGTGCTAGCACTACTAGGTATATCCCCCCTCAAAGTTGGACAGCAGTTAGAGAACCTTTGTGAGCATGCTCACATACCCCACGCCCCCATATTCTCACTGGACACACAAAATCTTCACAGATTCCTAAGGTCAAAGACTCATAACTCTACAAAAGTCAACTGATAAAATATTTCTTGTGGATATGCACATTTACATATTATGTCCTCATTAACTACAAAGTTTCATGAAATTCTGATGTGTGGTTTCAGAGGAGTTGTGATGACAAACTGTTGCAGTATTAAATTTCAGCGAAAATTCAAAGTTAAAGGGGCATAACTCCCAGAAAAAAAATTTAATCATGGTTTCCTGTCAATATGCACATCTACAAAGTTTCACGTAATTCTGTTGTGTGGTTTCAGGGGAAATGCGATGACAAACTGTTGCAGAAGTATATTTAGGCAAAAATTACAAGTTAAAGAGCATTACTCCTAGAAAAAAAATAGAATCGAAATTTCCTGTAGATATGCACATCTACATCCTTATTATCTTCAAAGTTTCATGAAATTCTGTTGTGTGGTTTCAGAGGAGTTGTGATGACGAGAACAGAACTGAAGGACGGACAGAGAGAGTGATGAAAGACAGATGGACAGGTCAAAAACATTATACCCTCCGCAACTTTGTTACTTATGGTAAAATTAAAATGGCTTACTTCATGTAACTGATGAATGTGAAGCTATGTATCAAATTTTGATATCATTCCATTTTATTTTTTTGTTTGTGATGAAAGTTATCCATAAAACATCTCATTCACTGAAAAAAAACTCAATTCCAGCAAAGACAGGAAGTTGATGGTGGAGTGCATCAAAAATAGATTACAATGTACAATTGATCAATATGAAGATGTTTACCAATGGACAATGTACCATACTAGTCCAGTCAAATTAAGCTTTAACCTCGAACTAATTGCATCAGAAAATGTTTTAGTTCTAATCTATAGCATTAAGCCACAAATATAAACAGAAAAAAGTCCCATAAAATTTAACTTGAGGAAAGCTCAAAATCAGCATTTTTAATTTCCTATGGAAATTAACATTGGAAAGGGGAGATAACTAAAAACAAGTCTTTTTTTGTTGTCAATTTTTTGTTGATTTTCTTAAAATTCACATAAAGTATGAAACTTTGACGGGGTTATAAGTTCCTATTTGACTATATTATATAATCTTCTGCTCATGAAATGCACAAAACCAAAGTGTTATGGGTATTTTTTTTGCACATTTTTCATTAAAGAAATAGCAAATGTGTTGCTTTATGACCATTTTGAAATAATAATGTGAAAATTTGGTATGGTTTATTTCTGTAAATTATATTTGTTCGGCAACTTCTTTGTTTAAAGAAACTTTAAAGCCCAAAAAGAAGAATATATGCTTAATTATTTTTATGAAGTTTGATATTCTTTACCATGACAAGTTGAAAAAATTAATAAATGGTCAACTAATGAATTTTGAAATCTTGGTTGTAGCTTGATTAAAGATATGAAAACACTTTTAGAGCTGTTTGTTATTCTCTATATAGACGGCTAAAATATCAAGAATCAATACATTCTGATGAATAGAAACGGTAAAGTTATAATTTTGTTCCAATTTGTATTGATATTCCTTTTTTTTTGCAGACTTATCTCTCATTTTCAATGCAAATCTCCATAGGAATATTAAAATCGTGATTTTTTAGTCTTCCACAAATTAGATCTTGTTTGACTTTTTCTGTGTATATTTGGGGTATAATATGCTAAAGATTAAAACTAAAAAATCTTCTGTTGCAATAACTTTAAGGTTAAGGTCAAATTTATGCTCAATTGACTGGACTATAAAAGGCCTGGACAAAAATAAACTTCAAATTACGCCTTCATTTTCAGCAGTAAATCAGAAATACTTACGAGAAAACCATAATATATAAACACCATACATAAATTAACACAAACAAAAACTGTTCAACTGAAATTCAAACGAATTAATGCCACCTTTAATTGTGGAGTCTGTAACCGACTTCTAAAATACATTTACTTGCTTATGGCAACAAATAGTCAGAAGTAGTGCTCTGATGAGACTCAATGAGTACTGTAATACAATATGTATACATCAAAGGATGTTACACTGATTATTGATTGACTTATCTTTTTCTCCACACCAAAAAGCATCTATCAAAAAACCGAAACACATTTTTTGTGTTAATCTGTAACAAAAAATAATATAAAGTTTCTTTAATCAAATGGCAATTATTTTGCTGTAAAGGTTAAGATCTCACTATTCAGTCACTAAGACCGAACCCATCTCCCATTACCATCCACTTGCAGTAACGTTCCCCAGCTTTTCGAGTTTGTGCTTTTAAATCTAAGGGGAATGTTGCATTCAGCGCACAGGTGCTTATTTTTGGACTTTTGAAGTTGGGATCAAAGTGGATGAGTATTGGCTTATAAAATCCTCCTGGAGGTTCCATGGTGCTGCCGGTGAAGAAGCGCAAAACTTCCTCAGCTGAGATTTGCAAATCCTCCTTGGCAGGCTCATAGTCGCTACGTGGTGATTCTGATTTGCACAAAGCAAGCCCTGCGAACGCATCTTTTAGGAAGGACTTGAAATAGACATATGCCTTGTCCTCTTGTCTTGCCAGCTGAGAACCACATGCACCATACTTATTTAGCTTGAAGAGTTCTAAGAACTCGTTCTGGTTTTTTTTGGGAATGAGGTCAAGGCTCAAAAAATGCAATGCAGCTTCCTCTGCCTCTGGCGTTGATTTCCAGACTGAGAGGAATGGTTGCAGACCTGGAAAGAAAAAATAAATAAAATATTAGTCATACCACCTGCTTTCTTTTTTTTTCCTGCGGTAATGCGGAACAGGGACATAGCAATGCTAGCCTCCATGTGTCTGTCTGTCTATCACACTTTTGTAAGAGCTCTCATGCTGACATTACTCAACTGAATTTTATAAAATTTATACCACATGTTACTACCACTAATACCTTGGACAAGTTCCAACATCATCACTGTTCAATTATTTTGACAGGAGTTATGGGAGTTTATCAACTTTGTTTAGTAGGCTAATCATATTCCACCTAGTAGTTTCAGAGGAGTTAACGTTTGAAAAAGTTTAAGACAAAGGAAGAAAGAGGCAGAGTGATGGCAAAAGTTTACATAGGCTATTGGCCAGGTGTGCTAAAAACAACACTGAAATTTAGAAATAATCTGCAAATGCCAACTGGATGTCTGAGTGAGAACACTTCTGGACCCATTTTTCTCGATGGAGGTCTAGATCCTCAAATTTTTCCTTTTTATTATCTATAACTTTATACTTTTGCTATGATTTATTACAACACTGCTTTAAAAAAAA
The DNA here is from genome assembly GCF_965363235.1 of Mytilus galloprovincialis. Lineage (NCBI taxonomy): Eukaryota > Metazoa > Mollusca > Bivalvia > Mytilida > Mytilidae > Mytilus > Mytilus galloprovincialis. The sequence continues at coordinate 4,323,249 of NC_134843.1, read as the reverse complement.
TATTTTGGGGCTCCTTTTTTCTCAGCAGAAAGGGTCAGGATCCTTGAAAATTTAATTTTTGTAATCTACAAGTTAATATATTACAACCCCACTTTTTAACAATTTTTGATTTTCACCCTTTTGACATCTTTCTGCACAGCAGAAAAGGTTGGGATCCTCAAAAATATAATTTTAGTAAAGTATTACCTTTCCAATGATATATTACAACCCTACTTTTAAACAGCATTTGATTTTCCACCCTTTTGGGCCCCTTTTTTGTGTTCACATTGTCACGAGGAGCATTGTGTTGAAATTTGAAAAAGACTCAAGTCAATGGACAACAACAAACACAGACCTCATAACATAACTTTTTGTGGTCTTATAAAACTGAAATCAGAAGATAAGTTTATGAGTTGTTGCATAGACATTTGCAAAATGAACAACCTATAGGCTTTAATAGTGGAGTTCATGTTTTGCCATGGGAAACCCCTAAGTTCACAGTCATCAAACATGTCAAAATATAAAATAGTAGGAGACAGACTCTCAGAGAGTTTCAGTGAATTCTTTTGTGCAGCTAGGTAGATCACAAGTATATATTATTTGAGACATTTTTTTTTTATAATTTGCCAAAATGAAGATTTTACTATGCTCTTTTCAAAAATTTAATAAAAAGTAGGGGTCACTGTGCTATTTTTCAAGCTTTGAGTCTTTGAAAATTGCCAAAATTTGGTTAGTTTGTTCATGAAAAAATAGTGTGCATAAAAAGAATTTTGAAATAAATTGTAAGAAGAAAGGTTTCATAATATGTTTTAAGAAAATAAAAAGAAAACATGGTGTCACCGAACTTGATTTCTTGCTACAAGTAAAAATAAAAAAATTCCCATTAGCCCAGTATAAATTTTGTACTAAAAGAGTTATCTCCCCTTAAATGGCTCATTTTGAAAAAAAAAATGATTTTAAAACCACAAAAAATGATATTTGTTAAAGTATTTTGTACAATACAATTAATTTACAAATTTCCTTTAAATAGAAAAAAACATTCTAACCCATTGAATTGCAAATCTGTCTCCATATTTGCAGATTTAGGCAAATAACTAGACCGATTTTGTACTGTGATTGTACAATCCAAGATGGCAGTATACCATGAATCTACCTCAGGAGACTAAAGTAGATACAACATGTACACAATATATATATCATTAAATAAAATAGTAAAATAAGTTAATAGTTAACAGTTCCATTCAACTTAACTTTTTAACTTATTTCACTATTTTATTTAATGAATATATACATCTGCACATGTGAAAATTATTTTTTACGCCTATATAATATATATATACAAGTTAAGACTTCTCCACCCTATATATATATCTGAAAATATACAACTCGTTTAAACATCAACCTAACAATGTTAGATCTGTAAATTTGCTTTCACAATTTTTTTGTTCTTCCTTCGATGGGATTCGAACCCATGATACCGAGATATGGTGACACCAAATCGCCTGCACTGCAGCCGTCCCGCTAGACCTCATGAACATCTAGGCTTCATAAAAATGAAGCTTTCAGTGGCCAGGTGTTAACTTTCCACATCAGTTATATATATACACATATGTATATCCATGCATCTCCTCTCCATGCCTTATATATCATGTACTGTAGTACGCAGCTAGATTAAAACTGATGAGGAAAGGTAACACATGGCCATCGAAAGCTTTATTATTGTGAAGCCCAGGTGGTTGTGTGGTCTAGCAGGACGGCTGCAATTCAGGCGTTGTGGTGTCATGGTATCTCAGTAGCATGGGTTCGAATCCCGGCGAGGGAAGAACAAAAAAATTTGCGAAAGCAAACTCACAGATCTAACATTGTTGGGTTGATGTTTAGACGAGTTGTATACACATATATATATATACAACTCGTCTAAACATCAACCTAACAATGTTAGATCTGTTAATTTGCTTTTGCAAATTTTTGGTTCTTCCCTCGCCGGGATTCGAACCCATGCTACTGTGATATCGTGACACCAAATCGCCTGCACTGCAGCCGTCATGCTAGACCATATATATAAATCTCACTAACAAACTTGCCTCTCTGAAAATCCATGATGGCAGGCAACTGCATGGACAGCACATCTCTCCTGTAGAGGCCTCGGAGCCAGCATTTTCTGTCAGCCTCACACAGGGCTGAGGAAGGCTTCGAACAACCAATTGAAAGCCTATCCACAATGTCATATATCTCATCTAATTTGCAATTCAGAACCTGTAAAAAGACCATGGTAACATTAGAATGTAAATACTAAAACCTCCAATTATAAATTAACAGCCTTCCAAGAATGGTTGTAGCCAGTTGGTGTAAAGAATGACACTTTCCAAAAAAAAAAGTATTTTATATGAAAATCTGGAAAGAATGTGGATATTTATATCAGAGCTGTTCAAAATCTACCAGAATGTGGGAACCAAAGAGATATTACTTTGTGACCTCTGAAAAAACTTTTTCTCTCACAAGAACAAGTAACCACTGTGAAACATTTTAAAGAAGAAATATTTACCCTTATAATTACCACGTCAGAACTTCTTACCTATACAGAAAGTAATTACAATAGAATCTAAAAAAATTCTTTATATACCCCCTCTTTACCTTTTCTGCTAACTGTTGCTGCTCCTTTGTTTCAAAGTGTTGCTTTGTCACTTCTCCTAGACTGCCTTTAATAATAAACTTAGCTAAAGGCTCTGTAAATACAGGCAAGCCAACTGTGCCCTAAAATTAGTAGTATAGAATGTTAGCCTTGTAGTGCAGTGCTAAACACATGAAGTACAAACATGTACTAACCCCTAGGATAGTGTTATAATTGGTTTCTGACTATCCTGCCCAAATTCTTATTCTATACAATAATTTTTGTATACCTCCTACAAGTTCCTAGTATTATTGTTCAAAATGATGAAATACAAAACTCTGCAGATTATTAATAAATCTCTTACCAGTTTCCTCAAAATTCTGTTCTCTGAGTGCCACATTTATTTAGTCATGATGTCTCTGAATTTCTTATTAACTGATATTAATGAAATTGTCAAGTATGATAACAGCACATTACTGTTAAAAAAATAATTCATCTTCATACTGCTTGTAAAATGAATGCATGACCCTGAGTATGATGCTGCTCGACTTTCAGCATCAGGGTTATCTAAGTCACATATCAGAGGCATTGACAGTCAGAAGTTAGGTTGCTGAATGACAACAAAGTTACATCAATTCTAAAGCTTGCTGAAATGATAATTGGAAAAATGTTTACTGTGGAATCTTTATTGTTCGTTGGATACCAATTTTCGTGGGTTTCGTGAACCACAAATTCGAAATTCAAATGTCCAGTGACTATCATATTTTCAATAGGCTTTGTAAACAGAGATTGGCAAAACCATGAAATCTAAGATCCACGAATATGCATATTTTCAGCGATCCACAAAAATTAATACACACAAAAATAAATGAATCCACAGTATTACCCAAAACTAAGACATGTTGGAGAGCCAAGTTGAATTTTTTATTCATGTTTATTTATAGCAATTCAAAGGACTATCCAATTCTTCTTACAAAGAACTATACTTCATTGGGCATAAATAATGAAATGTTATTCAACTCATGTCCTATAAATCAAGAAGTACCAACATATCAAAGTCGTATTGAAAAGAACTATACCTGGGCAACTGTACTACCAACATAGCGTCCAAGGGTCTGAAAGTCCTGGTTGTCTAAGGCAGAAGCATTTATGGAGAAACCGCTACCAGAAGCTAATGTCCAAAAAAAAATCATGGCATCATTTATATGCTTTAAGGACAAATTATTGAAGCTACTTGCTTAACTCTATAAATAAGCAGACTCTTTGCTTAATTTCAGAAAGAATATTAGATGTTTTTCTGAGTAAGCAGGTACTGATTTCATAGGTTCATGTAGTCATCTATGCTTAAACAAGACCAATCGATTTCTGCACCTGCGTTGCATTGCAGCTGTGATTTACAGATGCTGAGGAAAATGGGAGGAAACATTATGGAGTATATGTCTATTTGACTTGGTTAACTCTACTAAAAACCATAATTTTGATGATAAAATGTCGGGTTGTTGTCTCTTTGATACATTCCCCATTTCCATTCTCAATTTTATAATGCAGTTAAAAAGGTCTATATAATATGCTATGATGCAGTTAAAAAGGCCTATATAATATGCTATGATGCAGTTAAAAAGGTCTATATAATATGCTATAATGCAGTTAAAAAGGTCTATATAATATGCTATGATGCAGTTAAAAAGGCCTATATAATATGCTATAATGCAGTTAAAAAGGTCTATATAATATGCTGTAATGCAGTTAAAAAGGTCTATATAATATGCTATGATGCAGTTAAAAAGGCCTATATAATATGCTATGATGCAGTTAAAAAGGTCTATATAATATGCTATAATGCAGTTAAAAAGGTCTATATAATATGCTATGATGCAGTTAAAAAGGTCTATTAATATGCTATAATGCAGTTAAAAAGGTCTATATAATATGCTATAATGCAGTTAAAAAGGTCTATATAATATGCTATAATGCAGTTAAAAAGGTCTATATAATATGCTATGATGCAGTTAAAAAGGTCTATTAATATGCTATAATGCAGTTAAAAAGGTCTATATAATATGCTATAATGCAGTTAAAAAGGTCTATATAATATGCTATAATGCAGTTAAAAAAGGCCTATATAATATGCTATGATGCAGTTAAAAAGGTCTATATAATATGCTGTAATGCAGTTAAAAAGGTCTATATAATATGCTATAATGCAGTTAAAAAGGTCTATATAATATGCTATAATGCAGTTAAAAAAGGTCTATATAATATGCTATAATGCAGTTAAAAAGGTCTATTAATATGCTATAATGCAGTTAAAAAGGTCTATATAATATGCTATAATGCAGTTAAAAAGGTCTATATAATATGCTGTAATGCAGTTAAAAAGGTCTATTAATATGCTATAATGCAGTTAAAAAGGTCTATATAATATGCTATGATGCAGTTAAAAAGGTCTATTAATATGCTATAATGCAGTTAAAAAGGTCTATATAATATGCTATGATGCAGTTAAAAAGGTCTATATAATATGCTATAATGCAGTTAAAAAGGTCTATATAATATGCTATGATGCAGTTAAAAAGGTCTATATAATATGCTATAATGCAGTTAAAAAGGTCTATATAATATGCTATGATGCAGTTAAAAAGGCCTATATAATATGCTATAATGCAGTTAAAAAGGTCTATATAATATGCTGTAATGCAGTTAAAAAGGTCTATTAATATGCTATAATACAGTTAAAAAGGTCTATTAATATGCTATAATACAGTTAAAAAGGTCTATTAATATGCTATAATACAGTTAAAAAGGTCTATTAATATGCTATAATACAGTTAAAAAGGTCTATTAATATGCTATAATACAGTTAAAAAGGTCTATATAATATGCTATAATGCAGTTAAAAAGGTCTATATAATATGCTGTAATGCAGTTAAAAAGGCCTATATAATATGCTATGATGCAGTTAAAAAGGTCTATATAATATGCTGTAATGCAGTTAAAAAGGTCTATATAATATGCTATAATGCAGTTAAAAAGGTCTATATAATATGCTGTAATGCAGTTAAAAAGGCCTATATAATATGCTATAATGCAGTTAAAAAGGTCTATATAATATGCTGTAATGCAGTTAAAAAGGTCTATATAATATGCTATAATACAGTTAAAAAGGTCTATTAATATGCTATAATGCAGTTAAAAAGGTCTATATAATATGCTATAATGCAGTTAAAAAGGTCTATATAATATGCTATAATGCAGTTAAAAAGGTCTATATAATATGCTGTAATGCAGTTAAAAAGGTCTATTAATATGCTATAATGCAGTTAAAAAGGTCTATATAATATGCTATGATGCAGTTAAAAAGGTCTATTAATATGCTATAATGCAGTTAAAAAGGTCTATATAATATGCTATGATGCAGTTAAAAAGGCCTATATAATATGCTATAATGCAGTTAAAAAGGTCTATATAATATGCTGTAATGCAGTTAAAAAGGTCTATTAATATGCTATAATACAGTTAAAAAGGTCTATTAATATGCTATAATACAGTTAAAAAGGTCTATTAATATGCTATAATACAGTTAAAAAGGTCTATTAATATGCTATAATACAGTTAAAAAGGTCTATATAATATGCTATAATGCAGTTAAAAAGGTCTATATAATATGCTGTAATGCAGTTAAAAAGGCCTATATAATATGCTATGATGCAGTTAAAAAGGTCTATATAATATGCTGTAATGCAGTTAAAAAGGTCTATATAATATGCTATAATGCAGTTAAAAAGGTCTATATAATATGCTATAATGCAGTTAAAAAGGTCTATATAATATGCTGTAATGCAGTTAAAAAGGTCTATTAATATGCTATAATGCAGTTAAAAAGGTCTATATAATATGCTATGATGCAGTTAAAAAGGTCTATTAATATGCTATAATGCAGTTAAAAAGGTCTATATAATATGCTATGATGCAGTTAAAAAGGCCTATATAATATGCTATAATGCAGTTAAAAAGGTCTATATAATATGCTGTAATGCAGTTAAAAAGGTCTATTAATATGCTATAATACAGTTAAAAAGGTCTATTAATATGCTATAATACAGTTAAAAAGGTCTATTAATATGCTATAATACAGTTAAAAAGGTCTATATAATATGCTATAATGCAGTTAAAAAGGTCTATATAATATGCTGTAATGCAGTTAAAAAGGTCTATTAATATGCTATAATACAGTTAAAAAGGTCTATTAATATGCTATAATACAGTTAAAAAGGTCTATTAATATGCTATAATACAGTTAAAAAGGTCTATTAATATGCTATAATGCAGTTAAAAAGGTCTATATAATATGCTATGATGCAGTTAAAAAGGTCTATATAATATGCTATAATGCAGTTAAAAAGGCCTATATAATATGCTGTAATGCAGTTAAAAAGGTCTATATAATATGCTGTAATGCAGTTAAAAAGGTCTATATAATATGCTATAATGCAGTTAAAAAGGTCTATATAATATGCTATAATGCAGTTAAAAAAGGTCTATATAATATGCTATAATGCAGTTAAAAAGGTCTATTAATATGCTATAATGCAGTTAAAAAGGTCTATATAATATGCTATAATACAGTTAAAAAGGTCTATTAATATGCTGTAATGCAGTTAAAAAGGTCTATATAATATGCTATAATGCAGTTAAAAAGGCCTATATAATATGCTATAATGCAGTTAAAAAGGTCTATATAATATGCTATAATGCAGTTAAAAAGGCCTATATAATATGCTATAATGCAGTTAAAAAGGTCTATATAATATGCTATAATGCAGTTAAAAAGGCCTATATAATATGCTATAATGCAGTTAAAAAGGCCTATATAATATGCTATAATGCAGTTAAAAAGGTCTATATAATATGCTGTAATTCAGTTAAAAAGGTCTATATAATATGCTATAATGCAGTTAAAAAGGTCTATATAATATGCTATGATGCAGTTAAAAAGGCCTATATAATATGCTATAATGCAGTTAAAAAGGTCTATATAATATGCTGTAATGCAGTTAAAAAGGTCTATTAATATGCTATAATACAGTTAAAAAGGTCTATTAATATGCTATAATACAGTTAAAAAGGTCTATTAATATGCTATAATACAGTTAAAAAGGTCTATTAATATGCTATAATACAGTTAAAAAGGTCTATATAATATGCTATAATGCAGTTAAAAAGGTCTATATAATATGCTGTAATGCAGTTAAAAAGGCCTATATAATATGCTATGATGCAGTTAAAAAGGTCTATATAATATGCTGTAATGCAGTTAAAAAGGTCTATATAATATGCTATAATGCAGTTAAAAAGGTCTATATAATATGCTATAATGCAGTTAAAAAGGTCTATATAATATGCTGTAATGCAGTTAAAAAGGTCTATTAATATGCTATAATGCAGTTAAAAAGGTCTATATAATATGCTATGATGCAGTTAAAAAGGTCTATTAATATGCTATAATGCAGTTAAAAAGGTCTATATAATATGCTATGATGCAGTTAAAAAGGCCTATATAATATGCTATAATGCAGTTAAAAAGGTCTATATAATATGCTGTAATGCAGTTAAAAAGGTCTATTAATATGCTATAATACAGTTAAAAAGGTCTATTAATATGCTATAATACAGTTAAAAAGGTCTATTAATATGCTATAATACAGTTAAAAAGGTCTATTAATATGCTATAATACAGTTAAAAAGGTCTATATAATATGCTATAATGCAGTTAAAAAGGTCTATATAATATGCTGTAATGCAGTTAAAAAGGCCTATATAATATGCTATGATGCAGTTAAAAAGGTCTATATAATATGCTGTAATGCAGTTAAAAAGGTCTATATAATATGCTATAATGCAGTTAAAAAGGTCTATATAATATGCTATAATGCAGTTAAAAAAGGTCTATATAATATGCTATAATGCAGTTAAAAAGGTCTATTAATATGCTATAATGCAGTTAAAAAGGTCTATATAATATGCTATAATACAGTTAAAAAGGTCTATTAATATGCTGTAATGCAGTTAAAAAGGTCTATATAATATGCTATAATGCAGTTAAAAAGGCCTATATAATATGCTATAATGCAGTTAAAAAGGTCTATATAATATGCTATAATGCAGTTAAAAAGGCCTATATAATATGCTATAATGCAGTTAAAAAGGTCTATATAATATGCTATGATGCAGTTAAAAAGGTCTATATAATATGCTGTAATGCAGTTAAAAAGGTCTATATAATATGCTATAATGCAGTTAAAAAGGTCTATATAATATGCTGTAATGCAGTTAAAAAGGTCTATATAATATGCTGTAATGCAGTTAAAAAGGTCTATATAATATGCTGTAATGCAGTTAAAAAGGTCTATATAATATGCTGTAATGCAGTTAAAAAGGTCTATATAATATGCTATAATGCAGTTAAAAAGGTCTATATAATATGCTATAATGCAGTTAAAAAGGCCTATATAATATGCTGTAATGCAGTTAAAAAGGTCTATATAATATGCTGTAATGCAGTTAAAAAGGTCTATATAATATGCTGTAATGCAGTTAAAAAGGTCTATATAATATGCTGTAATGCAGTTAAAAAGGTCTATATAATATGCTGTAATGCAGTTAAAAAGGTCTATATAATATGCTGTAATGCAGTTAAAAAGGTCTATATAATATGCTGTAATGCAGTTAAAAAGGTCTATATAATATGCTGTAATGCAGTTAAAAAGGTCTATATAATATGCTGTAATGCAGTTAAAAAGGTCTATATAATATGCTGTAATGCAGTTAAAAAGGTCTATATAATATGCTGTAATGCAGTTAAAAAGGTCTATATAATATGCTGTAATGCAGTTAAAAAGGTCTATATAATATGCTGTAATGCAGTTAAAAAGGTCTATATAATATGCTGTAATGCAGTTAAAAAGGTCTATATAATATGCTGTAATGCAGTTAAAAAGGTCTATATAATATGCTATAATGCAGTTAAAAAGGTCTATATAATATGCTATAATGCAGTTAAAAAGGTCTATATAATATGCTGTAATGCAGTTAAAAAGGCCTATATAATATGCTATGATGCAGTTAAAAAGGTCTATATAATATGCTATAATGCAGTTAAAAAGGTCTATATAATATGCTGTAATGCAGTTAAAAAGGTCTATATAATATGCTGTAATGCAGTTAAAAAGGCCTATATAATATGCTGTAATGCAGTTAAAAAGGCCTATATAATATGCTGTAATGCAGTTAAAAAGGTCTATATAATATGCTGTAATGCAGTTAAAAAGGTCTATATAATATGCTGTAATGCAGTTAAAAAGGTCTATTAATATGCTATAATACAGTTAAAAAGGTCTATATAATATGCTATAATGCAGTTAAAAAGGTCTATATAATATGCTATAATGCAGTTAAAAAGGTCTATATAATATGCTATAATACAGTTAAAAAGGTCTATATAATATGCTGTAATGCAGTTAAAAAGGTCTATATAATATGCTATAATGCAGTTAAAAAGGTCTATATAATATGCTATAATACAGTTAAAAAGGTCTATATAATATGCTGTAATGCAGTTAAAAAGGTCTATATAATATGCTATAATGCAGTTAAAAAGGTCTATATAATATGCTATGATGCAGTTAAAAAGGTCTATATAATATGCTGTAATGCAGTTAAAAAGGTCTATATAATATGCTGTAATGCAGTTAAAAAGGTCTATTCATATGCTATAATGCAGTTAAAAAGGCCTATATAATATGCTATAATGCAGTTAAAAAGGCCTATATAATATGCTGTAATGCAGTTAAAAAGGTCTATATAATATGCTATGATGCAGTTAAAAAGGTCTATTCATATGCTATAATGCAGTTAAAAAGGCCTATATAATATGCTATGATGCAGTTAAAAAGGTCTATATAATATGCTATGATGCAGTTAAAAAGGTCTATTCATATGCTATAATGCAGTTAAAAAGGTCTATATAATATAATAATAATAATAATAATAATAAATTCTTTATTTAAAGAGGGTAAACACAGTTAGTTACAATCACTAATCTTCCCTGAGGCCCTCATATACATGTATGCAATACAAGTAAAAACAAAATGGTAATAATAAAAGAAAAAAGCAATCATACAACATATAAACACAATTGTATAGACATAATAGTTCAGTGTACATGTACCATGATTAAAAGATATAAAACAGTTAAATATCGCATGTAGTAAATAGACCTAGTATATACAAATCATTAAAATCATACATTCTAAGAGTAATACAATGTAGTTGCAATCATTTCAGACTGAATATTGGGACTGTCTCAAGTATTGTTTTATAATTTGTTTAAAAGAATAAGTGTTTTGCACTTTACGCATTTCATAAGGTAGTCCGTTCCATAAAACTGATCCAGAATAAGCAAAAGATTTTTTAAACAGTTCAGTTTTTGGCTTTGGAACTATCAAATTACCTTGAGTAACACCCCTTAAAGCATAAGGATTATTTACAGATATAAGTTGAAACTTTTGAATTAGGTACTGTGGTGCTTCTTTCCGCATACATTTAAATAGCAATAAATATTTATGGTATTTGATTCTGTTTTCTACTGTCATCCAACCAAGTTTTTTAAATAAGGGGGCTGATGGGGATAATGGGTCTGCATCAAGAATTAATCTTGCTGCTCTTTTTTGAAGTTTTAATATTCTTACTATCCCTTCATTTTTACATTCTCCCCAAATAATACAGCAGTAATCGATGAGAGGCAGAATATACCCATTATAATATGCTTTCCTGGCATTAATATCTAAAAATTTCTTTAATTTAGAAAGAAGGTATATTCTTGATGAAATGCTAGCACAAATTTGATCATATTTTTAATATATATTTAATATGCTATGATGCAGTTAAAAAGGTCTATTCATATGCTATAATGCAGTTAAAAAGGTCTATTAATATGCTATAATACAGTTAAAAAGGTCTATTAATATGCTATAATACAGTTAAAAAGGTCTATTAATATGCTATAATACAGTTAAAAAGGTCTATTAATATGCTATAATACAGTTAAAAAGGCCTATATAATATGATATAATGCAGTTAAAAAGGTCTATATAATATGCTATGATGCAGTTAAAAAGGTCTATATAATATGCTGTAATGCAGTTAAAAAGGTCTATATAATATGCTATAATACAGTTAAAAAGGTCTATTAATATGCTGTAATGCAGTTAAAAAGGTCTATATAATATGCTATAATGCAGTTAAAAAGGTCTATATAATATGCTGTAATGCAGTTAAAAAGGTCTATATAATATGCTATAATGCAGTTAAAAAGGTCTATTCATATGCTATAATGCAGTTAAAAAGGTCTATTAATATGCTATAATACAGTTAAAAAGGTCTATTAATATGCTATAATACAGTTAAAAAGGTCTATATAATATGCTATAATGCAGTTAAAAAGGTCTATTCATATGCTATAATGCAGTTAAAAAGGTCTATTAATATGCTATAATACAGTTAAAAAGGTCTATTAATATGCTATAATACAGTTAAAAAGGTCTATTAATATGCTATAATACAGTTAAAAAGGTCTATTAATATGCTATAATACAGTTAAAAAGGTCTATTAATATGCTATAATACAGTTAAAAAGGCCTATATAATATGATATAATGCAGTTAAAAAGGTCTATATAATATGCTGTAATGCAGTTAAAAAGGTCTATATAATATGCTATGATACAGTTAAAAAGGTCTATTCATATGCTGTAATGCAGTTAAAAAGGTCTATTAATATGCTATAATACAGTTAAAAAGGCCTATATAATATGCTATAATACAGTTAAAAAGGTCTATATAATATGCTATAATGCAGTTAAAAAGGTCTATTCATATGCTATAATGCAGTTAAAAAGGTCTATTAATATGCTATAATACAGTTAAAAAGGTCTATTAATATGCTATAATACAGTTAAAAAGGTCTATATAATATGCTATAATGCAGTTAAAAAGGTCTATTCATATGCTATAATGCAGTTAAAAAGGTCTATTAATATGCTATAATACAGTTAAAAAGGTCTATTAATATGCTATAATACAGTTAAAAAGGTCTATTAATATGCTATAATACAGTTAAAAAGGTCTATTAATATGCTATAATACAGTTAAAAAGGTCTATTAATATGCTATAATACAGTTAAAAAGGCCTATATAATATGATATAATGCAGTTAAAAAGGTCTATATAATATGCTGTAATGCAGTTAAAAAGGTCTATATAATATGCTATGATGCAGTTAAAAAGGTCTATTCATATGCTATAATGCAGTTAAAAAGGTCTATTAATATGCTATAATACAGTTAAAAAGGTCTATTAATATGCTATAATACAGTTAAAAAGGTCTATTAATATGCTATAATACAGTTAAAAAGGTCTATTAATATGCTATAATACAGTTAAAAAGGTCTATTAATATGCTATAATACAGTTAAAAAGGCCTATATAATATGATATAATGCAGTTAAAAAGGTCTATTAATATGCTATAATACAGTTAAAAAGGTCTATTAATATGCTATAATACAGTTAAAAAGGTCTATTAATATGCTATAATACAGTTAAAAAGGTCTATATAATATGCTGTAATGCAGTTAAAAAGGTCTATATAATATGCTGTAATGCAGTTAAAAAGGTCTATATAATATGCTGTAATGCAGTTAAAAAGGCCTATATAATATGCTGTAATGCAGTTAAAAAGGCCTATATAATATGCTGTAATGCAGTTAAAAAGGTCTATTAATATGCTGTAATGCAGTTAAAAAGGTCTATATAATATGCTATAATGCAGTTAAAAAGGTCTATTAATATGCTATAATGCAGTTAAAAAAGGTCTTTTAATATGCTATAATGCAGTTAAAAAGGTCTATTAATATGCTATAATACAGTTAAAAAGGTCAAAAGAAGAATATCAACCTGAAGTTGAGGATTTTGGAACCAGTTCTGCTCTTACCATTGCTGAGAGAAGATTTCTCCCACTGTTTCAAGACAAGGCTGTTAAGCTCTCTCAATAACCCTCCACCATCACAGCCATCCTCCGCCTCAAACTCAATATGTAACCTTGATCCAGGCTTAAAACGGGCAACTTCCACAAGAAGGGTGTCAATAGCATCTTCACGCAGGATTGAGATAATTGATATGTTCGGATCAAGCTTCAAACTGCATGCTTCAATGAGATCATCTATTTTTCTAGGCTCCTGAAAAGTAGTTGCTTATGTGCTATGTTCTAAATATTATGTGAGAAAATTAAATGATATGGAGTAAATAAGTGAATACAGAATCAATCACAAAAAAAAAAAAAACACTTTCATCCAGGGGTCACCCCATGGTCTTCAATCCACACCATGTACCAAGCCCTAAAGTGCCCCAACAAAAGTAAATTAATAAATTTTTATTACATTTATCTGTCATAATGACTTAATATATGACTTAATATTATATTTGAATTTGCAACAATGTCAAACATAACTAGAATTGCAAGCTATAGTTGATGTTGCCACTGGTCATTTTTGATGGCTGCATGTTGTTCACAATCATAAAATTAGCCAAAACATCAATTTTTGTTGAAAAAAGACAATGTTGAGTTTGTAGCCATCTGTAGCCCATCTTTCGAAATGGTTGCCAAAATATCAACAATTCTTACTATTTTTTCCCATCAATTCCACCTTCATAGCCTATTGAACAATTATACATAGTTTCATCATATTCTGCTTAACAGTTTTGGAGATAAATGACCATTTTTTTAAAAACATTTTAACGCGTTTTGACAGCTTTCATGACAATGACAGCTTTTTTGACCAAAATAAGTTTCAATCTTAACTGTTCAGGCAGAACTCTGCCTGTGAGAAAAAATTGTGGCCTGAAAAGAAGAATAACAATATTTATCGCAATTTTGTGGATTCTTCCTTTGATCTTTTTTTGTGATAACATACCTGCCAACTTTTGAAAATGCCCATGGGGGTTTTAGCGCGCGACAACAATTTCAAAGGTTGCAATTCTTTGCGATGACTATTTTGCACGTGCTGTTTTGTGGTCTATCAGGTTGGGAACAACACCTAGGGATACCCCCTCAATGTTAGGGTATTAAAAACCACTTTTTAAGTACAAATGAGCACACATTCATATTACTTGAAGACACTTTTCCCAAAGAACTATACATCTTATGATCTACATGTACTCATTTGTACTGAAAAAAAAGTGGTTTTTAATGTCCTAACATTGAGGGGGTATCCCTAGGTGTTGTTCCCAACCTGATAAAGCTGGTCCGTCTTTGTGTATAATTTTAAATTGGAAAAGTCAACAACTATTTAGTATTCTTACACATGAAAATAATTCCTGGTCTTACAGCTACATGTTCATATTTTCTACTGATATAATAACTAGAATCATGCAAATAAACTTAAGAAAAAGGCATGTACGCTCATCTTACAAATATGACACTTTTTCTAGACCACAAAACAGCACGCGCAAAATAGTCATCGCAAAGAATTGCAACCTTTGAAATTGTTGTCGCGCACTAAAACCCCCATGGGCATTTTCAAAAGTTGGCAGGTATGTGAAGTCTAGAAAGAAGCCCATTTCACTGAACCAGTTTACATAAAGGTTTCAGGGCCGGCTACGTCCTACCTCTTGGTGTGATGGTTTCTCACTATTCATTGAAGACCGATGTGTCTTCCTGTGATTTATTCTTACTCGCTGGATGGGTTGTTGTCCCTTTGAGTTTGACAAATTCCCATTTCGATTAATTTTTCTATTATTTAAGTTATCAAATCTTGAATTGTGAAGAAATAAGAATTTATTCAGATTGCTGCAATCTATTGTAAATATCTCGACATCTACTAGGTTTAAGTACCTTCATAGTCTCAATAGTAGAAGCACTACCAATAGTTGGAGTATCAGCAAATGTCTGCTCACCATTATCAGCTGTCTAAAAAAAAAATAGTGCAACAATATAAAATAAAGGGCTGCGCTTTAGCGCATGATACGCCCGTAGCTCTTTTAACTTGTCTTTTATGCTTTAAATGAATTTATATGATCAACTAGAAATAGTGTGAGCCCTGTCAAATACCCCCCCCCAAAAAAAAAAATAATAAATAAAAATGCACAAAAAATTTGGCACTATTAAGGTGGTACCTAACACTACAGGGAGATAACTCAGCAGAACGTTTAAATGACGTTGTGTTCTTAAGGGAATATTAAGCTTCTCAATGATCAAAATGAGTGTTTGTCAAACTGCTATATAATCTGTAATCAGTGTAATTTTTCTGATTAAACGGTTGGTTCAATTTTTTTGATTTTTTTATATTTTTGTCAAAGGGTCAAAGTAAATACTTTGTCAAAATTTTAAGAAAATTAAACGAGCCAAATTAATTTTAGTTCAGGTGTTAGGTACCACCTTAAGGCTATTCACCAAAGTTGCATAAAATACCCTTTTTATAAGTATAAAAATTCATTTCTTAAGAAAACGTAAAATCTAAAATTTATAAAAATGGAAAGGGAGCTTATGTCAATAGATATAAACAATTTAACAAAGTTGCATAAAATTTTGTGAAAGTGTTAGTTATTGTCCAAAATTGGAAAATCCCCCCCTTTTTAAGCATAAAAATTCATAACACGGAAATGTAAAATCTGAAATTTATAAAAATTGAAAGGGAGCTTAAATCAACAGATATAAACAACTCATCAAAGTTTCATGGACATTGGTGAAAGCCTTTTTGAGTTATTGTTCAAAGTGTTAAAAATCCCCCTTTTTTTATGAATAAAGCCCCATTAATCCAAAACTAAAAGTCATAAGAAACCTCAAATAAAAAAATAATAATGCATATGTTTTTTATAACTCAATGGATAGTTCTCATTATAAAACTTATGTACATATACTTTTTTCTGAAGAAAATTCTTTAATTTATTCATATTTAGAAAAAGTTTACTTATTGGAATTGCTTCCTTCCAGCAAGCAATTCCCCCGACATATTATCCGTATGCAAGGTGACCTCAGTGTGACCCATCTCGTAAAAATCCGGTGACCACAATACGCATGGATGTCCTTAAAATAAACTATTATCTGAATATACATGTTAAACACGTGCTCAATTTCCATGCTTTTTTGTTTATTTTTCGTCAATTGTTGACAAACATGTGACAATCGTTAAACTTCGGCTTCAAAACACGAACTTTAATTACCTGCCATATTTTCAACACTGACCGATTGAAAAAAAAATTGACGATTATACGAAATTTACACGAAAAAAGTGATAAATTCGAGCACAGAAGACTAAGTTTATGATGTTTGTATGCATTGGTTCAAGAATTGGAAGAACATTATTTTTCATCGGTCACTCGTTTCTTATGACTTTAAAATCTGAAATAAAAAAAAAACGAAAGGGAGCTGACGTCAACAGAAATAAATAATTCACTTAAGTTTCATGGAAATTGGTGAAAGTGTTTTTCAGTTATTGTCCGAAGTGCGGACGACGGATGACGGACAATGGTATACCATAATACGTCCCTTCTAAAAGACGAGCGTATACACACACTGTTAAATATACTTTCATTTAAAAGCTACTAATATCATCAGTAAACTGAAGAAATGATTAAAACTTGCTTTGTGGAAAGCGACTAGAAAAACTTTTATAGTTGTAGTGAGGCAGTGATAAAGCATTGCCAACTAGAAAATGTGTGTGTAAAACCAGATGTTTTGGGGTGCCGAAAAGGACTCTTGTGGTTTTGTACTCAAAATTCAAATTTTTATGGACAAAAGTGAGTTTTGTTCAACAAAAATGAGTTCTGTTTAATAAAAATTGTAGTATACTACAAATTTAAATTTTGTCATACAAAATTATCTTTCAGTGGACAAAAGTTTCTTTTGTCATGAAAAAAATCAATTTTGTATCACAGACTTGACTATTGTTAGGCAGACAAAAAAATCTAAGTTTCCAGTAACCCAACTGACCCTGTTTTTAAGCCCTGACCCTAATTATTTTATTAGATTAATCAAAACAAAAAAGGTATCAACCGACCCTGTTTTTGACACAGGCTTCTGTTAATCAACATAATAATTTATTTACCTTGCCTCTATTGTCACAGAAAGCCAGTAAACCATTTTATTAATGTTAAAAAGGTATTCCAAATAGGTTAAATCCAAGAAATTTGCACACCAGGTGCTTCAAAAACATTGCAAATGGCTGCACTTTGGGTATTTGAAACTAATTACAGACCCATCCTTGGAGAAAAACCATGATAATTTTCCAGATTTCATTAACAATGTAAAAAAAAAAAATATCAGAAATAAAAATTTAGAGACCTACTGACCTATTTTTCAAGATGATGTTACCGGTAACACAGATCTTTTTTTTTTTAGGCCTTACCGTATTTGATAAATGGGCTACAAAAGTCATTTTTGAACGAAAATTAGTTAAGTTTGGATTCTGTGAACTAATTTGCATACAAAATCAACTTTTGTGAGACAAAATTGAAACAAAAATGAATTTTGTCTCAACAAAAATGAATTTTGTCTCACAAAAGTCAATTTTGTTGAGACAAAAGTCAATTTTGTTAATTTTGTTGAGACAAAAGTCAATTTTGTCTCACAAAAGTCAATTTTGTCTCACAAAAATCAATTTTGTCTCACAAAAATCAATTTTGTCTCAACAAAAGTCAATTTTGTCTCACAAAAATGAATTTTGTCTCACAAAAGTCAATTTTGTCTCAACAAAAATGAATTTTGTCTCACAAAAATCAATTTTGTCTCAACAAAAGTCAATTTTGTCTCACAAAAATGAATTTTGTCTCACAAAAGTCAATTTTGTCTCAACAAAAATTAATTTTGTCTCACAAAAATGAATTTTGTTTCACAAAACTCAATTTTGTTGAGACAAAAGTCACTTTTGTTTCACAAAAATGAATTTTGTCTCACAAAAGTCAATTTTGTCTCACAAAAATCAATTTTGTCTCACAAAAGTCAATTTTGTCTCACAAAAGTCAATTTTGTCTCACAAAAGTCAATTTTGTCTCACAAAAATCAATTTTGTCTCAACAAAAGTCAATTTTGTCTCAACAAGTCTCATTTTTGTTGAGACAAAATTGACTTTTGTGAGACAAAATTCATTTTTGTGAATTTTGTTTCACAAAAATGAATTTTGTCTCAACAAAAATGAATTTTGACTCTCAAAAATCTATTTTGTTGAGACAAAATTTGTCTCAAAAAAAGTATATCTTTGTCTCACAAAAGTCGATTTTGTTTCTCAAACAATGAATTTTATCTACAAAAGAGAATTTTGTCTACAAAAAGAATTTTTATCATTACAAAATTGAAGTTCTCATAAAACAAGTCTGAATCACATAGTTTTGCAAGACGAAAATGGTTTTGTAATGACAGATTTGAATTTTGTAAACACAAAATTGATTTTGATTACAAAAAGTGCAAGTCCCATTCAGCACCCTGTAGATGTCCCTCCCATAGATTGTACTTTCCCAGATATAAACTCAACTCAAAAGAACTGAACCAGAGTCAATGAAGCATAAAATGTAGGTCAAAGTGACCTGAGAGTTTCTGAACCGTGGCACACTACCCATGACACTTCCACAGGTGAAGTACCATAACTATACCATGTCTACTTTCTGAGATATGGACCTTAACCAAAGTGTTATGTACGGACTGACTTATGGACAAGGGTAACACTATATGTCACATCCTGTACATGGTTGGGACATAATAAAGCAGTACACTAAAATGAAAAGGGTACAAATATATAACTTCAGTTTTCTTACCTCGCTTTCTGTCATCCAGACAGAATTTAGCACCGTTGGGCCAGTTATCCCAAAGTGTGACAATGGCTTGCCTGACAAAGACGACTCTAGTGCCATCTCCATTGTTGCACCCCTAACAGTAAAAAACTCAGTTGCACTTGACTGTGAGCCAATGAAGTCCATCAGCACCTAACGAAGAAAATAAAATATCATGAACTTCTATTCAAAAAATCTTTTGATAGTCACTGCAATATATTTGGTGATTTAATTCCTAGAGCTCATGATTCTTGTTGAAACAATGAAATATACTAACCAACAAAAGAAACGCCCCACTTATATTAATTTCGTTGGAATTTAAATTCAGATGCCAATATCTTTAAAGTTAATTATAGAAATGACTTGATATTTTGACAGAATGCTTCTGGAATCCGTTATGTATCAAATTCTGTGAAAATGAAGATTTTCCTAATTTTCATTTTTGATTTCTCCAAAAATGAAAAGTGACGTCATTTTGTGACATTATTGAATGTTTTATTCAAGCTCAAAATTGCCAGAATTGACAATATGGTCACATTTTTAACCATTTATAATATTCATCATGTTCATTGTAATGACAACTTGGAAGGGAGGACTCTAAAAATAAATGTTGATTCACACAATAAATTGTCTGTGGAATTTGTAAGAAATTGCCTAACACGCATGGAGCAGCTCCTGCATGATTTGTATAAAATATGTAGAGAATACAACAGAAAATCTACAGACCCTGCACAACCAACTTTGTTCAAAAGGGGTTCAAGTTGCATTGTTTCTGTTCATATTTTACTGAAATTTACCTGAATGTCCTGACATTCCAAGAATTTTCTGGACAGGACTCCCTCTTGCGTTCGTATCTTTATTTCAAATCCATGATCTGAATCTGTTTGCTCAGCGAGCAATCTTGTTTGCCTCCTCAATCTTATCTGTTATAGGAAGCAAGTAAAGTTAAAATTTGAGAATGAGAATATCAACACTTGTGTGAACATGATTAGATACTACTGTTCAAATGAAACATCAAATTCTAGAACACTAACAAGAAAAATTTTGCAATTTTCAATCACGTAAAAGGCATTTACCAAATATAAAAAATGGATGAAAATGATGAAATTAAGACTGTTCAAGCTATAATGCATACAGCTTTTAAAAGTGTGTCAAAATTTTAACTTAATCTGTTGTGAAATAAAAATTCTTTTTTTTCACGGCAGTGGATAATAAAAGGCTGCACTTTAGCGCATGATACGCCTGTTGCTCTTTTAACTTGTCTTTTAATGAATTTATATGATCAACTAGAAATAGTGTGAGCCCTGTCAAATAATAAATAAAAATGCACAAAAAAATTGGCACTATTAAGGCTACCTCAAATTTAACTGAGTTTGTTGTCTTAATTTTTCATCCATACATTCTATCTTGTTCACAACACACTTTCTGAGTACCAAGTACCTTTTATATTTATATTAAAGAACCTTAGTGTCAGAGCACGCTCACATACCCCACGTCCCCAAATTGTCATTGGAGAAATTAAATAAGTTTAAGAAAAAAAAATTGTATAAGAAAAATTAATTTCCTGCCAATATGCACATCTAAATAGTATGTCTTTATTATCTACAAAATTTCATGAAATTCTGTTATGTGGTTTCAGAGGAGTTGCGATGACAAACTGTTGCAGTAGTACATTAAAGTAAATAAGTTCAAAGGGGCGTAACTCCTAGAAAAAAATTGAATTGCAATTTCCCGTCGATATGCACAACTACATAGTATGTCCTTATTATCTGAAAAGGTTTCATGAAATTCTGTTGTGTGGTTTGAGAGGAGTTGCGATGACAAACTGTTGCAGTAGTACATTAAAGTAAATAAGTTCAAAGGGGCGTAACTCCTAGAAAAAAAATTGAATCGCAAATTTCTGTCAATATGCACAACTACATAGTATGTCCTTATTATCTGAAAAAGGTTTCGTGGAATTCTGTTATGTGGTTTGAGAGGAGTTGCGATGACAAGAAACAGGACTGACGGACGGACTGACGGATCAAAAACATTATACCCTCCGCAACTCGTTGCGTGGGGTATAAAAATGGAAAGGGAGCTTATATGAGTTATTGTCTGAAGTGTGGACAACGGACGGACAACGGTATACCATAATACGTCCCGTCTGAAAGACGACGGGCATAGAAAAATGACAAAAAAGACTACAATGACAATGAGGAGCAGCAAGAAGAAACAGTGAAAGTGAAGATGGTGAAAGTGACTCTACTGAAAGTTATGATCTAAATGAGGAAATAGGTGATGAAAGTATGTTATCATAAAATGATATATGCCTCAGGGAACAGTTAGAATCTCAGGGACTGCTAATGTGCTTTCATCCTTGCAACTACTCAATAATAAGTACTAACGTATGACATTCATGGAACCTATTTTTTACAAGAAATTTAATGTTTTAAATTCAACTAAAGATTTTACAAATTTTATGTTTTCATCAGATTTTATTAAGTGCTACTTGTTACATCAATAGATATAAACAATTCACCAAAGTTTCATGGACATTGGTGAAAGCCTTTTTGAGTTGTTGTCCAAAGTGTTGAAAATCCCCCCTTTTTTTATGAATAAAGCCCCATAAATCCAAAACTAAAAATCTGAAATTAAAAAAAGACAAAAGGGAGCTTACCTCAGTAGATATAACAATTCACTTAAGTTTCAGGGAAATTGGTGAAAGTGTTTTTGAGTTATTGCCCGGGCGTATAAAAATGTAAGTATAAAGTTGTGGGAATAATTCTTTCTCACACACATCACTGCATATACATTACTTACTAATTCAACTGCCTCAGCAGCTTCAGTAGCTTGCCTCCTTTCTGCTTCCTCTCTTCTTCTTATTTCACGGTCAATAGCCAAAACCTGTGCATACTCTCTGTCTTGCTCACAGCAAAGACAGTTACTACCAAGACCTTCCAGAGTGTGACCAGCTGGGCATGTCTGAAAATAAAACAAACACTTGTCTGTATATTGGAAAACAAATAACTATACAACAAACTTAATTATCTAGAGCAACTGGAAATTGATCAGCTCCATATAACAAGAACGCCAAGGGTACTCCAATAGTCAACCTAAACTTTGTTAACGTGAACTATAAAATCCTAATATACATATCTTCAACACATGAACAAACATAAGACAAATCAAAATCTTTCTTGCATTAAACTGTTGTTTTTTTTCTAAATCCATAGGCTGTAATTTTGCCAAATACCAGCTGACCCAAACAAACAGCAAACTTGATCTGTAACTCATCATAGTAGACTCATATTTCAAATTTCAGCTCAATATCTCAAGCTTTGTAGAAAAAAAACCACCCGTTAAGTTAAAACCTGACAGACAGAGGGACTGACCGACGGAGTGAGTACTAGACCTGCTTTCACCACAGGTGATGCAGGTAAAAACATTCTAGCATAAAACTGCGGGAATAGTTATCCCCTAAATAGGACAGACTGACAGATAAGGGTTAAAAAATATGCAACTAAACTTCAAGTTGTGGGGCACAAATAGATTAAAATAAGCCATAAAACCTACTCTATGGACACTAGTGCTTCTGTCAGCTTCATGACACTCCATTTCACCTGCTTTGTGGTTCTCAATGCCATCCAAGTTGTTTTCCTTGTCATCCTCATCGCTCTCCTTTAAATTCAAATGAAATAGAAATTTCATTAATCTTTTAAAGAGAAACTAGTGAATATGCACAATTATAGGCTTAACATCCACCACTGATTTTAGGCAGTGCAGTACACCAAAAACTTTTAACTAATAGTACGAAAACAGTAGGTTCTTCACTGGACCAAAGACCTTTTTAACGGACATAATTTGATATTTTTTTAGATAAACTTACTGGACATCTAGTCAAGTTCATCAACAACTTTTACTGGACCAAACTTAATTTTACTGGACTTTTGCCAATTTCAATAGATCTTCAGGATGACTGCAAAAAACAGTTTTAAAGCTTTTGTCTATTTGTTTATATGAAGTGTTGGCTAATTTTTACTGGTCAAAATCAATTTTTGTAAGGAGGGGTCGCATAGCATGGCGTAGCCACCTCTTCCATTAGCACACATCCAGAAAATGAACATCATTATGAAATTATTTAGGCAGTACATTTGCAGTGCTGTGCTCAGTGAAAAGTCCCAATATTCAAAACTGCCAAAGTTTGAATTAATGTTTTTCCAAAATATAATACTGATTCAAATAGAAAGAACTGAATGTTTTACTGAGAACAAACAAAATATTGGACATTTAGTACCCGGTCAACACTGTTGTATACAGTATTTATCTCCAGTTTTATGATTATCTGATGATGCATTTATATGTGGTTTTATAGCTATTTTGCTTAACTTTCCTTTAAATTGTGAGTGATAATATGTCTAGTATCATAGATGCCAACCCTGTTTTAACACAATCAGTAACAAATTATCAAATTTTACGTATTTTTGAAAAGCTTTCAGTTATCATTCATAAACTTACATTTACCAATAAAAATTACTGACAAGTGGTTGTTAAGTGATGTGCACTAAAATTTGTCATTTAACATGTTGTCTGTAGCATTAAATAATTGTTCAGATGTTCTCGACTGGTACATTTTCGTTTTGTCAAGGAGAAGTAGAGAAAGGGGGAAGGCTACTTCATAAAATGCAAGTTTGCCTCTTCGGAAGTCAGTTAGTTACTCAACAATTGGTTGATAACTCTCGAGAATTCGAAAGCATTACATTGGCATTTTCTAAATACCAGACCAGGACGGAAAAGTAATGATAAAAATCTGTGTATTACAAATTTAAAATTGAACGACGATGATTGGTAATCTGTAACTATTCCACTTTGAATGTAATAGCGTAGTTTTTATCGCAAAATCGGAAAACTACGCCAAAATCATAATGGTTGGCATCTATGCAGTATCACTGTACAGAGCTCATACGAACATATAATCTCTAAGGCTGTCTTCAAGGGACGAGTGCAATGATAACCCATATATATTGGAAACGCTGGCAGAGATCAAAATAAGCTGTGAACTTTCATGATTTACCAAATGCAATTTTGAGTAAAACTCTGGTGCTGTCAAATTTCAGGTCTGTATTTCGTAAGGATTTCAAAGCTTTTGTGTTAACAACAAATTGTTAACAGGTGACAGAAGGATAAAGTGAAAACTATAGGGTGCCTGCAATGCAGGATGTATTATAAGCATTCTTATCAGAACTTACTATACTTGATGCACTGGGGACAGGTTCTAGTGCCAAAATGTACATTCGTCCCTGTGGGCTCATGGTTATCAAGGTAGTTGCATCAAACCTGACACTCTTGGAAACAAATGGTTTCTTGAGACTTTTATTTCCTGGCATAACCTAGATGAATAATATGGTTGATTTAAAAACTTAAGAATTAATAAAACATCACATATTCTTCTTATAGTGATTCTGGCTTCTGTCTTAAATTTGTATTACCAGTTATCTTATCTGGACCTTTGAGTCAATTATTAGTCCATGTGGACTAGTGCAAGCGAAATGCATACGTGTATTGAGTTTCATCATGATGGCATACTTCCTTCTTGAAAATTCAACTTCAACCTGTAGGTTTACCTGGTATATTAGCCCCCTTTTTATAAGTTCATTACACTGTGTTTAAAAGGCTATTATTTTTTATAAATTTAATCAATTAAATTAATTAAGTATTTCATCGTTACAAAAGTAATCAGAAGTCATACTTCATTTAAAAGTGAGCTAATGCATTTCCCTTTATCATACATAGTTGTTCACACCTGGAACGGTGAACCGTGATGGCTAGAATTCACTGATTGAAGATTAAAAGATCAGAATGGAATATATGCTCATCTTTTACTGTCATTATCCCATCACCTTTGAGGTATTTAAATACCTATTGCCTGACCAGAATAAATTTAAATTGTACAATAGGTATTGTGAGAGCTCATCAACAGGTGGTCATTTAACTACCCAGTAAAAAAATCTTCACTATTCCTAAAAGGTAAAATTTAAATGACTGATAGCTAGCTTGCTTTCCTCATGCATCATGACCAATGTCCAGAATAGACTATTCTATTTAGAGATGGGACATTTTAAGCCATTTCTTTTTGTGTCTCAAAATAGTCAAGATGGAAATTTCAATCAGTGAATTTAGTTTATAAAAAAGGCGATATATGTTTGCTTCATGGTGTTTTTAATGTGGGATGTATTTTAAGTTTTTGATCCTAAATGGAATTAAAGTGTTTGTGAAATGGATTTTTTTGGATAGCCCAATTATTTGTGAATAATTCTACAAGATGAATTATGTGTGGCGTAGTGTTTTCTAATGGGATATATTTTCATGTTATATTAAGATTCCTGAAATGGAATAGTAGTGATGCTAAGTTTCATTTGATATTAAGGATCTACTTCAATTGGAATTACTGTTTAAAAATTTATTTTCAATATATATCAAAAAAAAGTACAAATGGCTTAGTGAATAGAAATTTCAATGCTTTATTCTTCATTATGAAAGTGGGATTTACCAGCAATGATTTATTTGTGATTGTAAGCAAAATGAATAAATATACAATACATATCTTTATTAGAAAGAACAAATAGTGTATTTAATGTAAAATATCCCATACCTAAATAGAATAGTTCATTCAGGACATTAAACATGAGGAAAGCAAGCTAGCTACATGTATCATTCATTTAAATTCATTTAAATTAGCTCTGTCAAAAACAAACCAGGTAAATCTACAGGTAGTTAAATGACCACCTGTTGATAATAGCTCTCACAATACCTGTTGTACAATTTAAATGGACAAATTGTATTGACAATTTTTAAACTGGTCAGGCAATAGGTAGTTTACTACCACAAAGCTTATTGGATAGGCACAGTAATTATCTCGAGTTTAACCACGCATTCAACATTCACAAAGTGTCACATAATAAGGGCTATTCCATTTAAACATAGATCAACCCCAAGGAAGGCATTTTGAAACCACTTCTAGTGGTGGGTGCCCTTTTCAAAGTTTTGATGAGGACAATCCTTCAAAATTTGTAAAAATGCTTCTCTGGGTGGCTGCCCTATTGTCATAGTGCCTTCCTGGGGGTTGATGTATGTTTAAATGGAATAGCCCTAATACCCATTGTCAGAATCAAGCATGTATTTTTAATACACTATTGATCATGTCAGTTTCATTTGTTTGTTTAAAATATTTGTAGTAAAAACATCATAAAAATGTTCTATTGTATGATTAACTTTTATTACTAAATTTCATATAAAAAATCCGCATATAAATCCTACAATCTCATTTTAAAAGTTGTATGGCTATCACTTGTTTTTAGTTGGTTGATAGCTACACTAAAAGTCGTTGATGCACTTTAAATGCCCTTATCATATATATGGCTAACGAACAAGACTCAAATGAGATTTATTTCACTCCCAGCATGCAAAAAGACTTCAACTACGTCAAATTAGTCAGGAAGTTTGAAGGAATAAAATTAATAATTCCCCATTTTCTTCTTTATTAGTTTTAATTCAAAATAAAACTTGGTGAATATGTTTTTTTTATGGAATTATGAACATAAGATGATAAGTGAAAAAACGTGAAGTTTCCCTTTAATGCCACCCAACTGAAGTCAATTTTATCAGCCAAAACAACATAAAATGTTTGTTTTCTTTTTTTTGTGTCTTACAATGCCTGGTCTAACTAATTAACAATCAAACCAAGCAGCACCTAAGATCAATCAATACCTGCAGATATGCGAAACTGAAATCCCCAAAAAGTGAATTTATTTCACTCCTTACAGCATCTTCTTTGTCAACAGAAGAAAATGTAATTTTTCCCACCATGTTCCTCTTTGCCAACTCTGTTATCATGTTTGACGTAGGCATAGTGTAGGTGTCAAGATGTGATGATGTTGTGTGAGGCAGTATTACAACGTCTTTTGTGATAACTCGTCCCCTCCTCTTTCCCTTGACTTCAACCGCCACTGCCCTTGTGCGCTTGGGACGTCTAAGAACAGGCTGTTTAAAAATATTTCAAATGAAAATTTGTATTATCATGCCAACTTATTTATGACATCAATAAAAATGTATACAAATTTACAGTATAGCTGTCCTCTTTTGCAAAACACTGCCTGCCATGAGATTTTTTTTTATAGTATATATGGTAATAACTAGATCATGTAAAGGCCAGGTGAACAGAGACTGTAACCATTATTAATACTTAAGACATGTCTCCTGCCACAATTTTGTTGTTTTTTTACACATGATTTCCCTTGAAATAATATAATAATTAATGTAACTTACAAATAAATACTCAACTTACCATTACCATACTCACCATACTTGATTGCTGCACAAAGTCATCTTCAGACTCTGCCCTCAAAAGGGACAATGTAGCACTAGAATTCTGAAAACAAACATTCATCAAGCATTCTTAATATATTGCAAACAATACATGGAACCCTACTGGCTTCAATGGGTGCAGCTTGTTGATAAGACCACACAGGTTGAACCCTGAACAGTAAAGACAAGTATGGACTCGGACTAACACATGACTCGTCAAAAATCTGTATATCAAATCAATATTTTTAAGCTACATGAAAAAGAAGTTCTGAAAACAGATAGTTTGGGCTTTTTTCTAAGTCCAAGGACCTACAAATCATAAGACTAGAACCCAATTGAAACATTATCTGTAATTATTCATAAAAAGACAAAGTGAAATTACAGACTGTTTATCATTTGTAAGTTTGTTAAAATATTAAAACATCAATTGACATGACTAATTGGCTCAATAAACACTAAAACAGTAAATGTTATGTAATCATGACACACCCCAATCCGTTAATCTGCAGTGGTTTCTTGTCACGTATCAAATAGTCTACTGATTGAGGTGGCACCCAACACTTTCACTACAATAAATTTGGCTCATTTAATTTTCATAAAATTTTGTCAAAGTATTTTCTGTGACACTTTAACTAAAATATGAAAATATAAAAAAATTGAACCAACCGTTTTGTCAGAAAAATTACACTGGTTATATAGCAATTTGACAAACACCAATTTTGATCAATCGGAAAAGCTTAATATTCCTTTTACAACACAACATAATTAAAATGTTTAGCCGATTTTACAGAGTTATCTCCCTGTAGTGTTAGGTACCACCTTAACAACAAAACACAACACCTACAGCATTAGATGCTCTTTTGATCAAGTCATTTCTTTCATATAATTGTGTAACTGTTTTAACAAGCCTGCACGTGAATTGGCTCAATGACACTAATTGCATATCTAAAAACTATACTCATAAAGTTAACATGCTAACATTCCTAAGGTTCATGTATAATGAAAGCCGTAAAAGGGGACGGGCGTCAATTATAGAACTAGCATATGCAAATATTATAAATCATTGATGTAATAGAACTTAAAATGTACTAAGAAAGTTCAAGGTAGATATTAATTGTCAGGAAAATATGACACAACATGCTTTTGTATTTAACTTTTTTCACTTTATAATTGTAAAATGGTAATTTTAAAACAGTCGATGTGGATTTAGTTGGTAATTAAATCGCAAGAAAAAGACAGCAAGAAAATAACCTGGTTTACAGTATTTGTGTAATTAATAAATTCTCTAAGTCCAAAGACCATAACTTCACCAAAAATCATCAGACCAGGACATAATTCAAAACTGATCTGTAACTAGTCATAATAAAACTATAAACCTGACGCTGAAAAGTATAGAAAACTGATAATTTTTGTGGAAGTCCTTATTAGTAGGACCACAACAACAAAAAATCATCCTACATAAACCAAATTTGAACTTGATCTGTAACTGGTCATGTTTATTAAACTATATACCAAATATCAAATCAATATCTTCAAGCACGATTTAAAAAAGTGTGGAAAACTGATTTGCGGTGACTGATGGACAGACAGACGTGAAAACATACTAGCTCTTGATGAAGTTTAAGAATTAAGATAAAATTTAAAAAAACAAATTTTTTTGATTTGTCCAAAGAACATGAATGTCAACGCCTAAAAAAAGTTTGGTGAACAGGATATTGACATTCCACCTTAATGAAAGTTGCAAAAACACACATTACAAACCCTCATGCTGACGCTGTATGCACGTTTTTTAATCATTCCCATGGACAGTTCTTACGTTTTAGTTCACAAAAATGTAACACTGAAATTCAATGAAATTATATAAACTAGAGGCGCCTAGGAACCTGAATCCCTCAACTAATTACCTTAACCTACATGTTTCAGGGGCCATAACTCCAACATCTGTCAACCGATCTTTCTGAAAATCTTAACAATCATTTTGTGCAGAATACTCTAAGAAACAATCATGCAAACTATTGGATGCAAGGTGATTGCAAAAGCTCACCCTACCTTTGAGGAAGGCGAGCTAAAAATGTCTGGAAAATAGAGTACAACTCATGCTAAACATCAAATTTCAAACCATTCTCATGGACATGGAAAATTCCAAAGTATTAGCTGAGGAAAATATGCAGGACATACATTAGCACCTACAGACAGAACAGAAGGTAAAACTTACATCAACCCATCAAGACGGGGCAATAAAAGGCGGCATAAAATAAGCAATTATCTTACCATCCTTGCCGATGGTATACGTAAACGGCTTGGGGAAAAGATCTGCCTTGGATGTGACTGCTTTGAGCTCTCAGTCTGTGATGCAATCTGTGACTGTCTCTCTGGTTGAGTTACTTCAGACTGTATTGACAAAGCATCTGATGCTGATGAAGATTGAGTGGCAAGCAATGGTTGAATAGTCTGCAGGAACTGGCAGAAAAAGGATAGATAGAACATTAAATATTTAATTAGTAAAATTTAAACTAATAAATTAATAGGGAATATGCCGGAAGGACAGACAGATGGACATACAGATGGACAAGGGTAAATCTTAATGCCCCTGTCATCTTACGGGGGGTGGGGGTGCATACGAAACTCTATAAATATAGATCTTTGCCTCTTTGCTAAGCTTCTGCACCATTCACTTAAAATGATTCAATTTATGTCCCAAACCATTTCCTGTTCATTTATAGGATATTCAAACTACAACTCGGGGAAAATAAATAAATGAAGAATGTGTATTAAAGGACTTGGATGTCCATGCGGGCAAAATGGATTGAATCATGCATAATCGGGACAAGAACAAAATGGAAAAGGAGAATTACTCAGGAACAGTGAAAGTGACGCCACCCAAATAGGAACAAGATCTGTGTTTTATGGTACTTAGCATTTCATATACTATCTTTTCTCAGGTAAAAAGGGGCACAACTCAAGAACGGCAAAAGTGACAGTACCTAAATTTGAACCTGATCTGTATTGTGTACATTGTAGTACGTAATAAACATTTGTGTATAAGTTTTAAATCATTTGCCTTGGTTGAGGCAAACATTAGTTATAGAACAGGACCCAACTATTTTTCATATATACATGTACATAAAGACAAGGGTAAAGCTTAATGCCACCGTCAATGTACAGGGGGGGGATAAGAACAGTATGGTCCCATACATGTAACTCCAACAAAATTGGTTGATATTAAAATGGAGGTGCAGTATGATGTAGTACTTATGGAAACTAGCGATCCTGAAAAATTTAAAGAAATCGGATTAGTGGTCGATGAGGAATTGCATCCACAAAATGTTCCCTTAGTGTACAATAATAAGAAATAGTCAATTAGTCACATAACTCCGACAAAAGGGGTCAGTTCAACAACAACAAAATATGCGATACATAGTAATGGTGGCCTCTAAGTAAGATTCCAAGGATAACAGCAATTATGTAAAGGCATTGTTTGATAAACCATGCACCCTTAGAATCGGTACTGCGTCTATCTGGCCCACAGTAAATGTTTCAGTGCGTTCTTTATCATTTTACTGTGTCAATGAAGCCAAGTGGCAGCCTAAAGTGATCCCTGAAAGTTTGGACAGAATTTCAGTTATCAAAATTGTTGGTTTAGGCAGACTTTAATGTACAAACAAATTACTCTGTCTCATGGTGTTCAGTTTCATTCATATATTAAATTCTTACCTGTCCAAATTGTTGCAACAACACACTGTTGTTAGCAGGTGGTGGAGGATCATTATTCTCATTCATCACAACTCAATTGTTCGGCAAAGCTTTCTTTGAAAATAAAAAAAAAAATTTTTTATGCATTCAATAGGAAAATCTACTAAAAATTATCAATTACAATTTCAGAATCTATACAACTGATTATCCATGACGATTACTTGCTCAAGAGCCTTTTAATTTTTATAATTTGTTTGCCAACACAAAAATATAATTGATTCTAAATTTTGAGGGAAAAAAATATTCAAAGGAAGAAGAAAAAATATTCTGAGGGAGGATGCATACCATAAAAATAATGTTAAGAGGGTGGTGAAGGGTTATATTCGTGCAAGGTTTCCAACTGTTTTAATTTACTGTGTTTTCGTGTTTAGACATTTTATTTCTCCTTTTCTTGTGTTAGGGTCAGTGTGTGTGCTTCGTGTTTCCCCTTAAATATTTCCCATTTTTCGTGTCAGTTAGCTTCAATTTCTCGTGCTTAAAATATCACACATTTGATTGAAAAGTAGGCCAGAAATGATTTATAAGTCAGCCCAGCACTAAAATGTGACTCAAAGTATCCATGATCATTGATAATGACTGCATGATCTCCAATAATGGCTGAATAATAACTTCTATCACTTATTGCTTTAATATTTATGATCTTATTTCTCGTTTCACAATTTTATTTCACATGTTTCGTGTTCAGTTCCCCCCTGTTAAGTTTGAAAAAATAATTTGTTGTGACGTGTCTTAAAAATAAATATTTGGCCAGAAAAAAAAACATGACCCCCCCCTTTTAAAGTTAAATGATCAGTCCCTTCTGTAGGAAGAGTTCATGTGTTTTCGTTATTTTTTGTTTATTTTTTACAACAATCACCATTATTTTTTTTCCGCCTCGCTCTACTCGGCAGCAATACACTCCATTATTTAAAGAAGGCCATCGTCATTTGCCGGCTCAACGAAATGTCCTTTGTAATCTCTATCAGTGTTATCAGTTCTCGACAATGTAACAAACTTTTTTCCAGTTGGGCCAGTTCTTCAAATAAATGTGGTCAAAGTTGATTGTGTTAATTTAGTAGATACTTGTATCCCCTTATCCTCACGATGTTCTCTTGCGTAAATAAAAAAAAATCATAACATCCGTTGTTGTGCTCAATTTTGACATTGTGTGCAAAAGGTCATCAGTTCTTGATTGTTGTCAAAAGTATAGTATGGTATGCATGTTTGATATTAATAGAAGATTTAAAATTACTCAAATTGAAGAAAAATATCAATTAGTATCATTTGTCTCTAGAAATGAATAATAATTTTTTTTTAGCCTTATTGGTCAATTTAGACATCTTTAACAGATATCCTAGGAATTATCTCTCAAGGACAAAAATAAAATATATGCATTGAATATTTATAATTATCTTTAATACATATTTTAGATGGTTTTAAATTAATAAACCAATTCTTATGTGTTATAAGATGTTGTCACAGCTGTTATTAATTTTTACTGTCATAGTAACAATATTTAAGGGCATTACTTTTCCGATAATTGAATTGGATTAAATTTAAAAGTTCATAAGATATGATATTTAAAAACTTGCTAGGCCAAAATTAAAAATATGTTTGTTTCCCTTTCCCCCCCCCCCCCCCCTTCCTGAAAATAATTTGTTTCAATTTTTGGAAAGTGCTTGAAAGCTGAAGGATTGATAATCTAAATAAAATTAAATACAATAAAATTGAGCACAAACAACTGATAAGTGGCCTGGACTGGACAAGTCAAACAATGGACCACTTTCGAGTTCATCCGTCACCGGCAAAAACTCGTCAATTATGCACTCCTTTATGACGTCACTTACCAGATAGAGGAGCTCGCCTGTATCCCTGCACTATTTACGTTCATCAAGCGTCTTAGTGATCGTCTTTGTGCAGGATAAACTAGAAATAATGGTTGCTCTGTAGGTACTTACTGACAATTCCCTAATGACAGCAGTGTTGATTGTCAATTTTGAGAATTCAATTTGCCGAATAATTCGTACAATATAGAATTATAGTTTTCCAACCACTCTCTCAACATTGGGAGGAAGTGACGACGCCCCTAAACGCAAAAATGACGGTGATAAAGGCGCGTATAATTGACGAGTTTTTTCCAGTGACGGATGAACTTGAAAGTGGTCTATTCATGTGACCATGCTATGACAATCACTACCAGTTCAAAAAAAAAAAAAAAAAAAGAACCTGCCTTCCTGGTCTGTTTACAAAGGGTAGACCCGGGGGAGGGGAAACAGACATTCTTTTAAATGTGGTTTTATTTAGGGACTGTTCAATATTTATCTGCGAGATTGGCATGTGCAAACTTGGGCAGGGCAAAATCATTTTTTACTAAGAATAGTGACAGGGGCAGACCCTAGCTTTTTTGTTGGGAAAAATCAAACTGTTAATGGGGGACTCAACCTTATTTCTATTAATTTATATATAAAATATTCAATTAACATTTTAATATATATAAAACATTAAATATTTCATTAACTTTATCAACAACTAAACTCCAAGAGGTGAACCAACGCCTGTGTGAATCATTTCGATAGAGTCCCTGAAGTGGATACCTTGATATGCCGGGTTGTCAAATTATGCAAATGAATGCAACATTTAAATAATACTCCAAATTGACAACAACACTTCAAATGGTCTGCAATTTTATTTGCTGTGGTCTACATGTATCGCCTGCAAGGCAGGCTTCATCAGGACAATTTTTATACAGAAATTCATCCCTGAAGTACTCAAAGTGGTGCATTAAATTTGACGTCATGGTGAGAGAAACAATGAAAAGTGAAATTAGCAATAGAGTTCTAAATAGATAAGATAAATATAGAAAATTAAAGTTTCTTTACAATGTAAATTGAGTTCGTTTTACTATTATATGATACATGAAATTGTTCTAAAGCCTAGCTTGGTATCTAATTTGAAGTGTTGTTGTCAATTTGGAGTATTATTTATCAACAATTGTTTCCTATCAAATAGTTTAATTCCATTTGCATTTAACTTCAAATTTTCAAATCTTGTGTTAAGTAATCACAAAATGTAATATTTAGGACTAATTTGCATGGAGTATGCTTGTAAAGGTCTGTAACAATCTTATGACTTGAAAAAAATAACAGTTGCTATCACTGACAGTCATGATTTACTGAAAACAATTGTAGAATTTGCCTATTCAACATGTAGTATATATCTCTAAATGAGTTAAGATTTTACATGTATTGTAAGAACAGTATAAACATGACATAATGGCCTTATTCTATGAAAATCTCAGGTCATTTTATGAAGTTACAGAAATTCTCAAAGTTGACTATTAGCATCTGAATTTAGTCCTAACTGAAAATTCTCATTTTCTCTTTTGATTTAAAAGGATAAAATTTGACACCAATAAATATAAATGAAAAACAAATTTTCCAATATGTACATGATGTAAGAACAGTATAAAAATATTGAAAAAGGAGACAAGTTGTATGAAAATCTCACATAATTTTTTAGAGGGGACAATAAATGAGCATTTCTGACTGTCAACAGTTTGGTGGTGCATTCTATAATGAATTTTCTTTTTTTTCTTTTTTTATATTATAATTTTCTTTATTGAAAAGCACTTTACGCCCATATGGACCAATGGCTTAAAACATTATACATAATATACAGTTAACATAAAACAATGAAAATAAACAACGGAGACACTTTGAACTATAATTTGTCTTTTTTTTAAATCAATATATATATAAGAGATTCAAATTATATCAAGGACTCCCTGCCCTCAGTGTTAGTGATTTTTTTAAAAAGGAGCCTAATTTGCAAGTGTCCTGTTTTGTTTCAGGATTGAGGATATGTTTTAATTTATCTATATCATTTAAGTTATTATATTTATTTTCATTTAAAAATTCTTTTCTTAAATGTTCCTTTATTTTACATTTAAAAAAGAAATGAAACTCATCATCTAGTACATCACAATGTGTACATAGTCTTAAATCTCTGGGAATTTTCCTGTATAGATCTTCCAGTTTCTATTAATCAGCAGTGGTCACTTATTTGAAATTTAGAAATTAGTTGTCTATATTCAAAGTTTTGAGAAAGTAGGTATGGTTCAAAGTTATAGCTTTTCTTTATTTTTTTAAAAAGTTGGAGTTTGCTATTCTTTTGTAAATTTAATATTTTATCATTATATAAATTTTCATAGGAGTTTTCTAGATTTTGTTTGTATATTAGCCTATTATTTTTATCCTTATTTTGGTTAACAATTTCTAAATCATTTTGACTTCTGACATGATTTACATAGGAGTACCAAGAATAAATACCTGCATTATGTAAAGTTTTTGCCAAATTTAGTGTCTCTTTTAGTAAGGGACTAGTTTCTTCCCTTAATAGTCTATCATGAAAAAGAAGAGTTTGTCTTTTTATAAAGCAATCAATAGGGTAGCTGCCTAATTCAGATCGAGCACCTATATTTCAAGAGCATTTTTTTGCTCCTAAAGTTAACTTATTAAATTTATTTAGTACTTTATCAGGTGGACTTTTGTCAATGAAATTAAGAGTATCTACTTTTTTGTTATTTTTATCTCCTTTAATTGAAGCTTAATAAAAGGATGAGTATGCATCCATATACCATATTTCACTGTTATAAGTTAATATAGGTCTGACGAGTGAGTTAAATAAATGGTTTGACAAATTTACAGGAGTCTGATGAATCGAATTACAATATGTTTTTATAGAATACATTACTTTCATAGATTTTTTGGCTAATTCTTGTGCTGAATGAATAAGATTTCCATTCTGACTAATAATATTACCATGAAATTTAAATCCAGTGCAAACACAAATACCACTCTATAGAGGGATAATTTTATCCCTCTAAAGAAGGTTTATCCCTCTATACAGGTATAATCACCATCCAGGGGGGTTTGTTCCCAACCTGTTAAAATCATAGTTTTAGTTTTTTTTCAATTTACAGTTACCTGCCATTTATCACAGTATTGAGACAAATGGTTTAAACTTGACTGAAGACCCTCTTTAGTTTCAGACATTATCAAAATATCATCAGCAAATAGGAGACTTCGAATATTTGTCTTCTATTTTCAAGGGATCACAGTCATCCTGTTTAAAAATTTGAGGTAGATCATTTATGAAAATGTTGAATAGGGTGGGACTTAAATGAGAGTCCATAGAAAAAAAAGTATACCGAAAATATATTTTTAAATGATTTTGATAACTATATAACATACATAAATTGGTGGTATACATGTACTCCACCTCCAGCTTATTTGGTGATTCTCAGGTACATATGATTTCAAAAAAGAGAAACAAGCTTAGAATTATAGATTTTTTTTTGTAATAAATGGCAACTAATTTTTTTACAGAAATGTTTAGATGGGCGGTGAAAACATGTGCGATTTCGCGAAATTCGTATAAAACAACTGACGTCGGATGTATCCTATTTATATATACATTACACAGTGTTAGCCAAAGAAGGACGTCATATTAGAATAAACAATATTGTACAAAATGTCCTATATTTGCTATATACATACTTAATAAGGTATCTATACTTACTTTTCAGTCTTTTGCAGAATAGCGCATAATCCATATGATGTATCCTTGAACCTGCGAGACCCGCGGTTACTATATCCAATGAGAGGCCTTCTTACTTCTTCGTGATGAGAGAATTCATTTGCATACAAAATTGAGTTTTGTGATACAAAATTGAGTTTTGTGATACAAAATTGAGTTTTGTAACACAAAATAGACTTCTTTGTTAAATTTTCACTTCTGTTTAACAAAACTCAAAAATAAACACAAAATTAAATTTTGTCACAACAAAAATGACTTTTGTCATTACAAAAATGACTTTTGTCATGACAAAAATGAATTTTGTCGACAAAAATGAATTTTGTCATTACAAAATTCACTTCTGTGTCACAAAAGTCAATTTTGTCCACACAAAAATAAACACAAAATTGAATTTTGTGTGACAGAAGTCAATTTTGTCATGACAAAAATGAATTTTGTGACACAAAAATGAATTTTGTCATGACAAAAATGACTTTTGTCATAAAAATGAATTTTGTCATGACAAAAATGAATTTTGTCATTACAAAATTCATTTTTGTCATGACAAAATTCATTTTTGTCATGACAAAATTGACTTCTGTCACACAAAATACAATTTTGTGAATTCTGTGAAGACAAAATTGACTTTTGTGACACAAAATTGACTCTTGTGGCACAAAATTGACTTTTGTGTTAAATTTTCATTTCTCACGATTTAACAAAACTCAATTTTGTCTACACAAAAATAAACACAAAATTGAATGTTGTGACAAAATCTCAGTTTTGTATGCAAATTAGTTCACAGAATCCAAACCAAACCTGTTTTGCATACAAAATTGACTTTTGTCGCCCAATATTCAAATTAGGTAACAAAAGTAAAGTCTGTGTTACAAAAATGAATTTTGTCATGACAAAACTAACTTTTGTCCACCGAAAGATAATTTTGTATGACAAAATTGAAATTTGTAGTATGCTACAAATTTTGTTAAACTGAACTCGTTTTTGTTGAACAAAACTCACTTTTGTCCGTACAAAATTGAATTTTGTCGACAAAACCACAAGAGTCCCATTCGGCGCCCCGTACGTTGGACCTGTTTGATGTTGTTCAATTTACCACGACTCTTTGCTTGCGGAAGCATAGGAATGAGTAAATCCAACATTGCATGTGTTTACCTGGTTTCCTGTAACTGTTTAATTTTGATTTAATAGCTTATATGAGGTTTTTTCAAAATATGAAATAAATATATCTGTAAGGTGTTCTTAACGATTTTTTGCAATCCTTGATGACAGCACATACATGTAATTGCAACTGTGACATTAACGTAAATATATAACAAGAAGATGTGGTATGATTGCCAATGTGACAACTCTCCACAAGAGACCAAAATGACACAGAAATTAACAACTATAGGTCACCGTACGTCCTTCAACAATGAGCAAAGCCCATACCACATAGTCAGCTATAAATGGCCCCTAATGAAAATGTAAAACAATTCAAACGAGAAAACTAACGGCCTTATTTATGTAGAAAAAAATGAACGAAAAACAAATATGTAACACATAAACAAACGACAACCACTGAATTACAGGCTCCTAACTTTGGACAGGCACATACATACAGAATGTGGTGTGGTTAAACATGTTAGTAGGATACCACCCCCCCTAACCTGGGACAGTGGTATAACATTACAACCGATGATAAGAACGAACTATAAAAATCAGATGAAAAGGCTTAACTCACCAGATGGACACAAATACACTTGAAGTGGACGTGGCCGGGTACTTATGCATCCCAACAACAAAAAGACATTAGGTAGTACTCGCAGTTAACTGATAGCTAGTTCAAAGCCACTAACAACTAACAAAAAATCATGCATCTAAGACGTAAACATTGATGATACTATAATAATCTAGACGGTAACACATTATGTTGTTGCATACTATATGTTGCAGCATCCTGCAGTGAATGCATGTTTGAGATACTTAATTAGCGGAAATGCACAAATGTCTCCTATTGTCCATTCATCAGGTATCATGCTTGAATTGATGATTGTTGAAAAACTGGTGAATAATAATATGACAGATGCTTATTCATTTTATATTTTTTTACCTTCTATGGCCTATTTAGTCTGGCCCTCATACTTTTTATGTATAATATTGAATTTTGTTTTCGCCCATACTTAAGTTATTATGTCTTTCCATTTTGGATACAGTTTATTTAGTGGTACATATTTAGTTGATGACTTCTTAGTTGATACAATTATAGTGATATACAAGTTAACTTTTAAATTTAAATAACTTATTTCTATTTTTATTCTCATTGGAATGTGCAAAAGTGACCCAGACCTACCAATTCCAAATGTGTACTGCTTCGAAACGGATACATGTACTTACATCCGACCACTTTTGACTTACATCACGTAGTCTGCTGATGTTGCCGCGCATCTTTTTTTCATCTCGAGGCTGTTGCTCAAATTAATTTGAATTAGCCTAACGACGCAATTTTTACATATTGCTTTCTGACGTTAAAATTTGTTCATATTATATCTGAACATGGAAGTAATATTACTTCCATGATCTGAATGAAATAAAAGTATAAGCTGTCAGCAGGGGAAAATAATGCCCCAATTTGTCAAATTTATAAGATCTCTTTAGAGGCCCCTCATGGGGGGGGGGGGGTCCTAGTAATCACATAATCACCATTTTTTTGCCAATATAATCACATAATCATTAAATATTTGCTTATCTTTAGTAATCAAATAATCATAAACTAAAAATACAGTCCTAGGTAATCAAATAATCATGAAATATTTTGCTTAATAATCAAATAATCATTAAAAAAACGGCCAAGTAATCACATAATCAAAAACCCCATGAGGGCCCTCTCTTTACCGCGGTTGAAATAGAATATACCTTAATTTATACTTATTTACGACAAAATATAACCTGCCCATAAAATTTTATGCATTTTATTATGTAATTTGAAACAATGAAAGAAGTTTGAAAGAACTCCCTACCATAAAAGAGTCGATGACACGTAATTGTTATGTGAACCGCATACACAAAAGATTCAAAGAAAACGTAAGATCACGTAAGGTCATATACAATTTTACTCCTAAGTTGATAAATCTAAAGTTTGTTAGATGAATGTATAATGCACACTACATTAGGTGTAAAATCCTCGAGATAATTTTAAATGATAAAGAAGTATTTCAAGGCCAGAGAGGTTTCGAATGATGCAAAAAATCTGTTGGTCGTATCCGCTTGCACAAATACAAGTATTGTACCAAACTATAACCATATTTCATCATAAGTATTTGAAATATAACATGAGGGGATTCGTGTATGTGCTCCCGATCTTTATTTGTTTATATATGGACCACTAGAACACACCTGTGATATCGCGGGCGCGTGACTGAATTAAAGTATATAACTATGCGTAAGCCTTATTTTAGTATTGGTATTGTCATCTGATAAAGTCATGCCGATTATAAGATACACAGTTTTCTCTGCTTTGAAATCTTTCTGTTTGAACCAGTCGACCTGGAACTTATCAATTATTGGTAATATTAATTATTTGGAAAACAAAAGGTCCTGGAATGAAGTATTTTTTAATCAACAGCATTGTCCTATATTAGTTGTAAATAAAGTTGATTTTTTTTATTCGTTGTTTTACGTCATGCCCGCTAACAAATTGAAAACTTTACCTATACGTCTTTAAGTCCAGATTTTTAGTATTTGTATTGTTATCTTAGAATGTCTTACTGATAAAAATACTACAATAGGGAACAATTTGATAATGATTGAATTTAGTAGTGCCAACCCTGTGATTATGACCCGTTTAGTATAGCAAAAACGTAAATACACCGTTTGGTGGTGCGCCTGTCAGATGCGGAACGTACAGATAAGGTTATAGGTAACAGGTGAATATACTATTGGTATCGGTATCGGATTCCACCCGGAATTTGTTAATTATTGGCAATATTAATTATGTGGAAAACAAAACTTTCTATGAACAATCTAGTTGTAAATTACAGAAATTGATTTTCACTTTAAATGTAAAATACAACATAACAGTATGCTATGTAAAAATTGACTTTGATAAGTGTGTTTTTTTAAATAATTAAAAAAAAAAAAATATTTTGACCTTTTTGAGACCAAAGATTTTATAAAGCAAGAAGGAATTAGAAGTATTATTTAAATAAAAGTATTGCTGCAAAGTTATATTTTGATTATTTTTTTGTATTTTTTTTAACGACTAGGTTTAATAAAAAAAACAACCTTAAATGTAGTTGTAAATGGTCTTGATTTTTGTAGCAGTAGTTTAGAAAAGTCTCTAGTTGTTTATTTCACATGTTATTAACATCTACTTTTTTGTGTCACTTTTCTTTAAATCCTATTAATTTAACTCACATTTTTGTTCATTTAAAAAAACCCGACAATAAATGCACACAATAATATCTGAATTTACAGTAATCTATTTAAAGCACATGAAATATAATATGTATTGCATAATAAGTGTTGTTTTCAATTTAACATAATAAGAGAATTAATCATTCCTGTATCATGTTTCAGTTCATTCAGTAAGTACACACTAGTATTTAACTTTTTGGAACAGATCTAACGAAGAAGTGAAATACCTTGGACAAACCCAACAAAGATGGCATTCTCACAGTCAGTAAAAAGGAGTCAAGTTCCTGTTAATTGTAAATTATGTGAAACAGATAGACCAATTCAGTGGAAATGCATGGACTGCAGTATTCTGATGTGTAGTCATTGCAAGGACAAGGTTCATTCCAAATTTAAAAACGCCCAGGATCATAAGATCGTCAGTATAGAAGAGATTGGGCTGCATAAGGAAGAGCTGGATTTTACCAATATCAAATGCCATGAACATGTTGGCCAATCATCATGTCTTTTCTGTAACACATGTGAAATACTTGTGTGTCCAACCTGCATTGCTAAAGTTCATAAAAAGCATGATTTAATTGAAATTAGTGATGAATATAAAATGAAAGTTGAGAAACTGAAAAAAGGACAAAGTAAAATGCAGGACAGTAATTCTACCATGAATGCAAAGATTGATGAGCTTAATAACCTCATGTCAGCAGAAAATTCAAAGTATTCCAATGTAAGACATTATATTATTAATCATGAAAAAACTGTAAAAGAGCAAGTAGAAAAATATTTTAAGGAACTCATAGATGAATTGGATCAAAGTCATGTAACTGTTTTAACATCAGTAAAATCAGATCTGAATGCTTTATCATTATCTACAAAGCAGACAGAAGACAAAATCAACCAAGTCCAGGATTTTATTGGGATTTCCAATGCTACTGATTTCTTCA
This sequence comes from Mytilus galloprovincialis, assembly GCF_965363235.1. Taxonomy (NCBI): domain Eukaryota; kingdom Metazoa; phylum Mollusca; class Bivalvia; order Mytilida; family Mytilidae; genus Mytilus; species Mytilus galloprovincialis. The sequence goes on along the minus strand of NC_134843.1, from coordinate 4,280,783 downwards.
AAGACTTTAACATGATGCAGAAATCTACCAAGATCAAAGAACCACAAACCAAACCAAGCTACAGTTCATCACCAAAATTTGTTCCAGGGAATGTTACCCAATCTCACATTGGATCATTACAAGATGATGGAAACTTGTCTACAGAAACAAATTTCTCCCTATTCATCAATACTGAGTACCAGACTGAACTTGATGCCATTAGATTTGTAAGTCCATGCCTTGACCAAACACTTTGGTTAAGTTCCGGAACTAATGGGATGATACAAAGAGTAAAACCGGAAGGAACTAAATTGAAGGTGATGTCTAAATTCAAAATTGAAGTGTGTGGAATGGCAGTTATCCCGTCTAGCCAACTCCTTCTGAGTGTTCCAGGGAAAACAAGTTTACAACAAATCAGTAGTACTGGTGAACTGACTGATTCTGTTTATGATGTAACACCTTTTTTTCCCAGAGCCATCCATGTTGTTAGAGACAATAAAGTCATAGTAGCAGCTTATAGTTATGAACTAAATAGAGGTGCTGTGATGATAATGAACATTAAAGGAGACAAAGAGGCTGTGTATGATCATGATAAAGATAATCAATATTTGCTTGACTGTCCCAGAGATATAACCAGTACCAACAATAGAAATGTACATGTAGTGGATGATATTTCAGATGATCGCAGTGGTGAAGTAATAGTAATAGGACAAGGAGGACACATAATAAACAAGTATACAGGCCATTCAATCATCAATAAGAATACACCTTTCAAACCAGTAAACATTGTGACAACACCAAGTGACAAAGTTGTTGTGATAGAATTAGATGTTTCAATTTTGCATATCCTTAATGACAACGGTCATTTCATTTCACATTTCAACATTAAGGAAATAGGAATGAAATATCAACATTCTCTTGCCATCAACACAACTGGACAACTTTATATAGGATGCACGAGTGCTGCAGGTAGTCAAATTAAAGAAGCAAAGCTATATGAAATAAAATATGCAGGATTCTAAAACATTGAAAGCATATTTTAGACAGAAATTTGTGAAAGATTAAGGTTTAATGTAAATATATAAACATGTAGTATCAACATATTCAAAGTTTTAATATTGATAAGATTATTTCTAGAAAAAGTTGCATATTGATAATTCAAAAAGTGTTAAAATTTTAGTTTTCAAAATTTGTACCTACTATGCAATAGGAATTTTTATGGAAATATAATTTTCATTAACATTTTGAAACCAATTGCAGGTCTCAAAGATAAATATTCAATAAGATAAAAAAAAAAAGTAATATCATTAAATAAATATGAAATAAAGACCATAGTTTGAATGTATTATGATTAAGATCAGTTACAATTTACAATTGTTGTAAAAGTATCACTTTCAGTTTGGATACCCACCAATTCAGTATGTATTAATAGACTAGTATAGTAGCGTAAGTTGCGTCTTAAATAACTTTCATTATATTAGTCAGTTTTCAATTTAATAAAAATATTTGGATTGCACTTATAATTTAGTTGTAAACAACAGATGTTGATTTTAGTAGCAGTACTTTTAAAAAAGTCATTCGTTGTTTATTTCGCACATTATTGACTCTGCTTTATAAGACCTAAAGAAATGTTATGAATATGGGATAACACCAGTTTACTCGGAACTACACATACTTGGGTTTACTATTACATATGTACATTCGGAAGACTACTACGTCATATCATGGAATTCCGGGTTTCCCCATGATTTATTTGACAGTCATAATATAGTTGTTATCCTGATCGGACGTCCCCATTTGATGAGCGGCCTAAAAGATAACCATTGACTCAAGCCTAGGATTGTGATATTATAGGTAATATATTGCATACACTATCCCTATAAAATCATTACAGAATTCTTAGATAAATACATGCATTTGTATTTTGTAATTTAAAGGTAAATAGTTTGATGATAAAAGATAAATTAAGATTATTTAAAAGTAACATGCAAGAAGGACAGTCAAATTAAATATCAAGTTATGTTTTATAGTTTTAAGTTACTGGTAGTTTCAGAATGACACTTTCCATGTGAACACCTTACATTTGGAATTATATAATAACTTAATTTGTATCATATGAACAATATGTTGATATCTGTATAATGTAGATTTCATTGCGTCTTGGTAATGTTTGGATCAAATGATCTGTTGAGCAAAAGCAATAGGAGAGTTCTTTTAAATATTTTATACAGTCAAGGTGTATATATATGCTAAGTATTTCAGTCATACTAAGTGTATCATAGTGTATTCTAAGCATTTGAAATGAAATATTCCGATATGCTATTTACCAAGGAATTAGCTAAATGTAATGCACTTCCCAGTAACATGGATTGTAATCCATCAGTAAAAATTGAATTGTGATTAAAACTGTGCAAATCAAAATTGCTTTTGAAAAGTCATAATCAAATAAAGCTATTTTAGGGTCTATTCAATTTGCAATCCATGGAAAGTAGATAATTTTCATGTTAATAGATTTAAAGTTCAATTTTACATGCGTGTTAGAACATTTAGACTGGAGAACTGTCAATAAAAGTGAAAAGACAAACATTTGAAAAGATGTTGTTTGCCTGATGATTATATTTCATGTACACAAACTATTCTTAAGTTATATCAAAATACCTAGATGCTGAACTGAAAAACATTTGTATCTATTTCAACAATTGAGATGAAGAACTATGACAATTTTGTTAACATAATGGATGTATTCAATATGATGAAAAAAAGTGTGGAAAACACACTAACATTAGATATGATTAATAATTCTCTAAAATTAGATGTGATGTAATACAATGTATATCTATTTTCAAAATTATAATAAAAAAATATAATTAATATTTCCAAATATTTTTTCTTTCATTTGTCACAAGAGAGAGACAAAAGATACCAGAGGGATAGTCAAACTCATAGATAGAAAATAAACTGACAACACCATTGCTAAAAATAAAAACACAAACAGACAGATAATAGTACAGAAGACACAACATAGAAAACTAAAGACTAAGCAACACGAACCCCACCAAAAACTGGGGGTGATCTCAGGTGCTCCTAAAAGGGTAAGCAGATCCTGCTGATATAGATTTGTAACCTATCTATAAAATGTCTACACAATGTAATGTAGTAAAATATATATATATACTTAATAATAAAAATAGATTATTATCTAATTAAAGGATTTCACTTCATAAAAAAGATTGTATACATATAGCATTCAGAAAATTAGTTTATACAAAATAACAAACAAACCTGCCACAAAATTTTTCAAACAATTTACCAAAGAATGTCTTTTAAAAATCTTTTGAAACATGAGTTATCTCCCTTTGTACAGAAATATGGTTTAACATAGTACTCTAACAAGATATGGATCATAACTCTAGAGAAATCATCAGACCAGAACAAAATTCGAATGCAAACCTTAAATCCCTTTCGACCTTTTTTATTGGTAGGGGACTAATAAACTGTTTTAAAACACAGAGATATGTCTGGCCTATTTGTTATTTTGATAATGCAAATATTGGAATTAAAATACTTTAATATGTAAGTTATGCAAATATTCAAAGTCAATGAACCATGACTGATGGTACAGGGCAAAACAATCTCCATGTAATTGAGATGTGCCAATGCTAATACAATTCCATACCAAATACCACTGAAACCTCATAAGTCGTTCCCTTTAAACAAACCTAAACACAAACACTAACTTGTGAATAAAATTGAGAATGGAAATGGGGAATGTGCCAAAGAGACAACAACCCGACCATAGAAAAAAACAACAGCAGAAGGTCACCAACAGGTCTTCAATGTAGCGAGAAATTCCCGCGAGAAAAATATGCCAATGCTTATACGACTGCATACCAAATATCATTGACCTAAAACTGGTGGTTCCCCATAAACTGACCTAATCACAAACTAATACATAAGGAGGTAATTAAGCTTCTCCTAACTTTATTTCAACATTATTGTTGTGTTGGTACAGCAGATCTCAAGATCAATGATTTCACAAAGTGTGAATAATTCAAACAACTGGCATTAAAACAAAGAGTTCAAACTTTCAGAATGAAAGATTTACTTGTCTTATGCAAAATTAATTTATGGAATCAAGAAAGAATGGTTCTGTCAGGAAAGAGCTTGATAATTATCCTAAGTCTTTTATCAATCAGTCATGATTGATTTACAGAATCATTCAATTTAGTGAAGATCAAAAGTAATAGTTGAATTATCAAATTTATCATTTCTGTATGTATCAAAGATCTACATTGAGTTAATTAATTGTGTATTGGACTGTGTAATATAATATGCTAAATAATCTAAGACTAAAGTTAGGTAATTTGGTCAAAATAATAATAGGTATTCAAGAGGATGGCACATTCAAATTACGACTCCATCTTGTCTCTTGATTGTTTGTTGATAATGGCAAATGTCAATCAAACTAATTACTCTTACCTAGAAAACATGATCTAATTAGCCAACAAATCCAAGAATGTGTCAATAGTACACGGATGCCCCACATGCACTATCATTTTCTTTTTTCAGTGGACTGTGAAATTGGGATTTACACTCTTATTTGGCAATTAGATTAGAAAGATCATATCCTAGAGAACATGTGTACTGAGTGTCAAGTTGATTAGAATTCAACTTCATCAAACACTACCTTGACCAAACACTTTAACCTGAAGTGGGACAGACAAACGGACAAACGGATGCACAGACCAAAAAACATAATGCCCCTAAGTGGGACATAAAAATAAAGAAATATACATGTGTATACCTAGTACTTGAATGAACTGTTCTAAAAATGTGTGACGACCAAACTTTCAGTTTTTGAACACAGACATATTTATTGGGAACTATATTTCCGGGTGTATAGATTTCTTTATTTAGAAGCTAACCTTGCTATACCCTGTTTGATGAGACCAGTATTAGCTACTTAGGAAATAACTGGACCATAAATTCCAATTAATCTTTCCAAAAAAAAAGAAGATGAGATATGATTGCCAATACCGGTAAGTCAACTATCTACCAGAGACCAAATAACATAGATATAAGCAATTATAGGCTTTTAACAGTGCTCAATAACCCTACCTTATAGTACCACTATAAAAGGATTTTTCGTGATAAATGTATTACAAATCAAACAAGAAAACAAATGGCCAGATTTATGTACAAAGCAACAAACAATAGACGTGCAACCAAAGATAACCACTGAATTGAAAGCTTCTGCCTTGGGACAGGCACATACACAATGTGACAGTGTTAATTTCCCTTGGGAAAGTGGTGTAACAGCCCAACAAAAGAACAAACTGTAAAAATCAGTTGAAAAAAGGCTTTGGATATGAAAAAAACTTAAAAGACCTGTTACTTTGCTTTTTGTGTGTTGATAATGAAAAGATAGTCTCTATCCTATGTTTTCTATTGACAAATCGGATTGACACTGTCACAAAGCACAAACAATAACATTTTACAAAAATTCTAAAGACACAAATTACCAATCTAAAAGTCCTCACAATCTATGAAAACTATACCAAAGCCTATCACAACTTACAAAATATATTTCATGTTTTACTACAACACAATATTATTTATAATTATATGATGTACCAGATATAATTTTGGTATTCCAAATTTCTATGTTTTATCCTTGTTGATCAACCTTGAAGAAAATATCAATTACACTACTTCAACATTGCTTTTAAAATGCATGAAATATTTGTCAGTGGAAATTAAATAAACTTCACAAAAAACAAAACAAATAACATAATTTTGTATTAATAATGACAATTTATTTAAAATAACAAATTTAAATAACAGTTATAAATAACAAAATATTTAATATAAAATAAATCAAACGAAATTAACCAAAATAGGCTGTATTCAATAGCAATGTATTTATTTTAGTAAAAACATAGCATTTCTCAAATTTCTACAGGAATTTTGTAAAATAAATCCTTTTTCTGAGACACACATACAATCAACAAAGGATTTCAACATTTTTTCAAAAGATTCATTTTATATATTACTTTTCGAATATAAAACATATGCAACATCTGACTGCATGCTTTTGGCCCCAGAAAAGCATTGCTAAAGTCTAAAGTTTACAGAAAACAGTTTTACTTGTTCTACGAAAAAGACATTTCCTTGGGAATCATTTAAAATTAACATGTCTTCTGTCCTAATATAAATCCAGGAACATATATACTGCTGCCAGATACAACTAGCATAAATAATGCATATATTTTAAAGAGATCATGCTTAATGAAATATTGGGTATTCATTATGATTTCATATATAAACACAATTAACTGAATTAGTGACTGCATATACCTAATTGTATCTATTTGAATGAAGGTTTATTAATGCCTTTTAGCAATGCAAGTAAATACACAAAAACAAAACAATTGTAACGACACATTTTTTTTTATCAAATCTTATATCATAATCGAACCAACTTATTGCACATTAAATATATAAATCAAATCAAAATATATTTTATACTTATTACAATGGCACTGTAAACCAGATGCTCCGCAGGGCGTAGCTTTATACGACCACAGAGGTTGAACCCTGAACGGTTGGGGCAAGTATGGACACAACATTCAAGCTGGATTCAGCTCTAAATTTGGATTGTGATTAAATAGTTGACACATTGACACAGCATAGGTTTTTGACACAGAATGAATGTGTTCTAATGAACTTAAAATTTTTGTTTTCTCTTAGAGCAATTCACTATGCTGTTGAATATTAATCCTCTCAAAAAAATGTTTGAAGAAATTTTCTTTTTTATTTATGAAATTTCAAATGAGAAAAATTGAACCCAATTTTTTTAATCACATCCCCCTTTCCCTTATTCCAAAACTAATCTCAATTAAAATTTCTAATGGAGTTTGCAACAATAACTACTCATTTAAATACATCATAAAATATTAAGATGTAAAAAAACTGCTTGTTATCACTGAATGGTAAAGATTATTTTAATTTATCAGTTGGTAGTAAAAAGTGAATATACATTGTATATTGTATATAACAAAGACTTAAGTTGATTCTGGACAAAGAAAGATAACTCCAATTAAAAAAAATCTTGCTATTGCACAATATTTTGCAATTAGATATTTCTTGCTTACTATTCTGGACAAAGAAAGATAACTCTAATTAAAAAAAAATTTGCTATTTCACAATATTGTGCAATTAGATATTTCTTGCCATTGCGCAATACTGTGCAATTGAAAAGACTTGCTATTGCACAATACTTAATATAATAATTTTAGATCCTGATTTGGACCAACTTGAAAACTGGGCCCATAATAAAAAATCTAAGTACATTTTTGGATTCAGCATATCAAAGAACCCCAAGATTTCAATTTTTGTTAAAATCAGACTAAGTTTAATTTTGGACCCTTTGGACTTTAGTGTAGACCAATTTGAAAACAGGACCAAAAATGAAGAATCTACATACACAGTTAGATTTGGTATATCAAAGAACCCCATTTATTCAATTTTTGATGAAATCAAACAAAGTTTAATTTTGGACCCCGATTTGGACCAACTTGAAAACTGGGCCAATAATCAAGAATCTAAGTACATTTTTAGATTCAGCATATCAAAGAACCTAACTGATTCATTTTTTGTCAAAATCAAACTAAGTTTAATTTTGGACCCTTTGGACCTTAATGTAGACCAATTTGAAAACGGGACCAAAAGTTAAGAATCTACATACACAGTCATGACAGTTAGATTCGGCATATCAAAGAACCCCAATTATTCAATTTGGATGAAATCAAACAAAGTTTAATTTTGGACCCTTTGGGCCCCTTATTCTGTTGGGACCAAAACTCCCAAAATCAATACCAACCTTCCTTTTATGGTCATAAACCTTGTGTTTAAATTTCATAGATTTCTATTTACTTATACTAACGTTATGGTGCGAAAACCAAGAAAATGCTTATTTGGGCCCTTTTTGGCCCCTAATTCCTAAAATGTTGGGACCAAAACTCCCAAAATCAATCCCAACCTTCCTTTTGTGGTCATAAACCTTGTGTTAAAATTTCATAGATTTCCATTCACTTTTACTAAAGTTAGAGTGCGAAAACTTAAAAGAATTCGGACGACGACGACGACGACGACGCAGACGACGACGCCAACGTGATAGCAATATACGACGAAAATTTTTTTTCAAATTTTGCGGTCGTATAATAAGAGAGTTAAAATGTCCCTTTCAATATCACATACTAAATTGACATATCTTTTATACAAGTCTATCAGAAAGTAAAATAGTTCTGAAGCCAATGTTAAGTCCAGTGAATATTTATTGTTTCACAATTTTTCTATTGGTAACCTGTGATTAATTGCCTATACAATTAGGTCATATTAATAAATAGTTTTAAACATTCTATATAATTTAAAGAGACCATCAAATCTCCAGAAAATATTTCGCATCACAAAAGAAACTTAATTACTGACCTTGCAACATCACACATCAAATGGAGCTTCAAATATGGTTAATTCATAGACCACTTACTTGTCAAACTTTAGATATAAGTGAGTTATTAGAAGTACCAAAAATCAACAAAGAGGCAGATTTAAAAGTAAGGGGTGGGGGTGGGGTATGTAGCTTTAATTAGGTTTAGGAAGATGTGGTGTGAGTGCCAATAAGACAACTCTTCATCCAAATAACAATTTATAAAAGTGTTCCATTATAGGTCAAGGTACGCCTTCAAGACAGAGCCTTGGCTAAATATGGTTTATCCATAGACCACTTACTTGTCCAACTCCTAATACCGCCTACTTTGGATGACCTCTGCCCCTTTTTCAAAATCCTGCCCCTGTGGCTTACTTAAGTATCAGACTTACCAGTCATAGGTTAAATGCACTTGTAATGGGTGATGAGAGAACATGGTCCCTTTAAGTTAAACATTTTATTACCTTGCTACATCTGTTTATTAATATATTTACACTGTTTAAAGTATAATAATCGTTTAATAATTAGAACAATATAGACTAGATATGAGGACACAAAACATTTGATTCTAATTATAAATCATTATCTTCATACATGTATTCACTTTTGTAACTTGATCTACTGTGAAGATTTTTCTGCTGCATCAAAATGACTTGATCGTCATTATCTGACCAATACTATTCTTAAATGACATATTACAATCATTCAGTGGACATAATGCTTAATTTCTGCATGATTTGTAACACTTCTCATCAGCCATTTTGATCACCTTTAATATTTAACAAATTCATATAATTTTTCTAATTTAAGTTATCAATAACTATACCCTGGTCCAATAGTCTGACTAGCATGATATTCTTTATCATATTGTCTGTCCTCTTTGAGTTGTACAAACGTCTGATTACAATTTATCACTGCTTACTTGCACTAAATACTATATTTATATTCACTACCATCGAGTGTTAGTAAAATCAGCATTCTATTATCGATCCACACTAATCGTACTAGTTTGAGTAAGTTTGTTAAGTTTGTAATAGGCAGTGGTTGGGTAGCGAATTGTTTCAGTAACTTTGTCTGTTGAGATCCAATACCAAACAGTGAGGACGAGGCAGTCTAAAAAATACAAATTATCAAGATGGTAGAGTATTACAGTAAACTCATATATTATTGCAATGTTTTTAGCAATGCCAAAAGATGCAACAGCATCAGGATCACAATACTGTAAAATAACTTATTTTCGTGATTTCTTAATTTCACGTTTAGCTTTAACTAGCCCATTTTGCTGCAAATTAATTTCCAATTTTCAAATTTGCTTGATGTAGTTAAATGAGTAAAGGTGAAAAGACACTAAATAAATCGTTTGCTAAATAAGTTGGTTAACAGTAATGAATTTGTATTACCCAGTAATAGGATTTCACATATTTGCCAACGGTAAAGAATTGATTGATTGATTGGTGTTAAACGCCACTTTCAACACTATTAAGCGATTTTTATGGTGGTCAGTTTTTATTGTGCAAGCTTTGTGAAAATCAGTGAGATTTAGTTCTTTAAAATTGAACAAAAATGCATAGAAGGTTCTTAACAGCTGGATGTATTGCATACTGAGTGCTGTAATAAGTTTTCCACCGACTAATTTATTGTAAAACCTACCTGCCAGAATTTAAGTTTATTATCTGTATGACTATAATTTATTGTAAAACCTACCTGCCAGAATTTAAGTTTATTATCTGTATGACTATAATTTATTGTAAAACCTACCTGCCAGAATTTTAGCTTATTATCTGTATGACTATAATTTATTGTAAAACCTACCTGCCAGAATTTAAGTTTATTATCTGTATGACTATAAGTTGCCAAATGTTTACCATCAGCAGCTATAGCAGTAGCTACAATGTGACCAGAATGTGCAGTTATCACCTGGAAAATAAAAGAATCTAATGTGAGCAGGCTTCCATATCCATTGGTGGATCCAGGGCCACCCCTTTTTGTGGGAAAAAATTGGTTGATTATATAGGGAATCACTGAAGCATGACTGGAGCTCCCCTTTAAGGTAGCAACCCTTTGATTTTCTGGGGGGGGCTATGGTTTTTTTTTCTGGACAATTTTTTTTTTTCGCCTGTGGCGAAAAACAATCTATTTTTTTCGTGACAAGTCGAAAACAATTTTTTTCTTTCAATTTAAGCATTACATATAGTGGCAGCTGAGGGTGAAACAAACAATTTTTTTTTTTCACAGAATCAAAAACAAATTATTTTTTTCTCCAAAAACTAGAAACAAACTTTTTTTTCCAAAAAAAACCATAGCCCTCCCCCCCAGAAAATCAAATGGTTGCTGCCTAAGTGTCAGTCAGTGTAGTAAGTGTACCCCCCCCCCCCCCCCCTTTCTCATAAAAAGTTCTTGATCCCCAATGTTAACCCCATGTACCTGTCGTGACCCATACAAACGGGAAATGATCATAGTATCCCTTGAACAAATACAATTTTAATTACAAATCCAAATAACCCTTCCAATCAAACTGGTTAAGACATGTTGGAAAAATAAACCATTAGATGTTAATCATATTGATCATGGTACATGTATGATCTCTTGTCACAAATCAGACCTAAATCCAAAATGAATGTCTAAGGATGCTAACAAGACCAGTATTGAATATTATAAATAAAGCATTTCACATCTTTGTTTGTCAATATACGAAATCTCCTCCATTATTTTCTTCACTATTTTATAAATAGATCTGAGACAATCTTCATTTAATATTCAGATCCAAATAAATCTAGCTTTAGATTTTACACATTTAATATATTTTGTACATCAGCATGATTTTAGTCTTGTTTTCTATCCTGATGAAGGTGGCCTAGTCACCAAAACATGTCCATCTCAATAAATTAGCATTCCTTAAAGTGTTGTTGTTATAGGACTTTCTACATTTTATGTTTTTATCGTAACAACCCTCCATACCCAAGGTTTCCACTATATGGAATCTTCTGACAGATGATTTACCAGGCGCTGGTTCACTTGTGTTTAATTTATTATATAACTTACTTGACACTTGGAATGTTGTTTCAAATCATAAAATGCTAAACCACCGTTTTTAGCTCCAACCCAGATTCTCTTTGAGATAGGACACATACTAACCATACTGAAACTATACAAACAGAAAATGTTCTTTTCATGGTCATTGCAAAAATACTGTAAATGTTTTTATATACAGTCAATTAAAAATAAGAAAGATATTGTATGCTAATGAGATAAATATCAACCAGAGAGAGAGCAAATAATGTACATGTTTGTTACAATAAGTCACAATGTGACCTTCAATTATCAGCATAACCAACAATGAAAAGTAAGCTATAAAAGGCACTGATATGAGAAACAATCCAAGCAGAAATTAATAAAGATATATTGCATGCAATAATACACAAATACTTACCGACATATGGCAGGAAAGAGTTCTTGAAGACCCTTTGACTTCAATTGTGGTACATCTAAACAATGAATAGTAACATCCATGGCCTATTAAATAGATAAAACAAGATTACTAAAGAAAATTTGTGACAAAATATTTTTCAGACACATAATTTTTTAAAATACTGTAAATTAAAAAATTATTGGGATGTTTTTATTATTGCAGTAAAAGTGACAGATTATAATCACAATTATTTAAACTTGCATTTCTATTTTTTTTTTTATATGAATGAAACAGGATTTTTCTCAATACCGCAAAAATTAAAATTGTATTTTAGGTTAAAATGACTAAATTGCATTAATAAATGCACACAAAAATTTCTGAATTTACTGTAGACTATTTCTCCATCGAACAAGTCATAATTTCATGAATCAAGTATTTTCAGATGAAAAAATTCATAAACATAATGTCTTTGCATTAAACAGTACACAGGGTCTTAAACATTTAGAAAAGATGAAATATGAACAAAGTCATGTTCTAATTCCAATAAAAGATAGAGAGCATGTGCATGACATCACAATTTAAATTACTGCATCAGTTGTACTTTGAACAGGCAAAAGATCATAATGGACAGATATTTCTGCTGTTGTCAGGTTGCCAGTAAATGAAATAACAGTAATATCATTCTAAACGTAAGACATGTCTAAATTTTGTATCTTTAAATAAAATGGCTGCCTTTCAAATGTGCATTTTTTTCTTAAAATGTCCTGAAGCAAGTCAGGAAAATGGCCATTGTTATATTATAGTTCGTTTCTGTGTGTGTTACATTTTAGTGTTGTGTTTCTGTTGTGTCGTAGTTCTCCTCTTATATTTGATGTTTCCCTCAGTTTTAGTTTATTACCCGGATTTGTTTTTTTGTTTAATTCGATTTATGAATTTCGAACAGCAGTATACTACTGTTGCATTTATTTATAGGTCCACTTTCATGTACAATACTTAATAATTTTCCTGTTAGAATTGGAATAATTCTTTTGTCATGCTCTATTCTAATTTTAACAATTAATTCGTAGTGCATTTTCTTTAGAACATAAATGAAAATTAAAAAAATCCCACCAGTGCTTTCTCAATAACATTTTTAGTGTGTTGTACTACTTTTGGGACAAATTATATCAAAATTATAGAAAACTTCATTGGCTCTAACTCAAAATATGGACAATTTTATGTTTAGGGCGTCTTGAAATCTTTTGACAGCTTCCGAAATGCTAATTTTTAACCTTTTTCAGCTGGACCAATCACTACTTTCCTTTAAAATTCTGAACCCAACTTTTTTTACAGTGTAATTCCCCCTCCCCCCTCCCTGTACCCACTAACCCACAAAAATTGGTATCCAACGAATAATAATAAATCCACTATATGTTTTGTACCTCTACTAGATGGTCAGCAACATCATTTGGCATTTTCTCTACCAATAATTCTATGATTCTCAAGATTTCTACTTTAGCTCTGATAAGTACAGAGTTTTGTATCTGAGAGTGTTGTGACTGTGTTGTTTGTAGCATGGCATTAAATCTGGCAACTTCCTTTGCCATGGTGATGATGAATGCAGGTGGACGAGCTGTTGCTATTAGTGATAGAGCATGCCTAGCTGTCCTACAGGCATCAGCAGCTGGAGACAATGGCAGTCCAAAGGTCATACTAACAAAATATATAATATGTTTATCATTAGAAAACTACTTTTTCAGAAAGAAACCGTTTGATGCTAAGAGATAACTTTAACATTTTATTAAAAAAATACACCTGTATACTAAGAAAATATAAAATATGTTATCATTTGTAAACTTCTACTTCAAAAAGAAATGGTTTGATGCTAAGAGATATAATTATATATTTTTTTCATGAAAAAATACACCTGTTTAAACTATTAACCAGATGCTCCGCAGGGCGCAGCTTTATACGACCGCAGAGGTTGAACCCTGAACGGTTGGGGCAAGTATGGACACAACATTCAAGCTGGATTCAGCTCTAAATTTGGATTATGATTAAATAGTTGACACAGCATAGGTTTTGGACACAGAATGAATGTGGTCTAATGAACTTAAAATAATTTTTTTGTCTTTGAGCAATCACTATGCTGTTGAATATTAATCCTCTCAAAAAAATGTTTGAAGAAATTTTCTTTTTATTTATGAAATCTGAAATGAGAAAAAATAACCCCCCCCCCCCCAAATCATTTTTTTTTCACATCCCCCTTTCCCTTTTTTCAAAACTGATCTCAATTCAAATTTCTAATGGAGTTTGCAACAATAACTACTCATTTAAATACATCATAAAATATTAAAATGTAACAAAAGGTGCTTGTTATCACTGAATGGTAAAGATTGTTTTAATTAATCAGTTGGTAGTAAAAGTGTATATACATTGTATATTGTATAAAACAATGATTTAAGTTGATTCAACTACTATTTTGGACAAAGAAAGATAACTCCAATCAATTGAAAATTTCTTGCTATTGCACAATATTGTGCAATTAGATATTTCTTGCTATTGCGCAATACTGTGCAATTGAAAATTTCTTGTTATTGCACAATACTGTGCAATTGAAGATTTCTTGCTATTGCTGAATACTGTGCAATTGAAAATTTCTTGCTATTGCACAATACTTAATATAATAATTTTGGATCCTGATTTGAACCAACTTGAAAACTGGGCCCATAATAAAAAATCTAAGTACATGATTAAATTCAGCATATCAAAAAAGCCAAAGAATTCAATTTTTATTAAAATCAAACTTAGTTTAATTTTGGACCCTTTGGTATTTAATGTAGACCAATTTGAAAACGGGACTAAAAATTAAGTATCTACATACACAGTTAGATTTGGCATATCAAAGAACCCCAATTATTCAATTTTTGATGAAATCAAACAAAGTTTAATTTTGGACCCCGATTTGGACCAACTTGAAAACTTGGCCAATAATCAAAAATCTAAGTACATTTTTAGATTCAGCATATCAAAGAACCCCAAGGATTCAATTTTTGTTAAAATCAAACTAAGTTTAATTTTGGACCCTTTGGACCTTAATGTAGACCAATTGGAAAACGGGACCAAAAATTAAGAATCTACATACACAGTTAGATCCGGCATATCAAAGAACCCCAATTATTCAATTTTTTATGAAATCAAACAAAGTTCAATTTTGGACCCTTTTGGCCCCTTATTCCTAAAAACCTGTTGGGACCAAAACTCCCAAAATCAAACCCAACCTTCCTTTTATGGTCATAAACCTTGTGTTTAAATTTCAAAGATTTCTATTTACTTATACTAAAGTTATGGTGCGAAAACCAAGAATAATGCTTCCTTGGGCCCCTTTTTAGCCCCTAATTCCTAAACTGTTCAGACCTCAACTCCCAAAATCAATCCCAACCTTCCTTTTGTGGTCATAAACCTTGTGTTTAAATTTCATTGATTTCTATTTACTTATACTAAAGTTATTGTGCGAAAACCAAGAATAATGCTTATTTGGGCTCTTTTTTGGCCCCTAATTCCTAAACTGTTTCAACTAAAGCTCCCAAAATCAATCCCAACCTTCCTTTTGTGGTCATAAACCTTGTGTCAAAATTTCATAGATTTCTATTTACTTAAACTAAAGTTATAGTGCGAAAACCAAGAAAATGCTTATTTGGGCCCTTTTTGGCCCCTAATTCCTAAAATTTTGGGACCAAAACTCCCAAAATCAATCCCAACCTTCCTTTTGTGGTTATAAACCTTGTGTTAAAATTTCATTGATTTCTATTCACTTTTACTAAAGTTAGAGTGCGAAAACTAAAAGTATTCGAACAACGACGACGACGCCAACGTGATAGCAATATACGACGAAAAATTAAAATTTTTGCGGTCGTATAAAAAAGGTTAACAAGAATGTGTCCATAGTACACGGATGCCCTACTCACTATCATTTTGTATGTTCTGTGGACTGTGAAATTGGGGTTATAACTCTAATTTGACATTAAAATTAGAAAGATCATATCATAGGGAACATGTGTACCCCCGTGCGAGGGCTGTATAGCCAGTCAAGGTCATTAAAATCTTCCATTTGTTGTGTACTAAGTTTCAAGTTGACTGGACTTCAACTGCATCAAAAACTACCTCAACCAAAAACTTTAACCTGAAACTGGACAGACGAACTAACGAACGGACAAATGTACGAACGGAGCCACAGACCAGAAAACATAATGCCCCTCTACTATCGTAGGTGGGGCATAAAAAAATATAATACCACCACCTTTAAGAAAAGAAAGAAAACCCTTTTACATGTTGAAAATAAATTGGTACATGTAAGTGACTAGAACAAAGGAGGGGTAGTGTAATAAGGGGGAAATTAGTATTTAAAAGTTAGTAATAAAACAAAATTATAAATTTCCCGTTATAAAAGATTAAACAACTTACATATCCCTAATAAATCTGCAAACATTATCATAATGAATTCTGAATAGCAATCTAAACATGAAACTTTTAGATATACAAAATAACATAAAATAAATGGGGAAGATGGTGCCCTTGCTTGCATATCATATAAAGTTATAAAAGGGACATAACTGATGGACAGTAAGCGTGAAGCAACCTAAATTTGTACTTAATCCCAGTTTTGTGGTAATAAGCATTGTGTAAAAGTTTCATAAAATTTTGGTTGACTGAGTCAAACTGAAGTTAGAGAACCGAAACTAAAAATTCAGCAATTACTCCATTTTCAAAAAGGAATAACTCTGGAAAGGTATAGTGACGCCACAAATTTCAAACTTGATCTGTGTTTCTTGGTGATAGGCATTGTGTATAAGTTTCATAACATTGGGTTGAGGCAAACTAAAGTGACCTAAAGTAAGAGAACACAAACTCAAAATTCAGCAATTTTTCCATTTAGATTATATTGGCTTGTCAATCAATATCTTAATTTCAAATAAAACAATAACACAATAAGTCGGTTTGATACACTCTTTTTACATATTTAGTACATTATTATCTTCTTCTGATTTCTGGTTCTTGGCTCTTCTTTTGGGATGATACACACAAACCATGTGACCATGAAAAATCAATACACAAAATGGAAACAGTGGGAAATTCAACACAAATGGTTAACAGAGATCAAATAAAACACAAAGACAGTATTGTAGTCATTTATTTTTGACAAAAAGCTATTTATTTAGAGATCTATGTAGGATTGGATATCACAAACGTAGTTTTGGCCAAGAAATTCACATCTGACCACTTTTCTTGAGCTTGGATTTTTCCTCTAATCTCGGGATCTCGCCTATAAGTCGGTACCCCTCTCTGGATTCTGAATTTTACTCCCAAACTTCCGACTTATAAGCGAGTACCTACAGTATAAAGTGGCATTACTGTAGAATGGTTATAGTGACTCCCCCAAAATTCAGAATTGATCAGTGTGTTGTTATAATAAACATTGCATGTAAGTTTCATAATATTTGGTTGAGTCAAACTCTGTTGGAGAATGGAAACTAAAAATTCAACAATAAACGAGCAAAACTCTAGAATGGTTAAAGTGATGCCACCAAGATTCAAACTTGATCTGTGTCGTGGTAATAAGCATTGTGTATAAGGTTCATTGCATTTGGTTGAGACAAACTAAAGTTAGAGAACGGAAACCAACTTTGGGAAGTATGGACATACGTACAGACGGACAAGGGTAAAACTTAATGCCCTACAAAGAGCTACAACTAAAAACCCTCTTGTTAGGTTACAATAATTTTTTATATTGATAAAAATATTTGGCATGGGTATAATAAATTATGTAAAAAAATGAACATTTAACTTAAATTTTTGAAAATGCTCTTGATTTTGAACTAATTGGCCTTACATTTAAAAAGTTCAATATCACAGACAATGGAGAAATTTTAATATTTCTTAA
Organism: Mytilus galloprovincialis; assembly: GCF_965363235.1. Taxonomy (NCBI): domain Eukaryota; kingdom Metazoa; phylum Mollusca; class Bivalvia; order Mytilida; family Mytilidae; genus Mytilus; species Mytilus galloprovincialis. Next base: position 4,262,987 of record NC_134843.1, on the reverse strand, counting down.
AACATGAATCTTCCATGTTACTGTTTTGAGTAATTTAGTATTTTGTTTACAGAATTTCTTTTTAAAGCTCTCAAAAATATAAGGTACAATTTATTTGAACTTGGAGCTTAGGTTACCACGATAGGAAATAATCTTCATATCAAATAATGATATTCATTTAAAAAAAAAATCTTCATTTGGTTTTGGTAAAGTGTAACTGCATTGCTTAAAAAATATATACAGCACTGAAGGGTGCATAGGAGTGAATAAAAGATAGTTTAATCTTAAACTAGGACCTTCTAAGGGAGTTAATATTCAAAATGATCAAATAATTATAGATACCTTGGAACAAGCCTATCAGAATCCACACAGAGCTCCAGTAGACCCAACAGTACTGCAGACACATCAAGATATGGCTCCCATACTGTGAATCCTCGACCAATCAAATCTATGGCAGCTCTTCTGATAGGTGTGTGGGCAGGTAATTTACGACTGGGTGGCTGTTGCAGTAAAAATGTTAATGCTTTACCTGAAATTACACATCATGAAAAAGTCAGAAACCTTTGATTCTAATATTAATCCAATACACAAGACATAACATCTTATTCAGCATTGTAATAATTTAAATCAGAACTATTCATTCATAAGGGGAGATAAATTTGTAAAGTCGCAAAGTTACATGAAAAAAAACGTAATCCCTTTTGGTTCATATTCATTAAATAAATCATTCTGTTAGCACCTATTTCTTAGAGGCAAATTTTTCTTTTCTACAATTTAAATTGAATTTAAAACTAAAAATTAAATAATCTTTTAGCTTTATATATATTCTTTATTTAACACAGATCAAGAATGATACACACTTGAAACAATTTGAAGTATTTAGAAAGTATAAGAATTCCAGAAGCACCATTGGTGCACAAGCCGAGCTGCGTGAAAAAGACTGTAAAGTTTGCTAACAATTTCTGTTCACGAAGGGGAACTGGGTATTGTGACCTTGATCTTTGATCTACTGACCTAAATATAGTGTTTTTTTTTTAAAGGGGTATTCTCAAGCTAAGCTATGTGAATATAGGTCATACAGTTCATATACTAAATATATCCCAGTTTATCAATAGCTACTGTAGCTGTAATCTATAACCCCTTAATCTTTTATTAATAAGGTTCCTCATCATCCAATAGGGCTTAGCAAACCAAGTTTGGTAAAAATATTGTTCAGTTGCTCAAAATTTGTTGTCCTGAAACTGAAAAGTTTTTGACTTCAGACGATCAAGATGACATTCATCATATTATAAGCTGAGTTTGGCTTTGTTGCAACTCGGCTAAAAAACTAAAGAGGCTTGATCTTAAAATTAAATCAGGAGTAAAGAAGGTGTTCCATATTTACAAATATATTTGTACCCTGCCATATAATGTTAATATCATAATTCTTTAAACATTCAGCTATCTGCACCACTTGATTATATGGGAATGCATATAACAATAATATCTACGAAATCTAAGGTTTTGGATTATTTTACATACATGTACTAGCATTATATTTATTGTCACTGTCAGTCAAGTTATCAATCATTAGATAAAAACCTGAAAATTGGATACTATCATCTTAATATATGTAAAACAAATAAATTGTTTGTGAACAAGCAACAAAAGACACCAGTATGTTATACTGTAAATCCAAAAATTATCTCAAGATTTTATAAATGTGAATAGTGCGACTGCGTGAGTATCGCAATAATAAGAAATCCCATTCTAATAACTGAAATATATGTCCTGAATGCACTTTATTCGAAATCACAATATTACAACTCACACTTTTGTCCATTCTTGAAAAATTGCAATAATAAATGCACGCAATAATTCTGAATTAACAGTATTGCATTATTTATTTTTATCATTTCACATTTTTTTCTAGGAAATATAATGATACTTTCAATCATTGCCATTGATACATTGAACCATTACTTACTAGTATGTCTTGACAGAGAGTAATTAGACAGAGTATTGCCATTGATACATTGAACCATTACTTACTAGTATGTCTTGACAGAGAGTAATTAGACAGAGTGAAGCCTTCCTGTTCTTTCTTTGATTTCTTGGTAACTTCTACCTTCCTTCTGTTAGGTTCTATTTCATGTCCAAACTCAGCACCGATCACTCCTAGCATCACTATAGCTGTAGCTTGCTTCCTTCTACTCTCAAAAGAATAAGATGACCCTCTATGTAAAGGAGAATCTGTAATGGAATTAGAGGAATAGTTAAGTGAGGAATAAAGAGGCACCAATACCTCCTAACATGATTATAGCTTTAGCTTGCTTCCTTCTACTCTCAAAGGAATACGATGACACTCTATGTAAAGGAGAATCTGTAATGGAATTAGAGGAATAGTTAAGTGAGGAATAAAGAGGCACCAATACCTCCTAACATGATTATAGCTTTAGCTTGCTTCCTTCTACTCTCAAAGGAATACGATGACACTCTATGTAAAGGAGAATCTGTAATGGAATTAGAGGACTAGTTAAGTGAGGAATAAAGAGGCACCAATACCTCCTAACATGATTATAGCTTTAGCTTGCTTCCTTCTACTCTCAAAGGAATACGATGACACTCTATGTAAAGGAGAATCTGTAATGGAATTAGAGGAATAGTTAAGTGAGGAATAAAGAGACACCAATAACTCCTAAGATAACTATAGCTGTAGCTTGCTTCCTTCAGGAATAAGCAAATACATTGAACAACAAAACATAAAACACCAACCATCAACACTCGACTCCTCTAAGAAATATATGTACAAACAATGACAGACAACACATGGTACAGATAGTCTGTCTTGGCAAATTTGTATCCTCTTAACAGAGATATCAAAGTAACATCTATTCTTCTTTTATGATTGTAGTAAATAAACTACTTTCATTTATTTATTAATTTATTTTATGCATTTTTAAAGCCACTTTTAAGCACCACTTTTGGGCTATTTCAGTAGGAAAACCATTTTCATACCTGTAACAGTTTATTGTTACTGCAGTAATGTAAAATATATTCCCTATTGGAATTTTGAAACAGGAATAGTCTTTTTTCCTTTTTTTCAATAATATGCCTCACTCCAAAGGTTTCTAGGTTTGACTGATAGCAAACAAAAGTAATTTTGCTTATTTAGTAGTGTGTTAAATCAATCAAAGTATCAGTATCAAAATATAAACATTTTGTTCTGCACTTTCAATGACTTTAATCTGACCTTTGACTCTTGATTAAACTAGCAATGTCAGAGCTAAAGTCTAATATGTTTTGAAATCATGGAAATATATTTTAAGGAACAAAAAGACATGGGAGATAACTCTACACACCTGAAACCATTGGATCCATGTTGTCATCTTCATCATCCTCCTCCCCTCCTTTCTGAGTCTCAGCATTCATCAGACTAAGGTTAGGATCTACATAGGTTGGAAGGTATGGTGACCACTCATCTACTATAGCCTTACGACCTGCTGGACCAATTCTTCTTAACTCTGCTAACAGTAGGGCTTGAGCTGCTTCTCTTATCTGTGTTAAATAATAATGTGTCAGGCTATATAGTGCTTAGTTCATCATCTAAATTCTTGGTTCACCTACACTACATGGTAGAAGATTAAAGTCCGAAGAATAAAGATGAATCAACAAAGTTCACAAAGATTTATTTTCTTGTAATTTTCCTGACTGTGAAACTAGTGGAAATAAAATAATCACAAATTTAAGTTGGTTAACAGTACCTATTTATTTAATACATGTAGTTTATTTCTTCTTGTCATCAATCTAAACTTACCTCAAGACATCTGTCCTGCCATCTGCGAGCCAACATCTCCAGCTGAGGTGATTTTATATTTTCAGAGCCAACCATTTCTGGTAGGAGAACACAATGTAAAGCAGCCAGCAGACTCCACCCTTGTTTTATCTGTGCCTGGTGTAACATCTGTCCATCAGTCTCATCCTCACTCCCCCCTTCAGAACTGTCCCCACCCTCTACTAAATGTGGTGGTTGAGGGGCAGCAAAACTCTTACTAGACCTGCGTCTGAAAAAGAAATATAAGATTACAGCCAGTTGCAAGCAGCCAAAGAAATCATAAATGATTAAAAACAATGTTATTCTTTAAAATATTGGCAGTCAAGTAGATGATTTATTAAATCAAAGCGCTGTAAGCGCTGAAGGCAGTTAACCAAAAACCAAGACAACCGTAATTATGAAAACTGTGGCAATGTTGCCTCAACATTAAACATTCATGTATAGTACATTCATGTTTATCTAATGATGTATTTATTAAGGCAAATAGTTTATATGTTATCAAGGTTTCAAAAGCAATGCATATATCAATGTATATTTTTTATGGTGAATCTGCAGTGGTACAAGTTCCCAATGATTGCAGTTGTTCTACTTGGTAGTTAAACTTGGTTTTATTTGACTGCTAGAAGTTCAATTTGACGTAGTATGAACATGTAATAGTATGAATGGACTGGTTTCCCTGGAAAGAAAACTGAGTTTGTGTTCTATAGTACAAAAGTTATGAGACACGAATCAGACAAATGTTCACTACAACAGGGATCAAAGATGAGGTCTGACTGACTTGCCCATAGTAAATGTAAATGATTTGTTATTTTGTCCCATACATATGAATATATATAATTTAGGGATGGGGATCTCAACGGTTTTCAAGTTCTCAAACAGGTAGGGGTAGGCAGAGGATTTAGGGGGCAGGGGGCTTATATAGGGAATCACTGAAGCGTGACTGGAGCGGGCCCCTCTTAGGTCAGTCAGTGGGCCCCACTTATGAAAATTTCTTGATCCGCCACTGGGGGTAGGGTGACCCTAGGGACTTCCCCTACATTTCATTTTATTTGTTATATTGTCCCATACATGAATATATATGGTTTAGGGGTGGGGATCTCATTGGTTTCCAAGTTCTCAAACAGGAAGGGTAGGGTGACCCAAGGGACTTCCCTTATATTTCATTTGATTTGTTATATTGTCCCATACATGAGTAATATATATGGTTTAGGGGTAAGGATCTTGACCATTTCCAAGTTCTCAAACAGGAGGGTGAACAGTGATCTCAGGGACTCCCCCTATCTTTCATCTGATTTGTTATATTGTCCCATACATGAATATATATGGTTTAGGGATGGGGATCTCGACCATTTTTAAATTCTAAAACAGGAGGGGTGGGGTGACCCCTAGCGACTCTTCCTATATTTCATTTGATTTTTCATATTGTCACAAACATGAATATATATGGTTAAGGGGTGTGGATCTCGACCGTTTCCAAGTTCTCAAACAGGAGGGGGTGGGGTATCTCCAGGGACTCCCCCTATATTTCATTTTTTATTTATTATATTGTCCTATACTTGAATATATGCAGGGGCGGATTCGGACAGGGGGGGTTGCGGGCTTGCACCCCCCTTAAATTTGCAAGCATGGGTTGTTCTCAGCTTAATAAAGAAAATTCCGATAATTTTACCTCAATTTTTTTTTAATAAGCTGAGAACAGCTCGGCGAAGTTTGCGCCCCTCCTAACCTAAAATCCTGGATCTGCCCCTCATATGGTTTAGGGGTGGGGAGCTCGACCGTTTCCAAGTTATCAAACAGGAGGGGGTAGAGTGGCCCAAAGAATGCCACCTATATATCATATGATTTACTTACATTAAGGTATATATAATATAGTTGCATTATTTGTGAAAATAAAGAATGAAACTTTCAGCTACTTTAATTGACCCTTCAAAATTGAGAAAAAACAAATAACCCCTCGAAATTGCAGTAATATGTTTACACTTTAAAAGCATCTCACATGCATTATCATCATTTATCATTTATAAAGAAAATTTAGACTGTGACCATGAACATGTATATTGTTAGATATACTGTTCCCAGCTGTCACGTTGTATTGGATCATTTTAAATTAAAATTTATCAAAAAGTAATTTTTAGTTTCTGAATAAAATATTTTTTAGCTTTTTCTTTCTTTTACATATATCTTTTGGTTTACAATACTAGTGTTTATATTCATTTACCATGCATAGATGTATTTTTTCACCTGCTTGGATTTATTTTGTAAATGATCGTAAAACCCGGAATTATCCTTATCCGCTTCCGGAATCGGATCCGATTTTGTAAAATTTTGTCTTCACGGCCGCCATTGTTATGTGTTTACAATGTTGTTTTTGTCAATCAGATACGATTTTACTCGAATTTATACAATATTTGTCGGCGATTTTCTGTACAAAGCTAGCGGTTGAACAAAATGAACATCGCCGTCACGAATAACAATGATAAAAATAAGTTTTTAGCTCGTTTAATTGGAGACTTTGGTGAACATGGTGCCGAAAAGGTTTGGAAAGTAATTTCTTATTTTCTTTCAAATGTAAGGCGACTACGTCGGGCGTAGCTAGAAACCAACTATCCTAGTCGAAATTCCGCTTGCAAAAGTGGAAGGTCTCGGACCACCGCTAATTTGCACACCTGCCTCCAAATTGAAAAGCTACGAAAATTTCTTTTTCTAATTTGAAATTGCCGCCAACAGCATGAACAGTTGAATTATATAATAGACTACTGACGTAGTTGTACTACGTATTGATGACAAACAATATTCCTACGACTTTTGTCATTTGGGAAATCTAAACTGCTTGTCTTAAGAGATTTTCGGCGATTAAATATTTCATACAATTGTTCTTTGACATCTTAGCTAAAAGCACGAGTCATAATGAACTACACAAGGATTTTTAATAAGCACTACTTCCTATGTGTAACTTTAAAACTTTTGGATAAATCGACGATCATTTAAGGTTTTTCTGGTCATTTTTTTTGTAATCCAGAATAAAAAGTATTAAAAAAGTATTCAATTAGTTATATATAACATAGTAACAAGCTAGATAATAACAATGGCAAGTATTTCAGGATTTATTGGGTAGAACACAAATCTAGGGTGCTCGCATAATGCAGCTTAACTGCATAAAAATCATAGATAACCAAAGAAATAAGTAACAATAAAACAGATGGGCAATATCTTGATACATTGTATAAGGTGATTTACCAGAACTCTTCCAATGTTTAAAAGCTATAAAAAAAATTTAATAAAAATTAACCATTTAAAAACACCTTTATTTATGTTATTTCAACTTAGATTCATAAATTTTGAAAAAGAGAAATTTGTTGTAAACAAAAATCAATAATTTAATTTTGGATGTAACGCGTCTTCTGATTGGCTGACATTATTTTGTTATTACACCATAGACATAATTTAGTCATGTGACCGTGACGTCATCAACGTTTTTTCATGGTTTTCTATGGTTTAAAATGGAATTTAGAATTAAATTATAAGAAATGACTGTAATATTTTTTCTGTCTATTCGAAATAACATAAAAAATGTGGTGCACACTGTTAAATAACCCACTACGCGCGTTATTCAGTGTGCACCAAATTTTTTATGTTATTTCTTCATAGACAGAAAAACTATTACAGTCATTCCTTAAATATTGCACTTGAATGATACTTATTTTCAAACAACCAGTAACCAGTTTCCGTTACATTTATGGCCTACCTGGGTCTTGATGATTTCAATCTCCTATTGATAAAAGCAGAGTTTGTCATACTCATTAATGTATTAGCAGTAGATATTACACTCAGCAAATGTTGTGTAGTAACACCACTAGATATCTGCCATCTTGACTTTGTAGAAAAGGCCTGTAACTCTTCCTGTAGTGTTTCAGCTGTGGATCTTTTTATTTTAGATTTTGAACCTGGTGAACCTTCACCTTCCTGATCACTATCAGAATACATTCCTGACGTAGTCTCAATCTGTGACAATAATGTAGGTTTGTCTGAGGTGGCCTGCGGTAACTTGATTTCTGAATCACTTGATTTCACTTCCTGTAAAAGACGTCTATGCCATGCAGGAAGCATTAAACACATATGTCCATTTCTAGATATGAGACCAAAAGATAATGGGACTTTTGGCTTAATCAGCCCTAATTTGTTCATACAAAGTTTATCAAGATCTGGGTCTAGTCCCCAAGCATGAAGACTAGACATAAACAGTCTAGCTATCTCTAATGTTAGGTTATTGACATCAGTGACCACCACACGTTTCTCCTTCTTTCTACCTTTGACAGGTGAGGCTTGGACATCACTGTGTACAGGTGAGAAACCAGCTCCTTCAGCCTTGGACTGGATCTTCTGACCAAATGAATCAGCTTTATCTTTAATCTTTGTTAGCATACCTATCGGTAAAATTAACACATTTATTATCAAAGACTTCAATCATCTGATTAGCAATCAATCTTTGAACTAAACATCATATTTTATAATCAATATGAATAAACCAAATGAATAATACCTATAAAATTTACAATCAACTAATTTTTCAAAACCTACTAGAAGCCAAACTAAATACCTAAAGATATTTCACAGTGTAGAATGGTAACAGACTTATCAGGTTTAATTCAGCTTTTCTGCACTTATCAAGTTCGGCAACAGATTTATTGCATTTTAATTCAAGACAGTATTTTAGGTTGCAATTCCATCCTCACTCACACCATATTAATAGTATCAATATTGTATTAATTTAATACAATGTGATATTGTGAGTTAACACATATGAATGCAGCTTTAGTTTGTCAGTCTAGTCTATAATAGATGGACTTCTCTTTAATACTGTAAACAGAGTAAATTAAATCATAGGGGTTATTTTCATATATTTTGCCATCAATAAAGTATCTGCTGTGATGAAAGTTTAACCAAATCAATTAATTGATATGTTGGGCATATTAATTGCTTGGTTAACAAATTTAACACCTCATGAAAACGTTACGCATTGAAATCAGGGAAATTAAAACCTGGCCAAATATTGAAGATTACAATTGTCATTGGCAGATTGTCCACCATATACAATCATTCATTAATCCTAGACTTTATTAAATACTAATGTAGCTTATTTAATAAAAAGGAACAGCATTTTTAAGACATTATTTGTGATTATTAAATTGTGCATTATAATTAATATTGTTACCTAATATTTAACTTGTACTAAAATTAAATAATCAAAATACTGTAAGCGCTTTAGGCAGTTAATCAAAAACCAAAGCAAAAGTAATGAAAATCTGTTAGAAGCATAACTAACTTTGTTATCAATTTATAATTTTGCCATATAATTAACATTTTTACCTAATATTTTAGCTTGGGCATCTGAGAATTCTGATCCAGGTATTTCATAGGAAGGTAAAATAAATCCCTTGGCTTCTAACTCTCCAGGTGACATCATAGCATACTCATCAGTTAATAGTTGTACTAAAATTCAAAACAAAATATGTATGTATCGGTTTTTTTTTTAACTCCATAGCTATAAATACCGTAATTACATTAATCTAGATCTGTATCAGGAAAGTATAATGAGCATTAAGGCAGATAAAGCCTGGGACACAAGATACACCCTGTTGTATGCATATGAAAATTGCAATCATTAATGAAATGTTGTGAAAGGCATTCAAGTAAAAAAAAAATGCACATGGAGAAAAACTTCAAGGAGATATCCATAGTCATATAAAAATTGCCTTAAATTTATGGTTCAAGTCCAATAACTCTTGATAGACAGTTCTACCTTTCTAAAATCACAATTTTGAAATCCACAAATCAATGTTTGCCTGCAACCCATTAAAATCAAATTCAAACAGTGAAAGTACTTTTGCAATAATAAGAACTACACTAACTACCTACCAATCAATGCTTCTGTATCAAAGTAGATAATATGAGCATCAGGGTCTCTAACGTTAGTCCTAACACCTTGTATATACATGGCATAATTCTGAGGTTTGACAACCTGGTCAGGTCGCTGGTTCTGTATAATACTTCCAGGAGTCTGTAGTTTCTGCTGAGCCAGATTTTTAAACGTAGCTAGATTTCTACGTTTCAAGGCTTGTGATAATGTTATGTTAGGATTAACAAGTCCATCCATAGGCATTGCATTCTCATCACAGTTACTCAGTATATCCTCAGCAGTTATACCATGGACTACTCGGTCTAAATGGCCTACAAAATATAAAGTGGTACATGTTATTATATAATACCATGGACTACTCAGTCTAAATGGCCTACAAAATATAAAGTTGTACATGTTATTATATAATACCATGGACTACTCAGTCTAAATGGCCTACAAAATATAAAGTGGTACATGTTATTATATAATACCATGGACTACTCGGTCTAAATGGCCTACAAAATATAAAGTGGTACATGTTATTATATAATACCATGGACTACTCTGTCTAAATGGCCTACAAAATAGAAGTGGTACATGTTATTATATAATACCATGGACTACTCAGTCTAAATGGCCTACAAAATATAAAGTTGTACATGGTATTATATAATACCATGGACTACTCGGTCTAAATGGCCTACAAAATAGAAGTTGTACAAGGTATTATATAATACCATGGACTACTCTGTCTAAATGGCCTACAAAATAGAAGTTGTACATGTTATTATATAATACCATGGACTACTCTGTCAAAATGGCCTACAAAATAGAAGTGGTACATGTTATTATATAATACCATGGACTACTCTGTCTAAATGGCCTACAAAATAGAAGTGGTACATGTTATTATATAATACCATGGACTACTCAGTCTAAATGGCCTACAAAATATAAAGTTGTACATGGTATTATATAATACCATGGACTACTCGGTCTAAATGGCCTACAAAATATAAAGTTGTACATGTTATTATATAATACCATGGACTACTCGGTCTAAATGGCCTACAAAATATAAAGTTGTACATGTTATTATATAATACCATGGACTACTCAGTCTAAATGGCCTACAAAATATAAAGTTGTACATGGTATTATATAATACCATGGATTACTCGGTCTAAATGGCCTACAAAATATAAAGTTGTACATGGTATTATATAATACCATGGACTACTCTGTCTAAATGGCCTACAAAATAGAAGTTGTACATGGTATTATATAATACCATGGACTACTCAGTCTAAATGGCCTACAAAATATAAAGTGGTACATGTTATTATATAATACCATGGACTACTCAGTCTAAATGGCCTACAAAATATAAAGTTGTACATGGTATTATATAATACCATGGACTACTCTGTCTAAATGGCCTACAAAATAGAAGTTGTACATGGTATTATATAATACCATGGACTACTCTGTCTAAATGGCCTACAAAATAGAAATTGTACATGTTATTATATAAAACCATGGACTACTCAGTCTAAATGGCCTACAAAATATAAAGTGGTACATGTTATTATATAATACCATGGACTACTCAGTCTAAATGGCCTACAAAATAGAAGTGGTACATGTTATTATATAATACCATGGACTACTCGGTCTAAATGGCCTACAAAATAGAAGTTGTACAAGGTATTATATAATACTATGGACTACTCGGTCTAAATGGCCTACAAAATATAAAGTGGTACATGTTATTATATAATACCATGGACTTGTACAAGGTATTATATAATACTATGGACTACTCGGTCTAAATGGCCTACAAAATATAAAGTGGTACATGTTATTATATAATACCATGGACTACTCTGTCTAAATGGCCTACAAAATATAAAGTTGTACATGTTATTATATAATACCATGGACTACTCAGTCTAAATGGCCTACAAAATAGAAGTGGTACATGTTATTATATAATACCATGGACTACTCTGTCTAAATGGCCTACAAAATATAAAGTGGTACATGTTATTATATAATACCATGGACTACTCTGTCTAAATGGCCTACAAAATAGAAGTGGTACATGTTATTATATAATACCATGGACTACTCGGTCTAAATGGCCTACAAAATATAAAGTTGTACATGGTATTATATAATACCATGGACTACTCTGTCTAAATGGCCTACAAAATAGAAGTGGTACATGTTATTATATAAAACCATGGACTACTCAGTCTAAATGGCCTACAAAATATAAAGTGGTACATGTTATTATATAAAACCATGGACTACTCTGTCTAAATGGCCTACAAAATAGAAGTTGTACAAGGTATTATATTATACCATGGACTACTCTGTCTAAATGGCCTACAAAATAGAAGTTGTACATGTTATTATATAATACCATGGACTACTCTGTCTAAATGGCCTACAAAATAGAAGTGGTACATGTTATTATATAATACCATGGACTACTCTGTCTAAATGGCCTACAAAATAGAAGTGGTACATGTTATTATATAATACCATGGACTACTCAGTCTAAATGGCCTACAAAATATAAAGTTGTACATGGTATTATATAATACCATGGACTACTCGGTCTAAATGGCCTACAAAATATAAAGTTGTACATGTTATTATATAATACCATGGACTACTCGGTCTAAATGGCCTACAAAATATAAAGTTGTACATGTTATTATATAATACCATGGACTACTCAGTCTAAATGGCCTACAAAATATAAAGTTGTACATGGTATTATATAATACCATGGATTACTCTGTCTAAATGGCCTACAAAATATAAAGTTGTACATGGTATTATATAATACCATGGACTACTCTGTCTAAATGGCCTACAAAATAGAAGTTGTACATGGTATTATATAATAAAATATAAAGTTGTACATGGTATTATATAATACCATGGACTACTCAGTCTAAATGGCCTACAAAATATAAAGTGGTACATGTTATTATATAATACCATGGACTACTCAGTCTAAATGGCCTACAAAATATAAAGTTGTACATGGTCTTATATAATACCATGGACTACTCTGTCTAAATGGCCTACAAAATAGAAGTTGTACATGGTATTATATAATACCATGGACTACTCTGTCTAAATGGCCTACAAAATAGAAATTGTACATGTTATTATATAAAACCATGGACTACTCAGTCTAAATGGCCTACAAAATATAAAGTGGTACATGGTCTTATATAATACCATGGACTACTCTGTCTAAATGGCCTACAAAATAGAAGTTGTACATGGTATTATATAATACCATGGACTACTCTGTCTAAATGGCCTACAAAATAGAAATTGTACATGTTATTATATAAAACCATGGACTACTCAGTCTAAATGGCCTACAAAATATAAAGTTGTACATGGTCTTATATAATACCATGGACTACTCTGTCTAAATGGCCTACAAAATAGAAGTTGTACATGGTATTATATAATACCATGGACTACTCGGTCTAAATGGCCTACAAAATAGAAATTGTACATGTTATTATATAAAACCATGGACTACTCTGTCTAAATGGCCTACAAAATATAAAGTGGTACATGTTATTATATAATACCATGGACTACTCGGTCTAAATGGCCTACAAAATAGAAGTTGTACAAGGTATTATATAATACTATGGACTACTCGGTCTAAATGGCCTACAAAATATAAAGTGGTACATGTTATTATATAATACCATGGACTACTCTGTCTAAATGGCCTACAAAATAGAAGTGGTACATGTTATTATATAAAACCATGGACTACTCAGTCTAAATGGCCTACAAAATAGAAGTGGTACATGGTATTATATAATACCATGGACTACTCAGTCTAAATGGCCTACAAAATATAAAGTGGTACATGTTATTATATAATACCATGGACTACTCAGTCTAAATGGCCTACAAAATATAAAGTTGTACATGGTATTATATAATACCATGGACTACTCTGTCTAAATGGCCTACAAAATAGAAGTTGTACATGGTATTATATAATACCATGGACTACTCTGTCTAAATGGCCTACAAAATAGAAGTTGTACATGGTATTATATAAAACCATGGACTACTCTGTCTAAATGGCCTACAAAATAGAAGTTGTACATGGTATTATATAAAACCATGGACTACTCTGTCTAAATGGCCTACAAAATAGAAATTGTACATGGTATTATATAAAACCATGGACTACTCTTTCTAAATGGCCTACAAAATAGAAGTTGTACAAGGTATTATATAATACCATGGACTACTCTGTCTAAATGGCCTACAAAATAAAAGTTGTACATGGTATTATATAAAACCATGGACTACTCTGTCTAAATGGCCTACAAAATAGAAGTTGTACAAGGTATTATATAAAACCATGGACTACTCTTTCTAAATGGCCTACAAAATAGAAGTTGTACAAGGTATTATATTATGCCATGGACTACTCGGTCTAAATGGCCTACAAAATAGAAGTTGTACATGTTAGTATCATTTTTTTTTTCTGATTGACATAACACAATTTTTGACATATATAAAAAGCATCTTGGACATAGATTTCAAGTTTTATGTGTGTGTGTTTTTGTAATCTAATTTTAACCTCCATTTCTAACAATTTGTCAAATTGATAAAATTTGAAGCGAAAAGAGCCATTATTAGCCTCCTATACTTACAAAATACAAACACTAATACCTAGGCTTATTGGTTGTCATTATATATTTGACAAAAAAAACAAACACAAAAAAAAAACAACAAAAAAACTTAATACAAGATCTTTCTTTTCATACGTTAATAAAAAATATTATACCAGTTTCCATCTGCCAAACGTAAACAGTTCCATCTGAACAGCTCACAACCATGAAATCATCAAGAGGTCTCCATTTTATTGTCTGAACAGGAAACAGATGGCGCCCTGCTAACATAATGCACTTCCTCTCTTTCAAACTTAACAAAGCTACTGTGTGGTCACTTCCAACTGAACAGATTGATGTTAAAATTCTTTGCTGAAAGGAAATCAGGTAAATATTTAAGTTAAATCAGAATTACGAACTAGCCCTTCTTAACATTTAAAAAAATAGTTCCCATCAAAGATGATTTTGAAATAACATGATACAATGACTTACATGACAGACACCAACAGAGGAATAATATTTCATATGTATATTTTCTCAAAGTACTCTGTCAATGATATGTACAATTTAACACAGTAAACATGGGCTCTGTAGAGCTCTTAACCCATTGTAATGAGTAAGTGTTTCACAAATCACTAATAGAAATGACTCTTCATATCCAATGTTTATGTTATAAGAATTGTTGATACTTTAAACTGTTTTAACCAGATGCTCCGCAGGGCGCAGCTTTATACGACCGCAGAGGTTGAACCCTGAACAGTTGGGGCAAGTATGGACACAACATTCAAGCTGGATTCAGATCTAAATTTGGATTGTGATTAAATAGTTGACACAGCATAGGTTTCTGACACAGAATGAATGTGGTCTAATGAACTTTAAATATTTTTTTTGCCTTTGAGCAATTCACTATGCTGTTGAAAAAATGTTTGAAGAAATTTTCTTTTTATTTATGAAATCTGAAATAAGAAAAATTTAACCCCCCCCCCCCCCCCCCATCCCCCATTTTTTTTTTCACATCCCCCTTTCCATTTTTCTAAAACTGATCTCAATTCAAATTTCTAATGGAGTTTGCAACAATAACTACTCATTTAAATACATCATAAAATATTAAAATGTAAAATAAAGTGCTTGTTATCACTGAATGGTAAAGATTGTTTTAATTTATCTGTTGGTAGTAAAAGTGAATATACATTGTATATTGTATAAAACAATGATTTAAGTTGATTCAACTACTATTCTGGACAAAGAAAGATAACTCCAATTGAAAATTTCTTGCTATTGCACAATATTGTGCAATTAGATATTTCATGCTATTGTGCAATACTGTGCAATTGAAAATATTTGCTATTGCACAATACTGTGCAATTGAAGATTTCTTGCTATTGCGCAATAGTGGCAATTGAAAATTTCTTGCTATTGCACAATACTGTGCAACTGAAGATTTCTTGCTATTGCTGAATACTGTGCAATTGAAAATTTCTTGCTATTGCACAATACTTTATATAATAATTTTGGATCCTGATTTGAACTAACTTGAAAACTGGGCCCATAATCAAAAATCTAAGTACATGTTTAGATTCAGCATAACAAAAAAGCCCAAGAATTCAATTTTTGTTAAAATCAAACTTAGTTTAATATTGGACCCTTTGGACTTTAATGTAGACCAATTTGAAAACGGGACCAAAAATTAAGAATCTACATACACAGTTAGATTTGGCATATCAAAGAACCCCAATTATTCAATTTTTGATGAAATCAAACAAAGTTTAATTTTGGACCCCGATTTGGACCAACTTGAAAACTGGGCCAATAATCAAAAATCTAAGTACATTTTTAGATTCAGTATATCAAAGAACCCCAAGGATTCAATTTTTGTTAAAATCAAACTAAGTTTAATTTTGGACCCTTTGGACCTTAATGTAGACCAATTTGAAAACGGGACCAAAAATTAAGAATCTACATACACAGTTAGATTCCGCATATCAAAGAACCCCAATTATTCAATTTTTGATGAAATCAAACAAAGTTCAATTTTGGACCCTTTGGACCCCTTATTCCTAAACTGTTGGGACCAAAACTCCCAAAATCAAAGCCAACCTTCTTTTTATGGTTATAAACCTTGTGTTTAAATTTCATAGATTTCTATTTACTTATACTAAAGTTATGGTGCGAAAACCAAGAATAATGCTTATTTGGGCCCCTTTTTGGCCCTTAATTCCTAAACTGTTGGGACCTCAACTCCCAAAATCAATCTCAACCTTCCTTTTGTGGTCATAAACCTTGTGTTTAAATTTCATTGATTTCTATTTACTCATACTAAAGTTATTGTGCGAAAACCAAGAAAAATGCTTATTTGGGCCCTTTTTTGGCCCCTAATTCCTAAACTGTTGGAACCAAAACTCCCAAAATCAATCCCAACCTTCCTTTTGTGGTCATAAACCTTGTGTCAAAATTTCATAGATTTCTATTTACTTAAACTAAAGTTATAGTGCGAAAACCAAGAAAATGATTATTTGGGCCCTTTTTGGCCCCTAATTCCTAAAATGTTGGGACCAAAACTCCCAAAATCAATCCCAACCTTCCTTTTGTGGTCATAAACCTTGTGTTAAAATTTCATAGATTTCTATTCACTTTTACCAAAGTTAGAGTGCGAAAACTAAAAGTATTCGGACGACGACGCCAACATCATACCAATATACGACCAAAAAATTTTCAATTTTTGCGGTCGTATAAAAAGATTGTAAAATTATGAAACCCAAATTATACTGCTGCCATGTCTTAGTAGTCTGGTCTTTTTTAACCCTTTGACTGCTACACACAACTATTGTCGTTCCCATAAAGCAGTCCGCTACTGCTACACGCGACTATAGTTATTTTCGTAACTCGTTTGTTTACACAGTTACCATGGAATAGGCGGAGTCAGTATTCATGAGATTGAGGCAGTTTCGACTTGTATGGATTCTGATTGGTTAAAAATCTGCGTTCTTTGGAGTGTCTCTTGACAGATTTGATCAGGTTGATCAGGTTTAAGCGATAAAACCAAAAGTAAAAATTTTTGATGACAAAATGGCAGATATTATTTGGAGTAATGGCCAACACGTTCAGAAGTATTTCATTGATAACGATTTAACAGCAGTGCCCGATTTAAAGGATTTGGAAGAGAACCGAAGATATAATAGATGGAAATAGAAACATTCTAGCAAAACTGCGAACAGAAGACTTTTAAAGCGAGAACCAAGGGGATTCCCCAGACCTTGTTCGAAATGGATGACATGAAACAGGATTTGCGATGTTTATCATTGCGCCTTTCAAATGATCACTGACATCCATAGATCCAAACTTTAAGATTGTCAAGATTTTTTATTTTTTATTGATGAAAGCTATAACAATGAACTTGTCATATAAATATACTTGTACATGGAACTAACATTGGCGCAGTGAAAGTCAGAGGAAAATACTGGAAATACAATAGAAATGAATGCAGCAGTCTAAGGTTAATATTGCTATGTCTATTATGATGCAGATTCTTTAAACATTATAACAATCATAAAACAAAGCCACAACTATTTTACTGCAGATTCATTTATTTTTCGTGGGTATCATTTAGCGTTTTCAAGGATATGTTTGATTTCTGTTGCCACGAAAGCCAAAAAAACTGGTACCCAACAAATATTAAATAATCCACAGTATTTCAAAAAACAGTTAACAAATGTCAAGTTTTTATTGTTTTCTAGTTTACTTTATTACTTACATTGCAGTTCATTGGTGGAACAAGTAGCTGAGTAATCTCCCCTCCATGAACAGTAAATGTATGAAGTCTGGTTCCCACAAACATGTCCCAGAGTATAACAGAGAAGTCAGATCCACCAGATAACAGGTGCTGGGGTTCATACCGAGTGTTTTCATTGAAAGGATATAACAGAGTTGTTACTGTACCATCATGACCGTCTAGTACTTTAAGTGGAACATCTGCAAAAAAAAATTATCAATACACTTTAACTGCTGTCATATATGAATATACAATATATATAGGAATTGATAACAAAATATTATAAAATGTCTATAACAGACACAATAATGTAATCATTTATACACATTATTTCAAAAGGGCAATTTCTTTGGTATGGTTATTTCCAAGTATTGTACCAGATAAACCTGAATCTATTTCTAATCATTATTTATATAGTTATTTCCAATTTATGTAGAACCCTTGAAGAAGTTCATTGTGCATTTTGTAATATTCCATGTATTCTCTACGTCATTTGTCACTGTAATTAAACAAATGATAATAGGCATCTTTCCATGTCTTGATTTCTTTGGACATTTAGATTCATTGATAGTCACAAATAAAAGCACTTTCACAGTATTTTGAATGCCTTCATATGCATATGTGTGTTTCACACCTTTGTGAACATGTCATATGATGTGTATGCTCATATGTAAGTTAGCAATATAGCTTGGTTATATTTTCATAAAAAATACTTTAGAATGAAATCAGTTTTAAAATTGTTCACACAGAATTATTTACCTTTATGTTCCAATGTCTTATCCTCCAACAGTTGTAGTATAATACTTTGTGTGGCTACAGCTATCACTATAGAACCATTACTTCTGCCACATGCCACTTTACCTTGGGAGGGAACATAGATCGTGGCAGTTATCTTTAATGGTTTGTCTTTATGGTCATGCTGCAAACATTATTTATTGCAAGTTATATTAACAACTAATACAAGCTATCACATTTATTCATTGTAATGATGGCATATCGATATATGTTATACAAGAGTGCACACACTGAAATGTCTCGCCTTCTTTACTAATCATTGATATTATGTTGATACTCCTAAATATAAAGCTTTATTATGACTGTCACATAAACTTAACATGAATCATGAAAATGAGGTCAAGGTCAGTTGAACCATATGCCAGGCAGACATGTACAGCTAACAATGCTTCCATACAACAAACATGACAAATATAGTTGAGCCTATTGCTTAAAGTTTAAGAAAATAGACCAAAACACAAAAACTTAACACTGAGCAATGAACCGTGAAAACCAGGTCAAGGTCAAATAAAACCTGCGCGACTGACATATAGATCATAAAATATTTCCATACACCAAATATAGTTGACCTATGACATATAGTATTAGATAAAAAGACCAAAACTCAAAAACTTAACTTTGACCACTGAACCATGAAAATGAGGTCAAGGTCACATGACATCTGCCCGCTAGACATGTACCCCTTACAATCATTCCATACAACAAATATAGTAAACGTATTGCATAAAGTATGAGAAAAACAGACCAAAACACAAAAACTTTACTATAACCACTGAACCATGAAAATGAGGTCAAGGTCAGATGACACCTACCAGTTGGACATGTACACCTTACAGTCCTTCCATACACCGAATATACTAGACCTATTGCTTATAGTATCTGAGATATGGACTTGACCACCAAAACTTAACCTTGTTCACTGATCCATGAAATGAGGTCTAGGTCAAGTGAAAACTGTCTGACGGGCATGAGGACCTTGCAAGGTACGCACATACGAAATATAGTTATCCTATTACTTACGGTAAGAGAGAATTTAACATTACAAAAAATCTGAACTTTTTTTTCAAGTGGTCACTGAACCATGAAAATGAGGTCAAGGACAATGGACATTTGACTGATGGAAACTTCGTAACATGAGGCATCTATATACAAATATGAAGCATCCAGGTCTTCCACCTTCTAAAATATATAGCTTTTAAGAAGTGAGCTAACACCGCCGCCGCCGCCGCCGGATCACTATCCCTATGTCGAGCTTTCTGCAACAAAAGTTGCAGGCTCGACAATAAAATCACTGAAAATATTTCTAATTATTTTGTTAAATCCCTGATTACAAAGTTAAACTTGATATTAGAAATGTATTTTTCCTGAATACAAATAAACTATTGATTTTGTTGATAAGTTTTAGATTATTATGTTTTCTTCCTGTGGTTTTTAAGTAATAATTAGTTTTGAAATTTCTTCATTTTTTCCCAGTTCCATATTTAACATTTTGAATTTTCACTCAGTTATTTGAAGTAATAATTGTGTGTAATTATAGAAAAGAAGATGTGGTATGATTGCCAATGAGACAACTCTCCACAAGAGACCAAATGACACAGAAATTAACAACTCTAGGTCCCCCTACGGCCTTCAACAAAGTAAGTTTGCTCTTGATTTAAATACATATGTGCCGGAGCCATTGTCTCCAGTTTGTTAGTTGTTTGATGAAAAGTTTAACATAAAAGGCTAAAATAATCTCAGACTTGAGTGTAACTGTTGTACCTTTTTTTTTAAAAGAATTTCTTAATTAAAAACAACAATTTGTTTTACAAATTCACAGAATTTAATCAGAGAATCTGCTAAAAAGATCTTAACTATTTCAGTGATTTTGTAAAGTACCTAGTCAAAATTGACTAAAAATCTTATTTCTCTTGTCCTCCCTATAAAAGAGGGATGATATCAATCTAATAAGAAAGTCCCTTTTTTTTATCCATCAAAATATGGATTTGTGATAGATAGTATTTATAGTCTAGAAAAAATAGAATTTATTTATGATTAGAAAATGGATAAACAAATCTTGAAAAAAACTAAAAATATTTTTTTTTTCCATATTGACTTTTTCTGATATGCCTATAATATCTGCATGGGTTTAAGAAATAGGTACAATACAAGTATTAGTATTCTGTTTTGTTTGAAGTGTTCAATTGAAATTCACAACAAAGAAAGTGTAAGTTATTCCATCAAGTTTATGTCACATTATTTTAATACAATCAACAATTCATTTCAAGACATTGAGCAGTAATGTAACAATTCTGAGAATGTAATACTTTGTTAAGTCATTTTATACATACATATATTATATGATGTAGTTCATAAGTGTTTCTCGCGTCTTGTTTTTTATATGGATTAGACCATTGGCTTTCCTGTTTGAATCGTTTTACACTGATCATTTTTGGGGTCCTTAATGGCGTGCTTTTAGGTGTGAGCCAAGACTCCCTGTTGAAGACCCTACTTTGACCTATAATGGTTCACTTTTGCAAATTGTGACTTGGATGGAGAGTTGTCTCATTGGCACTTATATCACATCTTCTTATATCTAGTATCCTTAAATTAACTACAGTCGACTCTCGTTATCTCAAAGTCAGGCGGACCAAAGAATTATTTCGAGATACACGTAGTTCGACTCAAACGAAAACCGGAAGTTTGACAGACCAAGGGACACAACTCTTGCTAAACTTGGTAAAGCTAAAATAAATCCGGATGAATTTGGAAAGGCAATCGATATTCTGGTATCAGATCGAGGGTCTTTCATTATTATAATAAAATTATTTAAACTTATTCAATTGTTTCAGTTACAACTTTTTCCTATGGCCTTTATCCGAGAGAGTAATTTCCAATCGATCTTAGAGTAATTTAGGTCGTTAAAATTTGACAAAATTGTTTATTCTCGATACGAGAGATTTTAGAAAATTGAAATTTATCTTCATTTTGTTTCATCTCTTTCTTTTCAATAGAAAATACAAGATAAAAGACGCCGATTTGAGTAGTTTTTAGGTGATCATCAACGGAAGTCTTAATCCTCACTTTATACACACCCAAGCTCATTAGTGTAAATCACGATTAATTGTTTTGTAAACATTTTAAATACTTTGTCCTAAACATTAACAATGTATCACTAATTATTTATGAAAATTCTATAAAAGATAATCTCAGGTAAACACTCGTGGAAATAGCATGTCATAAATCATTTACAGTGGTCAGTGACCGGAAATTTAATTACACGTGTATTGTCAGATTAACTCTTTAATCCATGTAAATCCCGGAGGTCATGTTTTGACATATTTGTATAAGTTCGAGATAAATGATGAATTTTGAATGCTTTTGTTAACCTTGGGACTGTAAATTTAGTTCGACTCAACCAATTTCGACTCATTAGGAGGAGTCGAAATACATACATTTATATGGAACAAAGTTCGGGACCACATGAAAACTTCGACTCATCCGAAATTTCGAGTCAACCGAGTTCGAGACAACGAGAGTTAACTGTACTTACAAAGCCATCAATAATTCCAGGAGGTGTTTCATATAAACTCTTCCATACATCTTTTAAACTCTTACTACACTTAGGTGGTAAAGCTAAAAAAATAGAGTAAATTGAAGAAATAATTACGGTATAAATTACATGGGCAAAACAATACAGATGAAGAAAAGGCTTAAAAAATATCAAGAATCAAGAGTGGGTATAGCTATTTTTTTTTAAAGTAACTGAAATTGACTAATTTTTTAAAATGCTGTTTTGACAATATGATAATGTGTGCAGAAAAACTGTTATTTCTTTCAGATTCAAACACAAGAATTCTACTTAATAATATCTATTTTCTAATCAGTAATGATTATTACCTGGTAATCTATCAAAACTCTCCTGTCTGACCAGAGTCATCTGCCTCTCTGATACGGTGGGAAGAGTCCACATTGTAACCTGACCTTCAGAGTCACCTCTGATCAGTAATGGAGGTGAAGCCTTATCTCCTTTTCCTTTGTTGAAGGTCATGGCAGGTGAACAAGCAGGTGACTAAAAGTAAATGATATGTATTTATACATATATATATATATATGGCCCCTACTTGTATATAACATTATAAAGGGACATAACTCAAGAAATGTAAAAGTGACACTACCCAAATTTGTACTTGATTTGTGTTTTGTGGCAATAAACATTGTTTACAAGTTTAATAACATTTAGTTGAGACAAACTTAAGTTATAGAACTTAAACTAAAAATTCAGTAATTTTCTTATTTGCAAAGGGGCATTACTCTAGAACAGTAAAGATTACTGTTGCCAGCAAAATAGAAACATTATCTGTGTTTTGTGGTAGTTAGAATTATGCATAGATTTCATAACATTTGGAAGAATCAAACTAAAGTTAAAGAACAGAAACAAATATTTCAGCATTTTTTTCATTTGTAAAGGGGCATAACTCTAGAAGGGTAAAAGTGACTCCACCAAAATTCAAACTAAATCTGTCTATCTATTCTAGCTGTTAAACACATCTTTAGGAAAAGTGCAGGACTCACCTTGAAGATTATTATACTTTTAATAGTTATATTTCAAGGTTTTCACTAATTCAAACTTACATTATCAGAGTAAATATCTAGGATGTAGTAAGCATGTGGTGATGATGGCTGGTAGCTATGTTTATGGTACTCCTGGCTCTCAGAATCAGCACTGAAACAAATGTAATTGTTTAACTTGTAGTAAAAACAATTGAATTTCTTCACATGTGTACTGTAAGGGGTTATACATTATTAATTGCAAAAAATTCCTTTCTTTATTAAAGATAACATTACAATTAACACATGTATTAGTTTTCATATTCAACATAACACCTACACATAAAAATAAGTTTAATGGGTTATTTTAAAACAACTTAAAATTTAGCACATGAAGACTTTTTATTTTATGCACACAAAAAAAAGCCATCACAAATGTATCTAATAATGTGTTACTAAATGCATTAAGTGAATACTAATGTTCAACTATAAGCATTGACTTCACTGAATTTCTGTCATATTTTGGCTCAAAGAGGTGAAAAATATAATGCTAAAATGACCATTAAAAGACATAATAATATCTTGCATATACAAAGCAAAGATTAGCCTAATGCCTACAATACAAATGTCTGAGGCAGTGTCAAAGCTGACCTAGCAATATATATTGTTAAGGCTAACAAACTCGTGTTGCTTAAAGAAAACATTTAGAAGATTTATACATATTCGGATACCTAAGAAGTCCAATATTAATATCAATAACAGCCAATGCAAGGCATACTTCAATTAGACAGCAACTAAACAACAACAACAACAAAAAAGACAAGAAGATGTCAACTAGTGTCTGTTAATAAAAAATCTGGGAAAACTGTAACAGAACAACTGAATATTGAGTAACATATGATATATGGAGTATATTTCAGAAATCCCTATAAGTCCATATCTTTTTCATATAGATCATGATGGGCAATATACAATTTGGATGATTAAATTGATTTAAAAATCCCTCTATATAACCAAAAAGTAAAACAATCTGAAAAACAAACATTATTATGTTATGAATAAACAGGGCAAAAGATGACACATGGTTGATGGATTATGATTTGTTAATTTCAAGCAGCAAAATAAACTTTTATTGATTTGCATATGTTTTGTAAACCTTATGTTGTTTTCAATGTATATATATATATACATGTATATTGATGGCAAACATTTTTAAAGATTGAATACAACAGATGTTTTGTATGCTTCATTAATAAGATATATAGACACATTATATCTCAGAAGTTCACGTTATAACTAGCAAAGTTATGTAGAAGAATTGAAGATGCTGTAATTTGCTGATTGAAATGTCTGATGAGTAATAAAGCTGTGAGTCATGTAATCTATTGATGAAATAAATGATATTAAAAAATCTTATTTCATTGCTTGAGTATTGGCCTTTTTAAGGTAATTTTGAAACTTTACTCATCAAGTCCTTCCACAATGTAAATGCTGCATTGCTGATAATGTTATGAATGAACATTACTGTAATTATAAGGTAGAGACATGCTGCACTTACTCAACCAAAATCCTTATAAGACAAGTTACCCTATTGTATATGTTCAACAGAAAATGTCTTTCATCAAGATCATGCTAGTTTTATAATAATTATACACCCTTGTCTTTCAAATTTTAGGATTTGAGAGTTTCTGATGAAGGTTACCCTAGCAAGTGTGTTGCATGCACCAACTTAATTAAGTGTTCTTTTCATCAATTTACAAGAAAAACAATATATTATGCATTGCAATGAAGTAAGATTTACAAGTGACAAAAAATGAGGCAGAAGCAAAGATTCAGAATAAAGGGAAGGCTACTCACTCTACTGACCTAGAAAAAAGGTTGTAATAACAATAATAAATGGCTTACAAAAATATCTCTTGCTCAAAGTTATATAATTTCCAAATAGCCAGAAGCTTTGAAGAAAACAGAAGCAGAAAAGTTAACTGACTATATTTCAATATCAGGTTATGTTTTTCTTCAAATGACCATAAGGCTAGGGTAAAAAAAGGCAAGAGCCTG
This sequence comes from Mytilus galloprovincialis, assembly GCF_965363235.1. Classification (NCBI taxonomy): domain Eukaryota; kingdom Metazoa; phylum Mollusca; class Bivalvia; order Mytilida; family Mytilidae; genus Mytilus; species Mytilus galloprovincialis. The sequence goes on along the minus strand of NC_134843.1, from coordinate 4,237,464 downwards.
ATAGCAGAGTATTGGACAACAGTTATGTTGTTGCAAATATAGGTTTACATTATTGAGTCTAGGTCTAAAATGTGGACAGAATTTTTATCATGAATTTTGTGATTTGTCCATATGTTGCAGTGATTGAATGATGATGCCCAATAAATGTCATACTTAAAGAATAACAGTACTGTAGTCGAAGATTTGCCACTGTCAGTTGTCAATTTGTCGGTCGCAAATGCAGTTTTGCTGGCGACGCGTTGTGGAGACAGTAAAACGTTATTTTGCGACCGTCAAATAGACAATTGACAGTGGCAACTTTTCAACTATAGTACTGTTATTCTGAGTCTAATGCATTAAGAAAAGAAATAATACGTTGGAGCTTGAAAAAATGTATAAATTTGACATTCAAAAAAAAATCAGCAAAACTTCATGAATAATTTTGAAATTTTTGTTGCAAAGACAAACCAGATGCTCCGCAGGGCACAGCTTTATACGACCGCATAGGTTGAACCCTGAACGGTTGGGGCAAGTATGGACACAACATTCAAGCTGGATTCAGCTCTAAATTTGGATTGTGATTAAATAGTTGACACAGCATAGGTTTTGGACACAGAATGAATGTGGTCTAATGAACTTAAAATAATTTTTTTGTCTTTGAGCAATCACTATGCTGTTGAATATTAATCCTCTCAAAAAAATGTTTGAAGAAATTTTTTTTTATTTATGAAATCTGAAATGAGAAAAATTAACACATCCCCCTTTCCCTTTTTTCAAAACTGATCTCAATTCAAATTTCTAATGGAGTTTGCAACAATAACTACTCATTTAAATACATCATAAAATATTAAAATGTAACAAAAAGTGCTTGTTATCACTGAATGGTAAAGAGTGTTTTAATTTATCAATTGGTAGTAAAAGTGAATATACATTGTGCATTGTATAAAACAATGATTTAAGTTGATTCAACTACTATTCTGGACAAAGAAAGATAACTCCAATCAATTGAAAATTTCTTGCTATTGCACAATATTGTGCAATTAGATATTTCTTGCTATTGCGCAATACTGTGCAATTGAAAATATTTGCTATTGCACAATACTGTGCAATTGAAGATTTCTTGCTATTGCACAATACTGTGCAATTGAACATTTTTTTGCTATTGCACAATACTGTGCAATTGAAGATTTCTTGCTATTGCTGAATACTGTGCAATTGAAAATTTCTTACTATTGCACAATATATATATACTTAATATAATAATTTTGGATCCTGATTTGAACCAACTTGAAAACTGGGCCCATAATCAAAAATCTAAGTACATGATTAAATTCAGCATATCAAAAAAGCCAAAGAATTCAATTTTTATTAAAATCAAACTTAGTTTAATTTTGGACCCTTTGGTATTTAATGTAGACCAATTTGAAAACGGGACTAAAAATTAAGAATCTACATACACAGTTAGATTTGGCATATCAAAGAACCCCAATTATTCAATTTTTGATGAAATCAAACAAAGTTTAATTTTGGACCCCGATTTGGACCAACTTGAAAACTGAAATACTCTCTGACATGAAAAAATCCTGAATTCTGGAATATTGTACCACTAGCATATATATATATGTTACAAAAATATATGAAAAACAAAATCGGAATCAAAATTACAGTTAATAAAAATTAGAATAAACCAAAAACAGGAATAAAGAAAGTTCAAACAAAGGTTAACTATGTGAATGTAGTTATGTCAGTGCAAAACTAAATACAGTTAGAATCTCACAAAATTATTTCACCACATACACGACAGTTATTAATCAAAATTGTTGCCTAGCTTTTATATAAGCAGCAAAATTAAAAATATCTCTTTTTTTTTTTTTTTATGAATTCAAAATCATTAAAGGAGCAGATCTTAGGCACTTGGCAAAGAAATTCTCAAATAATCTTAGTAAATCATAACACATATAGGGACTTTCATTTATAGACTACATGGGAAAAGTTTACAATTGCTTTATTATTATATTTAAATCTCAAAAGAGGGAGTAACAAGAATGTGTCCATAGTACACTGATAAATGGGACTTCAAAAGAATAAGTTTCAAAAGGACATCATGCCCCCTCACACATAACAATTCTGTGTTGACTGAAGGACAAAATCTGGGTCAATATCCTAATTTGGAAAATATTTTTAAAAGTTTTCATCCGAATGAACATTTGAACTAAGTTACCAGTGAATGTGATCAAAAGTTCATCCTAAGCTACAATGAACCAAACCTTAATCTACCTTAAAATAAAACTTGACCCTTGTTACAGGATGGACAAAGAGACTGAATAACATAAAGATACATAGACCAAAAAAAATAATGCCCTACTTCTATAATAGGAGTGGTGTGAAAAAAAAAAAAGTTCACTGAAATAAATGAGACAGACATTTAAAAGCAATGTTGAAACATCAAGCCTGAAAACAATGCTCTACTTGAGATTTTCTCTGTTAACAAGCTCATTCACAGCAAACAATCAAATACAAAAATAGTATTTATTTCTGGTCATATTAATAATTGTTATTTGGATGGAGAGTTGTCTCATTGGCACTCACACCACATCTTCCTATATCTATATCTATAAACCAAATATACTGGCAACATCAAACTGAAAGCATACATGTGTATTTTCTTGAAGTGGTTAAATCAATTTGAAATTTATCTTGGAAAGATAAACTCAGATATAAGAAGATGTGGTATGAGTGCCAATGAGACAACTCTTCATCCAAGTCACAATTTGTAAAAGTAAACCATTATTGGTCAAAGTATTGTTTTAGCCAAATTTGCATTAGTTAACTACCATTCTAAGAGCAAACAATAACATAACTAATAACTTTTTAATATTCATTACACAGCAAAAACAAAACATAAACACAAACTTTATTATTATGAAATATTTGCCATGAACAAGCTTGCTACAAACAGAATATTTTCAGACTTGACATATTACCTGGTGAAAACTTTTCCTTTCAGTAAACTAGAATGCAATATGATATTACATAAATATTGAAAAATTTGACTTAAAGTACAAATTTCTATGAATATATTTGATGTTCAATGAAAAACTTATGAGCAAAATGAATAACTTAAATAACAGCACATTTAAATGTCATTGCTCTTAAGTTGATATCATGATACTGTGGTTTTAATTTATTTTTCGTGGAAAATTAATTTTCGTGGATTATGGAAAAAATAACATATTGGCTGATATTTGATTTCTTGGTTTTGCCGAAGTGTACATGTGCATGCAAGCCAGAAGAAATTTGAAATTCGTCATTTAAATTCAAAGTTTGCTGTTAACCACGAAATCTTCTACTATTAGAATCCCACAAATAATAATTAATCCCCAGTAAAATATCTGTCAAGCCTGAAAAGTACTCATAAACAGTTTTCAAATATGCAAATTGGAAAAATCAGCATAATCCAGTCTTTGCAATGTAAAATACAATAAGTAAGAATAAAGACAATTGAATTATGAGCTCATTTGATAAAGATAATTAAACCATGTAATCTGTGAACGATTTTTATCAGGCTAAACAGATATTCTTTAAATAACAAAATTTTATGTTTTTCAGATATACAAAATCTGTAATGTTACAATAATAAGCTAATTCAAACATGAAAACTTATCTAGATTGCTTAAAATATGAATATGCATGATGTGAAATTTGTGGAAGAGGAGGTAACTCTGACAAACTGATAACTGATAAAAAATCTTATATCAAATTTCTTCATCAATGTTAATGAACTTACTTTGTAGGTAATTTATACAGGTAGCCTTTGCCATCACTACTCCAGACCAACACTTTATCTACGCTAATGAAATCTCCGCCAGACCAGCGCTCACCACAACGATTAGACTCGGAACACAACAATGTAAAGTCTCCTGCATCATATATCTGTAAAGGTAAAAAATGGCGGGAAACGTAATCATTAATAAATAAATGTCAGGTTAGTTTTACATATTAGTTTTTGTTGTTGATAAAACTGACTCATATAAAGTATTGAATTCAATGTATGCAGAATATGCTTTTATTCAAAGGCATTAGTTATTTATGAAACTTTAAGTGAGAAAAACTATCCAACAATACAAAGTAGAGGTAACTAGTTAGTAATGTTTAATCAAAGACAAATGTTTACACTATATGGCTAGCTCTAGTGCACGCACTGTGAAGTAACTAGTTAGTAATGTTCAATCGACGACAAATGTTTACACTATATGGCTAGCTTTAGTGCCTGCACTGTGAAAACAATGTTTACACTATATAGCAAGATCTAGTGCCCGCACTGTGAAGACAATGTTTAGGATTTCAACAAAGAAAACTGAAGGCCTGATATCATCACATGATTCAATGCTATTTGTGGAAGGTTTAATAATTTCTGAATAAAAACTGTAGTTAATTGAAGACTGAATGTTGTCCACTAGAAATCTTTTGTTTATTTTTGTCATTGGGTTACTGTCTCATTTATCCAATCATAAATACTACACATTATCAGAACATGAATTTAAAGGATTTTTGATTGATAAGTGTAACTCTATATGTCACATTGAATCCTCCTTACAAATTACTGATTGTGCTTTAAGTGTGGTTTTTGGTTGTTTTTTCTCAGAGAGATTTGCTTCCATAAAGTATTGTTTATTTTCAATGATTAATTTAAGTTTGTCAATACCAATTTTTATTGATTGAGGTAAAATTGTTGTTGATGGATGTTTAATGTCATGGTTTTGCCATAGTCTGCATACAAACCTAGGGATAATTGCACTTTGTTAAAAATTAATTTGTGGTTGACCAATTCCCACAAAAATTGTCATGATACCTTGATACTCTAAATGCCTGTACATTGAGTACGTTAGTTATAAGACAACAACAATACTACATTTTTCTTTCTACCAATATGCTAAGCTTTGTCCTCTTTTTTTGTTGAAGTTTGGTGCAATATTTTTAAAATAAGTAATTGATAAAGTGTTTTATAATGAATATACTGGTTTTCTGTGTGTGTGTTTCTACTAACATTATATATTTGTAATAACATTTATTTCTAAAACACTTTTCCATTGTATATAATTTATGCATATAAAGCTACATTTCTACTACCAAATCATATATGCAAACAATCAAATATGAAATGAACATAAAATCTACTGGAAAACAGAACAGCTTAACAAAAGTGATCCTGTGACAGACATCCATAATAGCAAATCTACTTTGTTCTGACTTTGAAATATTGTGCTGAAAAAGCTAACAACGATTGATAATGAGTACAGTGATTATAATATTCAGGGCATTATTAATTTGAAACTTCTGCATCAATTATAATTCTACTAAATGATGTTTATCTTAATTTTCATGTACTGTGAATTCATTTATTTTTGAGGATACCATTTTTAATGAATTGAGTAAAACTTGTATTTCTTGGATAGTTGAAAATTTGTGGTTCAATGGTACCCACAAAAATTGTACACTGAACTTAATAACAAACTTTGTGTCCTATAGGTACCTATATATCAAAATATATCTTCATAAGTTCAAAGAACTTATTGGTCCAATAAAATGAGATAAATTTGGCTATTATGGGTACACCTGTTTATCTTCAGGTCTGTAGCAATGACACTTATCAAGTTTGACAAATTATGAATGTCTGTTTTCTTAAAATATAAAAGATGGTGGTTTAATAAATTTTTAGTATGCAGTCAGGCTTTAAATGGGTTTTCAGATCTTTATCAATGGTCAACAAATACTTTTAAAGCTACTGGCATTCTTAAAAACAGTAGTAACAGGAAAAAGCTTTCAGACAGTAAAAAACATTTAGGACAAAAAAAATCACTTTTTCAAAAAGCATGACTAACAAATGATTAGCAATGCAAGAGGTTATTACATGTCGAGAAAAGAAATCCATACTAATCTTGTCATTGATTGTTCAATATTTTGAACATACAATATATTTTACAGTCTCAACTAAACAATACAGAAGTTTCATTTTCATGTTCTAACATGCAGGCCTTACCAATAAACGTTTATCTTTAATTCTGTCATAGCATGATTTCACATCAAAATCATACACCTTTAAATCAAAATATGCAAATTTCTAATAAATCAAACACTACCTTAAAGTGTTTCATAATGCAATAAGTGTTTTAAATCATTTTACAAAACACATACAATCTGATACATGCTTATATTAGTTTATTTTTTTTAATAAGCAGCATTGAACATGAAATAACTTCTTACATACAAATGAACTAAGTTTTTTCAAATATGAAGTTTAATTTTTAATTTCTATTTTAATTATAAAATATAACAGTAATGAAAATATGATTTAGCAAACATATTTAAAAGTAAAATAAATTTTTCTGAGAGTATATCATAATATAAGTAGAAAACTGCAATGTTTGACTTAATTTACATGAAAAATGAGCAGATAATTACTGAAGATATGTAATAGATAAAAATCTGATAATGATTCAAACAGGTTGTCTTATCTGTGGATTCATTATTTATCGTTGGATACCAATTGTTCTGGATTTCCTGGGTACAGGAGAACCACAAATTTAAATATTTAACAAATTACAACTTTTCTGGAGGAATGTATGCATACTTTTTCAAAACAATGAATATTCATGAAGTTGTTAGTTTTCCTCTATCCACAAAAATTGGTACCCACAACAATAAATGAATATAAAATACATGTATGAAAGGAATTATTTTAAGTATATTAAGATTCTATTTAAAATCCTGATGACCATGTGTATAAATTAAAGCATGCTCATCAATCATGTTACTCTATTTTCTGCCTAAGTTAAAAAATTTCAAACATCTAATATCATTAAACAAGCAGTGAATAGAATTTAAAGATAAAAAGATATAAAATATAAAAATACAAGCAAACACATTACCTTGAACAAACTGTTTTTCGATTTTGTCCAATCACTAACTTGTGTTAAAACAAATTAACCAATCAGAATTCAGAAGATCTTACCTGCCAATACTTGGAACATACTATTAGAACAGTCCTCTGGTTAAAAGTACAACATGTTAAAGTTTCTGCATTCAGACATCTTATCTGCTTAGATTCTTCCTCAAACACTGGCTGAGCCTATCAAAAATAGAATTTATATAGTGCTTTATTTTGTCAATATACCTTGTATATTGATTTACATTGTATATTGATTACCATTTGCAGTACAAAAGATACTTAAAAAGTCAAGAGAAATAGAAGCAAAAGACAAATTTCTAAAAAGGCTTACATAACACTTTTGATTCTCACAATTCATGTTGATTTGTATGATCTGTTGTATTTATTTATTTCTTTCCCTTAATTGAACCATAATTCCCCATTAAAGACAAATACATTTTCATATTTTAAACAAGTTGAGAGTGGAGAAATGGTATATTGCATGAAACTCATACTGGCATCTGTTTCACAATCACAAGGTTGCAATTTAAATTTTAGTTGTCAATCTAAGATCTTGACAGAAAACTCATTGACAGGTGCCTTTCTAGAATATTTGAAAGAGTGGGCGTTTATTCCAATGTTTCCCCGAGAGTAGCGAGGCTAACAATCTTTTAGACCTTTTTTTAGGCAAAAAAAAATAATTGTGAAATGCACTAATGTAACAGTTCCTGACTTGGAGCATGTATATTTTATAGTTAAAGAGTATGTGTTTAATTAATTAATATGATAAATTGCAATATTTAATACAATATTAGTATATCACATTTTTGGTTTTGTTTTATTTTAAAAGGGAGTACGCCCATTATAAATGCCCACACCTAGACCTGCCCCTAATTGAAGTATAAAATGGAATTTAAGGTATTTAATTTTTGTATGGAATTTCATAACAACTCCAGATGTGTCAATTCTAAACAAAATAATGACATATAGTTGATTTAATCAGATAAAACAAAAATTTCATTTCTTATGATTGGTTGATAACCATAATGTTTTTTTTTCAAATACAGGGTAATAGTATTTTTTGGGGTGCCCTTTATAGTTTGCTGTTCTGTGTGAGCCAAAGCTCTGTGTTGTAGACTGTACTTTGACCTATAATGGTTTACTTTTACAAATTGTGACTCAGATGGAGAATTGTCTTATTGGCACTCATACCACATCTTCTTATATCTAGTTATTATATACATAAACATTACAATAAATATCTACCCTATTTTCATAACCAGTCAACATCCATATCTTCACCGCACCAGAGTTGGTTATTGCCAACAAAACATCCTCTACAGAATCAAAATATTTACATGTACAAAAGTCTGATAAAAATATTACTGAACAAATCATACAATGCTTAAACAATACTTTTGCATATAGATTAAGTAAGTGAATATTACATCATATTCAATGTCTGTCTATCCTTCTATAAAGATACATGTATTAACTAGTTACAAATCCTAATGTTTAAAACTTGTACATGTATATACAAATACTTTTTTATTGTTCACATTTAAAAAATAAACGAAATGCTATAAAATAACCATTAGCATAAAAAAACTTAAACTAGCTATAAATACAGAGCAAATGGATTGAGACAACAAGCAAACAGCTATTTGGCTATAGCAAGTAACACTGTAAAGTTTTCAAAGTAATCAGATCCCCAAACATGGTTAAATTTATGACAAATGTTCATGGAATAACAATCAGGTCCACAAACATTTTTAAATTTTGTACAGAATAATCCACATATGATAAACTACATATTATGTAATACATCAGTACACCGTGTAGAACGCCACATGCGGGGTGTCGGCTATGTTTGACATGGGGTGGCAATTTTGAAGTGACGAAAAAGTAACAAGGTAAGTTCAAGGATCAAAATTTCTTGTTTCTAGAACTCTCAGTACCATATAATGTATTGCACGGAAGGAACCACAACATAATCTATTTCCTGAAAGCAGAAGCAGTCGTTTTCAGTGCTCAGTTTTCTCAAACACCTCGCCCTAGTTTTCCGTGTTGCAGATTTTGAGGCTTTATATGCAAATTTCGGTATAAAAACTACTTTACACAGCCATCCCCCGTATCATTTATATAGAATTGTATTCCTCTCATTGACTTATACCAAATACCAGTTTCTTAGTTAAAATTAATTGGTTTTAAAACTGTTATTCATCAAAATATAAAGTGTCGCTCGGGGTGTCAGATTTTGCGTCGCAAGGGGTAGAGGCTTGTCATTAAAAAAATACATATTTGCTTGTAAATTAGTCTTCATATGATACATTTTATTTCAGACACATCTACTTTACCATGACAAAACAAGGATTTTTCATTTTGCCTGTTTTTGGTCTTATAAAATATATGCTTTTGATTTCATTCACATCTACTTTACCATGACAAAATAAGGGTTTTTCATTTTGCCTGTTTTTGGTCTTATAAAACATGTGCTTTTGATTTCATTCATAGTAAAAAAAAAATGGCTTAAAATATTTAGTTTTCAAGCTGGTAAACGATTTCTTTTCCTTTTCAGTCACTATCATGGTAAAAAAAAAGTAAAGGCCATGGCTCAATAAACCAAAACATCACAAAAAGCACTCGTGCATGCCGCAAAAATCCATTACTCCTAAAAGAATTAGAAAACTCTCTCCAATGAAACACTCACCGGCATCTTTTTCAGCGAATGACAACACAACTTCAAGTAATCCTGAAGACGATGATACTACAATTGTCAATGAGAAAACAACGACTTGTACACAAATATACAACGGAACAGGTTTACAAGAAAAAATGATTCAAGACAGTTATTTCGTTTGTAATCGCCCAGCTAGAACTATCCGTTTTCTGTTACACATCTATCATATCATATCTACTTTGAAGGTCTACTCTGACTATATACATATCTCTAACGAACCGGAATTGAATAAAATTTGAAGAATTTGATGTAACCTGTGTTTTTCTAGGTTGAATTTCTGTTACATTTATGTTATTATTTGTATAGGTGTGTTTGAATTAAAAAGTATCAGATAGAGATCGATTTATAAGAAAATGTATTCTTTTTTTATGACAAGCCTCTACCCCTTGCGACGCAAAATCTGACACCCCGAGCGACACTTTATATTTTGATGAATAACAGTTTTAAATTCAATTAATTTTAACTAAGAAACTGGTATTTGGTATAAGTCAATGAGAGGAATACAATTCTATATAAATGATACGGAGGGTAGCTGTGTAAAGTAGTTTTTTATACCGAAATTTGCATATAAAGCCTCAAAATCTGCAACACGGAAAACTAGGGTGAGGTGTTTGAGAAAACTGAGCACTGAAAACGACTGCTTCTGCTTTCAGGAAATAGATTATGTTGCGGTTCCTTCCGTGCAATACATTATATAGTACTGAGAGTTCTAGAAATAAGAAATTTTGATGCTTGAACTTACCTTGTTACTTTTTCGTCGCTTCAAAATTGCCACCCCATGTCAAACATAGCCGACACCCCGCATGTGGCGTTCTACACGGTGTCATTAGTTGTACAGGATTTTCAAGCTGGGGAAAATATCCCATTTGATCATTTAAAAAGAAAAGGCAGTTATATGCTGAAAGTTTAGCAGAAAATGGATAAAGGTTTTTTAGATACTAAAATTATTTTTTCAACAATAGCAGTGATTTCTTATATATCATTAGAAATATTATAACATATTCATTACTAAATTTAGGAAAGATCTTACAGAGTACAGTTCTTAGCAGTGACTAGATTTCTAATATTTTTTATATCACAAGTCATTTCAGCAAAGCAATAATCTATCTTAATTGTTAGTTGGTACTGTGGATTCATTATCAGATAGTAATTTCGGGGGTCTTGTTGATTTGGGTGAACAATGAATCTTAATGTTCAAATTTTTTGTAAAAAAAAGTTTACAAATTTTTAATATGCTTTGTATACAAAGATTGGTCAAACCACGAAATCAAATATTCATGAAAATGAAAGTTTTCCTCAATCAACGAAAAATTGATCCACACAACAATAAATGAATCCACAGTAGTTAGAAAAATGTGTAACAGCATCAAATAATTCAAAAGCATGTAAACACTGTAAAAGTCTTTGCCATGGCTAAAAATTCCAATTGAAAGAAAAAATGGGTTAATGAACATAGAAATCATTCATTTTAAATTGTTTTTTTTTATTTCAGCCACTCAAGTACTTACTCCGTTCATCTGAAAATAATTTCATTCAAATATATTTACAAATACAGAAGGAAAAATAAAACGCATATAAAACAAAATATATTGAAAGGCCATGTTTCATCTAACAGAAATGGTTTCTAGAAGAGAAAATATATGTATTTCTTTTTAATAATGTTCAATCAGTTTCAGTATTATTCTTTTATCTAACACGGTTTCAATTCTATCTGACACATTGAAAGTTAAACAACTAAATTTACTATCACAAAATTCTCTTTAAGTGATACAGTAAAACCTGCCTAAATAGTCACCTCATTTCAATGGTCATTTAATCTCCCAAATATTAACTCTTTTCAATGGTGACTGACCATCAGTCACCTTATTTTCTTACAATGTTGTCAATTTCTAAATAAAGATAATTTTTATGTTTTAATAACCAACATTATCAAACAGCGGTCTACTACTGTTGCCTTTATTATCAAAACAAAAATATATGTATTCAGTACCTAAAGTCAAAATGAGAATCAGAACATGTTTGCAACCAAGACCATGGTGATAGGGGCTATAAGTGAAATCGTCTTGCCCCACTCCTTTACATTTTCATTTGAAACCATAACAACGACTTATTTCTATCTGTTTATTTATTTATTCTTTAAATTTACAACGCTAGAATCCAACAACTTTTAATTTAATGCTTGCAAGAAAGTTATTCTACCATTTCAACCACTTAAACAATTTGTCATTTACAGATTTGAATGCATGAAGAATGAAGATGAGTGTAACATTTTTAAAATATTTATTTCAAGCACATATCCACAATTTGTAAACCAACTAATTTTAGTGAGTGATTTATTTTCGTGACTTTAACAAGTAGAAAAATAGCGCAAATATAAATCGTTGTGAATATGTAAAACTGATATTTATTTATTCAAGTAAACTTGAGAATCATGAAATCAAATTGTTGCGAAATGGGCTAGAAAGGGATGAATGTGAAATGGGCTAGAAAGGGATGAATGCGAAATGGGCTAGAAAGGGATGAATGCGAAATGGGCTAGAAAGGGATGAATGCGAAATGGGCTAGAAAGGGATGAATGTGAAATGGGCTAAAAAGGGATGAATGCGAAATGGGCTAGAAAGGGATGAATGCAAAATGGGCTAGAAAGGGATGAATGTGAAATGGGCTAAAAAGGGATGAATGCGAAATGGGCTAGAAAGGGATGAATGTGAAATGGGCTAGAGAGAGATGAATGCGAAATGGGCTAGAAAGGGATGAATGCAAAATGGGCTAGAAAGGGATGAATGTGAAATGGGCTAGAAAGGGATGAATGCAAAATGGGCTAGAAAGGGATGAATGTGAAATGGGCTAGAAAGGGATGAATGCAAAATGGGCTAGAAAGGGATAAATGTGAAATGGGCTAGAAAGGGATGAATGCAAAATGGGCTAGAAAGGGATGAATGCAAAATGGGCTAGAAAGGGATGAATGCAAAATGGGTTAGAAAGGGATGAATGCAATATGGGCTAGAAAGGGATGAATGCAAGATGGGCTAGAAAGGGATGAATGCGAAATGGGCTAGAAAGGGATGAATGTGAAATGGGCTAGAAAGGGATGAATGCAAAATGGGCTAGAAAGGGATGAATGCGAAATGGGCTAGAAAGGGATGAATGTGAAATGGGCTAGAAAGGGATGAATGTGAAATGGAATGTGAAATGGGCTAGAAAGGGATGAATGTGAAAATGAATGTGAAATGGGCTAGAAAGGGATGAATGTGAAAATGAATGTGAAATGGGCTAGAAAGGGATGAATGTGAAATGGGCTAGAAAGGGATGAATGCAAAATGGGCTAGAAAGGGATGAATGTGAAATGGGCTAGAAAGGGATGAATGCGAAATGGACTAGAAAGGGATGAATGCGAAATGGGCTAGAAAGGGATGAATGCGAAATGGGCTAGAAAGGGATGAATGTGAAATGGGCTAGAAAGGGATGAATGCAAAATGGGCTAGAAAGGGATAAATGCAAAATAAAGTATTTGCAAAATTAAGTTGGTTTACAGTACTTAATATCAATATAATGTATTACCTTCTCTTTTTACTGGTCTTAGAACACAGCATGCACTAATCCAATCAGGTAATACTTTGGAACACAATGTGTACAAGGTGTCAAAGGTCAACGGGTCAATAATAAGAATTTCTGGATAATAACCATTACATACTAGACGTAGGTCTTTTGAGTTCTTGAAGTAGTAAGACTGGAAATGAAAAGACAGTTTTGGTGTAAACAATAACAAAATATTCAAATTTAAATAACCCTTTAAGGAATAAGAGATGTCTTATATTTCTATATCATGCACACCATACTGCAGAGGGACAATTATAAAAAAAAACTTATAAATACAAATTATTTACTTCTGCTTCCCATTTGTTTACTATCAAATAAAATAGGATTCATTGCTCATTTCCCTGATTGCATCTTCACTTAATGCAACTTTCATTGGGGATTCTCACTTGCCTTGAGCAGCATTACGGTTGTTACTATTCAAGAAAGAACTACTTTGCTTTCCAGAGCACCCAAGTCTAATCTTGGCTTTTGTTTTGGTTCAAGTTGCTCAATCTTAAAATTCATGTGTATTGTTTCTTGGACTGTTTTTTGTCTTTTTCTGTCTAATAGCAGTGATTTTATTTGGCTAACAGGTTTTTGATAATTTGCCACATTGTTATTTTATATCCCCATATCAGGCTTGTGTATATGTAAGTCCTTATGTTAACCAGGACATGATTTTCATTTTATTGTGGTGTTGGGTTGCTATTTTGAAATTGACATTTACAATGTTGGTACTGTCCATTTATATTTGTTCCACCTAACAACTACTAGAAACTTTGTTATAAAGTAAGTCATATTATCTGTTTCTGTTCAAACAACTATCATACCCTTTATTTTATTGGAAACATATACTGTTATATATCTTCCAGTAGACATTATATTCAAGAATATTTTTTCCATTTTGAAGGAACTTGTATTTCCAGTCCAGTAGTACAGTCCATACTTTACTATTATCTTAGTTACCTGCATGTTTGTGTGTGTGACTGTTAACTTGCTACATTCTACACATCTACCGTCACTTATATCCCAAAGACACATCTCTCTGAAATTATACATCATGCTGATTTACAACAGGTTTTCATTTAATAATGGCTTATAAATCTAACTTTGTTTAACAAAAAATTTACAATGGTGTCCATTCCTCTTACTTTCAAGAAATGCATACTAAATGTATATATTTCTCCAGAGGATAGTTGTACTACATGTTCTCAAACCACATCTTTATAATAGTCCTCCTACAAAAAATCTGCAATTGTCATTAAAACATTTAATCCCGCTGCAAATGTTTGCGCCTGTCCAAAGTTAGGAATCTGATGTACAGTAGTTGTCGTTTGTTTATGTAATTTATACGTGTTTCTCGTTTCTAATATAGATTAGATCTTTGGTTTTCCCCTTTGAATGGTCTTACACTAGTAATTTTGGGTCCCTTTATAGCTGGCTGTTTGGTGTGAGCCAAGGCTCCGTGTTGAAGGCCGTACATTGACCTATAATGGTTTACTTTTATAAATTATTATTTGGATGGACAGTTGTCTCATTGGCACTCACGCCACATCTTCCGATATCTATATACAGTCAGTTCCCTTTTACAAAAATAAGGTTAAAATCAAATTCTTTATTGAAGCATCAAACAGCAAACTTTTTTTTCTTCATAATCTTGAATTCCAGATACATGAACCTTAAATAGATTTATTTTATTGAAAAAAAAATCCCTTATCGTTACCTGGTACATGTATATGATATAAAATGCTTCAGTCATGGAAAAAATATGTTCTGAAAGTAATACTGTGGAATCATTATTTTTCGTTGGATAAAATTGAGAATGGAAATGGGGAATGTGTCAAAGCGACAACAACCCGACCATAGAGCAGACAACAGCCGAAGGCCACCAATGGGTCTTCAATGTAGCGAGAAACTCCCGCACCTGTAGGTGTCCTTCAGCTGGCCCCTTAAAAAGTATGTATAGTAGTACAGTGATAATGGACATCATACTAAACTTTTACACAAGAAACTAAAATTTAAAATCATACAAGACTAACAAAGGCCAGAGGCTCCTGACTTGGGACAGGCGCAAAATTGTGGCGCCCTCCCCTATGCAAATTTTCGTGGATTTCGTGGGTACAGGTGAACCACGAATTTAAATGTTCAACGAATTACAAATTTTCCATAAGACTTGTAAGCAGACATTAGCAAAAACACAAAACTAAATATCAACAAAAGTGCAGTTTTCCTCAATCCACGAAAATTTGTACCCACGAAGATAAATCAATCCACAATAGTAGAACAACATAAACATGATAAATATAAATTTACCCATTCTCTGAAGCACTGACAACATATGGAGTTTCTGATTTGCTACTGCCCAAGGCTAAACAAGTGATCGCAGTAGTATGTCCAAATAGTAAACTTCTTGGAAATATCTAAAAATAAATCAACAACATATTTGCATAAATTCGGGCGGGATTTTTATTAAGGAATTTAGAGGTATTTGATATTTATTCTTTTTATTATTGAAGGAACAGGATAGTTTGCTCCTTTTCATATTAATCAAAATTGGGAATGAAAACGGTGAATGTTGTCACAGAGACAACAACCCGACAATAGAACAAACAACAGCAGAAGGTCACCAATAGGTCTTCAATGCAGCAAGAAATTCCCGCACCCAGAGGTGTCCTTCAGTTGGCCCATAAACAAATATCTATACTAGTTCAGTGAAAATGAACGCCATACTAAACTCCAAATTATATACAAGAAACTAAAATTAAAATAATACAAGACTAACAAAAGTCAGAGGCTCCTAACTTGGGACAGGCGCAAAAATGCGGTAGGGTTAAATCTTTTTATGAGATCTCAACCCTCCCCCTATACGTCTAGCCAATGTAGAAAAGTTAATGCATAACAATGAATTAATTGAATGTATAAGAAAAAAGTTAAATAACAAAAAAATTTGAACTCCAAGGAAAATTCAAAACAAAAAGTCTGTAATCAAATGGTAAAATCAAAAGCTCAAACAAACCAAAAGAATGGATAACAACTGTCATACTCCTGACCTGACATCTAGACATTTACTATGTAGAAATGGTGGATGGATAACAACTGTCATACTCCTGACCTGACATCTAGACATTTACTATGTAGAAATGGTGGATGGATAACAACTGTCATACTCCTGACCTGACATCTAGACATTTACTATGTAGAAATGGTGGATGGATAACAACTGTCATACTCCTGACTTGGTATCTAGACATTTACTATGTAGAAATGGTGGATGGATAACAACTGTCATACTCCTGACTTGGTATCTAGACATTTACTATGTAGAAATGGTGGATGGATAACAACTGTCATACTCCTGACTTGGTATCTAGACATTTACTATGTAGAAATGGTGGATGGATAACAACTGTCATACTCCTGACTTGGTATCTAGACATTTACTATGTAGAAATGGTGGATGGATAACAACTGTCATACTCCTGACTTGGTATCTAGACATTTACTATGTAGAAATGGTGGATGGATAACAACTGTCATACTCCTGACTTGGTATCTAGACATTTACTATGTAGAAATGGTGGATGGATAACAACTGTCATACTCCTGACTTGGTATCTAGACATTTACTATGTAGAAATGGTGGATGGATAACAACTGTCATACTCCTGACTTGGTATCTAGACATTTACTATGTAGAAATGGTGGATGGATAACAACTGTCATACTCCTGACTTGGTATCTAGACATTTACTATGTAGAAATGGTGGATGGATAACAACTGTCATACTCCTGACTTGGTATCTAGACATTTACTATGTAGAAATGGTGGATGGATAACAACTGTCATACTCCTGACCTGACATCTAGACATTTACTATGTAGAAATGGTGGATGGATAACAACTGTCATACTCCTGACTTGGTATCTAGACATTTACTATGTAGAAATGGTGGATGGATAACAACTGTCATACTCCTGACTTGGTATCTAGACATTTACTATGTAGAAATGGTGGATGGATAACAACTGTCATACTCCTGACTTGGTATCTAGACATTTACTATGTAGAAATGGTGGATGGATAACAACTGTCATACTCCTGACTTGGTATCTAGACATTTACTATGTAGAAATGGTGGATGGATAACAACTGTCATACTCCTGACTTGGTATCTAGACATTTACTATGTAGAAATGGTGGATGGATAACAACTGTCATACTCCTGACTTGGTATCTAGACATTTACTATGTAGAAATGGTGGATGGATAACAACTGTCATACTCCTGACTTGGTATCTAGACATTTACTATGTAGAAATGGTGGATGGATAACAACTGTCATACTCCTGACTTGGTATCTAGACATTTACTATGTAGAAATGGTGGATGGATAACAACTGTCATACTCCTGACCTGACATCTAGACATTTACTATGTAGAAATGGTGGATGGATAACAACTGTCATACTCCTGACCTGACATCTAGACATTTACTATGTAGAAATGGTGGATGGATAACAACTGTCATACTCCTGACTTGGTATCTAGACATTTACTATGTAGAAATGGTGGATGGATAACAACTGTCATACTCCTGACTTGGTATCTAGACATTTACTATGTAGAAATGGTGGATGGATAACAACTGTCATACTCCTGACTTGGTATCTAGACATTTACTATGTAGAAATGGTGGATGGATAACAACTGTCATACTCCTGACTTGGTATCTAGACATTTACTATGTAGAAATGGTGGATGGATAACAACTGTCATACTCCTGACCTGACATCTAGACATTTACTATGTAGAAATGGTGGATGGATAACAACTGTCATACTCCTGACTTGGTATCTAGACATTTACTATGTAGAAATGGTGGATGGATAACAACTGTCATACTCCTGACTTGGTATCTAGACATTTACTATGTAGAAATGGTGGATGGATAACAACTGTCATACTCCTGACTTGGTATCTAGACATTTACTATGTAGAAATGGTGGATGGATAACAACTGTCATACTCCTGACTTGGTATCTAGACATTTACTATGTAGAAATGGTGGATGGATAACAACTGTCATACTCCTGACTTGGTATCTAGACATTTACTATGTAGAAATGGTGGATGGATAACAACTGTCATACTCCTGACTTGGTATCTAGACATTTACTATGTAGAAATGGTGGATGGATAACAACTGTCATACTCCTGACTTGGTATCTAGACATTTACTATGTAGAAATGGTGGATGGATAACAACTGTCATACTCCTGACCTGACATCTAGACATTTACTATGTAGAAATGGTGGATGGATAACAACTGTCATACTCCTGACTTGGTATCTAGACATTTACTATGTAGAAATGGTGGATGGATAACAACTGTCATACTCCTGACTTGGTATCTAGACATTTACTATGTAGAAATGGTGGATGGATAACAACTGTCATACTCCTGACTTGGTATCTAGACATTTACTATGTAGAAATGGTGGATGGATAACAACTGTCATACTCCTGACTTGGTATCTAGACATTTACTATGTAGAAATGGTGGATGGATAACAACTGTCATACTCCTGACTTGGTATCTAGACATTTACTATGTAGAAATGGTGGATGGATAACAACTGTCATACTCCTGACTTGGTATCTAGACATTTACTATGTAGAAATGGTGGATGGATAACAACTGTCATACTCCTGACTTGGTATCTAGACATTTACTATGTAGAAATGGTGGATGGATAACAACTGTCATACTCCTGACTTGGTATCTAGACATTTACTATGTAGAAATGGTGGATGGATAACAACTGTCATACTCCTGACTTGGTATCTAGACATTTACTATGTAGAAATGGTGGATGGATAACAACTGTCATACTCCTGACTTGGTATCTAGACATTTACTATGTAGAAATGGTGGATGGATAACAACTGTCATACTCCTGACTTGGTATCTAGACATTTACTATGTAGAAATGGTGGATGGATAACAACTGTCATACTCCTGACTTGGTATCTAGACATTTACTATGTAGAAATGGTGGATGGATAACAACTGTCATACTCCTGACTTGGTATCTAGACATTTACTATGTAGAAATGGTGGATGGATAACAACTGTCATACTCCTGACTTGGTATCTAGACATTTACTATGTAGAAATGGTGGATGGATAACAACTGTCATACTCCTGACTTGGTATCTAGACATTTACTATGTAGAAATGGTGGATGGATAACAACTGTCATACTCCTGACTTGGTATCTAGACATTTACTATGTAGAAATGGTGGATGGATAACAACTGTCATACTCCTGACTTGGTATCTAGACATTTACTATGTAGAAATGGTGGATGGATAACAACTGTCATACTCCTGACTTGGTATCTAGACATTTACTATGTAGAAATGGTGGATGGATAACAACTGTCATACTCCTGACTTGGTATCTAGACATTTACTATGTAGAAATGGTGGATGGATAACAACTGTCATACTCCTGACTTGGTATCTAGACATTTACTATGTAGAAATGGTGGATGGATAACAACTGTCATACTCCTGACTTGGTATCTAGACATTTACTATGTAGAAATGGTGGATGGATAACAACTGTCATACTCCTGACTTGGTATCTAGACATTTACTATGTAGAAATGGTGGATGGATAACAACTGTCATACTCCTGACTTGGTATCTAGACATTTACTATGTAGAAATGGTGGATGGATAACAACTGTCATACTCCTGACTTGGTATCTAGACATTTACTATGTAGAAATGGTGGATGGATAACAACTGTCATACTCCTGACTTGGTATCTAGACATTTACTATGTAGAAATGGTGGATGGATAACAACTGTCATACTCCTGACTTGGTATCTAGACATTTACTATGTAGAAATGGTGGATGGATAACAACTGTCATACTCCTGACTTGGTATCTAGACATTTACTATGTAGAAATGGTGGATTTAACCTGGTTTTATAGCTTCATGTAGCTAAACCTCTCACTTGTATGACAGTCACATAAAAAATCCATTATAATGAAAACAATTTGTGAACAAAAATAAACAGACATAATAGGTATAAATGTCAAAATAAGGGGTACAGCAGCAGGGTTCTCACTAAGGCGAGTCCATGAGTCCCGGACTCATCAAAATCTGTCTGGACTCACCATTTTCAAAACTGGTGAGTCCACAGATGCATTAAGATTGAAATATTTTGTATAAAGTTGGTCCGAGAACACAATTAATTCGTAGTGCATTTCTTTTAGAACATAAATGAAAATAAAAAAAATCCCACCTGCGCTTTCCCAATGAAACTTTTACAGTGTGTTGTACTACTTTTGGGACAAATTATATCAAAATTATAGAAAACTTCATCGCCTCTAACTCAAAATATGGACAATTTTGTGTTTAGGGTGTCTTGAAATCTTTTGACAGCTTCCGAAGTGCTAATTTTTAACCTTTTTCAGCTAGACCAAATCACTACTTTCCTGTAAAATTCTGGACCCAAATTTTTTTACAGTGTAATTTCACCCCCCTACTTACAATTTGAGGCATTAAACTCGGAGAAATAAATTTGGAAGGGGTATAAAAATTATTGGCAAGTAGCCCACTGTTAACACTAGGGACTATATTCGTGAACAACGAAAATCAAGGGACGACAATTGTGGTCTCGGACCTAATAGGATAGAAAGAGTTGACAAATCTTAAAAAAACTTGGTATGACCAAAGCTTAATTAATTATAACACTGCTTGCAAAGTTTCATAACAATAGGATATATATTATAGACACTATGTTAAATTCTATACTCATCTTTGCGTGTTAAATTTTGACGTTAAAATTGAAAAATTTCAACTATCAACATTTTGGGCTTTGAAAATTAAAATGTTGCAAAAAAATACTTTTCAAATGCCCTAATATATCATTTATTATGTACTAAAAGCAATAGAGTACTCATTTGATTTATCAGACTTAGCATAATTATTCAAAAGTCAAATTTATATCAGCCTGGGCCTAAAATTTGAGGTTTTTCAATGAAAGGGGGCCTTACATGAAGATGTAATATATTCCAGCAATTTTAAATTTGTGAAGCTTTTTGGTTATAAATAATCCTTACATATGTATTGAATGTACTTTAAATAGAAAGAAAAGTTACAAATAGCATATCATATTACTTTAAAAGGGTCTTAAGCCAAGCAAGACTGGAAAAAAATAAGGGTCAATTTAAGCCGTGCCACATATTTACATTAAAAAATGCATATTGAGGCTATAAGAAATAAAAAATTGTGCCCTTTTTATCATTTCTATACTCATGTGACATGATACAACAAATCTGAGCACAAAAAGGCTCTTGCAATTAACTTTTCTTACAGACAGTATGGTCTGATACAAAGATTTTTGCCTTTTTAATGAAAAACTTGAATGCAATTTTAGTCTCAACAGGCTTATATTTAAACCACTTGCTATCCTACAGAAGAAAAGAAAGATATTATGTGAAATGGAACAGGTACATTAGACATTGTAAAGTGCTTTTGATACAAATTTAGTGAGGTCTTTATTATAGACTTCAAATTTTATGTACCAAGAACCCCACTTTTGACTTCATCCAAACAGGGCGTTAGACAAGGGTCATTTATACAACACATTTTGTACATATTATCTGAAATATCCTTCTTTTCTGTAGATTCTGAGTTCATAAACAAGTAAAAGTACTAGATAAAGGCATATAAACACAAGTATTGACACATGAAAACCTGTCAGATAGAAAGTCAGGATGCCATGTATGCATCAATATTGAAAAAACCTTGAAATGCCTATTTTGACCATAAAATGCCAAAGTTGGTCATTTTTGCAGAAATTCTATAAAATAAAAGTTTAAATCCTTTAGTTTCATGCTATTTGACAAAGTGACACCACCAAATCATTTAGGGAAGTTGCCAAAGTACAGATTCTATATTTACAGACTTCACCTCTTAGGTCCGAGAACACAATTAATTCGTAGTGCATTTCTTTTAGAACATAAATGAAAATAAAAAAAATCCCACCTGCGCTTTCCCAATGAAACTTTTACAGTGTGTTGTACTACTTTTGGGACAAATTATATCAAAATTATAGAAAACTTCATCGCCTCTAACTCAAAATATGGACAATTTTGTGTTTAGGGTGTCTTGAAATCTTTTGACAGCTTCCGAAGTGCTAATTTTTAACCTTTTTCAGCTAGACCAAATCACTACTTTCCTGTAAAATTCTGGACCCAAATTTTTTTACAGTGTAATTTCACCCCCCTACTTACAATTTGAGGCATTAAACTCGGAGAAATAAATTTGGAAGGGGTATAAAAATTATTGGCAAGTAGCCCACTGTTAACACTAGGGACTATATTCGTGAACAACGAAAATCAAGGGACGACAATTGTGGTCTCGGACCAGTTAAACAAAAATATCATCATTTTGTAACAAATGTTTAAAAGTGATCTGTCATTTCATTGCTCCGTTAGGAAATGTAGACTAAAATATTACATTATATTGCAATAAAATATTTACTTCTTGCTGTTGGACTCATCATGGCTAAAAATGATGAGTCCCTGGACTCGCCTTCAAAAATTCTTAGTGAGAACCCTGACAACAGTCAATTTGTTATAATCTTAATCACTATTACAAGGGCGGAGCTTTAGTATTTGTTCACCTTATTTATTGGTTATAAGCTGTTTGTTTCCTTTTTTGTTGATATTGAGAGCATAGGTTATATCTAAGAACAATTTTGAATTCTCTTTCTGAATATCAAACATAAAAATGTCTATGATAAGGGTAATCTGGTACAATTTCTCTCAAAAAGCTTAAATGCAATAATCCTGTACCAAGTCAGGAATATGACAGTTGTCCATTCATTTGATGTGTTTTATTATTGATTTTGCCATTTGATTAGGGACTTTCCATTTTGAATTTTCCTGAGTTCAGTATTTTTGTGATTTTACTTTTTTTTATATACATTTTATTTTTTTGTACATTGAATACAGAGTTTATATCTTATAATACATGTATGTGTGTTTTAGCTAGCAATATTTTTCCACTTATACATGTAATAAACTGGTTCTCAGTGTTCTTTGTCGGGAATTTTAACCATACAGTATATTATATTGCTTGAATGTTTTGCTGTCAGAAATTATTTTCTTATAAATTTTTGTTCCTAATCTATTAGTGTCAGATCAATACACTAATTTCGTCCAATTTTTGTGTTTGAAAAAATTATTACTTCTCTCTTTTGTTGATTATATCATATTTAAGGACTTATTGGAAAGAATAACAATGATTTTATAACAATGTTATGTTTACCTGAATATGTGTATTAGTCTTTATCAACTATATAAAATAAAAAAAATAAAGAACAGTGGTGCATTTACCTGCCAATTTTCTGTGACATCCCATATACCAAGCTGTCCATCATTACATCCAGTGATAATAGTTCTCTGGTCGGGTGTCATCAACACAGCTGATATACAGTGAGTAGGACAGTTATCTCCCCATAATACCATCGGCACAACAAGATTTCCACCTGTAGACATTTTAAATTCTATCTGCAATAAAAGATAAAGGCAAATGTAAAACTGTATAAAAATCAAGAATACATGTATATATATGTACATGTATGTGTAAGAGGCATAGTAGTGTAGCATTAATGTTGATAAAACAGCAACCTATATATATGGCTTGATGTAACAACACAATAAAACTAATTATCTAAATGTTTTTTCTGCCAAAATGTGTGAGAACTTGTGGACATACATGTAGACCATGGGTACAAAAGGGAAGTAACTCTTGCTCAAATTAAGTAAATCAAAAACAATCTTTTATTTTTACCAAAAATTTGTATAGTAAGACTTACTATACACATCCTTGTTTTTACTGATTATAAATTACAAGTTGAACCTATCACAGTTTTCCAGACATAAAAAGGCAAACATGCATCAAGAAAAATTCTTTATTTGAAACTTCTCCAATAAGGAGCTCGAGTCATCTGATAATTTTGAGAAATAGAAAGATTTGTAGTGTGTATAACTGTATTATAAAAAAGAAGATGTGGTATGATTGCCTAGGAGACCAAATGACAAAGAAATTATCAACTATAGGTCACTGTACAGCCTTCAACAATGAACTAAGCCTGTACCCCATAGTCAGCTATAAAAGGCCCCTTTTTATATATATGTAGAACTCTAAAAGTGTGATGGGGATGCTAAAATATGATGGTCACCCTAAAGAGTGATGGCATACGCTAAAGTGTGATGACTCCATATGCTAAAGTCTGATGGTCCGCAAAAGTATAGACGTAAGAATTGTACATGGATTATGACGTTAACAGTCATTTATACAAACCACAAGATAAATTAAGAATATTTGACTGACAACTTTTAAACCAAATGTCCACGACTTAATTTCAGACCTAACCGTGCTTCTTCGGCAGAAGCAACTCTGTTGATTTATTTTGGATGCTGGAAGAAGGACTTGTGTCCTGCAGTCGGCCATTTTACTTTAGGCCAACTAAAATTAATTAGTAGATTTTCATCCAAATTTTTTTTTTAAATGGGGCGGGTGGGAGGATTTTATTTTTTATTTTTTATTTCTTATGAAACCCTCTTGTGACACGTTCTTCAAATACGCAAGTGTAATAATAAGCTTATATCATGTATATACATGTATAAGGAATCGTACATAATACTTCGAATCTTAACATTGATAAAAATCTCTGATTGACAACCACTGTTCTACATGTAATTGCTGCTTTAGAAACCTAAACAGCAAAAACATAAAAGAAGAATGCTCTCTTCAGTTGGACTACCTTCACCAAATGTGTCTTTCTAAGCGACGCATTTGTTTGTCTCCATAAAATGAAACAAATATGCAACTAAAGAATTACGAGTACAGAATAAAATGAAACAGTTTTGAAAACAAAAGGGTTGGTGCTTTTATGATTCTTCTTATAGATGCAAATATAAGTAGTTATTAGTATGTAAAACATGAACTTAACCAAAAAGTAGAAGTTGTGTAATGGCTCTATTGAGGGTATTTTGACAGAAGGTGTTTGCTGTTTGTCAACAAAAAATAGCCATGGGTAAACGAAATTGCAATACCATCTCAGGATATTCTCATAAAAAGCCAGTCAAAAACAAGATCTACTCATCAATTAACATTCAGACAGCTCCAATGCAATAAAGAGTTTGAAATTCTCATTCTTCAGCCAAACAATCAAAGATTGGAATAAATTACTACCTGAAATTTCAAACAAAACTTCTACATACAACTTTAAGGATGCACTTACCCATGAAGCACTCCTTTAAACCTTTTCTCACTTAAACTAAATGTATCTACCTATTGTTTTTTGTCTTAATTTTTTTTTAAATTAAAAAAAATATAAAAATTTTAAGTTCAATCAAAAATTGTAGTTTAAAAAAAAAGAAAAATTGAAAATAACTTTAAAAAGCAACCTCAATCAGACATGTGCCAGAATGTAATCTTCAAAATGTTGATGGTTTTCTGTAACTAAAAAAAGAAGAAGAAATCTAAGTGTATGTTTACCGACTTTTTGAACTCAAAATATTGTCATAAATCAAACAAGTTCGTGCTTGCGTCATTTTGTTTATACAGTAATGTTTTTGTACCAATGTGTTCCACTATTCTTGCTCTTTGGGTATAATTCACAGTCCAAAATTCCTGCCACAAAGTCATTTTATCAATAAAAAAATCAACGGTTTTCTAATCACAGAAATTTGAGTCATGTCGCGATTTACCATCTTGGACACAACGTATTACTTGTAACCCGATTATTACATGCCCTTCTCGAAATCAATCTCTATTCTCTATAGACGATTTTGTCATCATAGAGCTGCAGAATATTTTTTAATTACTCGAGGAAACATACAAAAACCGAAATTTGAAACAGGATTTGGAAGGAAACAAAATTTTTGACGGCTACCGGAGACGGAGATGAACCAAATCCGGAAATCGTAAATTTTTCAAAATAAAAAAAATCGGGGCGGGACGATTTCAGATAGGCGGGCGGGGATGAAAATCTATCAATTAATTTTAATTGGCCTTATAGATACATAACAATATATGCATGGGAATCGTATATCCTGCTTCTATTGGTAGCAAACGGATGCACTGAAATCATTGTTCACGTTGCAATTTACATTGCAGTCCCCGTTAAAATATTCTCGATTTTATTGAAAAGTAACATCAGTAAAATATAGCATGTATAGGTTCATGTTTCTAAGCGTAAATTAATAAATTGTTGGCTAAAACATAGTTTGAACAATGCAGGAAAATATAACATATATTTTTTACGGAAAAGAGAAAGCTCAACGAGTATCACCATTTACTGGCGTTTAAAATTAAAGCTAAACGCCTTGTACAAATAAATATTACTTATTCCGACAATGTGGTAGGTCTTCTAAATTTAGAAACTATCACTTAAGCTTACTGATAAATAATAAAGCCAATCACATATGTTATACCTTATACTAAATGTAGCTTTATAAAAAGACTATTTTTTTTAAATCCATGTATTTTAATGTTTTAAGCCGCCAAGCCTATATTGGTCCATCGTACTTGAGCGAACAAACAACCATCGCACTTTAGCGTGATACACCATCGTACATTAGCGTAGACCATCGCACTTTAGCGTGACCATCATACTTTAGAGTACCATGCACTTTAGAGTCATATAAACATGTATATCGTCGCTGTTATGCAAAAACCTCGTATCTAAGGTTTTGATAATTTTACACCAGGCAGTAAAAACTGAAATCTTTTTATCGATTATTTAGAATTAAATATGTATGTTCCACTGTATGCAAAAATATCTGACCTTCTAACCAATCAATTACCAAGACGAGCAAAAATTTCTGCACCTATATATTGTAATTTCAAAGCTTTTCATTATTTCTAAGCTATATTAGAACCTAAAATTGATAAAACTGTACCTGTTATAATGTCAGCTGCCGTGACATGTGTTTTTCTTTTGAGATACGATATTTTCGCACAACAAAATGTGTCATCAATCCGACTACACTTTTTCGTCACATGTCAGAATTCGGGTTAATGATTGGTTAGAAGATCAGATATTTTCGCATACAGTTGAAGATACATATTTAAATTCTAATTAATCGATAAAAAGATTTCCGCAAAAAATTGAGATACGAGATTTTTGCATAACAGCGACGATATATATCGTCGCTGTTATGCAAAAACCTCGTATCTAAGGTTTTGATAATTTTACACCAGGCAGTAAAAACTGAAATCTTTTTATCGATTATTTAGAATTTAATATGTATGTTCCGCTGTATGCGAAAATATCTGATCTTCTAACCAGTCAATTACCAAGACGAGCAAATATTTCTGCACCTATATTGTATTTTCATTATTTTTAAGCTAATATATTAGCTTTGAGAACCTAAAATTGATAAAACTGTACCTGTGATAATGTCAGCTGCCGTGCAAAGTGTTTTTCTTTTGAGATACGATATTTTCGCACAACAAAATTTCCCACCAATCCGACTACACTTTTTCGTCACATGTCAGAATTCGGGTTAATGATTGGTTAGAAGATCAGATATTCTCGCATACAGTGGAACATACATATTTAATTCTAAATCTTCGATAAAAAGATTTCCGCAAAAAATTGAGATACGAGGTTTTTGCATAACAGCGACGATATATGGTAAAAGGTCAAAATCTGTGTCTGTGTATCTATAGGATAATGTTGAATATACCAATTCTGGCTTTAACTCAATGGGAGAGAGATACACCTCTTGACGATGTTGGAGAGCAGCCTTGAAGCTCTCAAATGTATATATTTTATAAATATCTAAGGCTTAGTGTGCTGGAGGAGAAAATGTCATTATTTACGTAGTGTGCAGAACGAGAAGTAAAACTTGTTTATGTTGTAACAAGGCATAAGTTTTTCTCTATATACAGAAACAAATCGTGATTTTGCAAGTGCCTGTCACAGAAACAGATGTTAGATGATCTAAAATACTTCTTATTTTTAATCAGTTACACAATTTTCTGTATAGAATAATACTAACAGATATGATTTACTAAATACAAACAATGGTCCCCTCTACATTTGAAGAAATACACTGAATAAACCAATAGGTTCGATATATGTTGATTTTCCGTAAAAATGTCAAATGATAATGTGCCTAACAGCTCCTTTTCCGGTTACGTACGACATAAAAAAATCACAAAATGTTTCGATGATAAAACTGAATTTTAGTAAGTTTTTAATCTGTAAAATCAATTTGGGATACTTTTGTATTTTTTATTAACAATTGGAGATTACAAAATATAAAGCAGGAAATAATCATATCAAGTTGGGAGCACATCACTACGCATAAAACTAAGAAAAAGAGCAAAAATGGAATCGGTAACGACTTTTATTCGGAAATAAATAAAGGCAACAGTAGTATACCGCTGTGTGAAATTCATAAATCGATTGAGAAAAAAACAAATCCGGTTTTCCAGGTATAAAATATTCACCCCTTGATATGCTTCCAGATTATTTTCATTATATGGATCATTTAGAACACCGCTTTTAAAATCTTTTCTCAAAAATTTTGGATATAAAAACAGAAGACCATCTGAAGAAGCTGGCTCGTGTTCAATTATCGTTCTAGATATGCATGAAATATTTGCCACTGGACATTAAGCAACCAACAATTATCTAGACTGGGTTGATGCAGTCATGATTTGTCAACTTTGCAATAGCAAATATATTGATGTTTGTAAAAGTCACACCAACTGAAAAGGAATATTCATCATAGATAGCATATATGTTTTGCTCAACTATCGGTAGCAAAGTTTTGAAAATTTTTATTTTATTTTTTTCGTATTTTACTGATAAATGGACTTATATTTTTTTTTTACAGTTAACATAAAGATGCAGCCTGGGGTTGAAATGTATATACGATTAAGCTATATTTCAAAAGGTAGAAGAACTTGATTCTTCATATCTGTCCTTGGTCCAAGTTTTTAGTTTATCAGTTTTCGTGGTCAAACTTAAAAATTTGAATGCAGGTTCTTTCAGCCTCATGCTTCAGATTTTACTGTTCTTTAACAAGTTAAAAAGTATTCCCCGCAAAAAAAGAATTCCCTTGAGGGCAATTCTTTGTTATCTGAGCAAAATTCAGTTACATAGTTTGCAATACTTTTGTCAGGTGATAATATTTGGCTACACGGCTGGTTACTCAAGTGTGAAGTGAGTAGATTTGAGTCAATCGTAACTACTCGGCCATTCTCGCTATGCAGTACAATTTCTTCGTGCAACCAGAAAGGCCGAGTAGTTCCGATTGGATTTGAGTGATCAACAGGGCTTCATTTTAGTTTAAATTGATCTTTACTTGGACAAACCCCTGTGTTTTTCCTTAAAATTTTTGTGGACATCAAATGAGTTCAAAGTTATAGAAGATTTAAGGTATCATTTATTTATCATAAATTTCTTTAATGTGATCTGTTTTGTTTGATTTACTACTAGAGATGTAAAACATATTCTTAATGTCTGCATGTCTATATATACAAGCTTTACTGGAGTAACAGCATAGAGCTTTTACTTTAACCATTTAAGATTCATGAATTGATTGATTGTTGGTTGCATAATGTCCAGTGGCAAATATAACAAGAAGAATAGAGCTCACATTCATGTATCTGTCTAGGGAACAATTAACAGTTTAACCAATCAAATGTGGGTAAAGTTTTTGGGTTGGCAAAACTGACTGAAAAGGTCTATGTTGAAAACCTTGTATTGTAGGGTCAATAGACTCAAAAATATTGAGTCTATGGGAGCAACAGTGCTAAATCAAAAAATTTCCCAACAAAACTTTAGGGAAGGTATGGGTACAGTAAACACTCATACCTTTTTTGTTTGCAACATATTTTCTGGAATAATTTTAATATTAAATGTTTCTTTTCAGTACTTTGACACTACAAACTTAGTAATCTAAAATCTAAATTGGTATTCAGATGCATCTAGGAAAGCAAGACAGTATATCAACTTCATTTCCCTTGATACAGTAGACCAAGTGAATACAGGTATAGTCAAATAGTTTATTACAAAACTTAATCAATTTTTAGCTCACCTGACATGAAAGGTCAAGTGAGCATTTCTCATCACTTGGCGTCCGTCGTCCGGCGTCCATCCTCCGTAAACTTTTACAAAAATCTTCTCCTCTGAAAATACTGGGCCAAATTTAAACACAATCATCCTTGGGGTATCTAGTTTAAAAAATGTGTCCGAATATCTATCTGCCCTGAAATTTTCAGACAAATCAGACAACCTGTTGTTGGGTTGCTGCCCCTGAATTGGTAATTTTAAGGAAATTTTGCAGTTTTTGGTTATTATCTTGAATACTATTATAGATAGAGATAAACTGTAAACAGCAATAATGTTCAGCAAAATAAGATCAAAATTGTCAGTCAACCCCTTAAGGAGTTATTGCCCTTTATAGTCGATATTAAACAACTTCTCGCTACATTTTAAGTTTAAGTAAATAGAAATCTATGAAATTTAAACACAAGGTTCATGACCACAAAAGGAAGGTTGGTATTGATTTGGGGAGTTGAGATCCCAACAGTTTAGGAATTTGGGGCCAAAAAGGGGCCCAAATAAGCATTTTTCTTGGTTTTCACATTATAACTTTAGTATAAGTGAATAGAAATCTATTAAATTTAAACACAAGGTTTATGACCAAAAAAGGAAGGTAGGTATTGATTTTGGGAGTTTTGGTCCCAACAGTTTAGGAATTTGGGGCCCAAAGTGTCCAAAATTAAACTTTGTTTCATCAAAAATTGAATAATTGGGGTTCTTTGACAATATTGTGCAATAGCAAGAAATTTTCAATTGATTGGAGTTATCTTTCTTTGTCCAGAATAGTAGTTGAATCAACTTAAATCATTGTTTTATACAATATAAAATGTATATTCACTTTTACTACCAACTGATAAATTAAAACAATCTTTACCATTCAGTGATAACAAGCACCTTTTGTTACATTTTAATATTTTATAATGTATTTAAATGAGTAGTTATTGTTGCAAACTCCATTAGAAATTTGAATTGAGATCAGTTTTGGAATAAGGGAAAGGGGGATGTGAAAAAAAATGGGGTGGGGGGGGGGGGGGTTAAATTTTTCTCATTTCAGATTTCATAAATAAAAAGAAAATTTCTTCAAACATTTTTTTGAGAGGATTAATATTCAACAGCATAGTGAATTGCTCAAAGGCAAAAAAAATATTTTAAGTTCATTAGACCACATTCATTCTGTGTCCGAAACCTATGCTGTATCAACTATTTAATCACAATCCAAATTTAGAGCTGAATCCAGCTTGAATGTTGTGTCCATACTTGCCCCAACTGTTCAGGGTTCAACCTCTGCGGTCGTATAAAGCTGCGCCCTGCGGAGCATCTGGTTCATTATTATCTTAAATACTATTATAGATAGAGATAAACTGTAAACAGCAATACTGTTCAGCAAATTAAGATCTACAAATAAGTCAAATGACCCCTTACGGAGTTATTACCCTTTATAGTCAATATTAAACAACTTCTCGATACATTGAAGACCCATTAGTGGCCTTCGGCTGTTGTCTGCTCTATGGTCGGGTTGTTGTCGCTTTGACACATTCCCCATTGCCTTTCTCAATTTTATTTTCGTCATTTTTGTAACTTGTACAAAAATCTTCTTTTCTAAAACGTATGGACCAAATTTAACCAAACTTTGCCACAATCATTACTAGGGTATCTATTTAAAAAAAGTGTCAAATGACCCCGCCTACCAACCAAGATGGCCGACATCAGTAAATAAGGTAACAGGTGAGCGACACAGGCTCTTGAGAGCCTCTAGTTTTTTTACCATCCGGAATACTAGCAGGTTTATCTGATAATATATTGTACTATATGTATATTAACAATTAGATTGTAAGTTTCTGTGATGATCTAAACTAAATATACCTAAATTTTTTGTTCATATCTGGTAATATAAGTTAAGTAGTCTTTTTTAGCTCACCAGTCTTTTGGCCTAAAAGGCCAAGTGAGCTTTTCTCATCACTTGGCGTCCGTCGTTGTCGTCTGTAGTCTGTCGTCCTTAACTCTTACAGAAAATCTTCTCCCATGAAAATACTTGGCCAAATTAAACCAAACTTGACCACAATCATCATTGGGGTATCTAGTTTTAAAAATGTGTCCGGTGACCCGGCCAACCAACCAAGATTTAAATAGAATGATAGATAATATAGAGTTTTAAGTTCCATTCTTTCATATTTATTAAAAAGAAATGATGTTTTAGAGGAGCCAACAACTGAGCAGAGAGCAGACGAGAGATTGATGACCTTGAAGAGTAAGCAATGTGAACAGTAAGACAGCTGTTAAGTATATCTGGGGTTACCAAATATTATGGTAAGAACCTCATCTATAATCAAACTTGGTGAGTATTCTTTTTGTTGGTTAGATATTATGTATCATTATGAAAAAAGGGGGATGTAGGGTATAAATCAACAAGGCAGCTACCCAATGAAAATAAATAACCAAAGACATCTACAGGTCTTCAACTATAGACTGTTGTTTATACAATACATGAACTTGTAAATCATCCAAATTCTAAAAGATTTGTGAATAAAATGAACAGACTAACAAATAACTTACATACACACCAATATCTGACCTAAGCACATGAGCATGTTGCAGGGTGAAACTTTTTTATATAAAACATAAGCCCACCCTTTTTGTGCAATGCCTAACCAAACTACAAAATTTCATACAGAAAACTTTTCAAATTGAAGGGTTTCAAATTTTGAATAAGCTAATTTGTTCTTTTAAAAAAAAAAATGCCAGATGCAATTAAAAAACAACAAAATATTTGGAAATATTGACTCCCCGCAAGAGAAAAATGTCACTCTTATTATTGAGGAAAATGGCCACTACCTCAATGGTCTTTAAAATTAATTCAGTTGCTCTGGTCATTTTTCAAAATTTAACAAGTGAATGGAGTTGTTTTGATGAAGCTTACCTTAAATCAATGGGAGATAACTGTGACACATGGATCATAATTCTGAAAACTTATCCTGAAATCCTGGGCTTAAAAACTCGAAATCCTGAGGTCCCGAATTTAAATAAATTTAAATCCCAACATCCCGAAATTCGAAAAAAGAATTTCCGGATCTTGAAAGGGTCAATCCCGAAATCCCGAAATCCCAAGCTTAAAAACACCCAATCCAGGAGTCCCGATAAAGGTCCTATCTACCCTCATATCTATAATTGATAATTAAGATGAAAGAAATACAGAAATTGTTTACATTAAATTGCCTTTTGCCATGCTTTCATCAACAAAAGATTTTTTTTTTTCATTTTCCAAAATAAATTCCAAGGCTAAGATGTAGGATGCCATTCTTCTAACAAAATACCACAGCATGTAGACCCAAATCAGCACACTAAAATGTCCAATGTGTGTCCTACATCTTGAAATAAATATCATTTTATAAATGTTCAAATATCTTCAAAAACATTTTTTTTTTTTACTCATTTCTACTCTGTTGAGACTATTTCACTGCACTTTGACTTTGACTAAGACAAATGTTTATTGAAGTTGAATGGCTTTAGTGATGACTTGGTTGAGGACATGGAAAGCATTTTGTCATTTTTGGTTGTTTTATTGGCTTTGACCTCTTGAGTCATAAAGACCTTATGTATGTTAGTTCTATTGAAATGTTCAATGCATTGTCAATGCTAAACATTTGATTGACTTTGACTGATTTTTTTTAGTTTCTGAAGAGTATAAATGAGTTTGAACAAAATGCAGCATAACTTTTTCTACATGATAAGATTTGATTTTAAAATTTTCACCAAATTTACTGTTGATAGCAAGGCTTATGGTTTGTACAATACTAGAATATGCTTTTTTTCACAAGGAGCTTGTCACTCTCACTCAAAAAACATTAAAGAATCCATCAAATTTGTAAAGCTAAGCTTAAGGTTTGATATGTAACACACATAGGAGCTTGAAATTGTTAAAAAAAAAATTACTGAATATCTTGTGTATTTTAGTCAGCTTCCATTCACTTTTTAAAATACATTAAGATAATTTATCACCTAAAGAGGTATTTGCTATAAAAAAAAAAGACAATAAATAACAGCACTTCATTTTTGATAAACATAAATTAAAGTGGAATAATGAAGTAATGACCTGCAATTAGCAAGTAGATACAGGAAGATGTGGTGTGAGTGCCAATGAGACAACTCTCCATCCAAATAACAATTTATGAAAAGTAAACCATTATAGGTCAATGAACGTTCTTCCACACGGAGCCTTGGCTCACACCGAACAACAAGCTATAAAGGGCCCAAAAAAATTACTAGTGTAAAACTATTCAAAATAGAAAACCAACGGGTAGCAGTCTGTTTAGTTAAATTTTGTAAAAATGAGCTAAAAACTTTGCATATTTATTATTTTTTTCCAAAACTATAATTTAACATTTTTTTCCAAAACTATAATTTAACATCATTTTGGTCTGTATGCATGCAACATTTAATAGGTACCATTGTAGTAGAAGGTTGCTCAGCTTGGTCAGATAATAAAAAGAACAGAATGTCAAAATAAAAAAATGAAACAAGGAAGCCACTGCACACAACAGGTTTGGTGACTGGTTTTTCCAACAAAAAATATGAATCTTATACAAAATTGAAAATAATGTCAGAGACAACAACCCAACCAAAGAGCAGAAAACAACCGAAGGCCACTAATGGCTCTTCAACTCAACCAGAAAATTCTGCATCAGGAGGCAAGCTTCAGCAGGCCCTACACAAAAATGTGTACTAGTTCGGTAAAAGTGGATGTCATACTAAACTCAAAAACATATAATTAAATGAACTAAAATTAAAAAACATACAAGACTAACAAAGGCCAGAGGATTCTAACTAGAGACAGGTGCATACATACAGTGGGTTAAAGAGGTTTGAGAGATCTCAACCCACACCTATACCTCTAGGAGCCAATGTAGAAAAAACAAACACACAGCAATTCGCACAGTAAAACTCATTTAAAAAGAAGTCTGTGTCCCACGTCAGAAAAGGTGTTCTACGTCAGAAAAGGTGTTCCACGTCAGAAAAGGTAACATAAGAAACAGACTAACTAAGCCAAATGGCAATAGTTTTGGTATTTTTACAGCAGTTACAATGCTAACTTTCATGGAAAAATAAAGTAAAAATATTTAAATTTTGAATTTAAATTTAGAATTTTACTTTAAAGAAAATAAAATAAAGTTTAATTGATTTTATTCTTATATGCCCGTATGTAATTTTGTATATTTATTTATGTTTTATTTCAGAGTTCACCAACAGATGTTTAATTCTATAATTTTGATTTTTGCAGATTGCAGGAGGGGGATGTTACAGTCATAGACCTTGAATAGACTCCGTTGTACTAGGCCAGGGAGGGTAGCGCATAGTTTCCGCAGCACTATACAATAGTAACAAGATCACTCTACCATGAGCTTGTTAAAGGGCCCGTTTGATGAAAGTGACACCAACGTTCTCCAAAACACTACAGATTTTTTGTTACAGATGCAGCCGAGAGGATTTTTCAGTCATGAACCCATTTGATGGAAGTGACACCAATTCTCCAACACTAATAATTTACAAATTTGTTTTTGTTTTAGATGCAACCTCAGTCATAAACCCCAGAGTATGGCTGGGTTGTAACAGATGAAGAAAAGTGGCATATAGATTTCTGTATGTCCATTTCTTTGTATAAAAGTGACAAATTACTAATCGCTCTTAATCATATCCATTTCAGAGTTCTTACAAAGATGTATAGGTATACAATATTTATATTTTTGTCTTTTTGTGTGTTTTTGTCAATGAGAGAAAACATACAGAACAAATCAATCAGAAGTATTTAAAAACTGGTGTAATTTGAGACAGAACACCCTGGAACACAAAAAATATCCTACCTCACAAAATTCAACACAACATCTTATTTTCACCTTTTTTCATTGAAGCAGCACACACAGTGTAATCAAGAATGTATGCATGTCCTTGAACATCTAGAAATAGAATATCTCTAATAGTAAACAGTCTGGTATAATGATCAACAAGAGCTACACTAAAAATAAAGTAAAAAAACTTAATTTAAAAAAAAATTTATATTTAATTTTTGAAATTTACCTCAAAGAAAATAAAATAAAGTTTAATTGATTTTATTCTTATATATGTGTAATGTTGTATATGTATTTATATTTCATTTCAGAGTTCACCAACATAGGTATACGGTATTTATTGTTTCTGTCTTTTTGTGTGTTTTTGTCAATGAGATAAAACACACAGAAAAAAACAATCAGAAGTATTAACTGGTGTACAAATTTGAGAAGGAACACAAGAAATATCCTATCTCACAAAATTTAACACACCAGACATCTTAATTTTCACCTTTTTTCAATGAAGCAGCACACACAGTGTAATCAAGAAGGTATCCATGTCCTGGAACATCTGGGAATAGCATATCTCTAATGGTATTTCCATAATATAATCCTCAAAATTCAAACAGTGAGGTATAATGATAAACAAGATCATACATAAAAAAAAAGGAAGATACCAAAGGGCCAATCTTAAACCATGTGGTGAAAAAAGACAAACAAAAGAAGTGACGGAAAATTGTCTACACTGATAACAAAATATTGTACAGCAACAACCCAACCAAAGACCTGAGAGGTTCTCAGGCACCAAGCACCAAGACCAGGGATGATCTCCAGCACCGAGCACCAACCAAAACAAAGAACAGGCATGAACTAGGGCAAAGAGCACCAACCCAACCAAAGACCTAAGAGGTTTTCAGGCACCATGCACCAACCAAACTAAAGAGCCAGGGATGATCTCGGGCACCAATCACCAATCCAACCAAAGACCAGGGATGATCTCCAGCACCAACCAAAACAAAGAACAGGCATGAACTAGGGCAAAGAGCACCAACCCAACCAAAGACCTAAGAGGTTTTTAGGCACCATGCACCAACCAAACTAAAGAGCCAGGGATGATCTCAGGCACCAAGCACCAACCTTTCCAAAGACCAGGGATGATTTCAGACACAACACACCAACGGTACCAAAGACCAGGAATGATCTCAGACACCAAGCACCAACCAAAAAAAATAAGGGTGATATCAGGCACCACAGAATGGTGGCAAGTATTTGATATGTTAACTTATTTATTAATTGTTCAAGTTAAATGGTTTTTTTTCATTCTTTGCTCCATTTTTTCTATCAAAAACTGTCAAAATGCAACATGAATTTTTTATGTGTTTTTTCATCTCTTTCTTCAAAATGTTTTACTTAACATAATAAGTAAATAATTTCATGAATAGAAAAACAAATTGGAAATGTTAATTTACTTTAATCAACGAATGAAAAAATAAATGTTCGAACCTTTTCATGCATAACCAAATTATTAAATGTGTTAAATAAAAGATTATAAATAACAAATTCTATATTTTTTGGAGTAAATTAAGATATGCTTCTATGAATTTTTACAATTGAACTGTTCCAAAATTTAATAATGTATCTTTTTTTTACAGAAAATATAAGGTAAAATAACAAATAATGACTCGGGTTTACATGAAAACACTGATATCTTGAATGACAGTAGCAAAGGTGGATCCAGGGAGCCTTGCCCCCCCCCCCCCCCCCCCACCTTTTGTGGGAAGATTATATAAGAAATCACTGTAGCATGACTGGAGCAGGCCCCCTCATGAAAAGTTCTGGATTCGCCACTGAGTAGTGAAATAAAAATTCACTAAATTAGAAGGGGAGGTAACTCGTATGAAATGAGGGTTTCGATACCATATAGTATTTCAATTAAGTGATGCAATTTTGCTCTAAATTTGTGAAGTAAAATTCAGGTACACAATGCCAAGATCAAAATTCATGTATATTTTACTCTTGGGAAAGTTGAGGGGGTACATTATTAAATCTAGGGTATTTTATTATTAATATATACTGCTTAAATGTGATTCTATCTGAATTGAAATCAGTTTGCCCAGGTGAAAAAGCCTCCTCCACTATTTTATGGTAGAAGCATTTAGTAATTGGGAAAATGTGATTGAATTTGATTCTGAATTTCTGAAATTAGTTAATATTTATATATATAAAACAAAATCATTTGTGATTATCACAAATATTCACCATCAAAATTTTTAACAATGTTTCTGGATTATGATGAGCCATTTTTAATTATACCCCCGCTTTAAAAAAGGGGGGGTATACTGTTTTACCTCTGTCTGTCCGTCCGTCAGTCCGTCCATCAGTCCGTCAGTCCGTCAGTCCGTCAGTCCGTCCGTCAGTCAGTCCGTCCCATGAAACTTTCGTCACATTTTTCTCAGGAACTACACATCCACCCTTTCTGTAATTTGGTATCAACATTTATATATGTCAGCCATACCGTGTGATGCGTTTTCAGATTCATCACTCGACAACTTCCTGTTTACCGAACACTTGTATGATTTTACACATGATAGCCAAGTTGAAAATTTTCGTCACATTTTTCTCAGGAACTACAATACAATGATTTCTGAAATTTGGTTTCAACATTTATATAAGTCAGCTATACCGTGTGATGCGTTTTCAGATTCATCACTCGACAACTTCCTGTTTACCGAACACTTGTATGATTTTACACATGATAACCAAGTTAAAAATTTTCGTCACATTTTTCTCAGGAACTACAATACAAGGATTTCTGAAATTTGGTTTCAGGATTTATATAAGTCAGCTATACCGTGTGATGCGTTTTCAGATTCATCACTCGACAACTTCCTGTTTACCGAACACTTGTATGATTTTATACATGATAACCAAGTTAAAAATTTTCGTCACATTTTTCTCAGGAACTACAATACAAGGATTTCTGAAATTTGGTTTCAGGATTTATATAAGTCAGCTATACCGTGTGATGCGTTTTCAGATTCATCACTCGACAACTTCCTGTTTACCGAACACTTGTATGATTTTACACATGATAGCCAAGTTGAAAATTTTCGTCACATTTTTCTCAGGAACTACAATACAATGATTTCTGAAATTTGGTTTCAACATTTATATAAGTCAGCTATACCGTGTGATGCGTTTTCAGATTCATCACTCGACAACTTCCTGTTTACCGAACACTTGTATGATTTTACACATGATAACCAAGTTAAAAATTTTCGTCACATTTTTCTCAGGAACTACAATACAAGGATTTCTGAAATTTGGTTTCAGGATTTATATAAGTCAGCTATACCGTGTGATGCGTTTTCAGATTCATCACTCGACAACTTCCTGTTTACCGAACACTTTCATATTTTTACACTATTAATATTATCCACTTGCGGCGGGGGTATCATCAGTGAGCAGTAGCTCGCAGTTTCACTTGTTATAAAAGTTTTCCTCATGTTATTTATTACAGAAGCCAAATGATCATTTGATTAATAATAGCCAAGTACATAACACCTTCTTTATTCTCATAATTAAAAAAAATAGAGATAAATATGCCAATATAAACCCACATGGTACTTATTACATTCTTGTCGGTGGATTCTTAAATAAGTTTCATTTAATATTTAAAACTTACCAAAAAGTATTTTCCATTAGAACATATTCAGTTTGAATACATAGATGACAGTATTTTTAGTAAGCATTTCATGAGAACAACGTAGTTAGAATTTTGACCGGAAAAATAAATAAAAAAAATTCGGGCATTCATTATATAGATACAATTTAGAAAGTACTATAAAAACTGGAAATTAAATAAAAAAACTCAGAAAGAAGATTGATTTGATTTGATTACAACATACACAAAAAGTGTCTCCGATTATTAAACCATTGAACAAAATTTTCTTCTGGAATGCAGTAAAATGATTTGCCCATCAATTTGGCATACTTTAATATGCAACAACAGTCAAGGCTAAAAAAAGAGGTTGGAGATTAACCCAGAGTGGAAAGCCCGCTTATTTGATTTGTTTATAATATTTTCTCAAATTGATTTATGTAGAAATGGTGATAGTTGAAATAACTTTAGATGAGGTTTATTAAGTTGTAAAACATTTTAGGTCGTTGGGTCCAATGATCAACTGATATTAATAAAACAATTTTAAACATTGTCTTGTTTGCATTGCCAGTGCTTTTGGGTGGTTGAAATTGGGTTTGCATAGCAATTCATGCAATTTTTGGTGGTACAAATGTACACCAGTTTAAAAGGATAAAAACTGAAATTTCAGATTTATAATTAAACAATTTCCCCAATATTTTTACTGTTTTCAATACATCTTGATTGTCAAATTGGAGAATAACATAGTACATTTGTACTTCAAACTAAATTTAGGTCATAGTCATCTGCATTTAAAGTTTCATAGCTGAACATTATTGTTCATCTTGAAAGTTGTTTTTGAAGATTAAACAAATATCAAATTATCATTTCAGAAATACATTGAGCTTTGAGCGCTGCGTCTCTTACTAACATATAACATAGTTTCTTTTTGGTGTAGCTTGTAGTGGGTAGGGTCTGGTTATTACTTCTGTTTTTTCATTTGTTCTTTGGATGGTGTTATGGTTTTCAAGTGTTCTGCTTTCAAAGGAATCTGCATATGTAATTCTGAAATGAAAGTATTTGATATTTGTACAGTCATTTAAATATTAAAAAAAAAACAATTTGGAGCTTAAAGCTACTTTGAACTTTTTATAATTTTTGAAACAATGTCAAAAGCAAATGTCTTAAATCAAATTCTAAATTGTATTTGACATATTATGATGTATTGGAAACGAAAAAATTAAATGTATATATGTGTATCTTAAATTGAATTCAAATACAGTATTGTGAAAAATTACCCAAAATGTTATTTACTCGAGTGTCAACAAAATTATTTCCGGGTATCTGTTTCTTTAAAGCACTTATTGCAAACAAGGTAATGGTGAAGTAAAAGTAACATTTCAAAATTATAATCTAATTGGATGTATCTCTTATCTATAAAAATCACTTAAATCTTTAACCAAATGGGAAAGCAATTAATTAAATCATTTCACACACCCCCCCTAAAAAAAAACTTCATTCTGAGTTATCTAAAACTATCATCATTTCCCAGAGAAATTTAAATAATGATCCCTCACGTTAAATGGTAGTAAAATCTATTTTGCTTCAGATATCTCATTCTTGGGTTAATTTTTCAACTCTAATCCCCAATAAAATGCTTTCATTCAGACATTTTACAAATTCTCCATACAAATCCATACAAATCCCCAAAAAATAATCTTGTAAAAAACTAAAATTTGTGGTTCTCATGAATAATAATAAAAAAAAAACTGTCAATAATATTGAATCCACAGTATTCACTTTTTGCTTGAAAAAATTTGTAATCAAGTTTTATTATTAAGCCTCAAATGTTGTATATAAGCAACATTGGTTGTTTGTATCTTTGTCTTTACACATTGAAATCCATTACTTTTAAGCAAGGGAGATAACTTGTTTCAAATTTTAATTTTTGATGAAAATTCTAAAAACAATTTCTGGCTATTTGTTTATGTCTTCTTTGTCCATTCAACATCATATTATTCTAAAATCAGTGTAATTTTTATTTGATTTAGAAATATTAAGTAACTATTTGGTTTATAATTATCAGTACATAATTGACAACTATTTTTAATTTAAACCTTTTCGTCACATTTAACAATTGCTCATCATGATTTGTAGATGATTTTGACATTTCTTTTCGAAATTCCCCTTAAATTTCTTTTAAAAATTGCACACAATCAGTTATATTTACCAAGCAGGTTCCAATTGGATCATGTACCATACTTTGAGGGCAGTGGAAGATTCAGAGGGTGGGAGTTTTGGTGTTTACTTACTTACTTAATACTGCCCTTGTACGCCATTGGCGTGTAGGGCAGTAACAAAGATTTTCCACTTTTCTCAGTCGTTGACGGTTTTCTGTAGTGTGCCCCATGTCTGTTGGTATTTATTAGCCTCTGCCTGTACAGTTCTTCTCCATGTCATTTTGAGCCTTTGACTTTAGTTGAAAAAGTGAGACATAGCGGTCCTACATTCTGTCGTTGGCGTCGTCTTTGGCAGCGTCAACAAATATTCACTCTGTGGTTAAAGTTTGAAATTTTAATAACTTTCTTAAACTCTCCTGGATTTATACCAAGCTTGGACAAAAGCTTGTTTATGATCATAAAATAGTATCCAGAAGTCAATTTTGTAAAAATAAAATTCCGTTTTTTCTGTTAAACACTTATATATGGACTTAGTTTTTCTTCAAGTTAACAGTGATTTAATAAGATAGACATATTTTGGTTCCTATGGCACATCATCAGGATTGCAACTTCAGGAAAGTACAGAATTTTGTAATGATAATTTGCATTTCACAATGACACCATCAGGATTAATTATAAATAGGGAGTGAAGGTAGATGTGAATTATCTTTAACTGGATCAAGAATGTAAAAATAAAATATGTTTTTGTAAATTTGGACGACATTTGACTTGCAATTATGTACCATTTACTATGCTGGATGTAGTACAGACTTGCTTACGGTACCTTTTCAACACTGGAAATAGTACGTTTGTCTGAGCGAAGCCAATTGGAAGCACGTACCTCTTAGTGAAGCTAATTGGGAGCACATACCCTCTGTCTTGTTGCGAAGCCGATTGGAAGCAGTACATATATACCTCTGTCTGCTAAAGCTAATTAGAAGCAGTACCCCCGGCAGAGTGGTCCCAATTAGAGGCAGTAACTCTGAGCGAAGCCAATTGGAAGCATGTACCTCTGCAAAATTTGATTCAACACTATTCAACAAATTTTATTTAACATTCTTTTTAGAGTTTACCTTCATACCTTCTTTTATTTTTTATGTCCCACCTACGTGCGGCGTTGGCAATCA
The DNA here is from genome assembly GCF_965363235.1 of Mytilus galloprovincialis. Lineage (NCBI taxonomy): Eukaryota > Metazoa > Mollusca > Bivalvia > Mytilida > Mytilidae > Mytilus > Mytilus galloprovincialis. Next base: position 4,194,269 of record NC_134843.1, on the reverse strand, counting down.
CAAATATTCACTCTTTGGTTAGAGTTTTGAAATTTTCATATCTTTCTTAAACTATTCTGGATTTCTACCAAACTTGGACAGAAGGTTGTTAATGATCATAAGATTGTATCCAGAAGTAGATTTTGTAAATAAAACAAACTAATTTTTCCATATTTTACTTATTAATGCCAGGATACAATACATTCACTCTGTGGATAAAGTTTTTAAATTTTTAATAAGTTTATGCTATCCTGGATAATGTACCAATCTTGGACTGAAGCAAATGTCTTGTTAAAATTTTGTATCTATTTATCCGTATTTTACTTATTAATGGACTTAGTTTTCCTTCCAGTAATATAAAATAGTCTGCAGTAAAAAACATTTATGAGATTTATAAACTACCGGTATCCTGGATTTTTACCAAACTTTGACAGAAGCTTTTTACATTCAAAAGATACTACCAAGAGGAATATTTTTATTGATTTCCCCCCCTCATTTTTGTTGAGCCTGCAATTGACAGCAAAAGTAGGCAAGACACTGGGTTCTGCGGCACCCTTACAATTTTTTTTGATGATCGACAATGCAATTGAATGAGAACATAAACTAGTTTGAACCTAGCCTTTTATCTAGTCCTATAACATATGACTTCCCATTCTTATTCAATTTTTAACATTTTTATACTGATATTATCGGGTGGCACATTGATAGTAAAATAAAATATCAGAACAGTAAATAGAAATAGTAAATAATGCCCCAGCGGTCATATGTTATAGGACTAGCCTTTTATCCTGGGTTGGGAACCCCCTCTCTTTAGAAATGGCATGATCCACCCCTGTAGGGGGTCGGGGTGTGTTCAATAATTGCATTTTTATCATTTGAAGATGGAAAAAAATCTTTGTAAGTTATTACATGACATTTGTTTCCTCTCCAAATGGACAAAATGAGCTGTTTCCTGTAAGTCTGTGTATTAAATGGAGCTGGTTCCGTATTGACTGTTATCCTCCATTTAAGGAACCAGTCATTCCAAAAGGTTACCTTGTGTCAGTCAATGTCAGGATATCTGTGTTTTCACTTCTTTTCCAACAGAAGTCATAGGAAGCCAATCTTATAAAAAAAAACAAATTTTTATATCACCAATCTAAATGCTATCTGAAACTAAATTTGGGAACAAAAAACATCATTTTTTGGTTTGTTAATTTCAGAACTATTTTTCTTAACGTACTAAAGTTTAAACTAAATTAATGAAGTATTAGATTCTACATGCAATTTGAATATGGACAATTATTTTTTATTTTAAAGAATCAGTATTTTTATCATCTTTGAGTACACTTTTACATTACTAAATTTGGTCCTTTGTGTAAATATTTCACTATATAGCACCATTTTGCATATATTTGTATTTTCTATATTAAGTGTTCTGCACCATCGAAACTTTGCAGAAAGATTGCACACATGTTAAAGTTGTGTATTTCCTAGTATGAAATTGCTTGAGGAGTTTTCCCCCATTTTTTCAATCTGCAGTTTGAAATGTTTATAATTTTTTCTAATTTTTCTTGAATTGGGAGCTTTTTGTATAAAACTTTTTAAGGAGGTAACAATTTTTGTTTTGAACTCATATCTTTGGAACTCTCATAATGAGCATGCAAATTGATTAAGGTTGATTGTCATCACCAAAATTGCACAACTGAGCTACCTCAGGCTATGATTAATTTTTGGAGTATAATTTGCATGCTTATGATGTGCATGATGCAAAACTTTAAACAAGGGATATTTTATTAAACAATGCTCCAAAATATTAAAAAATGTTGTGTGATTTATTGGTTTTAGCCAATTACTATTTTGTTCTTTTTGTGTTGCCTCTTTAAGTTTTTACATATCAGATGTCTGCTAATTTATATAAAAGTTATTGTTTTAGCTCTGTAAATAAACAAAATGTAAACATTTTAAATAATAATGGGAAAGAGAAATTGTGGGTACTTCAAAAAACATTTGGTCAATTTTGAAAATACAAGTTACATGTTTAAAAGCACATCTGATATTTTTACTGTTTTATGTATGAATTCAAACAATTATTTGTGTTTTATATTGAGAATTACTTCAGCTGCCACGAAAAAGAAAATATTGTGAGATGCTTTGGCACATTCTTGGGACAATTGTATATTTGGTGAAATACAACAGAAAGGACATTTCATTAATTGGATAAAATGGATTCAGTGAACTGATCAGTACAAAAACCAATGTTGAAAAGCATATAAAAGTAGCCATGGTAGCAGCTCCAAGGAAGATGATTCAATAAATCTTCAACCAAGTCTGAGGCTTTACCAAGAAAATAAGAAGGCAAGTTTAAATACCAAATAAATAAGCCAAAAATTTCTATACATGCTATCGGTAATTTTATTAAAATGTATATTTAGGGCATATGATAGAGTTACAGTGGAGATAATGATGTTGCTAATGTAAAATGATATTTTTGCAATTCAATGGGAGATAACTCATAATTTACTTTTATGAACAATGGAATATATTTAAATCATTATTTTTGTGGAGTTGGAAATTCAAATAATAAACTTTTTTTTTTGTTATCTTTTATATTGATTTTTCAGTTATTTAGGTTATAGTAAGAAATCGGAACAATATTTTGTTAATGTCAGGGAAATTGAAATGTAAAGTATATAAATTGTCAATTTTTATATTTTAGGTTCTTTCTGTGAGATGTGTTTCTGGTGTGGGAATAAGACTTGGTGGTCTGATAAAGCTTATATATAGGTATGTACCAGTACTGTTTTGAAAAGAAATAAATTATCAATGTATTATAAAAATACATAAAGATACATGTTTTTTACTCTCTTGGCCTTGACATATTCAAACATTTAATTTCTGTGATTAATTTCTACTCTCACTTTTTTTATGAGTACAAATACAATGTATATATGTATAAATTAAAGGCTCTAACCTGATTATTTAGTTGGATAGCTCTCTCGTCTGTTCTCAACATCTATTACATGAATATGACCCATTTCTTTATAATTTTCATACATTAACAGTGATCCTTTCAAAATAATTTGGTTAACTAAGCATTTTATGTTCTTTTAAATTTCAGCTTAGCATCACTGCTTGTCTGTAAGGATTGAAGCTGGGAGTGGGCAATGGAGCTGACTTTTATGGTAAGAACCAATTCAAAAATTAATGAATTATTCAGCCAAGAGCATGTAAATACCATAGAATATTATTATGCAAAGAAGTTTTATATTTTGATTATGCATAGAAGTATTATATTTAAATTGTGTAGAGAAGTGTTATATTTTATTTTTTCTAAAACTATATCTGTATATATAATCCGGAAGGTGGTAACAAGATAAATAAACGAAATCAAAAATTATGCTGTAACTTAAAAAAAATCTTTCAATCTGTTTAACGATATCTAAAATTGTACCTGTAAATAAAGGAAATGAGATGTGGCTTAATTGCTAATGAAATAAAGATTTCCCATAGACCAAATGACATTGATGCATTCTTCTAATAGTCACTGTATGACCTTCAACAATGAGCAAAACCTATACCTTACATATAACTATGAAAGTCTGCAACATGACAAAATGTGAAACAATTCAAACAAGAAAACCAATAGCTTGTGATTTATGATGAAACAATGAAATAATAAAAAATCCCTTGTTTGCAAAGGAAGACTGGTTGATTGTAAATTCATGTCTTCACATCACTTCAAAATAATGGTAAAAGCAATGTTCTATGCATCATAAGTGTAATTGCCAGTTACATGTACTTGTTTCTTTGCATTGATTATTGTTCTGACAGATATTAGAATGTATATTTCTTTTTCAGGTGACTTCAACTGTGGCTGCAGGAAATTATTGTGCAATTCAACTGAAACAAAAAAGAATGTAATTCAGACTATTTTTGTGTATGTTTAAAAAAAGAATTGTAAAGATTCTCCATTTTCAACAAAGCTGGAAGTTGTAGGCTAAATTGATACTTCATAATTTTACTTTATTACTTATAGACCTACTCAAGTTATCTTAATGATGGTCTTTGTGTATCCAAAACATTTCTAGTAGTTAAAGAATGGAGAATCTAAAAAAAAAAACAAAAAAAAAACAAAAAGAAAAGAAAAAGAAATGTATTTTTTTTATTTTTCTGATTTGTATTATATAAATATTTTTCCATTGTTTTGTTATACTTATTTTTAGCAATGTTTTAGCTCAAACAAATTATTTCAAAAGAAGCATAGTAAAGAAACATCCTGGTGAAAAAAAATTGATTGATTTTAAGTGTTAAACATCTCTTTCAGCAATATTGATTATATCTTGGTGGCCATTTTTTTTATTGGTTGAGATGTAATGGGAGAGAACCACCAATTTGAAAATTGATGTACTAAATATTTTTTTTAAATGTTTGAATATTTTATATCAAATTATTTATTTTTAATTATAGCTATACTATTTTTTTGTTGTTAGATATAGCAATGATATGGAGTCCAAACAGGTGAAATTTTTGGCAAAGGGAGGTAATTTATTATTCCCCTGTTTAACTCCTTATTCTTGAAATTTCCTCATGGTAGGGAATATATAACTATTTACTTTAATTTCACATTTGTACAAGTTTTGGGTTTAATATCAGATGTATACTAGCTAATAAGGACTATTATTCAGAGTTCTGTAAATAAAAAAATGTAAACAGAGCTCTAGATAATAGATTTGAGGGTGGGAGAAATCATGGGTTACTTCTTGTAGAATTGATTGGGTGAAATTTTCAAGATAGGAGATTAATTGAAAGTGCATCTGATATCTTTATTCATTTCTATAAATAATGGACCAAAAAATGACAGATTGACAATCAGATAATGATGACAGCCATCCTGGCAGCCAGGAGAGCAGCTCTAAGGAAGATGGTCAATAAAATCTTCAACCAAGTCTGAGGCTTTACCATGAAATTGAGAAGGCAAGTTTATTGAAGTCAAACAATTTTTATACATTTTCTAGAAATATTTAATAAAAAGTGCATATATATTTATACCCCACGCAACGAAGTTGCGGAGGGTATAATGTTTTTGACCCGTCCGTCCGTCAGTCCATCCATCAGTCCTGTTTCTTGTCATCGCAACTCCTCTCAAACCACACAACAGAATTTCACGAAACCTTTTCAGATAATAAGGACATACTATGTAGTTGTGCATATCGACGGGAAATTGCGATTCAATTTTTTTTTCTAGGAGTTGCGCCCCTTTGAACTTATTTACTTTAATGTATTACTGCAACAGTTTGTCATCACAACTCCTCTCAAACCACACAACAGAATTTCACGAAACCTTTTCAGATAATAAGGACATACTATGTAGTTGTGCATATCGACGGGAAATTGCGATTCAATTTTTTTTCTAGGAGTTACACCCCTTTGAACTTATTTACTTTAATGTATTACTGCAACAGGTTGTCATCGCAACTCCTCTCAAACCACACAACAGAATTTCACGAAACCTTTTCAGATAATAAGGACATACTATGTAGTTGTGCATATCGACGGGAAATTGCGATTCAATTTTTTTTTCTAGGAGTTGCGCCCCTTTGAACTTATTTACTTTAATGTATTACTGCAACAGTTTGTCATCACAACTCCTCTCAAACCACACAACAGAATTTCATGAAAACCTTTTCAGATAATAAGGACATACTATGTAGTTGTGCATATCGACGGGAAATTGCGATTCAATTTTTTTTCTAGGAGTTACACCCCTTTGAACTTATTTACTTTAATGTATTACTGCAACAGGTTGTCATCGCAACTCCTCTCAAACCACACAACAGAATTTCACGAAACCTTTTCAGATAATAAGGACATACTATGTAGTTGTGCATATCTACCGGAAATTGCGATACAATTTTTTTTCTAGGAGTTACGCCCCTTTGAACTTATTTACTTTAATGTATTACTGCAACAGGTTGTCATCGCAACTCCTCTCAAACCACACAACAGAATTTCACGAAACCTTTTCAGATAATAAGGACATACTATGTAGTTGTGCATATCGACGGGAAATTGTGATTCAATTTTTTTTCTAGGAGTTATGCCCCTTTGAACTTATTTACTTTAATGTAATACTGCAACAGTTTGTCATCGCAACTCCTCTCAAACCACACAACAGAATTTCACGAAACCTTTTCAGATAATAAGGACATACTATGTAGTTGTGCATATCGACGGGAAATTGCGATTCAATTTTTTTTCTAGGAGTTACGCCTCTTTGAACTTATTTACTTTAATGTATTACTGCAACAGTTTGTCATCGCAACTCCTCTCAAACCACACAACAGAATTTCACGAAACCTTTTCAGATAATAAGGACATACTATGTAGTTGTGCATATCGACGGGAAATTGTGATTCAATTTTTTTTCTAGGAGTTATGCCCTTTTGAACTTATTTACTTTAATGTAATACTGCAACAGTTTGTCATCGCAACTCCTCTCAAACCACACAACAGAATTTCATGAAACCTTTTCAGATAATAAGGACATACTATGTAGTTGTGCATATCGACGGGAAATTGCGATTCAATTTTTTTTCTAGGAGTTATGCCCCTTTGAACTTATTTACTTTAATGTATTACTGCAACAGTTTGTCATCACAACTCCTCTCAAACCACACAACAGAATTTCATGAAACTTTGTAGATAATAAGGACATACTATGTAGATGTGCATATCAACAGGAAATTACGGTTCAATTTTTTTCTAGGAGTTATGCCCCTTTGAACTTATTTGCTTCAATGTACTTCTGCAACAGTTTGTCATCTCAACTCCTCTGAAAACACACAACAGAATTTCATGAAATTTTGTAGATAATAAGGACATACTATGTATATTGACAGGAAATTATTATTCAATATTTTTTCTTATACTTATTTAATTTCTCCAATGACAATGTGGGGACATGGGGTATGTGAGCGTGCTCACTAAGGTTCTTTAATCATCTTTCTTTTCTGTGTGAAAAACATCTTTGAAGAATGTATTTACCAGTTTAATATTTTGAGATACCAGTTACATTAACAAGAATTTCTATCACAATTACTGGAGTAAATCCTGAGATAGGAATTATACCTCAAGGGGAGACTAGTTTTATTAACAGCAAGATTTGTTCATTCAATGGGAGGCAACTCATTTTCATTATTCAAATTAGTTGAGTTCAGTTGAAATTCAAATCATAAAACTGACAATTTTTGTTTGTTTTTCAATCTTTATAAATTTTACAGAATATGTGGATGTTATACTTTTGGTACATGAAGTAAGAAATCAGAACATTTGTAAAGTAATCTTTAGGTTGACCTAGAAACTGGTTTGTAAAATTAATAAATGTGTTAATTTCTTTTTAGGTACTTTCTGTGACATGTTTTCATGGTGTTGGAATAAGACTTGGTGGTCAAATACAGCTAATATGAAGGTAGGTACCAGTATGTTAATCCTGTTTAAAAAAAATTATTCTATTAATAATATTATTTGGAAATGAATACCGACTAGGGTTAAAGGTTTATAAAAGTTTGGTCAACAGTATACTCTTGATTTTATCAATACCATATGACAATGTTCACTTGGCAAATATGGCCTTATTATAGATTTTAAATTTCAACTTTCATCATAGAATTCCAAAAAGGCCCAAATATGGTTTGTTAAATGGATATATCAAGAGACTTATGGCGACATAAAAGAAAAAGCTTCTTTATAATACACTGTAGACTCCATAATTAGCTAAATTGGGAGATATTATCAAAATGTGATGTTCTTACCTAAAAACTTAAAGAATACAGTACCTTTGATCCAAAATGTTAAGTAACCTAAAGGTGCCAAGGGTAATATTTAAATTACAAGACATACACTATTACTGGATCAGGGAAAGTGAATTATGCTGAAAATAGTTCTAACTTGTGAAAAATTGGAGCTTAATTGGCGGTTTTGCGAAAAACACCAGAATTGCATAATCAAGAGGTCATAACTTTGTAGTTTATATTGTTACATGTCAAAAAAAGAAGTGGTTATTTTGTATCAAAAATGATACCACAACAATTTATATGTAGCATTTGGACCTGAATTAAAAAAGATTAAAATCTTGTGGCCAACTTTAGCCCTTTTTAACCTACAACTTTTAAGGATTGAATTGGGTTGTTGGATTGATGTCTTATCAATGTTCTCAAAACCTGTCACATGTATATAACCCATTTTATATAAAGTAGATACGGTATTCCAGAAGTGATCCTTTAAAACAATTTTGATTGACTAAGCATTTTATATTTCAGGTTAGCACCACAGCTTGTCTGTAGGGATTGAAGCTGGGAAAGGGCCATTGGAGCTGAATTTTATGTAAGAATTAAAAAATAGATTGAACTATTCATCTAAGAGTATGTAAATGCACCATGGACTTTTTTATGTACATGTGTAGATCTAACATTTAAAAAAAAAAATCCAAAATATAAGTTTATTTATACCGGTAATCTGGATAGGGGGATATAAGAATAAAGAGATGTTATAAGATTGCCAACTACACAACTATCAATAAAGGAAGCAAATTACAGTCACTGTAGGATGTTCAGCAATGAGCAAATATCTATATGAATGTTAATAATGCAACTGGTTGAATATCACAATATTTTAATCTCTGATGCATATCTTTGAAGGCGGATTTTTCTGAAATCGGGATTATTAATCATATTTATCCATTTATTAAAAAATCAAGAATAGATGCATGCAATGATTTCTGAATTTACAGTATCAGTTTTAAAGTAAGCTATAAGAGGTACTGAATAGGACAAAATGGAAAACAATTTCAAACAAGAAAACCAACACATTGTTTCATGAAAAAGAATAATCGAAAAAAATAAACATGACACACACCAACCATTGGTTAGTTTTTCATCCTTATTTGCTAATAATTGTATTAGATATAGTTTAAATTTTGATATAGGCTTGATCATATGTTTTGACAGATATGTTTAAGCATATTTATTTCTTTTTCAGGAAACTTTGACTGCGGCTGCCACATTAAATGATTATATGATATAACAGTGAAGAAAGTTATTCAGAAAACTTTTGTATATGTTTCAGAAAATGTAATTTTTTACAATAACAAAAAAAAAAAAAAAAAAAGAATGTGTGAAGATTCTCTACTTTCAACTAGATTGGAAGCTTGTATTTAAAATTTCAAAATTACTCTTACGGTACTTTTCTTGTCATGCTTATAGAAACTGAACTTTATATGTTTCATAATTTAGATCTTATTCGTTATTCCCCCAACACCCTGTAACTCTGTTTCATTTTTACTTTGAAAATGAAATGAAACAGAAAAAATTTACTGGTAAATTTAATAATGGTCTGTCTAGTCCAAAGGCTTCAGTCGGTTAAGAATGGAGAATCTAAAAAAAAAAAAAAAAAAAAAAAAATTTAAAAAGAATATATTGTGTTTTTGTGTTGCCTGAATTGTTATATATTTTTCCAACTTTTTGTTATTTTTTGGCAGTGCTTTTAGCTAAAAAATCAAAATTATTTCACTAGAAGCAGAGTAGAACATATCGGTGAAAAAAGATTGATTGATTGATAGAATTTTGGTGTATAATGCCACTTTCAGCCCAATTTGTATTATCGTGATGGCCATTTTTTATGGGTTGAAAAAGTTAAAAGTAACAGTAGATACCCACCAACTTTTCCCCTGAGGGAACTGTCAATTTTAGTCAATTAAGCTTCGAGTCAAACACACCTACCACAGGTTGGCTTTGAATTCTCAACCTCATTTTGACATGCTAGAGATACAATAATACTTCTTAGACCACTGCCACTAAGGCCCTTAGGTAAAAGTTAAAGTACTAAATTAGTTATTGAAATGTGTCGTAGTTTTTACATATCGTATATTTTTTTTCATTTTATTTATACTATATTTTGTATTTTTGTTAAATATAGGAAGGATATGGAGTCTTGACAGGGTCATATTTTCTAGGCAAGGGGAGGTAATTCCCTTGTTATACTCCTCATACTTTAAATTTCCTAAGTGTTTATAGGGAATATAACTTTTTTTATTTAAATATTCACTTTTTTTACACATTTTCTTTAAATATCAGATGTATACTAGCTAAAATAACTATTATTTAGAGCTCTGTAAATAAAAAAAAATATGTAAGCAGAGCTCTATATATAGATAATAGATTTGGATGGTTTGAGAAATAGTGGGTAACTACAATTGATGAGGGGAAGTTTTCAAAAAAACTGATTTTGTTAAAACTGTAAAGTGCATCTGATATTTTTTTTTATACATGTATAATGTTATTTCTGAAAGCAAATGGACAATAAGATAATGATGACATGGACCTCCTTGGCAGTTATGATAGCAGCTCTAAGGAAGATGGTCAATTATATCTTCAACCAAGTCTGAGGCTTTACCAGGAAAAATCTGTGGTGAGTTGAAATGTTCCACAAAATTTATAATAATATTATTATAGACTTTTAAAACTTTTTATTTATTAAGGGTTTTTGTGTGATATTGAAGATACAATTGAGAATGGAAATGGGGAATGCGCCAAAGAGACAACAACCCGAGCATAGAGCAGACAACAGCAGAAGGTCACCAACAGGTCTTCAATGCAACGAGAAATTCTCGTACCCGGAGTCGTCCTTCAGCTGGCCCCTAAACAAATATATACTAGTTCAGTGATAATGAACACCATACTAAACTTCATCATTTCATAACATTTTTTTATAACTTGTATTTAATGAAAATGTTTTCTACCTTATGTATCAAGTCAATATTTTGAAGATATTATATAACAAATTCATAAGAAATGATACAAGGCATAATTTTGTTTCTCTTCTTAATTTTATCTTTTAAACATTTTTTTTTATTTCAGGTTGTTGAAATTACAATGTTTTCCTGGTGTTAACATGTTGGTAGGTATTAAAGCTTTTACTTTTAATAATTTTATTAGTATTTGACATCAATAAGTTTTTTGAAGGTTTGAAATACTATACAATATGATGAAATACAAGTTTATTTATTGCTAACTTATTAAAATTGAAAATGTAAATCGGGAATGTGTTGGAGAGATAAAAAAACCTTACAAAGGGCAAAAACATAACCATTAGTTTGATTTTGAATACCAATTATTTTCTTGCAGAATTTTGTTTGTTATCTGAGAACTTTTAAACAATTATTATGATGTACATATTTTTTGAAAGTTGAGAATAACTGACCTTGAACTTTGTTTTACAGGTTAGCATCACAAGTTTCCTTGGGGTTACTTGCTTGGGGAGTTATTAGAGCTGTTTTAAGGTGAGAATTATTTAATCAACAAACAATTTAAATTTATTAATTATACATGTATCTAATTTTAAATGCCCCTTGATATTTATATATCTATCCTAAATATATGTCAATGTAAAATGCTGTACCTTTACTTTATAAGTGTATCTATATTAACTGATTTGTCTTCCCTGCTCTGAACCAGATTAGGCTCGAGACTACAATTAATTCCTCGATCAGTTCTTTATAACGTTTTGTCGCATTAAAAAAAATTTGCCTAATCTTTTTGTCTTAATTTTGGTGTGTGCAATGTACAGTTCAAGTCCAACAATATATGCAATTTTCAGAAAAATTGCATGTTTACATCATACAAATTTGGCCCAATACACATCCATACCCCTGTAGGCAAGTCAAGAGATGTTCCGAAAAGTGTAAATACTACCTTTTTGCACCTATTAGGTCCAAGGCCACAATTGTCATCCCTTGATTTTCGTTGTTCACAAATATATAAATCCCTAGTGTTGACAGTGGGTTACTTGCCAATATTTTTCATACCCCTTCGAAATTTATTTCTCCATGTTTTATACCTCAAATTGGAAGTAGGGGGTGAAATTACACTAAAAAAATTTGGGTCCAGAATTTTAAAGTAAAGTAGTGATTTGGTCCAGCTGAAAAAGGTTAAAAATTAGCACTTCGGAAGATGTCAAAAGATTTTTAAGACGTTTTAAACATAAAATTGTCCATTTTTAGCTCACTTGGCGTCCGTGGTCCGTCGTCGTCGTCCGTCGTTAACTTTTACAAAAATCTTCAATGAAACTACTGAGCCAATTTCAACCAAACTTGGTTACAATCATCATTGGGGTATCTAGTTAAAAAATAGTGTCCGGTGACCCGGCCAACCAACCAAAATGGCGGCCATGGCTAAAAATAGAATATAGGGGTAAAATGCAGTTTTTGGCTTATAACTCAAAAACCAAAGCATTTAGAGCAAATCTAACATGGGGTAAAATTGTTAATCAGGTCAAGATCTATCTGCCCTGAAATTTTGAGATGAATCGGACAACCCGTTGATAGGTTGCTGCCCCCCTGAATTGGTAATTTTAAGGAAATTTTGCTGTTTTTGGTTATTATCTTGAATATTATCATAGATAGAGATAAACTGTAAACAACAAAAATGTTCAGTAAAGTAAGATCTACAAATAAGTCAACAGGACCAAAATGATCTGTTGACCCCTTAAGAAGTTATTGCCCTTTATAGTCAATTTTTAACCATTTTTCGTAAATCTTAGTCATCTTTTACAAAAATCTTCTCCTCTGAAACTACTGGGCCAAATTAAACCAAACTTGACCACAATCATCATTGGGGTATCTAATTAAAAAATTGTGTCCGGTGACCTGGCCAACCAACCAAGATGGCCGCCATGGCTTAAAATAGAACATAGGGGTAAAAGGCAGTTTTTGGCTTATCACTCAAAAACCAAAGCATTTAGAGCAAATCTGACATCGGGTAAAATTGTTTATCAGGTCAAGATCTATCTGCCCTGAAATTTTGAGATGAATTGGACAACCCGTTGATAGGTTGCTGCCCCTGAATTGGTAATTTTAAGGAAATTTTGCTGATTTTGGTTATTATCTTGAATATTATTATAGATAGAGATAAACTGTAAACATCAATAATGTTAAGCAAAGTAAGATTTACAAATAAATCAACATGACGGAAATGGTCAATTGACCCCTAAAGAGTTATTGTCCTTTATAGTCAATTTTTAACAATTTTCATAAAATTTGTAAATTTTAACTAACATTTTCCACTGAAACTACTGGGCCGAGTTCATTATAGATAGAGATAATTGTAAGCAGCAAGAATGTTCAGTAAAGTAAGATGTACAAACACATCACCATCACCAAAACACAATTTTGTCATGAATCCATCTGCTTCCTTTGTTTAATATTCACATAGACCAAGGTGAGCGACACAGGCTCTTTAGAGCCTCTAGTTTAAGTTAGAGCTGATGAAGTTTTCTATAATTTTGATATAATTTGTCCCAAAAGTAGTACAACACACTGTAAAAAAATCATCGAGAAAGCCCAGGTGGGATTTTTTTAATTTTCATTTATGTTCTAAAAGAAATGCACTACGAATTAATTGTGATCTCAATCCACCTAGCCGAATTACTCTTTCCTTATCAAAATCTGTTAAAATAAAACATCCAAAAGTTTATTTCAGCTCTCCCCTTTCATTTCCACCCCAGAAAAACTAAGAAATGTATGAGAAAGGGAAAGAAAAAAAAATAAGAAAAAATACATTATAATTAAAGGGAACTATACTCGTGGACAACGAAAAGGGGGGCCATAATTGTGGCCATGGGCCAGACGTGAAGGGGAGATAATCTGATATCAAGTAAAACCTAGCTATCATAAAAAAGATGATCATGTATGATAACTGCTTTACATTGTCATTCATATTTTCACTACAAATTTCAAAAGAATTTATTCCTACTTTTTCATCATGGAGAAAATTTTGTTTTGATCTCAGTAAGGGTCAATAAAACAACAAATAACAAAATATTCATTAAATTTTACTTTTTATTAAGTGAACTAACCAGCAGCTTCTGCATTCACTGTGTTTCCAATAATTGCTCAGGTATTTGATGTCAAATCTCATAATTGTAAAGTTTGGAAAAATTATTTTTGTGTATTGACAGATTTCAAATGAAGTAGCAAAAATAAGAGTAGTTTTCACATTCAATGATATGTTTTTTTTTAAATTGAATTTTATTACCGGGTATATACCCTTAAGATTATTTGATTAAATAATTGAAACTTAACTTTATTTCTTTTCAGTTTAAAGTGTAACAGTTGCTGCCTTGTATGGTAAAATCCTCAGACAATAATCCTGCAAACAATCGGATGAACTGTTACTATCTCTATTGGAACAATCTGTAGGCAGTAGTCTTGTAAGCAGAATGAGTTTTTAACAAATTGTATTTTTATTGCTATATTGAATTTCAAATTATAGATTTTTTTTATTTATATTACTTGCATTCAATTATTGTTTTGTGATTGATGAAAAATTAAACTGAAATTATTGTTATTTGAGGGGTCCCAAAGGTATGCCATATGGTTTCTCAAAGTACCCACAAGACGTACATAGGTTTACATATTTTTAAGTTATGTACATGTAAGCCTTACAAGTGCTTTGTGAAATGAATTTTGTTGGTTAGAATCCAAAATAGTAGGATTTTGATGGCCAAACACTATGAAAAGAGAATATGAAACTAGTCCCCTGTTAAATATTTTAACTACTAAGTTTTTGACCCCAAATAAAAATGTTTGGGTTTTGGGTTGGGTTTTACTCCACTGAATGCCTAAGAGGGGACTAGGCCAGCCCAAGTGATTTATTTTATAATCAACAATTTTTTTCCCACAAAAGGGGGGGGGGGGACCCTCTAAACCGCCTCTGCAATGGGAAGATTTGTGTTTTCTGTCTGTTTGTCCATCATCATCTCTCATCCACGGCTTATAAACTATTGGTAGATTTTCATTGAAACTTTCAGATTATCTTCTGTAACTAATGGCAGTGTGTATTTTTTTTTATTATAATGAAATTTTGGGGTTCCCAATTGAAAGAATGGACCTTTTTTTATTATGTTTTTATCCTGCATTTAATCTTGTCTTAAAAAGTTGGATCTCATTATGACAAAATTGTCATGACATTAATACAAATTTTCAATGTATTCTACTTCAAGACAATAGTATATTACCACTGTAGCTTTGAAGTATATATAAAGGTTTGCTATAACAACATTTGTGTTTTATATGATTTTATCTGATTTTAGTGGTTTTTATCTGAATTTATTTGTTTTTATTGTAAAATCTTGTTATACCAAGCCTTAATATGGTTGGGTTTGTTCAGAAACTAAAAAAAATTACTTTTACATGCAGATATTTATTTTCATAATGAGATCTGACATTTTTATGCTTTTAACTCATAAACATTCTTTTTCACCCTTCAACTATTGATGCAGTCCTTGGAAGATTGATCAAACTGTTAGATTTGTGGATGTAAGTTGAGAATCTGCTCTAACTAAATCTATGTTGATATCAGCTGAACTAACCTATCCTTCAATATGAGTAATAAGATATAAGAAAAGAAAAAATCCATTCTTTGATTAGAGAACCTTTAGAAGTTATAAAAAATAGTACACAACGTCGGCAGAGACTGAAGATTATTTGAAAGTATCCGGAAAGTCCCATTTAATCTTGATAATTGTGGGTTAAGGTTGAAGATGGATGAGCAAACATATCATACACTGAATCACTATACCACATCCCGGCCTAATGCATAAATCATTCTATAAAATAATAACTGAACACTAGTTATCTGCCCTCCTCAGGGTTCCATAAATAAATATAAAAATATACTACTTAATTTTAAAAACAAATAGCTTAGAAATTTGGAAGGAGTAAAGAAACTATATAGTTTAAAACAGCTTGAGGTTAAAAATGTGAATGAATGAAATGTAATCTGTTCCCTGGAGGATCCAGAAATTTTCATAAAGGGAAAAAAAAGGGGGTGCTCACTGATTGTTAGAGGGGCCTCCTCCAGTGGTACTTCAGTGATTTCCTAAATAATCAACCAAATTTTTCCCACCTCTGCTATTTCATTGGTAATCTAATCATTTTTGCACCGATCAAATATTTAGTTTGTTTTATTTTCCCAGTAAATAAAAGAGAGACGAAAGATACCAAAGGGACAGTCAAGTTGAGTAATTCTCAAAAAATAATTTGTACATGCATGTTTTGATATTTTTATATTATAGCTTTTACCACAGTTTTACTTTGTATAAGAATTGTATTGTTTTTGGATGTCATTTTTAAAAGTTGAGACAAACTGAGGATTCTTTTTTAATATGGAATTCTATTATTTATTTATAAGTTAAGTAAGGACTAAAAAGCCTTAATTAGATGTAGGAAGATGTGGTGTGAGTGCCAATGAGACAAACCTCCATCCAATAACAATTTAAAAAAAGTAAACCATTATAGGTCAATGTATGGCCTTCAACACGGAGCCTTGGCTCACACCGAACAACAAGTTTATATATTAAACAAAGAATAGTCAAAAAATGATTACAAAATTTATTACATGTATCAAAAAATTAACATGATTTTATTTTAATTCATAAACTTTTATATGTAATTATATAGACTAAGAAATTACATTAGGATTATTTCCCCCCTATAATAAAAACAACCAGGAAAATAGATAGTATCCTCAGTACTGTCATTTATTTTGCATTATGTAATATTTTGCTACTGATACCATACCCATGATGCAGATCCTTTTCCTCCTTTTTATTTAAAGATAATTTACAACCGTGATCAAAAGCATATCACAAGTAACTGTTTGTTTGATATTTACACACATCTTAAAAGAAGCAGATTGTGTTTGGTTTCATTTGGTTATTTTGTATCATGTAGGATCATAATAATTGGTAATTAAAATTTATTTGGAAAATCATCTTATCTTAATTGTATCTGGAGGACAAGTAAGGGGGAAGAGTTTTCTGTGGTCGAGGGTATGACACATGCAGATGCTTTAATTATATTTATTTATATTTAATTATATTTATTTATATTTCCATCACTTGGCGTCTATCATCATCATTGGCTTGGCAGTGTATTATCAGCAGAACTTAGGGATACTAAACAGGGTTGTCATTTTTAAAACTTTATTGTCCAAACTTTAAAGGTGCTGGATAGCTTCATATTTGTATGAAGATGCCAAATGGTCTTTTTATTTGACTAGTTACCCCATTTTTATGTGTTATATGGACAACTATATTTGGTACAAATGTATATGGATTCATTGCTAGGTATACATATAAAAAAGAAGTGTCCTAATGAGACAACTCTTCACAAGAGACCAAATGACAGACATTTACAACTAAGGAGTCTTTTATACAATAACATCAGTGGTCTTGTATTAGTGTGTTCGCCTCAAGTTGGAACTCTGGCATGTTAAAACCTAAACGACTCAAAAATTGGTACTTGCTGCTGCTCTTCATGTGGATTGCACAAAGCAGGGTTAATTTTCATGTACCTGTCCTGAATATGCATTTAATTGCCACAGGACTTTTAACAGTTGTCCATCATTACCATCATGAGAGATCGCCTAGCCTAACAAAGTCATGGTTCAGTGATTAATGTTCAGTTTTGGGATTAGGTATTTGTTTCTCTGAAACTAAGTAATTCATTATGTTTATTCAATGAATAAAATAATTGTAAGGTTCACACGTCTGTCTAACAAGGTTCATCTGACCTTGACCTTATTTTCATGGATATTTTAGTCCATATTTTTTTTTTGTCGAGCCTGCGACTTTTGTCACAGAAAGCTTGAAATAAGGATAGTGATCTGGTGGTGGCAGCGGTGTTAGCTAACTTCTTAAAAGCTTTATATTTGAGAAGGTTGAAGACCTGGATGCTTCATACTTTGTATATAGATGTCTCATGTTACGAAGTTACCGTCAGTCACATGTCCAATGTCTTTGACCTCATTTTCATGGTTCAGTGACTACTTGAAAAAAGTTAAGATTTTTTGTAATATTAAATTCTCTCTTATTACTAGTAATAGGATAACTATATTTAGTATGTGCGTACCTTGCAAGGTCCTCATGCCCGTCAGACAGTTTGCACTTGACCTCCACCTCATTTCATGGATCAGTGAACAAGGTTATGTTTTGGTGGTCAAGTCCATATCTTAGATACTATAAGCAATAGGTCTTGTATATTCGGTATATGGAAGGACTATAAGGTGTACATGTCCAACTGGCAGATGTCATCTGACCTTGACCTCATTTTCATGGTTCAGTGGTTATAGTTAAGTTTTTGTGTTTTGGTCTGTTTTACTTATATTGTATGCAAAAGGTCTACTATATTTGTTGTATGGAATGATTGTAAGGTGTTCATGTCTAGGGTGCAGGTGTCATCTGACCTTGACCTCATTTTCATGGTTTAGTGGTCAAAAGTTAAGTTTTTGTGTTTTGGTCTTTTTTTCTAATACTATATGCAATAGGTCAACTATATTTGGTGTTTGGAAATATTTTATGATCTGTATGTCAGTCACATAGGTTTTATTTGACCTTGACCTAATTTTCACAGTTCATTGCTCAGTGTTTAGTTTTTTGTGTTTTGGTGTGTTTTTCTTAAACTATAAGCAATAGGTCAACTATGTTTGTTGTATCGAAGAATTGTTAGCTGTACATGTCTGCCTGGCATGGTTCATCTGACCTTGACCTCATTTTCATGGTTCAATGGTCAATGTTTATTTTTTTTTTGGTTTATGTTAAGTTTATATGACAGTTGTAATAAAGCTTTATATTTAGGACTATCAACATACTATCAATGATTGGTAAAGAAGGAGAGACATTTCAGCGTGTGCATATAAAAGATATTAAAAAATGGTTAACTGTATTTGGTATACAGAATGATTGAAAGGTTAACGTGTTTGTCTGATGAGGTACATCTGACCTTTACCTTATTTTCATGTTTTTAGCTCACCTGGCCCAAAGGGCCAAGTGAGCTTTTCCCATCACTTTGCGTCCGTCGTCTGTCGTCCATCGTTAGTCGTCGTTAACTTTTACAAAATCTTCTCCTCTAAAACTACTGGGCCAAATTAAACCAAACTTGGCCACAATCATCATTTAGGTATCTAGTTTAAAAAATGTGTCCGGTGACCCGGCCAACCAACCAAGATGGCCACCATGGCTAAAAATAGAACATAGGGGTAAAATGCAGTTTTTGGCTTATAACTCAAAAACCAAAGCATTTAGAGCAAATCTGAAATGAGTAAATTTGTTTATCAGGTGAAGATCTATCTGCCCTGAAATTTTCAGATGAATCGGACAACCCGTTGTTGGGTTGCTGCCCCTAAATTGGTAATTTTAAGGAAATTTTACTGTTTTTGGTTATTATCTTATTATATTATTAAATAAATCAACATGACCGAAATGGTCAATTGACCCCTTTAGCAGTTATTGCCCTTTATAGTCAATGTTTAACCATTTTTCGTAAATCTTAGTAATCTTTTACAAAAATCTTCTCCTCTGAAACTACTAGGCCAAATTCATCCAAACTTGGCCACAATTATCTTTGGGGTATCTAGTTTAAAAAATGTGTCCGGAGACCCAGCCATCTAACCAAGATGGCCGCCACGGCTAAAAATAGAAACATAGGGGTAAAATGCAGTGTTTGGCTTATCACTCAAAAACCAAAGCATTTAGAGCAAATCTGACATGGGTAAAATTGTTTATCAGGTCAAGATCTATCTGCCCTGAAATTTGCAGATGAATCAGACAACCCTTTGTTGGGTTGCTGCCCCTAAATTGGTAATTTTAAGGAAATTTTGCTGTTTTTGGTTATCTTGAATATTATTATAGATAAAGATAAACTGTAAACAGCAATAATGTTCAGCATAGTAAGATTTACAAATAAGTCAACATGAACGAAATGGTCAATCGACCCCCTAAGGAGTTATTGTCCTTAATAGTCAATTTTTAACCATTTTCATAAAATTTGTAAATTTTTACTAACATTTTCCACTGAAACTACTAGGCCAAGTTCATTATAAATAGAGATAATTGTAAGCAGCAAGAAGGTTCAGTAAAGTAAGATGTACAAACACATCACCATCTGACACCAAAACACATTTTTGTCATGAATCCATCTGCTTCCTTTGTTTTACTTGGTGGTAAGTTGAGTTAATGCTGGAATTTCGGGCATAACTGTATTATCTTGTCCTGAATTCTCATTTAATAGTTCCAATAACTGCTCTTTGGTGAAATTGGATGGAGCCCTGATGCCTTAAATTGCTTCCTTAGTTTTTCTTTAACTTCGTCAAATGTCAATTCCGTATTACTGGAATTCTGTACAGCTGGTGTGTCACTTTTCTTACTTTTTTTACTGGAAACACGCGTTTTACGAACTGGCGGCATTTTAAGGAAGTTGTGAAAAGTTGTGATTTGAATTTTTGCACTGCTATACTTCTACTACCAAATAATGCAACTGACTCAATAAACCTGACAACTTGAAAGATTGAAAAATTAACACGTGCACCAAGTTCATGAGACGGTTAAGAAAACATTGTCGTCTCTACCACAGGCATCATAAATTTAGTAATAAAATGTGTATCGTCCACCTAAAATAATTATTTTTACAGAAGCCGAGTCGGACAGAACATGAAACATTAGTATAAACATCAATTAAAACTTTCTAACTAATGAAAACGTCAACGAACATACCAGGTATTTCTGACCATGCCATCATCATAACTGATACAGACATCAATCCTTTCTTTCCAAATCTAGCTATCGGAAAGTTTACACCAGGGCAAGAGCCAATTTAGCTGCGATAAAGTGAATAAAGATATAGATTCACTGTCACCACAAATGAGGATTAACATCCAAAACAACCAAAATGTCAACGAAGAATGATTGACATTTAAGAAACACCTAATTGCCAGCCTAGAAAAACATATACCATCAATAAAGGCAACAGTAGTATACCGCTGTTCAAACTCATAAATCCATGGACAAAAAAAAAATCGGGGTAACAAACTAAAACTGACGGAAACGCATAAATATAAGAGAACAACGACACAACACTACAATGTAACTAACACACACAGAAACGGACCAAGCATCAGACAAAATCCCACGAGAATAACAAATATCACATCAAAACCAAATACATGAATTTGGGATAGACAAGTACCGTGACACGTCTTATCGCAATGTCAATTTACACTCAAAAATAAGAGAAAACAAACGACGCAACGTTAAATTGTAACACACAGAGAAACGAACTATAATATAACAATGGCCATATTCCTGACTTGGTACAGGACATTTTTAAAGGAAAAAATGGTGGGTTGAACCTGGTTTTGTGGCATGCCAAACCTCGCACTTTAATGGCAATGTTAAATATAACATAGAAATGACAACATAATATTACAGGACTACAATACAAATAAATAGATAAACGTATTAGACAAAGAAACACATGATTAATGAATAACAAAAAGCATCAGGTTTAAAATTTAATACGTCAAAAACGCGCCTCGTCCACACAAGACTCACAAGTGACGCCCAGATATAAAAGATCGAAAGCGAAAAAAAGTACAAAGCTGTACAGCACTGAAGATCAAAAGTTGAAAAAGGTTGTGTCAAATACGGCTAAGTTTGTATGCTGGTGATAAGAACATCCTAGTTATTTAGAACAATTAATGCTATTGCAAACAGTAAATTTTATCAAATGAATATAACAGATATACATAATGAAACTGAAGTATTAACTCATTACATAAAACAAACACGAATACATAATGAATGACCAACACAGAATAGACACACCCGAATCAGTCCAGGCCTCAACGCAGTAAATTATGAAAATGATGTCACATACGACGGTGAAAAGGCATTAAAAATTACGTCACATACGATGGTGAAAAGGCATTAAAAATTTGAACATATGAAATTTCTGAAACAGCTGAAAAATTACGTCACATATGAAAAACTATATCTCAAAAGTAAGATAGAATTAGGATTGATTAAAGATTAAAATAGAACTAAATACTGATATTGCATTTAAACACAATGCATATTGCAATACTTATTAATAGCAATTAACTATAATATTTATATGTGCAGTGTGTTATGAATCCAACTTCAAACTTAAATTATCGTACCATCAAAATAGTCCAACCACAGACTGCCATGGATAACACACACGATCAAGAAAATGCTGAATAAAAAAAAAACCTGTATAACCAAGCCAAAAGATCAAAATCATGGACAAACTACCACCATTACCCAAAAATATGCAAAAGAGAAATCAGGAAAGCAGAACATATTTATATTAACAACGCCATAATAGGAGGAATTAATAAGAACAATACAAAACCTTTTGGAAATATGTTAAATCAAGTAAACAGGATAAAAGAGGGGCGAAAAGATATTAGAGGGACATTCAAACTCATAGATCGAAAATAAACTGACAACGTCATTGCTAAAATGAAAAAGACAAACAGACAAATAATAGTACACAAGACACAACATAGAAAACTAAAGACTAATCAAAAACTTCAAGAGGGATCTCGGGTGCTCCGGAAGGGTAAGAAAATCCTGCTCCACATGTGGCACCCGTCTTGTTGCTCATGTTATTACAAACCCGGTAAGTAGTTCGGTAGGTCACATTTGTGAAAAGGGAACGGAATTGTTGATACGTAAGGAACATATTCGCTATCATCTGTGAAATGGATATTCCATAACAATAACCAACTCGTGATGGCGTCCGTAAAATTTACGAAGGGAAGATTTCAACTTCGCCATTTGGAACTCTTGGAATAATAGCTACCTTTTGAGCATCAACACTCTATCAAGGAAATCATAAAAGGAAATACAAGCCCGGGAATATCCTATCTAGATATATATTCGTATGCATGCGCTGCTGGAATGATACAACATAAAATTGGATAACAATTGGGTTGCACCATAAAAGAGGCAAAGACAGCTCATAAACAACAGCAAGGAGAAGGTCCGAATTCTACTGAAGCAATTTGCGTCTGTCACCGAAAACAAACATCATGGTATTTAGACTCCATACATCAAATTACCATCAGAATAGAAGGTGTGAAAAAGCTGTTACACACAAACGATCACAAACAACATAAAATAAAACAACACAAAAATTACCGAAAACAAATATCATGGTAAAAGACTACGTACATCAAATTACCATCCAAATAGATGGTGTAAATAAGCTGTTTCACACAAACAACATCCAAAGCATCGGGTCCAGACAAATACCAAATAGAGTACTGAAACAATACACCGAACATCTTGCACCAATACTGACACCCATATTCCAAATATACCTAGACATTGGTTCCCTATCAGAGGACTGGAGAAATGCCAACATCTCCTGCATCTTCTAGAAAGGAGACCGACATGCGGCTGAAAAATACAGACCCGTCGCACTGGCATCAGTACCATGTAAGCTACTTGAGCACATCATATACCGACATATGCTTAAACTTCTTAAAAAGCATAATGTATTGACATCGCTAAACCAAGGCTTCAGATCCGGATACTTCTGTGACACCCAATTTGCCATCACAATCCACGACATGCTCCAGTCATACGTATGGAAGCGCATATGGTACACCCCTTGTAAAGTTATTTTGTTGCTAATAAGTCGGAATTATTAGTCAAGTTGTGTGTTATAAGCTGGAATCTTATCATCAAGTTGAAGTCAAGTTGTCGGAATGATGTAGAAAAATTGTTTTACAATGTCGACTTGCTGATATAAAAATAATGGCATAGTAATAAGAAGTCGACACGTTGAATTCAACTTATTAATTGATTAAGTCGACAACTTGTTTATTTGATATTAAATCATCATGTTGAAGTCAACTTGTCGGAATGATGTAGATAAAGTTTTTATTACAATGTCGACTTACTAATATAAATGTAAATGACATAAAATAAGAAGTCGACTTGTTTATTAATTAAGTCAACTTGCTTATTTGATGTTAACTTTATTCGTTCTCACGGTCAGATTCCCACGGTCCGTATTTTACTTCCTTGTAAAACAATTGAAAGGTCTTTCCTGTTAAAGTGATGTTTTCGTAATGTACTTTGTACGACCTTTCGTTTGATATACGACAAGCATACCTTCTAAAACTTTTCGCTTATAACACTTAATGGTCTCATCCGCCTATTTTTTTTTAGATCGGAAGTATGATATATGTAACATAGAGTATATGAGCTTTCATTTTATATGCGACAACTCCATGTTCTATAAAGTTTGATTTTTGCACTTAATAACCCTATTCAACTTATTTTTGGAGGTCGGGAATTTGATATTTCATATGTTCATATCATGACCTTTCATTTGATATACAACAACCCTATCTTAAAAGAAAATGTATTGTTTGCACTCAATAACCCCATTGGCCAAGTAATTTCAGAGGAAAAGATTCTTCAATGTTAAGGTCCTGTTATGTTTTGATATGTTACATGTATGTTGTCAACAATTTTTGTTTAGAAACGAACTTACTGGACTAACATTTTAAAGCAAGTGATCCAAGGACCATTGTGACTAAGTTTCAGAAAAGATCTGTGAAGTATTTTTCCTTATTAAAGGTCCATTGTTAAACTAAGTTCCATGATGTATGATATGTACTGGAACGGACCTTGACCTGTCGAACACAATTTTCAAAGGGTACCATTTAAGAGTCGTTGAGACCAAATATGGTTCTAATTGACCATTTAGTTCCAGAGGGAAACAATTGTGAAAGTTTTACCATAGGTTTAAATGTTAAACTCTGTTAACAGCTGTTGGTCATCTTGGAAAATATCTTTGAATGTTTCCTATAGGGTCGAATGTTTTAATGTTTCCCTCTTGCGGTAATCTTGGATGGTACCATAAACTGCTGACATAATTTAATCAAAGCACCGTAAGCGCTGTAGGCAGTTAACCAAAAACCAAGCCAAACATAATTATAAAAACTGTGGCAATGTTGCTTCAATTTTTTTAAAGATTTTTTTAAAATGAACAAACATTAGACAGTCATATATTGTACATTTATGTTCATTTAATGAATTAATCATTAAGGCAAATAATTCATATTTTGTCAAAGTTTTAAAAGCATCGCATATATCAAGTATATTTTTTTCATGGTAATGAGTCTGCAGTGGTACAAGTTTGCAATGATTGTAGTTCTTCTAGTTGATAGTTAACGTTGGTATAAGTTGACTGTTAGTAGTTCAAGTTGCCTTTAGTAAGAGCTCGTAAAAGTATGAATGGACTTGCTTCCCTGGAAAGAAAACTGAGTCTGTGTTCAACAGTACAAAAGTTATGAGACACAAATCAGACAAATGTTTACTACTACAAGGATCAAAGGTGAGGTCTGACTAACCTGTCCATAGTAAATGTTAATGTCCCCCACCTTAACCCCAAGTTTATGATGTCAGAGTTTGGAATAAAATGGCAGGTAATTATAAAAACAGTTGGTCAAACATTCTTGGGCTTGAAAGATATGTTTTCTTTATAATGAGCCATATGAAAATGCAAATTTTTATAGGACCAGTAATAATTCAAATTATAATTAAGGGAAATTCTTTAAACCTACTAATTATTTTCCATCAATAAAATTTTACAATTATCAAAAAAAAATATTGTTACATAATGCTGTTATGAAGTCTTTCAAACAAAACTTCAATAATTATTCATTCCTATGGTCACCGAAAATTGGGCAAGATCTAGTACACGTTGGTTAGGTCTATCAAAGTGACATAGATATAGGACGATATGGTGTGACTGCTAATGAGACAACGCTCCATCCAAATAACAATTTCAAAAAAGTAAATCAGTATAGGTCAATGTACGGCCTTCAACACGGATCCTTGGCTCACACCAAACAACAAGCTATAAAGGGCCCCAAAATTACTAGTGTTAAACCATTCAAACGGGAAAACCAACGGTCTAACCTATAAAAAAACGAGAAACGAGAAACACGTATAAATTACATAAACAAACGGCAACTACTGTACATCAGATTCCTGACTTAGGACAGGTGCAAACATTTGCAGCGGGATTAAACGTTTTAATGGATCCAAACCTTCTCCCTTTTACAGAAACAATAGCATAACATCACAACATAGAAAGACATGCATATGTGACGCCTATGAGATTGACATTGTATGTCATTCAATCTTTTTGAAATGACAAACAGGAATGAATATGATTTAGTTTAGGAGTTGGTTTTTCAATCTTTTACAAGTTCTCAAAACACACACAAGAGGGGATGGGGTGACCCTAGGGACTGCCCTAATATTTCATTTAATGTTTTTGTATCTTGTCCCATACATGCATATATATGGTTTGGGGTGGGGATCTCAATCGTTATCAAGTTTTCAAACAGGAGGGGTGGGATGATCCTAGTATATTTCATTTGATTTGTTATGTTGTCCAATACATGGATATATATGGTTGAGGAAGCATTATTTGAAAAATCAGTGACTAGCAGACTTATAATCTAGATGAAATAAAGTGGAAAATTTTGGATATAAATTTCTGTTTCTAAGTTATCAAACAGGAGTTTGTAGGGTGACCCTAAGGACTCTCCCTATATTTCATTTGATTAGTTCTCAATCATGAATATATATGGTTTAATTTAAAGGTGGGGATCTCGACTGTTTCGACTCGGGGGATTATAAACAACATAAGGAATCCTAATGTGCTCTACTTCCTATGTGCAACTTCAAAACTTTTGGGAAAATCGATCATTTAAGGTTTTTCTGGTCATATCTTTTGTAATCCAGAACGAAAAGTATTAAAAAACTATCCTTTAAGTTATAAATAGCAAAGTTACCAGCTAGATAAGGACAATGGCAAGTATTTCAGCATTTATTGGGTAGAACACAAATCCAGGGTGCTTGCATAAAGCAGCTTAACTGCATAAAAAGGTTACATTCCAAGGACCACCATGATCAATTTTGATCCTTATTGGCCAAATACTTTCAGCTATCTTAGATTGTGTTTCCCTTTTAAGTTCAAATGTTCAATTAAGATCTGTGGCATGTTGTTAACCATCTTGGATCGGACCCGAACCTTCTGGATACCCATTTTGACCATGTTTGGTTACAATTTGGCAAGTAGTTTCAAAGACTTTCCTTATGGTCCAATGTTTAACTATGTTCCATGCTGGCAGTAATCTTATAGATTGAACCTACCAGACACAATTTTTTAAGGACGCCATCCGTGAATACTTGTGATAGAGTTTGGTTCTAATTGGCATAGGAAGGAACAGATCTCACAATTCATGCCATACCAATATGCAACCACAAAAACTGTTTGAGGCCATATAAAATGAAGTCCACGATAAAGAGGAAGTGAATGTTTAATTGCTCTCTGATTGCACCCAGGGTATGGCATTAATACATAATGAATTGTCCATCAGGATTCAAAGATGGGTAGTTGCTGAGAAAAATGTGATTAATATTCGGTGAAGTCATCACTTTATTAATTCCACCCAAACTATGAATTTACCAAGTCAAACTGAACTGCTATCGTTAGCTAATAGCTGTTATTTACCACTTCTTCATATTTTTGGCATTATTTTAGCTGTTCTTAGCATTCCATATAATACCAGTTTGAAAAACCTGTCTAATTTGACCATTTCTTAGCAGTCATGGTACCTTTTAAAGTGTTGTCAATTGGACAACAGTTATGACAGCAGTTCCATAGCAGTTAGATAGCTGATTGGATTTTAATCTTTGTTATAAAAATGCTTGGACCTGACTTGTGTTTTCAGCTTGAAAGTAAACCTTCATTTGAATGATCAAATGTGCATTTTTGGCTCCAAACTGTGTGTAAATTCTTGCTAGTGAAAAACTATTTTTGTCAATTATAAATTATAATTTAGGCTAAATGGAATGCATTCACAAACCCACAGTACAGTAAGTTGAAGTTACAGTTAATGCATGTGTATATTCTGACATAAATTTGTAGGGGAAAACAGAAATCACACAGACAGCCCAAAAAGGGGGGATACTGGTTTATTCAAATAGAATAGTTGATGTTGGCAGGAATGTAATAAACTAATATCATATACTTGCAGTGCAAGATGTTATTTGAAAATGAAGATACGACTATTTTAATATGATTTTGTTAAAAAACAAAAATACATCATATTCATTATTGAAGACTTGAAAAACGGGGAGGGAGTATTAGGTAAACATAGGCTGCAAATAGCCGATTGGTTATGGTTAATATTGACCAAACAATCCATTTTATGAGTTTGACTGTCCCTCTGGTATCTTTCGTCCCTCTTTTAATGAAGTTGATGTATGTTACTGAAGTTTGTTTCCAAAATTGGAAACATAATTTTGGAAACATAATACAATGTTTTACATATTACGTAACATTATTATTACGTGTATTATTTTTTTTTGTTTAAATCCAAAAGAGAAAGAGAATTAATATAGTTTCACCACTGCAACAAGTGTGTTGCAATATTTCTCCACTGGAGACAGTCAATTTTCAATATTTTAAGTGCTAGGCTTTCTTAGTTTTTTTAAATTTTACTGTGGAGAATGGAGAAATATTGTAATACACGAGTTATTAGTGGTGAAATCTGTTTCTCTGATGTATAGCTTAGAAAATCAACTTAGCACTTTGTATGAATATGCATTATTGATAGCTGTTAGTATACCAGTTCTCATGAATATTCAGTGCTGACATCAGTTTTTTTGGGTACATGTATCTCATTTAAAATTTTCGTCACAAAAACCTGCTAATAATTGTGAAGGCTAAATAAACTGCTATGAAATGCCTATTATGCAAACTAGCCATTGCCTTGAATTTGTCAACTGTGAATGCTAATGAACTGCTGTCATTAGTTAGAACTGTGAATGCTAATAAACTGCTGTCCACTTTGACTTGGGTTATCAAAACATTCAAGTATTCATTTTAAAAAGTTGAATATACTTGACTTTATACTTCATCTGGGCACTGATTGAGTCAAAATTAACAATGAAACAGATGTTATTAGTATCTGTTATTCTTGTATCTTTCTTTGTAAACGCATTTTGTATGTTCAGTTATGTATTGGTTTATTAGGACCCAGCTACAAAATGTGGCTGATGCCTTATAGTGATCAGGTCGTCCAGCCATAACACAGTGTCCAGGCTGTGCCTCTTTATATAATTGGCATTACAGTACTGCAACTGATCTCAAAAGAGACGCTTAGTTAACAGTTTAATGTTCATTTTTTTTTTACATAAATAAGGCCGTTAGTTTTCTCGTTTGAATTGTTTTACCGGTCTTATCGTGGCCTTTTATAGCTGACTATGCGGTATGGGCTTTGCTCATTGTTGAAGGCCGTACGATGACCTATAGTTGTTAATGTTTGGGTCATTTTTGTGGATATTTATAGTTGCCTCATTGGCAATCATACCACATCTTCTTTTTTATAATATAACAGTTCCGGAATAAAACACGGCTGCAAATTGTTTTAAATGATAGACTAGTATATAGATTTAAATTTCTTTCTGTTCATAAAAAGTTTTGTGGTCACATTTTTGTATTTTAGCACTTTTAATTGGGTATACACCTCAATTTATGGTGTTAGTAGTCACCTTTAAATCCCAAAACCAAAATCATTTTGTTATTTAGTGACTCTTTTTATTAAAATTTTCGATGCACATATAATCAAGGATCATTGGACTGATGAAGACATAAATTTAATACCATCCTCGAGTAAATCTCTCAAACTTAAAGTTGGCAGTTTCTAAGATGGAAATTTAACGCATTTGTTTTTGGAAAACAAGAAAATATATGATTCAAAAGTAATATTTGACGTTTCAGAGGACAAATCATTATTATTGTGATACTGCATGCAAAATTTGTTGGGCAAATTCCAAAGTTTTGTAAAAAAAAAATTAAAAAAAAAATAAATTAAAACATCATTTAAAGGGAAACCGGTACTACAATATATTACATTTCCCCAACATTAGGTTGGCCTTTTGTGTACCCAAGGCAGATGAAGGAAGTCAACTTAGTAACGCCGTGATTGGATGCAAGAGTACAATATATTTTTTTTACTGATCTATGAATATTAAACTGCAGTGTGTATATTTACAATAAAAATTTAAAAACCCATTGAAGATTTTCTAGAGAATATTCGAAAAGACTTCCAAAATTTCATAAATTTGGTGTAAAATGACGGCGGGCATGGATAACACTCAGCAATGATGATCTAGTTTTAAAATTGTTTTCATCCTACTTTCCAGATATGCCAGACCTAAATCAGAAACTCGCTGCAAATGTTTGCACCTGTCCTAAGTCAGGAATCTGATGTACAGTAGTTGTCGTTTGTTTATGTAATATATACGTGTTTCTCGTTTTGTTTATATAGATTAGACCGTTGGTTTTCCCGTTTGAATGGTTTTACACTAATAATTTTGGGGCCCTTTATAGCTTGTTGTTCGGTGTGAGCCAAGGCTCCGTGTTGAAGGCCGTACTTTAACCTATAATGGTTTAATTTTTAAATTGTTATTTGGATGGAGAGTTGTCTCATTGGCACTCACACCACATCTTCCTATATCTATCTACTAACTGCCACACTTGTATGAAATGCATTCAAATATCTTCTCTGAACTTACTTATAAAAAAGAAGATGTGGTATGATTGCCAATGAGACAACTATCCACAAAAGACCAAAATGACACAAACATTAACAATTATAGGTCAATTGGAACCAAACTTGTTTACATTGGTTCTTGTATTGATTCTTTTTAAACGATCTGGCATAGCGGGAACATAGTTAAACAGTTGCTCAAAACAACCAATTGGAACAAAACCTAGTTCCCTTTGCAAATTGTTTTCGGCCGGTTTTGGTTTGATCCAAGGCCTCCGAGGGGAACAACGATTTCACATTGGACCCTGTAGGAGATAGTTTTAAATATTTGATGTTGAATTTACCGTTTTTGAGAAACACAAGGCCAAAAGGGGTGAACCAAGAACAAATTGGAAATCAATTTTTTTTGTCCGATTTTGATGAAGATGTTTGGAACAGAAATCATATGAAGGTATTTTAATGGATTATGTAATTTGTTGGCGGTTTTGAAAAAGAAGAGTACCAAAAAGGATCTAGACTGAAAATGCTTCAACTTGATGAAACGAAAAATGTTGTTCGACATGTGTATACTTTATAGATTTATATTTTTATTTTGTAGATTTCATACATTGTGTTTTACTTAATTTTTTAAGTTTTTAGTTTATCGTTTCCAACAAACAAGAGGCCCAAATCGGGTCTAGAGATGTGATTGGCCCTTTCGGAGGATTGAATTGGATGGAGTCTAGCAATTTAATATGTCTACATTTACTTTGTGTCAACACTTACCCGAAGTACCCTTTATACGGTCGTTACTTGCTACGCTCTACGGAGCACATTTTTACACAGAATTTATAGAACTAATTGCAAACAAACTACTAGTAAATCCTTACAATAAATATATCTGTCAGGTATGTCTCCAATCGTAGATGGCCGCCCGCGGAAAACGTAGTGTAAGTGCATCTTATTTGGAAATGCATAGAAAGATCTTCTACTTAGAAACTACTAAGCAAATTGAAGCAAAACTTATCATTGGATGGCCTTCTAGCAAAATTGTGTTCGGCAGGACAGGGTACAATCCAACTTGATTGCCAGTGACGAACGTAGTTGAGATTATACCATATGGCGAAATTTATTGAAAGATATTTTCTAAAAGTACAGTGCAAATTACAATGAAACTTGGTCACAATGATCTTTTAAAATGCACAGGCAAACTATGTCTGGTAGGTTCAAGACTATAACCCAAGATTGCAGGAATTACTAACAACATAGTTTAACATTGGACCCTGAGCTGAGGGCCAGGGGGATCAAAGATCTTAAACAAAACTACTGAGACCAAACTTGATAACATTTGTTTTTGTATGAACACTTTTCAAGCAGTGCTATATCCATCCTTGATGGGCAATAACGGGGAACATACCTATTATATCGGGGTCTAAATTGGGCTGGCTTATGTAGCCACGGTTGATGTGAGCGATACAGCCTCTTAATAGTCTTTTGTTTCATATCCTAAAGTATTGGCGCAAAAAGTTTGTCATTAAACTAGATCCTTGAGTACAAGAAAGTAGAAACAAAACCATTCAAACGAATGCGATCAACATAGGAATATCATATCCCATTGGCAAACTTTTTTGTGCCGAGACCAGGCGTTACAAATCAGGCATGAGCTTTGTGTCAACACTTGCCCTACTGTTTGTTCCCTTGATAAATGTGATCGTATCATGCTGCACTAGGCGTAGAGAGTATTTTCTTTTATATTTACCATAATCAACAACAAAAAATCTAGACCAAGAAACAGTATATAGTAACTCCTAGTAATTTTGTTTGATTTAATTCTTGTATGGTAAAACCAAATATCAAACCTACTTATATTATATATATAATTAATTTCTAAAAAAATGTTTATGCAAAATCATTATTGTATAAAAAATGTATAGCAAATGTTCAATTCGGTAAGGCAGCAATCAATGTCCGAAACAATAGCTCTGCGTCATCGTATGATGTGATGATGGGAAACTGATCTCGTCTGTTTCCAGTAAGCAACTCGACAATGTTAATAAATTCATTGCTACAGCCATGCTCTGGAAAGGTATCTGTATATTCCTCTATGAGATTGTCAATTGTTTGTAAGTTACATGGTAAAGGAAATGAACAGTCTCTTCCACCAAAGAACTCTGGCTGATAGTATAACATATTTGGAATACCACTTGGTGTTACAACTTCAGCACGTTGTCTTCTTATTCTATGTGAGTTCCAGTTCTCAGCAAACATGTCCAATTGATGTTGGATAACGGAGAGGAAACAAAATCGAACACATTCTTTATGTACTGGACACGATACATTAAGAAGTCCAGTGTCTTGGAAATCCTGGAAACGGTTTCTCCAAAACTGGGTGAAACTCGTTTTTAGTGTACCCCAAAGCCTTTCTATTCTTTGATTTGCAACAGATCTGCCGACGAGAAAAGAATTTTGTCCCGACATTTCATCGTTTTGATTATGTCGCAACGATCTTTGTAAATCCCTCATTATGACGTTTTCTGTTCCTGCATCCGATCGAACAACCCTTGGAAGCATCTTTCTTTGTTTGATCCAATTAAGATACCAGTAACCGACATATCTGGGGTTATTGTTGGAGGGACTTGCTATCAACCATAAAAGTTTACGAGAGTATCCATCGATTGCCCCATGTATAGCTATGCCGTAGGGTTTTAATTTATCGTAACCATCGACATGAATCAGATATTTTGGTCCTCTATTGTAGTACACTCTCCTTCGAAGAACTCGATGCGATCTGTTAAGTACACCCTGTTGGTCTATTGTTCTTAAGCAAAGCCTTGCTCTTGATTGTGTGACGCAAAGTCCAAAGCCTATGTCCAGAGTCCTCCACATATACCTGTATCCAACATTAGACAGGCCATTACGGTGTAAAGCCAGGATTGTCCTTACAACTGTAGGTAATGGCGACTGGTTGTTACGCCGTCTGATATTTAATCTTCTCTTAAGTCTTTTTAACATGGAACAACTCATGAATGTTCCGTGAACAAACAAGAGAAATCCACATATTTGAAGGGACGTGTAGCATAATTGATGATAGTATTGGACTAGTTCAGGCACAGAAGCATCATCGCCTGGGTAAGGTATTCCTGTAACGTCATGATCAGCAACACAAAGGAGACAACAGAGTAACTGAAACATAAACATAGAAATTACACGTATGATGTAATGATAAAATGAAAAATCCGATTGGCTTGATATCTAAATAGGGTGTTCACTGTGACGTCATCAGCTTACTATAAAACTACTAGGAAATGCGCTGCGCCTTCACATTTAATGGAATACGAAATGGAAAAATACACAGTAAGTTTTGACAATCCAAAATAAATCTTCATGGCGATATTTATAACATATTTCATTTTTAAATTTACCCGTTATAGGTATCAGGTATAAGCATATGATATTTTTACATTTGAACATGTTTTCATTTTCAAACAAGAGGACATATCTTCTTCCAGCATATTGCAATCGAATAAACATTTTAAAAGTCATCTGATGCCTAAACGAATTTATTTTGTTTGGTTGATTTTTGTACCATATCTTAAAGAAACAACGAATAGTGTACCTAATGAATAAAATTTGTTATGAAAAAAATATGTTTCAATTTTTGCTAAATTTGTTGTAACATCATGCCTCCTTAAACATGATATCTAGTTCTTTATCAATCATTGACTAATTTATAAAATTTGGTCGCATATTGTCAAAGTCAATCAACCATAAAAACAAGGCCAAGATCAAATTACAGGTATCAAAATGACATCCCCTGGTAGTGGGGAACCTCCTTGTCTAATATCATCAACCTAAGTCAAAGCTAAAATTACACTTCAGACTATCATCCCCTTGTAGTTGGAGACGTTAATGCCAAATATTATCAACCTTAGACTTCTATTTCTTGAGATATGGTTGCAAAATTGACTATTAGAGTTCTTCAGGGTCATTCAAGCATTCAAAATAGGTCAAAGATAAATGGCACATGACTGACTGGCAAGAACAATATGTAGGAAATCTGCATCCTAAATATAAGAACCTTACTCGTTATGCTTCACGAGATAAAGACATGAACAGCAAACTTGGTTGCAATGTTAACGCCATATATTCACCGTCGCCTGTAAAATCGTACCTACATGTCTCGCTTTTACTGCGCATGCTAGACAAAATATGAAGAAAACTTTATATCATGGTTCACTATATTTTTCGCTAGAGCCGTGTAAATGTGTGCTCATTTTTCCTATTTTGGTAATCCTTTATTTTTTGTAATTTTTGGCCGTTTAAGGTGCAGTTTTTACAAAAAATAAATCACAATACAGTATTAAACCTTTTTCATACTTTCCACGAAGATGGAGCTGATTAGTCTAAATGAAGAAAAACATTATAAAAACTATACAAGAAAGTTTTGACAAATTTTGTTTGTTTTTAAGCCAAAGTGTGTTGATTTGATGTTCGATGTCAGCAACATATTTCTTTGTTTTACTTTCAACATTACCTTTAAAATATTGCTTGATTCCATAGTCTTTGACCATTTATTAGACGGGCAGGTGACCAAGCAGCTGAAATAGACGATATTTCTTCAATTGAAATGTTTAATGAATAGCAAAATCTTCTAATCGGTCAATATCAAAATAAAGTGAACACATATTTCGTTTCGCATCATGCTTTTCTACCTGGCATTAGTGGCGAATCCAGGGGGTCCGGGGTTGGAACCCTTTTTTACATTTATTTGGAAGATCAATGCAATTGAATGGGGACATATAGTTGGAACTCCCCTTTATCGTGGGCTAGGATCCCCATACCCAACCCTTATAAATGACAAGATCCACCCTGCTAGTTGTGAATCAAATTATTTGTTTAGATTACTAATTTTTTTTTTGCTTAGCTGTTATGAATTAAATGAGTCATGGAGATTGATCTACAAAGGACTCTGAAAGGCGAAAGGGAGGGACCATTCAGTTTTTTCCATTTTTCATTGACAGTCGTACAGAACGGGTAGTGTACTTGTGATGGGATGGTGGGGAGAGGGGTGAAACCCTTTAAGAAGAATATATCTTTAATAATAGCAGACGTCTTACTCTAGATCTTATCACAGGTCACGTTAAACTGTAACTTTTCAATGCCCTTTCATTCAAACAATAACGTTTTTTCTCCCTATGATCTTTTTCATTTTGTGTTCAGTATTGCTTCATATTAAAATATAACGCTAAGTCTCCAAAGAAAACAAATATAAACTTACTTATGACTCGTTTCCACTGCTCCCGCTGATGTTGTTGCTGTCGATCTCCATCTTTAATGTGTCAGCACAGGAAGTAAAATACGGACCGTGGGAATCTGACCGTGAGAACGAATAAAGTTAACATCAAATAAGCAAGTTGACTTAATTAATAAACAAGTCGACTTCTTATTTTATGTCATTTACATTTATATTAGCAAGTCGACATTGTAATAAAAACTTTATCTACATCATTCCGACAAGTTGACTTCAACATGATGATTTAATATCAAATAAACAAGTTGTGTCGACTTAATCAATTAATAAGTTGAATTCAACGTGTCGACTTCTTATTACTATGCCATTATATTTATATCAGCAAGTCGACATTGTAAAACAATTTTTCTACATCATTCCGACAACTTGACTTCAACTTGATGATAAGATTCCAGCTTATAACACACAACTTGACTAATAATTCCGACTTATTAGCAACAAAATAACTTTACAAGGGGTGTACCATATGCGCTTCCATACATACGATAAAGGAAACCAGGTAGACATTGCGATTCTGGATTTTTCCAAATCAATCAACTTTACCTCATGATCGACTCCTGCACAAAATGAATCAATATGGAATTAGAGTAATTATCACCCCAAATGCCTTACTTCATTCCTAACAGAAAGAAAAATGCGAGTCCAACTTAAAGGAGCAAACTGAGGTTGAATCCGGACCCCCCAAGGAACGGTGCTAGGACCCATCATCTTCTTGTGTCACACAAACGATCTACCAGATGCAGTAAATTCGTCAGTCCGACTTTTTGCAGACGACTGTTTGCTATACAACTGATAACAATATTATTCAACGATTTAAGCAATTGGAAAAGGAAAAAAAATATTTGTAGAACTTGTTCAGATTAATGATAAAGAAGTAATTGCAGCAATATATACATTAAAGAATAAGAAGTCAAGTGAATTTGACATGATCTTAAATGAAATGCTAAAATGTTGCCATTCATTTTTGATAACAAGTTTAAAAAAAAATATTTAATCATATTCTTTTAACTGGTTCCTTCATTGATGTGGTCATATTTATAAATTATCTGTTTACAAAACTTTTGAATTTTTGAAATACTAAGGCTTTTCTACCTCATGAATAGGGTACCTTAGCTGTTCTTGGCAAAACTTTTAGGAATTTTGGTCCTCAATATTCTTCAACTACGTACTTTATTTGGCCTTTTAACCTTTTTGGATTCGAGCGTCACTGACGAGTCTTTTGTAGACGAAACGCGCGTAGGGCGTAGATACAAAATTTAATCCTGGTAACTATGATGAATTCATTTCCTGCTATGTGGACAAAAGGATTTATTTAAAAGTGGTTCTACTGATGACCCTCAAATTATAGAGGTATAATAACAATTTGAAGTGCACTAGGAATGGTTTTTGCAAAAATATTGAACACAAGGCTAGAGAGTTGTTTTTTTTTTATCCAAGAGAAATATAATATGTAAAGAACAGATATGTTTTTGCAAGAAGAAGAGAACCCACAAGTGACCATATGTTTGTTCTCAAAACATTAATAGCAACATATACTCAAATGGGCCCTAAGCTTCTCTTTTCTTGTTTCGTCAACTTTAAAAAGGCATTATATAAGTTGTTATCCATTCGTTTGATGTGTTTGAGCTTTTGATTTTGCCATTTGATTAGAAACATTCCGTATTGAATTTTCCTCGGAGTTCAGTATTTTTGGGATTTTACTTTTTATACACAATACAACATAGAAAACTAAAGACTGAGGAACACGAACCCTACCAAACACCGGGGTGACCTCAGGTGCTCGAGAACGGTATTCCATGATTCATAACAAACCTTAATTCCATTATTTTTTCTTTTTATAAATTGATGAATTTTTAAGAAACTAAGGTATCAACTTGCTAAGGCAAAGTTGGTGTTGATCATTATTCTAGGTTCTTTTTTTGTCATAGAACTCTTTTAAATATTCGGCTTTGCGCTTTCCTGGTGAAAATAATTCAAGAAAGCGCTTCGAACGCATGCAATGAATTGATATTAGGTTTTTTTTTATATTTTATTACAACAGCACATATGTATAACATAACTAGAGAGGTAGCGTCGTTCATTCCCTTTTAGTATAGTCTTCTTCATTCTGTATTTTTAGAATTTTATCACGACATAGAGGGTTGGTATCCCGCTAACATGTTTAACCCCGCCACATTATTTATGCATGTGCCTGTCCCAAGTGAGGAGCCTGTAATTCAGTGGTTGTCGTTTGTTTATGTGTTACATATTTGTTTTTCGTTCATTTTTTTTTACATAAATAAGGCCGTTAGTTTTCTCGTTTGAATTGTTTTACATTGTCTTATCGGGGCCTTTTATAGCTGACTATGCGGTATAGGCTTTGCTCATTGTTGAAGGCCGTACGGTGAGCTATAGTTGTTAATGTCTGTGTCATTTTGGTCTTTTGAGGATAGTTGTCTCATTGGCAATCATACCACATCTTCTTTTTTATATAGAAAATGAAACAAAATAAAAATAAAATAAAACACCCAGAAAAAAATATACAACATATGTTACTAAGTAGTATATTATAAATTTTAAAAAAAAATCGGTTTAAACATAAACACATTATATACATATGAAATACAAGTAAGTTTGGTTTAAGCAATTTTACTGAAATCAATAACAATTCCAATTATTGGTGAGTTTAGTTTAATAGTCAGAAGTAAAACAAGTTCGACGATACCCGTAAATCAACGAAATAGCATTCCAAGTCTGAATGTCAAGGTGTTAAAGAAATCAGTTAAGATTTTTTTCGAGTTGTTGCAATGGCTGTAAATAAAGCCAATATATACCCTCGTTATCGGTTGTGGTATTCCTCCTCTCAAGCTAGATTTCAGAGAATTACAATTTCAATTTCAATTAATTTACTTTCTTTAAAAACAATTTAACGAATTGATCGTCTCGATTTTTTTAAACATACTAGTATATAAAAAAATATGCGCAGTCTTTTTTGTGTCATTTGTATTAAATGGTTACATCGAACTAAGATCAGTTTGAATTTGCGTAGTGACTTGTACTAATGGAAAGAATAAATCTATGCTGAATTGAATCGATTCTTTTGACATATTTTTATTGAACCTCTATTGACTAGCTAATAATACTCAAACGGAAAATAGGAATGTGTCAGAGATGTATTCAGCAACTAGAAACATACATTGAGTTTGGTATGTAAGGAATTTACTCCCAAAGCAACATTTGAAAATATTTTTTGTCGCTTCGTACATATTGATGCGGTAAATGGATAACATTGATATGGTAGTTCTGTTAATATTTTTTTTCATTGTTACATATTACCAGAAAAATATAATTTGTGAAATTATAACAGATGCCTGCCAAACAATGAAAAGATCTATTTTTGAAGTTTGTAAATGAGGTATTTTTGTCACAAGATTCTCAACTGTTTAATCATACTGCTACTAAGGTTATTTTTGTAATTTCATGTTGGGTTCCAATTCTCATAGGAAAGCCCCAATAGTACGTTCCCATTGATACATAGATAAAGGTGTCCCCATGCTGATACAGTCCTGCATAAAAAGGATTTATTAAGTAGGAACTTATTATGTATGGAAACATTTGACCGCCATGTGTATGTCCTGAAATAGAGAAAAAAAAATGTGTTAGTTCTTACAACAGACAAACGGACATCTTTATATAAAACTAATGGGTCTAAAGAGCCTGTGTCGCTCACCTTGGTCTATGTGAATATCAAACAAAGGACACAGATGGATTCATGACAAACTTGTGTTTTGGTGATGGTGATCTGTTTGTAGATCTTACTTTACTGAACATTCTTGCTGCTTACAATTATCTCTATCTATAATGAACTTGGCCCAGTAGTTACAATGGAAAATGTTAGTAAAAATTTACAAATTTTATGAAAATTATGAAAAACTGTTTATCTCTGTCTATAATAAAATTCAAGATAATAACCAAAAACAGCAAAATTTCTTAAAATTACAAATTTAGGGGCAGCAACCTAACAACGGGTTGTCCAATTCATCTGAGAAATGCAGGGCAGATACATCATTTTGTAGATCTTGACCTGATTAACAATTACCCCCATGTCAGATTTGCTCTAAATGCTTTGGTTTTTGAGATATAAGCCAAAAACTGCATTTTATCCCTATGTTCTATTTTTAGCCATGGCAGCCATCTTGGTTGGTATGCCGGGTCACCGGACACATTTTTTAAACTAGATACCCTAATGATGATTATGGCCAAGTTTTGTTTAATTTGGCCCAGCAGTTTCAGAGGAGAAGATTTTTGTAAAAGATTACTAAGTCTAAGATCTACGAAAAATGGTTAAAAATTGACTATAAAGGGCAATAACTCCTTAAGAGGGTCAACTGACCATTTTGGTTATGTTTGACTTATTTGTAAATCTTACTTTGCTGAACATTATTGCTGTTTACAGTTTATCTCTATCTATAATAATATTCAAGATAATAACCAAAAACAGCAAAATTTAGTTAAAATTACCAATTCAGGGGCAGCAACCCAACAACAGATTGTCCGATTCATCTCAAAATTTCAGGGCAGATAGATCTTGATCTGATAAACAATAATACTTCATGTCAGATTTGCAGGACGACGACGGACGACGACGGACGCCGGACGCCAAGTGATGAGAAAAGCTCACTTGGCCCTTTGGGCCAGGTGAGCTAAAAAAAGTTGTAAAAACTTATTATTATGAAAATGAGTTTAGCAGCCACATTAGCACTCTATAAATGATGATGGAAGATCTTTGTTTGTCAATATCAAAATTTCCTTACAACTTTCATAACATCGGAAAGACCTGGATCTTTCCGAATGGTATATACATTATTATTACTGTGGATTCATTTATTTTCGTGGGTATCAATTTTCGTGGATTGATGAAAACTTGCATATTCGTGGATATTTGATTTCGTGGTTTTGCCAATTTGTGTATGAAAAGCCTATTAATTATGTATTATTCGTTGAACATTTGAATTCGTGGTCCCCGGCCTGTACCCACGAAACCAACGAAAATTGGTATCCAACGAATAATAATGAATTCACAATACTAGTATGTCTTACTGTGAATTATTGACGTTGCCCTCTGGATGTTATGTTGTTTTTTGTCGTTGGATGTTGCACATTCATAGAATCCTATATACAAATGCAAATTGTATTCTGAAAAAGTATGCATATTTATGTAAATTTCCATGGATATTTTTCTATTTTCTGTAAAATGTTTTGTTTACTTACCACAGAGAATTAAATCAATCTTATTAATCGACTGCAATGCAATTTTTGCTGCTTTCGGTTGATGCGCTATTAAAATGGTACGTTGTTCTTCTGAACAACCCTTAATGGCAGTGTCTAATTTCATACCATGATTTTCATACCTGTTAGGAAAAATGCATTGTTGTGAAAATAGAACAAAAACAAATCCACATATCACAATACAAGTACATGCCAATTTCCCTGTATGTTTACCATTCTATTAATGTGTATAGCATCTTTGTAACTATTGTGTGTTTTAAGCATATAGATACTTTTTTACAATTTTATT
Organism: Mytilus galloprovincialis; assembly: GCF_965363235.1. Lineage (NCBI taxonomy): Eukaryota > Metazoa > Mollusca > Bivalvia > Mytilida > Mytilidae > Mytilus > Mytilus galloprovincialis. Next base: position 4,152,955 of record NC_134843.1, on the reverse strand, counting down.
TGCCAAATACAGCTAAGGTAATGTAATCTTGTAGAAGTACATTCTTTGTATTTAGAAAAAAATAAATTTTTGTAAACAGTTAATTTGTAATTCTGACCATCGATATGATCGGTAACACATTGAGTAGATCCTCCCAATGTAAAATACTAAACAGTTTTTATGTTGACTTCTAGAAAATATAATGTATAATACAAATTTCTTGACAATGTGTGTGTATTAAAGATTGGCATAAGTGGCGATATCGTTTCATATCACCTTTGTGTTACGATATATATCTAAGATCTTATACAGTATTTGGCGTAGCAAGTTATAACACCCCTATGTTACTTTTAAAAAAAGATATAACTTTCTTCATTGTCGATATTTAGTTAAGCATTTGTTTTTACTGAATATTACTGCCAATGTTAACATGACATATTACCTAATCCTATCTGCTTCTATATCATCAGTCCCTATAAAACACAAGGAATTGTCGTCTGCTTTATCTGCTGGCACTTTAACATTAGTATTGTGTAAAACTTGAACACCTAATTCTTTTATGGTTTCCATCCAATTTTCAACATCCATAGTGTAATATTCATGATTACCTGTTGATTAAAAAAATCTCGATATAAGCGTACATAAAAAATAAGACATTGATGAATTATAAAAAAACATACTTTATGAGTTTAATATGTTATCTAAGGAGTTTCTTGGAGTGACTAAACTAAAAACGGACTCAATTTCAAGTTTAGATGAAACAGTCATGTTTTTTTTCTACCTCTAAAGAGTTCATGTGATAACCTCAGTTTTTGTATGTTATCATGATTTGTTATTTTAAGCAATTCCTAGGAATTTGAACGACGGTAAACTACCAATATCTTTTACTAGTCTACTGCCAGGCAAAAAATACCTTAGTCGTATTAGGCCCAGCTTTAAATAATTTGATTAATTTCTAATGCTTTCAACTATTATTTGTTTTGATGAAATGCGTATATGACATACCAACTAATAGCTAGTTATGATTTGTTAGAGTCACCGTGTTGATGCTTATGGTCATTTCGTTCCCATGGATATTTTGTGTTGACCTGAAGTATGATATTTTTTAAATTCACTGTTACGAATTGTTGAATGATTTGAAACTTTAATGGTTTTCTGTCCTAGTCGTATTGTACTGAAGTTTTCGATTTTTAATACTCTTTAGCTCGTATTTTGAATTGGTTTTCGAACTGTTATGATTCTCGTGTTAAGGAAACGAGTTTCCAGAGTATCAACATTTAACCTGGTACCCTTTACGGAGTTTTACAATCAAATCCATTAAACGTTATGCTTACGGAATTTCTTGACTTGTAACCCAGATTTGTTTTTCTTTTTATCGAGTTATGACTTTTGAACAGCGGTATACTACTATATAATAGGCTTTATTTTTAACCAGGACGAGGAGTTTACAAACTTAACGAGCATGATTAAAGATAGGCGTAGTTTTACACGTCTTTGATTTTTTTATCAACCAGAACAGCACTTTTTAACCTGTATATGAAGTCATAACGATGGCGTCATGAAGTGGAATTGTATGCCACTGTCATCTGTCATTGGCATGAACTTGTGTAACATGTTGTTTCGTTTCATACAAGTGAGATACTTAGCTGGCAATGAACCCAGGTAAAATTCACCATTTTGTACACAAGAAAATATCTGTACCGAGTTAGAAATATGACAGTCGTTTGACATTCGTTTGATGTGTTTTTATATTTTGATTTTGTCATTTGATAAAGAACTTCTCATTTTGAATTTTTCTGTGGAGTTTCGTATGTTTGCTATTTAATTTTATATATATTTTTTTTCTGATTGGCAAAAAATTTGTACAAAATACAACTCTCTATTTTTCAAGTTATTTTTTGTATAACAATAAAAGCATATCTAATTTAATATTATATTATTTGTTGATTTTTGTTCTAGATTTTGATTATCTTTTTTTTCACACAAAAGTTATAATGTGTCTAAAGCTGTACAATTGTTTTATATGCATTACCTGTGACATAAAAGATTCCATGTTTCGATCGAATATTTCGCAGGGGCTGTACTGCATCCCTCAACTGTGAAACCAAACCGTCAACTAAATCTCCGTCGATAACAACAATATCTAAAAGATAATACTGCGTAATCAGTTTCATTCAAAAACAAAGAAATTTATTATCAAGTATTGTTTTTATTCACACTGATTAAAACATTGAAAAGCTTGATATTCGTCACTTAAACCCTGGTCGCAACGAACCAACGACACATCTTTGCAGCTCCACGACATGAAATTTTTATTCAAATCACGGGTCATCTGTGATCGTCGTACGACAGTCTCACGATATTTTGAGCATCGTGGCGCTGTCGTGTGTCGTGGGACGAAAATTGGACATGCACCTTTTTTGCTCTACGATTTTTTGTCATGTCACTGTCTTGTGGGTGTGAGTGTCTTACCGCAATCGTGGGACTGTCGTGCGATAAACACATTGTCGTGGGTACCAACATAAACCATTTTAATTAAAAAATAATTGTACGACTGTCGCAAGACACTCGTGATACAATCGCACGATTGTCTCACGAATACCAAATTTCGTACGATGCTCGCACAACATTCATTGTCTGTCTTGCAACAGAGGTACGTTCGTCGTGCAACACATTTTCGTTTTATTTAGACGAAAACAATACGGCGGGAATGAATGTTTTGAAAACACATACAGTCTGTCGCTTAAATGTATCTCCATGGTGCAAAGCTCTGATTCCTTTCACGGATTTGGCTATACTTTTTGGACCTTTTGGACTATAGCTCTTCATCTTTTATATAAGCCTTGGATTTCAAATATTTTGGCCACGAGCATCACTGAAGAGACATGTATTGTCGAAATGCGCATCTGGTGCAGGAAAATTGGTACCGTTAATGTTATTACTACCACTTGGTCGATGCCTCTGCTGGTGGACTGTTAGTCCCCGAGGGTATCACCAGCCCAGTAGCAAGTACTTCGGTTCTGGCATGAAAATACTATTAAAATAAATTTGCTGTTACAAAATGTTAGAAATTATTATAAATTAAGGAATGTATCTCCCTCATGCAAAGCTCTGATTTCTTTCACGGATTTGGCTATACTTTTTGGACCTTTTGGATTATAGCTCTTAATCTTTTATATAAGCTTTGGATTTCACATATTTTGGCCACGAGCATCACTGAAGAGACATATATTGTCGAAATGCGCATCTGGTGCAGGAAAATTGGTACCGTTAATGTTATTAAAGAGGGTGGTTATTCCATCAGAACGATTATGCTTGGTCCTGCTAATTAATTAGCGCCTTGCCGAAATCCTACAAGAGCAAAATATGGTCATGTTAGCGTTAATTCGAGCCCGTGAACAGCATAGGAAACAGCGAAACGCCCGAAGTTGATGAGTTAGGCCATGGGTCGAACTGCGTCTGATGTTTGGGCAGTATAGTACACTGATGCAAGGGTTGAAGCGGGCATGTTTTTAGAACTTTAGCTGATAGTCGCCTCTCACATCACTAACCCAATAAATCGGACGTTCTATAGGCAGCTAACATTTGATATTCTGGAGGGGTGGTGGGGGGGAGGGGGTGCTATTTATTTCTTTGGGAAAAAAGTTTGTTTCCAGTTTTTGGAGAAAAAAATAATATGTTTTTGACCCTGAGAAAAAAAAAGAGGTTTGTTTCACCCTAAGCTGCCACTATATGTAAAGCTTAAAATAAAATCAAGTGGTTGTTGCCTTATATACTAGTAGTTCCGAGTCAAATGCACGACTAACCCACGAATGTTGTGCCACAGTCGTACCACAGTGGCACGACAGTAACACGTGCACCCCAGGACATGAAAACCTTAAAAACATATGATAACCCCAAACAACTCACGATGGTCGTACGACAAACCCACGACAGTACAATGACAATTTTTTTTCTGTCGTGTACCCATCGTGGAATCATCGTGGCTGATGTGACCACTAGAAATATTTTTTTGACATTTTGCACGACAGTGCCACGACAACTTTATCTTCCTTTATTTGGTCTTTTTAACTTTTTTGGATTCGAGCGTCACTGATGAGTCTTTTGTAGACGAAATGCGCGTCTGGCGTATATACAAAATTTAGTCCTGGTATCTATGATGAGTTTATTTCCACGACAAAAAAACGATCTGTTGTGACCGGGGCTTTAGATATGTAGTTAAATGTGATGCAAATTTGCATGATATTTCTACACCAATTCTCAGTCATGAATTCTGTCATTATCTGTCTACTTATATTAATTGACTTTTGCGTAAAGGGAATAGCGCAATGGTTGAAGGTATCCTATTCTTGTTAGACTCGGCCAATTTAAAGGATTGTTATTTTGTTTAGACTCGTGTGTAATGTTTATGACAATACGTTCGCTTCTAGATGCACGTCCTTTATTTTATATGATTTGGTAACTGCCAAACTGACATATAGCATTCATCTCCTTTGATGCATAGAACTACAATATGTTTTATTACTTGGTCCCTGGTCCCTATTGTGATATGTGTGTCCATCATTCATTACAACAATTCGAAGCTAACATAATGAAAAAAGTAAAATCACAAAAATACTGAACTCAGAGGAAAATCAAATCGGAAAGTCCATAATCACATGGCAAAATCAAATTAATGACAAAACACATCAAAAACGAATGGACAAGAACTGTCATATTCCTGACTTGGTACAGGCATTATCAAATGTAGATAAATGATGGATTAAACCTGGTTTATAGCGCTAAATATCTCTCTCTCTCATGAAGCGAGATATCCGTATGATATGTATTCCTGTGATCTTTTGCAGTTTTAATACAGAGAATTTCAAGTTTTAATGATGACTTATATTGAAGCACTAATATATGAAATATATCTAATGGTAATGATAAAAAAAATTGTGTATCTTCTAGGATAGACGTATAATTGTATAAACTTGTCTATAATTATAAGGTATCCATACGATATTCAAAATAATGATAATATTAGAAAATAATTATATATTTGGGTGGAGAATTAAAATCTGTTACCGATGGCCAATATTGTTTTATTTGACCGAAATAAACCATGCATCAAGGAATTTGTTAACTTTTCGATATCTGCTGTATGAGCTATTTAATTAAGTTCTGCATTAAAACACAACCCTTCTGATCTCTCAAATGTATGCATATGATGATTTTAAGAAAACCTTCATTGCTGAGACTTTTTCTTATAATACCTGACTGAAGATTGTTTGTTATGTCAACTGCAACTTCTAGCTGTTTCTTTCCAACTGTAGGTCCTATATGAATATCACTGAGTAATGTAATTGTAAAGCCATCCAGCGAGTGAGGTAAATTCTTTAAAGGAATAGTAACATTTTTAACGATTGGTGGTTCACAAACTTTATAATACCCGTAACTTGTGATGGACAAAACATACACAATTGCCAATATTGCTGTATGGTCATCTTTTAGTGGTCTCTTTTTCCAAAGTCTAATTACGAAGTTCACTGCTTTAGCTATAACTAAGAATGTACACATCTGCACATGTGCTCCTAAACACAAGTAACTAATTGTGCCTAGGAATGTTGGTTCTGTTCTGTTTAGTAAAAAGTTTGATGTATAACTTCCATGTGCCAACATCATATAAAGTATTAGTATTAATTTCCACATAAGTCGAAGAGTTGAAGCTTGCTGACATTTGTCCTGACATGCAGACGACAGGTTTTTCCATACAAAGATCGACATAAGTGTAAGGACACACTCTAAGAACATAATAAATTGAATCTTTAGAATTATTCCTTTTAGTTTGGTTTCGAGAGAAAGCACCCATGACTCGGCTAATACTATGCTTAAGACAATAACAACTACTGTGATAACCAAAGGAACTTTTCTTTTCGAAATCATACCGGGTTGTTTATGTAATACATCGGTTGCGACCTTAAGAAAATTATAGTCTTAATATCAATTCCCGTCACAGATATGATAACCGTTCCGTACCTGCTCCATTTTAAATATTTTAGACAATTAATTTGTGGTATACTTTAAGAACTTTAACTAATATTTAAGAAATATATTAGCAGAAAAGAAATATCTATCAGTAAACAAGTTGATGAATATTTAGTGTTATATGTTTTTATATTGAGAATAGTGTAGTACTCATACACATTTTGAAAAAAAAACATCAATAAAGTAACTACTAGTACCTCCTTCGACATTAAATAAATATAGATTTGTTATACATATTAAGGTTGTGTCTTTTGATTTACCAACATTAAATCTAAATTTAATGGTAAGAATAAATGCTTCTTTTTGTATGTCAATTAATTTCAAGTGTAGTGTTTTAGAAACAAATAATAAGATATATTATACGTACATGGATTGAAAAAAAGTGACAAGAAACTTATACAAATTCCTCTCCTTAAAAGTGAAGTATTGACAGCTGTACGCCTTTTTTGGGCATTTTCACCTATTATGTTTGTTTGTTTTGTTCATGCATTGTTGTCAATATAATGGAATTGTCTGCGACTCCCATACAAGTTAAAAGTTTAGTTAGCTTTAAAACAAGGTTTAATCATTTTTTGTATGCATCAGAAAATGCCTGTGCCAAGTCAAGAATATGACAGTTGCGTTTGAGCTTTTGATTTTGCCATTTGATTAAAAATTTTCCGTTTTGAATTTTCCTTTGAGTTCGGTAATCTGTTATTTATTTTTTTAGCGGATAGTAGAGTTAACTAACTAAATACTGTACCAATAGTTATCAAAGGTACCAGGATTATAATTTAGTACGCCAGACGCGCGTTTAATTTTTGTCATTTAATTTTGCAATGTGATTATGGACTTTCCGATTGGATTTTCCTCTGAGCTCAGTATTTTTGTGATTTTACTTTTTTCGTCTACATAAGACTCATCAGTGATGCTTAGTTAAAAAAGTTATAAAGCCAAACAAGTACAAAGTTGAAGAGCGTTGAGGACCCAAAATTATAAAAAAGTTGTGCCAAATATGGTTGAGGTAATCTATTCCTGGGATAAGAAAAATTGAAAGTTTTGTAACAGTAAATTTAGGAAAATGACCATATAATTGATATCTATGTCAACACGGAAGTGCTGACTTCTGGGCTGGTGATACCCTCGGGGTACCAAGACATCTATTGATGTAATGCTGTAAAAAGATTATCCTACAAGTGAGCTTTTAAAAAACGTAAATTTGCATAATTTTTATATAGACGGGGAACATCTACTTGTAATCTAATAACAATATCAGATAACCTACACAGTCTATATTTTCATGACTGTAACTCTGAAACTGATCATACAAAAGAAATTGACTTTAGATATTTGAAATACTAAGGATTTTCTACCTCTGGAATAGATTACTTTAGCTTAATTGGCAAAACTTTTAGGAATTTTCAGTTCTCAATGCTCTTCAACTCCGGACTTTATTTTGCCTTTTTTTACATTTTTTTATTCGAGCGTCACTGATGAGTCTTTTGTAGACAAAACGCTCGTCTTGCGTAAATATAAAATTTCAATCCTGGTATCTATGATGAGTTGATTGACAAGTCGGTAGTTATGTAAGTCTACCTTAATTAATCGATAAAGAAGATTCAAATCGGGGCAACACACAAAACCTGAGGGAACAGTATGTCCTCCATACGAATTGGCGCCTTCGATCACACATTACACTGCTATCATAGTTGTGCTCAAACAACAAATTCAGCTTTTTAATGTTGATTTCTTGGTTCCAGAACTATAACATGCACAAAATATGTATAACCGCAATGCCTGCTACATTGATAAGGTCTTCTGCGATGCATGTTTCGCCACCCTTGCTAACAAACACTTGTGTTAGCTTCTCGACGGTTCTTGTCGCAATTCAGTCAGACCCGTAAATTAAAATATGGCTAAACTGACGCTTTCCTCTTAATTTTTTAAAATGTTTTAATATGATGTTTTGCAGATTTTTTTTTAAACCAGTATCCTTCTAGGGCAATTGAAGTAAATCCTTGTTTTAAAGTAATTTTTATACCCATTTTTCTATGTTAGTTATTTGTTTTCAGTGTAACATTACTTATAACGCAGAACACTGAAAACAAATTAGTGATTATTGTCTGATTTTTTTTAACAAGGAAATCATTATTTCAAAATCGGAACAAGAGTGCACACGCTGAAATGTCTCGCCTTCTTTACTAATCATTGATATTGTGTTGATAGTTCTAAATATAAAGCTTTATTACAACTGTCACAGAAACTTAACATTAACCAAGAAAAATAGACTTTGACCAATAAAACATAAAAATGAGGTGAAGGTCAGATGAACCATGCCAGACAGCAATGTACAGCTTACAATTCTTCCATACAACAAAGATAGTTGACCTATTGCATATAGTATTAGAAAAAAAGACCAAAACTCAAAAACTTAACTTTGACCACTGAACCATGAAAATGAGGCCAAGGTCAGATGGCACCTACCAGTTGGACATATACTCCTTACAGTCCTTCCATACACCAAATATAGTAGATCTATTGCATACAGTAAATGAAAAACAGACCAAAACACAAAACTTAAATATAACCACTGAACCATGAAAATGAGTTCAAGGTCAGATGACACCTGCCAGTTGGACATGTACACCTTACATTCCTTCCATACACCGAATATACTAGACCTATTGCTTATAGTATCTGAGATATGGACTTGACCACCAAAACTTAACCTTGTTCACTGATCCATGAAATGAGGTCGAGGTCAAGGTCAAGTGAAAACTGTCTGACGGGCATGAGGATCAACAAAAGTCGAAGGCTTGACAAAAATGCTGGGTTTGCATTGGTTGAAAACAATTCGATTTAAATATGCAAATTTCATTATTCTATATTTATCCCTTCCAACAATTTATTGAGGACACCACCAGTTATTTGACCATTTTTAAATATCTGTTTTCACTGAACAGGATAGCTGTTAACACAATCCCGTCATCTTTTTCTTCGAATGTAACATACCAATTAGGAATAATCAGCAGGTCTGATCTAACATAAGCAACCTGACAGGTGCCTCATGAGCAGCAACCCCAGGATTTTGAAGGGGTACTTGTTGCTCAGTCTTTGGTTTTCTATGTTGTGTTTTGTATACTGTTTGTCTTTCGATTGTTTTTAAATTTTTCTCGAGGCATTGCCAGTTCGTCTTCGAGAACAATGTCATTATAGTTTATTTCCTTCGGCAATAATTGTTTTATAAACTTATAATCATTCAAAGTTATACTGGTTTAATCAAACTTGTAATTTTGTCTTGGAACGCTCACTCCTTTTATTTTAATCAATTGGTAAATTTTCAAAAGTTGATGAATCCTAGTGTGTCTTGAACAGCAAATTAAACATAGTGATTCATTCAATAGTATAATAAACTCATCATAGATACCAGGATTGAATGCCATTATTTATAAAAGCATCAAAATTTAACAAACTGTACATCCTTTTTGGAAATCTTTTGCTATGGACATCCAGCACAAAAACGATATATTTTCTAAACAAATGATTTAGCCATTCTAAGACTATTGTAATGGTTTTGAGTGTCCTTCTTATTGGTTTAGCTATATATTGTATAATGCATATTCCATTAAAACTGGCACTGAGATATGTGATTTTTTTTCTATAAGTTTGACTCACTGTCAACTTACATATTATTGAAACATAAAACAACTTCTTACTGGCAATAATTTATTTCACAATATTCAATGAAAAAGTTAAAAAAAATTATATGCTTTCATTAAAAATTTTAGTAAATAAATAAAAATCAAAACATGACTTAATTACTATAATCAAGGCAAAATCAAATAAACTATAACAATAAAAATGCCCTAAAATTAAGAAAAAACATACTGATTGTATGTGTGTATAATTTAAATTTAATCAATTTTTTCCTCTCAAAAACTAAGTAATCCTTCTGTATGAGAAGTCTCTATTTCCCTTCCATCATTATTCATATGCATTGGTTCACACTAAGGTAACTATTTTATCTGTTTACAACGACTAGAAACCCTTTTTTATTTTTTATTTTTTAATAGTTCAAAGCATCCTACCACAGTGACATTAAGGATGGGTACAGAATAGAAAATGGACTTTTCTGTGATTAAAAGTGATCAGTCTGAAATTCGAAAACCTTACTGGTTAGTCTTAAAATTCCCTGGTCAAGCGTAAAGAGTGTAGTCTAGTTTGGTATAATGAATAATAATATAATAATACTATACACAGAACTCTTATTACCTGATGTTTTCTCCTTTTGTTATATTTTAAGAAAAAAAATTTATATTTTATGATAATTCTTATGATACCAAAATCTACTTTTTATTAAAACATTTGCTTATAATAATATAAACAATTGTACTTTTATGAGAGAATGACAATTATTGAGGAGTTAAACTTGAAAGGAAATATTTTTCACCTGATTTTTTACTAGCTAGACCAATATAACATAATAAACACACCATGAGATCAATAAGTTTATCAATGAAAAAAATAAAACATAAACAGGGATAACTGGAATTGTCAAAAAAGACTAAATCCCTAATAATTTCCAAAACCTGAGGTTCATCTATCAACTTGTATATGGTTTTTTTTCAGCCATCAAGTTTAAACTAAAAATATTTCTGTATTTGAACATAAATATAGTTTTCTTTTTTATCTGTGGCATTAACATAAATGGTTCCAAATTGAGTCTACAAACATTTGTTTACTGGATCAATAGTTTCATTACTATATTTGTCTAAAATTTGTTTATGAAAAGTTTAACCACTGTGTGTTACATTAAATGTCATTTACACCATTTTGTTTTTATTGTTTGGAACATGATACATATACATATAAATCCGATATCATTATCTGATACAAAAGTCAGAATACCTAGTATAGAACTAGATTTTTCTCTATTTATGTAAATTTAGCATACTTTATCAGGTATAAAATTAAATAAATTGTTAACATGTATAAAAAGAATATATAGTAACAATGTTCTATAAAAAGTAAGCAAAATCATTTACATAACAACAAAAAGAAGATTAAATAATACTATTAAATTAATTTTTTTGAACACATACATATATAAAACAGTCATATACAAACAAGATATAAACAAAGTTTAAAGATGAGTATTGCTCCATCATAAACATTTTATTCCTTGAACACAGAAGATGAAATAAACAACATGATGACCCTGCAGTTACATGTGAAATTTGGCATTAAACAAACTGTAAATTTTGAAATTATTGTGATCTTTCTTTCTATGCAGAAAAAACAGTATCAGGTTCCCAGTAATTAAATATGCATTCATAATTTAAGCAGTTATTTTTCTTTATGAAATTTTTGTAATGGCATTAATTAGTTTTGCCTATTGCCCATGGGGAGTTTTCTTTTTAGTTTTCTCAACCAAGTTATTACCAATGTTATTTCAACTGATCGGGCGGAGTTTATGTTTTAATTTGCATAAGGACAGTCTATTTGAAGATGTGTGTGATAAGGATGATTGCCGTTATAATTATTACTGATTTTTAATCACCTATCAGTGTCATCAAATGAATTTACAAAACAATGATTGCACACTTTATTGATGAGTTTATCCTAAAACACCTATGTTAAGATGGACTGGTTTATTATGAGCGAACTGGCTAGACTCCGCCCAGTCAAGTGAAATAACTTGAGTAATAAATGTGAGTTGGTACTGACTTGTTGTCATCCATTTGTTTGATGTGCTTGAGCTTTTAATTTTGCCATTTGATAAGGGACTTTCTGTTTTCAATTTTCCTTATAGAGTTCTTTATTTATTTTCATTTAACCTTTTTACAAGGTACATGTTATTAAAAGTTCATGCATTGTTTTATATTTTAAAATAAAAATCTTAGCCAATGATACAATAGCATAAGGCAAATCTGTTCTTTAGTTCTATAAATCTTTAAGCCCTTTTTTAAAATCAATATTATTCAGATTTCTGCTCATGTTAATTATGACTCATAGTGAACAAAGTTTCTTTGGTTTTCTAAACTTTTAGCTATGGTTCTTTTTTAAGAAAGCTCTAGCTAAAACAAGATTTTAGGATTACAAAAAATATGCAGCTTTGCATAACATAACAACTTTCATTAACCACCATCTTTGAACAAATTAAAGCTTTTAATCACAAATAACTTAAGAATGTAAAAAAAAAATATGATTGCTATCAGTTAGTATAGATTTGAGAGTTGCATTTCTAACATTTTGTATAATATTGTGAAAATCAATATTTACTATGTCTTATAGGGAAATAACTATGAATATGAAATAGAAAAACATACAAAAGTATTAACAAACCAAAAATATGAAAATTTCAAAAATAGACCAGTGAAATACTTTAATTTGGCATTAAAATTAGAAAGATCATATCATAGGGAACATGTGTACTAAGTTTCAAGTTGATTGGACTTCAACTTCATCAAAAACTACCTTGACCAAAAACTTTAGGTAAAACTTTAACCAGAGCTTCGCACTATCTTTTTCTGTGTTCAGTGGACCGTGAAATTGAGGTCAAAACTTTAATTTGGCATTAAAATTAGAAAGATCATATCATGTTGAACATGTGTACTAAGTTTCAAGTTGATTGGACTTCAACTACATCAAAAACTACCTTGACCAAATCTTTAACCTGAAGCGGGACAAACGGATGCATGGACAAACAAACGGACAAACAGAGGCATAGACCAGAAAACATAATGCCCCTCTACTATCGTAGGTGGGGCATAAAAATACAACAAATTTGCCAAACATGGATTTTATGGTTGATTGCAATTGGCAAAAATCACAGTAAATTATTCTCGTTATACATTTTGGTACTGTTCATTTAAATAAATCAGTAAAGAAAAATGCATTCAGTCATGATGATTAGAACTTAATTTTCCTTATTAATTAACTAAGTAATTTATACAATACTGATAACAATACAACAACAATAATGTTTTTTCAGTACATTAAGACTATAAAATCATTTAAATCATACTGACACTAATGTTATTTTTGTAATTTCATGTTGTGTGCCAATTCTCATGGGGAATCCCCAGTAATAAGTCCCCATGGTTACATAAATAAATGAGTCTCCATGCTGATACAATCCAGCATAAAAAGGATTTATGAAATAGGCACCTATTATTATGGGAAACATTTGACCGCCATGTGTATGTCCTGAAATAGAGAAAAAAATAATCTGTGTCATTTAAAAAAGTAAAACAGAAATCTTTTTACAATAAAATGAATGAAAAAAAAACATTTATAAATTTAAGTTGTCTTGTTTTGAATGATAATGATAAATGAGTGTGTTAGTAATATACAATACAATAAACACTCTTAGATTCAATAAAATTGAGAATGGAAATGGGGAATGTGTCAAAGAGACAACAACCCGACCATAGAGCAGATAACAGCCAAAGGCCACCAATGGTTCTTCAATGCAGCGAGAAACTCACGCACTCAGAGGCCTCCTTCAGCTGGTCCCTAAACAAATTTGTTTACTAGTTCAGTGATAATGGACGTCATACTAAACTCCAAATTATACACAAGAAACTAAAATTAAACAAGTATGCACACACTGAAATGTCTCGCCTTCTTTACTAATCATTGATATTATATTGATAGTCATAAATATAAAGATTTATCACAACCGTGAACACATAAACTTAACATCAACTAAGAAAACTAAACATTGACCAATGAACCATGAAAATGAGGTCAAGGTCAAATGAACCATGCCAGGCAGGCATGTACAGCTAACAATTCTTCCATACAACAAATATAGTTGACCCATTACTAATAGTTTAATAAAAACAGACCAAAACACAAAAAGTAAACAGAGCAATGAATCGTGAAAATGAGGTCAAGGTCAAATAAAACCTGCGCGACTGACATATAGATCATAAAATATTTCCATACAGCAAATATTTTTGACCTATTGTATATAGTATTAGAAAAAAAAAGACAAAAAATCAAAATCTTAATTTTGTCCACTGAACCATGAAAATGAGGTCAAGGTCAGATGACACTTGTCAGCTAGACATGTACACCTTACAATCATCTCATAAACCGAATAAAGTAGACTTATTGCATACAGTATAGGAAAAACAGACCAAAACACAAAAACTTAACTATAACCACTGAACCATGAAAATGAGGTCAAGGTCAGATGACACCTGCCAGTTGGACATGCACACCTTACAGTCCTTCTATACACTGAATATACTAGACCTATTGCTTATAGTATTTGAGATATGGACTTGACCATCAAAACTTAACCTTGTTCACTGATCTGTGAAATGAGGTTGAGGTCAAGTGAAAACTGTTTGACAGCATACCAAATATATTTATCTTATTATTTTTTTAGGTCAAATTGGTATTGTACTTACCACAGAGAATTAAATCAATTTTATTATTTGACTGCAATGCAATTTTTGCTGCACTTGGCTGATGTGCTAATAAAATGGTGATTTGTTCAGTAGAACAACCTTTAATGGCAGTATCTAGTTTCATACCATGTCCATCATACCTGTAATGCAAACATTATAATATGGTATTATAAAAAGTCCATAACAAACCACACAACAGTGGAAAAAAGGCTTGACTATGTTTGTTCAATCTAACTTTTTGTTGTTGTGTGGATGATTGTATAGTTCTAATGCTTATCATTTGTTATATTTAATAATGTTGATACAAGGAGCATACATTGATGAGTCGGCCACCTTACATTTTAAAACAGAAAAGAAAGTTCCAATACAAAAATGATTAAAAACCAGACTGAGAGGATCCAAAGACTGAGTCTGATTTGCTCACCTGACAAGAATATGCCATTTATTTATTTTTATTTCCATCTTTTTCACAACAACTTTTATTTTTCAAAAAGAAATTATATATTTTTATTCATACAGTATAACCCCATTTAAATAATTTGTCTTTATTGTCAAAATTATATTATTAATTACCACAAAAATCAGGACATTTTTTTTCTTCGAATATCCCATCCCCAGCACAACTTTTCAAAATGACATTGCACTTCTATATGCAGTCATCAAAATATTTGTAGATCTCAATTATTATTTTTCAATATTGTGCTGACTAGTTTCTTGTTTTCAAAGAAGATAAAAGCTTGTGTACAGCTATTTGGTCTGCCAACTGGCATGATTCCCTCTTATAAGACAAATGCAGAAAAACATGTGTAAAAATTAAGAGCCAAGGATATTTCAGGAGATTTAGAAATTCACCTATAAAACCAACATCAACAAAATATATTTTAAATGTTAACACAGTGTTATAATTTGTATTTTTTCCTCATATTCATGATTCTGTTTAGTACCAAATTATGTGATTGAGTATGTGGTGATCTTGTATGCCATCACCTATAAGTTAAGAGATAGACTTCCCATGTAATTCTTAGTGTTGTTAGTTACAGATTTTCCTAAAGTTATTTTGCATAGGCTTTAGCTTTCTTCACTGGCTAAATTCTTTATAGGACATGTGCATGCTAACAATGGGAGCACTTTGGAATTAATCTTCTTGCCCATATAAATTAATTTATAATACCTAATCCTATCTGCTTCTATATCATCAGTCCCCACAAAACATAAGGAATTGTCATCTGCTTTGTCAGCAGGTACTCTAGCATTAGCATTGTGTAAAACATGAACACCTAATTCTTTTAATGTCTCCATCCAATTTTCAACATCCATAGTATAATATTCATGATTACCTAGAAATAAAACAACTTATTTGATATATATTTTGCTCAGGCTCTATATCATTTTGTACATGCATCTGCTATTTTACATATAATACTTGTACATGTATGTTGTATGTTGTATTTATCTATTTACTACATTCTGTTATTTCCATCATGATATATTTTCTTACAAATATGTTGCATCTTGTAACAGTGTAATGCTTGAAGTGTAGAAACATATTAGAGTTTGGAATGATTTGAATGTTTTATTAATAATAGAAAAGTAACAGAAATTGACTTTATCAATGATATTCAATTTCAACACTAGACCACAGACTTTTTACCACATATGTACATGTATAATAAAATGTTGGTCATTTCCGATTTTTATGGTGTTGTTTTCTTTTGTATGAAAGGACATTGAGAGGAGTAGGTTGTTAGTGGTTGGTGTGCTCAGTTGTACATTTTTCACTTTACAGTATTTTGGGGGATTTCTGCTATCCCTTTTTAGGAAGAAAAAAATTACAAATGCATCTAATAAGAATGTGTTGGATGTCACAATAAAATTATATACGAAATGTAGCTTACAGGTAAAAACTACGATTGTTTTTTCATTGCACATCATATCAATTATGTGAATCATGCATATCATCCATACTGAAATGATTGTTATGCATACGGCTAATTTTTATGTACATTACCTGTGACATAAAATATTCCATATTTTGACTTAATATCCCTCAGTGGCTGTACTGCATCCTTTAACTTTGAAACAACACCATCAACTAAATCCCCATCAATTACAACTACATCTGAAAAACGTGAATACAAATGAAACTATTTTCATATACTGGTATTGATAAACATGTAGATACTGGTTTAATCTTTTTAAGAGATTTTATTTTTATATTGTATTTTAAAATATAATACATGTAAACCAATTTGCAATATGACTCTGTCAATAAAATGACAAGGTACATAGTACACGTTTATGCTACATACAATTATTAAGCATTTATGAACAGTAGTATACACTTTTGTAGAATAGACCTGACAATTGTAATTTACAAAAAGATGATTTCTTCAATATACATGCACATACATGTACATTGTACATGTATAATTATACAATTAACATGTATAATGTTTAGATTTTTACTTCTTTTGTACACCTCATTAAAAATGTAATAAACTGTATACCTAATAATATTATTACCTGACTGAAGACTGTTAGTTATGTCAACTGCAACTTCAAGCTGTTTCTTTCCAACAGTTGGTCCTATATGAATATCACTGAGTAATGTAATTGTAAAGCCATTCAATGAAGGTGGCAACTTTTTAATTGGAATAGTAACATTTTTAACCATTGGTGGCTGACAAATTCTATAATAGCCATAACTTGTCATTAAGAAACCATAAAACATTGCCATTATAGCTGTACTATTATTTTTCAATGGTCTCTTTTTGCAAAGTTTGATAATGAAGCCAACTGCTTTAGCTATGACCAAGAAGGTAAACATCTGAACATGTGCTCCTAAGCACAGGTAACTGACTATGGCTAGGACTGATGGTTCTGTTCTTACAAGAAAGACGTTCGATAAATAACTTCCATGGGCAAACATTGTATACAGTATAAGTATGAATTTCCAAAAAAGTCGAGGAGGCGATGTATCATGACCTTTGGTCTGAAATACAGTAGACAGATTTTTCCATAAAAAGATTGATATAACCGCAACGCCACATTGTATGATAATCACAACTTGAATTCTGAGAATTCTTCCTCTTAATTTGCTTTCTAGCGAAAGCACCCATGATTCTGCAAATATCACACTTAAAACAATAGCAACTATCGAGACGATCAAAGCACCCTTTCTTTTCATGATCATGCCGGTTTGTTTACATCGCTTACAACATTAATGATAAAACGAAAGTAGACATTATAACTATATAGTTGTGTAACACGTTTTCTAATTAAAAAACTATACTTATAATGGTATACTAATCTTGTCTTTCCTAAAATATTCTACAGATGAAATAATAGCCTGGGAATCTGAGCCAATATACAGAAACTAAGACAATAATCATGATCTTAAGCGGTAATGTAGTTTACCTAATTACCAGTAAATATTTATACATTAGATAGGATAGCAATGAACGCTTTTAAAAGGAGTAAAATTTATTTTCAAGCATTCTCCAAATTCGTAAACGCAGTCAGCCAATACTAACAAAAATATATTACATATGTAATGATTTTTTTTTATTACAGAAGCCTGATTTAAATCATAATTTATATCGTTAAATGTTAAAAAAAAAATTTTTAGTCTAAGCAAAAATTAGAATTTGTAAAAAGAAATGAGAATTAAATATTGAGCATCCATCATATCAAAACATGTAGTTAAAATAATTTCTAAAAATCAGTCAGTCTTATACTACCTGTATGCATAAGAATAAGATATCAGATTTTTTTTAACTGAATGTAAAATTAATTTAAATTGTGTTAAAAATTCATAACTTGAACTATACCATTCCTTGATATATTGTATACCTACGGTTCGAACATCAACCTATGGCCAGTAAGAACTCGTTTAAATATACAGCTGCTGTTTTATGAAATGGTCTTCCTGATGGTTTTAGAAAAAAAAGTTCACACGCTGAAAGGTTTCGCCTTCTTTCAAGTTCTAACCATTGATAATAGATATTATGTTGATAGTCCTAAATAGAAGGCTTTACTACAACTATTACATAAACTTAACATGATTCAAGAACATATTTAAAGATCAGATAAACCAAACGAGAAATACATGTACACTTTACACTCATTCAATACACTAAATATATTTGACCTATTGCTTAATTATAGTTTCTAAGAAACTGAGACTTAACCAAGGAAACTAAACATTGACCAATGGACCATGAAAATGAGGTCAAGGTCAGATAAACCATGCCAGACAGACATGTGTAAAGCTTACAAATTACAATCCTTCCATACAACAAATATTGTTGACCTATTGCTTATATTAAGATAAACAGACAAAACACATAAACTTAACACTTAGCAATGAACCGTGAAATGAGTTCAATGTCAATTAAAATCTGCGAGACTGACATGTACATCATAAGATATTTCCATACACCAAATATAGTTGACCTATTGCATTGTATTAGAAAAAAGACAAAGACTAAAAAACTGAACTTTGACCACTGAACCATGGAAGTGAGATAAAGGTCAGATGACACCTGTCAGTTGGACAAATACACCTTACAATCATTCCATACATCAAATATACTAGACCTATTGCCTAAAGTATCTGAGATATGGCGTGACTTGACCACCAAGACGTAACCTTGTTCACTAATCCATGAAATGAGGTCACGAGGTCATGTGAAAACTGTGTGACAGGCATGAGGACCTTGCAAGGTACGCACATACCAAATATAGTTATCATATTACTCATAATAAGAGAGAAATTAACATTAAAAATATCTTAACATTTTTTCAAGTAGTTACTGAACAATGAGGGCCCTCATGGGGTTTTTGATTATGTGATTACTTGGCCGTTTTTTTTAATGATTATTTGATTATTAAGCCAAATATTTCATGATTATTTGATTACCTAGGACTGTATTTTTAGTTTATGATTATTTGATTACTAAAGATAAGCAAATATTTAATGATTATGTGATTATATTGGCAAAAAAATGGTGATTATGTGATTACTAGGACCCCCCATGAGGGGCCTCAACAATGACAAGGAGGCCAAGAACAATGGTCATGTGACAGACGGAAACTTCGTAACATAAGGCATCTATATACAAAGAATAAAGCACCCAGGCCTTCTACCTTCTAAATTATAAAGCTTTTAAAAAGTAAGCTAAAGATGCCGCCGCCGCCGCCGGACCAATTCCCCTATTTCGAGCTTTCTGCGATAAAAGTCGCAGGCTCGACAAACAACATACTAATTTCAGTCAGTTTTTAAATGTTTTGAACTTGAGTCATGGCATAGATATGACTGTAAGTGCACAGTTTGTGCAGATTATTAATTTATAAATTATGGTAAACAAAATTACCAATTATAGTGTATATGTTATTTATTAATATATTTTACGCTATGCAATTTGCCAGCTTTCTAATGATGGTAAGTTTACATTTTTATATGCTTATATTAGCTTTAATGTCTGGATTTTCATGATTATAATCTGCTAATTACCACCATGTTTATAGTGCTTCATTTTGTGTGATGTACTTATTTCATGTGTTTTATGAGTTGTATTATTATGTTTTGAGTATGTCGGTTAAAAGCTTTTTTAGAGCGTATGTTATGTCTATATGTTTGTACACTATGCCGACTCTTAATAAACTTCGGCGGCTTATTTATATCTATATTTAAAAAATTTAAATGTTCATTTTCTATATGTTTCCGCCTTCAGCTCATAATCGAAGATCTTTGTTTTTCCTAAACTCATGAATGCGCCATTCCATCCAAAGCTTCGCATAGTTGATGTATCGATACTGAGTGAACACAGAAGGGGTGCAGTTTTACGTCACTTGACCCATGATGGAAGTATTATATTGTCAAGATGATAATTCCATACTTTACTCAAATAGGAAATTGTCCCTAAGTGACTGTTTTTTTCAGATTGGAAAAATAAGATCAAGGTGTGGTCGACTCGTGAATCATAATTCTAAGCTGGAAAGCGTAATACGAGCTAAATATTTAAAAAGAATAATTAAATTTAAATTTTGTGCCATACGTCATCGCTATATACCTATATAACATAGGTAACAACATGCTGTTGAAGAATAATTCTTTGTATTACTAAACAAAGTTACATATTTAAACTTATAGAATTTTTAATATTTTATAAAAAATGCGCATTTTTAAACATTATCTAAAACTAGATATATTTTTAATGCGGTGACCCTGCAAATAGGGTGGACTTCCGGAGAAGAAGAATATGTGCATTTATTCAAGGATTTGTATAGTACAAATCCTTGATTTATCGATATCGCAGAACGCATACATAATTTCGTTTGTGGTCCGTGTAAATATATGGGCGTACTACACCATAAGGTTATTTTATGATTTTAGTGTGGTGGTCAGACATATTTCGGATATTCCTACTGTATGAATAATAACCGAGAGGTTCGAAAATAAGGAAATTATAAATACCCACTGCTTATGTTATTTTTAGATTAGTTAACTGCAGCTTATGTATAAAGTTGCAGTGCATGGTGAACTTCTCACAAAGCTTTTACCAAAAACAAAAACGTGTTGTTCATTTGAGGAGTTGTGATGAAGAACACATAAAGTTATGAGGAACCGAGTAAACCGGGTGGTCAATGGTGAAAATGGACCGTCACCGTTAAACGAAAACAATGAGTTGAACGACAAGGACAAGTTCGTATCTAAAACACCGCGTAAGCTTTTTGCAGATTTGCATAGACACGCCATCAAGCTTGGACTAAAACCTCAAGACTTCCAACAACTAAGTAGTGTAAACGAAATTCAGAAATCTATAAACCGTGTAAACTTTTGCAGACTTTTTATAACGATTGCACGTATAGTTTTTGTCGCTATAATATTTATTTTTGTGACAGAATGGCCATTATCGAACACCCATGTAATAGTGTGGTGGTTTCAATGGTACAAATCTAATCCATTGAAGGAACCATGTGTTGTTTATGTACCAGAGAGCGTTACGGAAAATATAAAACCACCGTTAAACTGCGATTTTTGCAGGAACCTTCACCATGTGGATCATATTAATAATATCAGTATCAAAGATTTTGAAAGTCAGTATGCATATAGTGGAATACCTATTGTCATTAGTGATGGCACTAAAAATTGGACGGCATCAGAATTTTTCAGTTATAACTTTATGAAAGAAGTCTTTAGTCCTGGAAGTGAAGCACTAGACAAAGTGGAAAAAGATTGCCAGTTTTTTCCGTACAAAACGGATTTTAGTTCTCTTGGAAATGTGTTTGAAATGAGCGAGGAAAGAGCTTTCATGAAAGGCGAGGCAAAGCCATGGTATATTGGATGGTTAGTATATTTTATTAACTTGGTTATAATTAAGTCATCAAATTTTGGGTATTATAAAATGAATAAAAGTAAAATCACAAAAAAACGAACTCCGAGAAAAATTCAAACTGGAAGTCCTTAATTATCAAATGGCAAAATCAAATACTCAAACACATCAAACGAACTGATATTTTTTAGTTGGATAA
The DNA here is from genome assembly GCF_965363235.1 of Mytilus galloprovincialis. NCBI lineage: Eukaryota > Metazoa > Mollusca > Bivalvia > Mytilida > Mytilidae > Mytilus > Mytilus galloprovincialis. Next base: position 4,131,011 of record NC_134843.1, on the reverse strand, counting down.
GTAAAAACTCGATCATCTAAAGTATATCACAAAACAATACGGTTTATTTGTTGACAAACAAGCAGATATTCAGAGAAAGGTTGATACACTGTGTAATAGGAAATAGTCACCAGTTGTCCCTATCAAGATTTTTCATCAAAAGGTGGTCAAAGAATAGGCGGAAGTTCAATGTGTATGAAGAGAAAAATGTCCCTAGTAGGAAGAACTGCAAACCAATTTAACTGTTTATTTTGTGTTTGACAATTCAGGGAAGGCGATTTAGAAATCACACTACAGTGAGGTGAGGAGAAAGTGGACAAAACAAGGTTGATAGGGAGAAGACCAAGAAATCCCCTCCATAATCTCATAAATAAAGTAGTATACCGCTGTTCAAAACTCGTAAATCTATGGGCAAAAAACAAAATTGGGGTAACAAACTAAAACTGAGGGAAACGCATTAAATATAAGAGGAGAACAACAAGACCTTTAAGAGACTCGATCGGGTCTAATTTGTGGATCATTTTACAAACGTCAGAAATATTCGATCTGCTTCTTGGTAATAAAAACTCATCATAGATCCAGGACTATAGTTGAACTGCCAATTTATCTATCACATTAATTTACTATCGCAATTGTCAATTTTGCAATGTAGTTTGGGTTTGTAGCATTTCTATACTTAACTATGATTGGCTTTACTTCACATCAAAGTAAATCCAAGTTTCAAGAAAAATATAATGATATTCTATTCCATCAAAGTCCGTCGAAAGTTTTTAGAAATAAAGGCAGTATACCGCTGTTCGAAAGACATAAATCGATTGAGAAAAAAACAAATCCGGGTTACAAATTAAAAGTGAGATAAACACATCAACTATATGAGGAAAACAAAGAAACAACAGAAACACTGAAGTGCAACAAAAAAAAGTTTGATCAAGTTTACTTGGTCAAAGAAAACTTTGATAGTGACAACTGGTCCTTAATAATGAAAACGTATGCTACATAGATACATGTACCAGCGTCAAATACTCATCCTTCTGTATTTACTTTCAAGTGCGCTCGACAGTAAAAGTTTGGGGGACCAAACAGTGTAGGTTTGGAGCATCAAAAACAAAAACGTGCTACAATAGGTCGGACTTTCCAAAAAATGTTAACTTGTAACCTCCGATTTCGTACAGTTTCATAAATTATGAACGGATAATAATCAAAATAGCCAATGTCACATATAAAAACACAACACACATACCTTTATATTAAATGCTGCCAGACCACTGTACAGTTATAAACCAAAAATGTACAACAATAGCATGCCGTTGTAAAGGAGAAATAGAACAGGCCTTCCTAGTAGTCCCTAGTAGGTAGTCTTGAAATCAAATTTGAAAGGGACATTTAAACATGGACGTGCTGAAATTTCCAAAGAACTGTGTAATCAACAAGAAATAACAAGGAATTTACATTGTTTCAGGAGCAACTGCGATAATTCAGCAGCAAATATATTGAGACAACATTATACTAGACCATACTTTTTACCAGAGTTTTCAGAATCTAGCAAAACTGACTGGATATTTATGGGTAGTCCAGGCTATGGGGCTCATTTGCACGTAAGTAAATGGCTTTAATATTAGTGATCTTTTCAATTTTTTTGTGTAACGTTCATGTACTTTGCATATCTATAATACTAAAATAACGAGGTCCAATGTGTCAGCCGTCATGGGGTAAAAACGACAAATTAAAGATTTCAACTTTATATATAGCTAATATAGGACAATAGTGTAGATTAAAAATTACACCACTCCAGACCCTTTTGTTTTCTACATAGTAAATGTTGCCAACAATAAACAGGTTCCGGGTCGAATCCGATACCGATACCAATAGCATGTTCACCTGTTACCTATTATCTTATCTGTACGTTCCGCATCTGACAGGCGCACCACCAAACGGTGTATTTATGAGTTTGCTATATACACGGGTCATAATCACAGGGTTGACACTACTAAATTCAATCATTGTCAAATTTTTCCCTATTGTAGTATTTTAATCTGTTAGACTTTCTAAGATAACTATACAAATACTAAAAATCTGGACTTCACTATACAAATACTAAAAATCTGGATTTAAAATAAGGCGTATAGGTACAGTTTTCAATTTGTTAGCGGGCATAACGTACAACAGCGAATCAAAGAATTCAACTGTATTTATAACTTATATAGGACAATGCTGTTGATTAAAAAATACTCCATTCCAGACCTTTTGTTTTCCAAAGAATTAATATTACCAATAATTGATAAGTTCCAAGTCGACGGGATCACACAGAAAAGGTTTGAAAGCAGAGAAAACTGTGTATCTTATAATCGGCATGACTTCATCAAATGATATTACCAATACTAAAATAAAGCTTATGTATAGTAATATACTTTAATTCAGTCACGGACCAGCGATATCACGGGTGTGTTCTAGTATATATATATATAAGTTTAAGAAGGTCATTTACGGATACATCTCCTTAAAGAAGAGGAATATAATACTGTGAAAAATTGATTAAAATTCAAATTGTTTGACTGTATGAACGTCTAGTTATTTAAGATCATTTAAGTAACGGCTACATTGTGAGATTTACTTCTGATCAGAGTCCATCGATAACATATGGTAATGAGGAACACGATTTGATTTCTTTAGTCGTGGACTCGTGTGCACTTTCAATGGGCTGTTTTTATACTCGGAAACATTTATTATGCAAAGAAAATTTTGCCATAACAACCAATTATATAATGCTTTTTACTACTGAACAGTCTTTGATAAGACGGTAGATCAAGTTACGTGTATATTTTTTCTCCTTGTATGCCTTTTACAATTTGATTTTTGGCATCCATTTTGAATTACTTTACCAGCCAAGATGTTGTTTCTTTTTTCCAGATTGACCATGTAGATTTACCTTCATGGCAGGCTCAGATAACTGGTAGAAAAAGGTGGATTTTACAGCCTCCACGGGACTGCTATTTTCAATGTCCGCGACAGTTAGAAGTTATTGTAAATCAAGGAGAAATAAGTATGACATTGCCAAATATCCTCTTTTAAACAAATCATTTTTTTCGTAAAATATTTATTTCCTCTGATATTATCACTGATCTCGCGTAACCTCTTCCGTTCCATCTTCAGAGTTAAGCAGATAATGAAAATGTATCGACTGCATTTCTTTTTATCTGTCATCATCGTTCAGGTATTAAAAAAAAACCTCGTCAAATAAGTTTTAATATATCAGTGAGGCTTATAATAAACTCATCATAGATACCATAGATACCAGGATTGATAATTTATATTTGCGCCAGAAGTGCATTTCGTCTACATAAGACTTATCAGTGCCGCTCGAATAAAAAATTACCATATCAATGATGATTCATCATGTCAACACAGACGTGCTGACTACTGGGCTGGTGATACCCGTAGGGAATAGAAAACCACCAGGAGTGGCATCGATCAAATAATATTTGCCAGACGCGAGTTTTGTTCACAGATTCACCACTGACACAATTGTAATTGTAAACATCCCGAAACGGGCCTAGAAAAGAACTTTTGCGTCTCATTGCTATGGACGGTGCATGTACCATTCATGTAGGATTTAGAAAAGTTATGATAATTTTTTTAATGTCAAACCCAGTTTACTTTAGGCAGCAACCATTTGATTTTCTGGGGGGGGGGGGGTCTATGTTGTTTTTTTCGGGACAAATTTTTTTTTTTCGCCTGCGGCGAAAAACAATCTATTTTTTTTCGCAACAAGTCGAAAACAATTTTTTTATTTCAATTTTAGCATTATATATAGTGGCAGCTGAAGGTGAAACAAACAATTTTTTTTTTCTCAGAATCAAAAACAAATTATTTTTTTCTCCAAAAACTGGAAACAAACTTTTTTTCCAAAAAAAACCATAGCCCCCCCCCCCCCGAAAATCAAATGGTTGCTGCCTTAGAATTGACTATATCGACTATCACTTATGTTTGTAATCACGGAAATTTCAATACCCATGTTAGTTACTTTACTAAGTAGAAGGTAAAATCACAAAAAAATACCGAACTCCGAGGAAAATTTAAAACGGAAAGTCCCTAATAGAATGCATAGTTCTTTATTTCTACAAAGCATCCAAATTAAACTTGTTTGATAATTAGACTTCAAATATTTAGTATAAGTGTTTTTGCATCTATGTTATTTTCGCGAAACATGTGTTGGATTTTGATTGGTTTTTCATGCTTATTCTTTAAAAAAAACAGTACGTTCTTTATAATTATTAATATGGGAATCAATTTATTTTGGGGATCAGATTGTTATTGTAAATCAAGGAGAAATAAGTATGACATTGCTAGATATCACCTTATTAACTCATTGCTTTTTCATTAAAATATTAATGTCCTTTGCTGTTGTCATTTATCTCGCTTATAATTTTCCATTCCATCGACCAGTTAACTGCCCATTATTATTTTCAATGCATAAAAAAATGACTTATCAGAGTTCAACAGACAATGAATTAAAGATGTATCAACTGTAGTTCCTCTTTATTTTATCCTTATAGTGAAGATTTTTAAGAAATAATTCATGGAAGCCATCTTCCATGAATTATTTCGATTCTATTAAATAGGACAAATACGTTCATTAAAAAACTGAAGCGAGGGTGGGTATGCTGTGTATGTGGCTGTTCTTTTTTACTCCCTGTTAGATAAAGCTCAAATATCTTTATAAATATGTAACTTGCGTAGGTTATTTCGAGAATAACTGCTAGAAAAAACTTTTTAATTCTTTAAGTTCTCAAACCCAACATTTGTCATTTTTAATTTACATGTTTATCTCGTAAGCTTCCGTCAAATCAAAAGTTGACATTTTGTAACTAAGGAGCCGCCATGTTGACTTGCTGAAATGGGTAAATATGCGAATAATGCAATAGAATAGAAAATAAAACAAAACCTACCTCAAAAAATCAGTTTTAATACAATATCATACGAATTCCGAGGGTTCACGTAACAGAAAACTTTCAAGTTTAGCGGTTTCATTTGTATGACGTCATGTTTTGACGACTTAAATGCGCCAAAAAAGTTATTTTGTCTTTTTTAATTGCACTTTTTTAACAATAAAATCGGCAAAGGATATGCAAATAGGTTTCAATACATGTAGATTTACGTGGGAAGTATATTTTGACAGCCATTATTATGCATATCTCTGAGTCTGCGCTAAGAATATTTTATCGAGAATTTTATCACAGTGTTATTTACAAAGCTAAAGAAGCACGTCATATTAGAATCAGAACTAAAATAAATTTAATATATCAGGCTTGTGCCAGACGCGTATTTCGTTTGCAGACTCATCACTGACGCAAATGTAAAAAGAATTATAGAGTGTTACATATTTATATAGTTTAGAACCTCTCCAACTGGGACAAGACCCTACGGAAGGTGCGTGTAACACTCATGTTGATTTCAGAAAAGATATGATGCAATATATTTTTTAAGGTCAAAACCCACTTTAACTCTGGTAAAATTCTTATCATGGAAATTGCATTGCCCATGACAGTTCCTTTATTTAGTAATTTATATCTATAAAGCATCCAAAAATTGTTTAATTGTTGAATATTCAGGCTTCTAATATTTAGTATTTAACAAACAATGTTTTTCATCTATGAAATTTCGAAAGAAGTGATGCATTTTCATTTATTGTTTTGCGTATTCTAAATGGAAACAATACGTTCTTTATGATTATTTTATATTATACTACTACAATAACTGGAATCAAATTATTTTTGGGATCGAATTTGTTGATGGGTTTTCTAATTTCCATGGTCTTATTTAATTTTTCACCGTTATCAACATTCTGGTAATGATGTATAGAAGCAATTTAATATAATTGTAATGAAAATTTACAATTGATTAAACACAAACATAAGAATACCGTTATCTTTATGGTATAATGAATACATATAATTGGATTTATAAAGAATAATGAGAAGTTGATCAGAGGAAAATAACCTCATTTCTGTCAGTAGAAACTATGACTAATGTCTTATTATAATTTCAGTTGTTTTAGATACAAACAAGTGGTACCACTCTACACTAAATATAGGAGAAACTATCAGTATAACAATCGGATCAGAATATGACTAGAAACAATCATATTGTTAACTACAGCATGTTTTTACAGATACATTCCTTTACGTGAATTTTAGCAAAAGTTGTTCCTGCAGGACGATTGCTAGGTCAGCAAGAGACACGTTGAACAGATATACTGTATTTTGTTTAATTTTGATGATAATAATTTACCGGCCAATGAGCTACATTGCAGCCAAATTCTCACTAGTATGTTCCAATATGTCTGAACAGGCCATAAAGAGAGGTTTCTGTTATATACGATCACCTATACCTTCTTTTTTTTATCCAATTAAGGTATGGTACTGTAGCAACTGTCATTCGGACGAATGAGTTTATCAACAAATCCTTGTAAAACTTTATGACAATGCTTATTACATAAGTATAACAGTATTGCGTTGGAGCTTTTGGTCATTCTATTTTTTTGAAAAGACCAGAACAGTGGGGCAGAACAATTCTTAATAAATTATATATATTTAGGTGATTTGCTTTCCCTCAATATTGCAGTTCTTAAACTTCTTATACAAATGAACCTGTATTAATGGAAATTATGTGGAAGCTATCAAGGTAACGTTTGAAAGCTAGAGAACAACTAACATCACCATGTCAAAAACAAAAAGACGACGAATAGACAAACAAACAAAAATCCGTAAACTCAAACTAAACACCGAGAAACATGAGCCCACCAAAATCTGGGGGTAATCATAGCCCGAAATGTTAATTTTTCTTATATATTTGGTAGACAAGTTCCCTACGCCGTATTTCTATTCATATAATACCAAAAACTGAATCTTTTATAAATGTTTCTGTAGACGATTAACTTTGTGAAAATGAATAAGACTATATCGTTGTAATTTAGTTTCATAGGTAACATATGAGTATCTGACAAACTCCGATAATTTATATTATTAAAATGAAAAATTTACTCAGGATGTGTACTCTTTATTCGATAGACAGTTTGTTTGTTTATGATTTACTTATAATACCAGTCCTTTTTAGCATTCCATTGTCACAAATAACGCATACTTTATAGTACTTCATATTTATATTATGGTCGTCTTCAAAGAACTGATATAAAGGTATGTTTAATACAAGGAAGATTTGTAAAACATGGATTTATATTCATGGAAATTAAGTTTCAGTTTTCCATAATGTAATGTATTAGCGGTTTAAGTAGTGAATGAAATGATAAAAAAATAAGAATGTTTTTTTTTAAACTTTGCTGTCATTTGTTTGCTTTACTTTCTAATATTTATGTATTTTATCTAGATCGACTTGAGTACTGTGATTTTATCATTTTTTTTTTATATATTATTTATCAATAAGTATAACGAATCCAAAGCATCGATTTTTTTTTTATAATTATATTTTTCGACTGTATGAAGTATGTTTATTTAAGCAATATATGTGTAGATTTTTTCCAAATAAAAAAAATTAAAAAAAATATTTGATATTTATGACGTTCAATATTGAAGTTATTTTTCATTGAAATTAATTAAGATATATATCTTCTTTTTTTTTTTTTTTTTTTATCTTAAACATAATAAAACACCTCTTAAAACACAAGTATTCTGATGAAAATTGCTATTATTGAAGCACAGGCCAGAGAAAACATCAAAATGACCGAAAGACCACTCTTAAAAAGAGCAGCATATCTAAATATTGCAATTGTGGTTAAAGTTCTTACCATGTTTCAAAAGGCTTCTGCTATCAAATACGATCGATCCTCTTAAACTGAGGAAAAACAATATTTATCAATGTATGGCTATGCTTTTTATCAAATATGTTCAACAACAGCTCAGTATTCAGTGCTTCGGTACTGACACGATTTAACAAACTTTACTAAAATTGTCTGTTTATAAATTTTGAAATTATTATAAAACTTAGGCTTCAACTCCCTCAGGCAAAGTTGGCTTTAGATGAATTTGGCTATTTTTTTTTAGGTATTTTTGACATAAAGCTCGTCAACGATTTTCGGTACTTATACATCTTCGGATTTCAAATGTTTGGCTTTGAGCGTTCCTGATGAAGGTAAATCCAGAAAAGCGCTTCGGACGCAATACATTATAAAACGTGTTGTTGTTTTCCATTTTTTTCAACAAAATGATTCTGACATGGATTGTGTGAAAAAAAAAAGAAATACAAATTTATACAGAATATGATGATACTTTATTGCATGTATTATAAAACTTTTTTTCCAATTCAGCAATATGCATAACCTGTGTATTTCAATAATCAGGCATGTTATAAATATAACATAATTGATTGTTATATTCTTGGTTTGAACAAAATGTATTCAAAATAAATCAAACAACTAAGGATAATAAGCATTAACAATTACGATTCAGAAACCAGTAACACTACACTGCCAGTTATCTATTTAAATAAGAATATGTGGTATGATTTCTAATAAAACAACTCTCCACCACAGACCTAATGACTTTGAAGTTAACAAATATATTGGCCATTCAGGCATTCAACAATTAGTTAATGTCATACCGTTTAATGTCTTTAGCAAATAATACAAGTCTAAATACCATTCTCACATCGAATTATAAGTGGTATCAAGTAATCAAGCAGTATTGAAGCAACACCTAATAAAACAGTGGCATTTTATAAACATTCTTTCACAACTATTGTAATTTTTAATATATTTCCTTGGTAAAATACAGTATGCAATCAGACACATTTCATGGACCAAAAACAAAGCATGTCTGCATCTGTTAATACACACACTTACACACACACAGACACATACTAAATGTGTTAAAATACAATAGGCGACCATTAAAAATCAAGATTTAAAAAAATCAGCTATATACAGAACTAAATTGAAAAGTGCAAAAATAGTGTGTACCCTATCATATAACACAGAACTGTGTAATAAATAAGAATAGATAATTGTTTGTTGATTTTTTGTGAATAAGGCTTGATTATCAATTTTAGTAAAATGCATTGGAATGTAAGACAACTGAAATAAGCAATTGAAATATTGGCACGAAAAAAAAAAAACAGTTATAGCATACGTCTGATTAACAATAATTCGTATAAAGTATTATACTCTGGACGGTCGCAAATAAGTGGAAAAAAGCCTCATTAATTCAATGGTATTTTTCAAATTAAATTCATCTGTTGAATAATAACTTTAAAAAAGAATAAAAACATTCAGTTCAATCATGTATTTGTCCATAACACTGCATTTCACATACATGATATTTAACAGTATTAACAGTTAAAAACATATGGATACAGGCACCAGTAAGCATATTTACATTCAGCAACAATAACAAAATATACAGATGACATGCTAAAAGGATTAACTGTAATTTTGAATTACAAATGAGTGAGTTCAAAAAAAATAATCTTAAACACTTACAAAAATACATTTGATTTCTCATGTACAATACACACAAAAAAATGTGTACTTGATCATTTCTGATATATGTATAAATGGCCATCAGAACTTTTAGTTTTTGGAAATATAATGCAATCTTTTAATTTCTTTTTGGATCATGCATTCATCATGAATTGTTTAAACAGTATGTAACAACCCTTAGAAACCTTCGAAAAAGGGCAAAAGTGCACTCAAATTCTACTTAAATCTACAGGTACCATATAAAACAAGTCAGCAGTAAATATTTTAAAAACAACTAAAAACAGCACTAATAATAAGTACAGAAACAACTAATAATAAGTACAGAAACAACTAAAAACAGCACTAATAATAAGTACAGATAGAAAATAAATCAGTGGTTAATATATATGCATAGAAAGTTCACATACAATAAGAATAGTATTGTTTATCTTTTGTTTCAAAACACAATATATTATGTTCATGCTAATTTGTATATATACTTTACAGCAGGCACTGAGTTTTCAATTTATTTATATGCATGTTAATTAATCGTATTCCTACAAATCTTTTTCACCATTATTTCTACTGAATGATTTATATGAATATATTTACATATAAAGCTTGCACAAAAAGTAAAATTACAAAAATACTGAACTCCGAGGAAAATTCAAAACCGGAAGTCGCTAATAAAAAATTAAAGGGTTTTGCATATGATGGCAACTGAGTTTTTAAATGAAGAGAGATATATGACTTTTCTTAGTAATAATAAATAAATTATTGTAAATATTTCCCCCTTTTTAACAACTCATTCTCTCTCCATCAACTGCTTACTCCAACTCAACATTTTTACTTTTACAAGCTAAGCAAATCAATTAAAGACAATTACTCCAAGCCTAAAGACATTTAATAAATTTCAGTAATTACACATTCATATTCACGTTTACTTTCATTTAGTATAATAAATCCATTTGAGGTAAAAAAAAAAATAAAAAAAATAGGAACACACACAAAGACCGCATTACCATTAACAACTTAACCAATTTTCTGTACTTTTAGGGCCGCAAATTCAGATTTACCAATGTTATAATACATCTTCATTCCTATGTCACTGCCTCGGTAGCTATGACGGTGCTTCTCGTTATACAGATACAATTTGCACACCAAATTTCAGGTATTTTAGAAGGCGCCAATATATAGGTTCGAACCCATTTTACCATGTGTTATTCATTGTTTTGACTGGGTATATTTGAATTCGTATCTTCGTGGCTTTTGTGCTATCATTATTTTTGGTAATTAATAATATCCATTTTATTAATATTCATTTTACTTTTTGTATGTACAACTCATTGTTCCTAGCCCTTATGTTATAGTTGACACATATTATGTGTCCTTGCCCGTTTCATTCTACTTTGTTCTCTCTGGGTGTACATTTTCAATTATAAGATGGGAGTTAAAAAAAATCTTTATTGATACCCTATTTCCTTCTGTGTTTTATGAAATAAATAGACTATAATATTTTGGGACAAATATTAAAAAAGTTTTAAAGTTAAATATGACGTATTTAATCTTGAATATCCAATGCAAAGATTTAGAGTCAAAAGTGTCGATATTTAACTCCAATCTGTTGTAGCTGCTTTTTGACTTCAGATAGATTTCCGACCTTCTTTGTATGGTCATCAGACTTAACGAAAATTTGTCAAGCTGGCTTTAAGCATGTTAATGGTTAGTGGTGAACGTACATGACACTTATGATAAGCTTCGAAAATGCGTTCGGTAGTTGACCCCATTATCTAGGAAACTCTTATATTACAAAGTGAACATTGTCTAATGTATATTTACCCCATATTTTATTTTTATATTTTTATGTACTGTAGAGGATTATAATACATTATATAAATGATGCACTTGAGTAACTAGAAACTTTATCGCTCACCTTGTATTTAAAATTGGTTAACATGGTTATTGTGGGGCAAAGACTCCTCTAGAACCGAACTGATGAGTTCGGCAGTATTGACTTTTTGCTGGTAATTTTTAGCTTTTTACAGCATCTAACTATCTTCTTTAGTTTCAACAACAATTCAACAAATTGGATCAAGTCGTCGACATTCAAACGAGATAACTTCTGTTAGGAGTATTTTGATGGTTTTGTCCTGGAGACCAATTTGCTGTCTTTAGTCGCTCTTTACAATATTTTTCTAAATACATGTAATAGCAAAAAAATCGCTCATCGAACTTATTTGTTGTTCTGAAAGAAATACCCCATGGATGACAGGGATAATGTTCGGTTCAAATTGGCCTAGTGGTTTCAGAATTGTTTTTGTAACAGTTACGGACGACAGATGCTAAGTCGTGGCAAACAGCTCATACAAGCTCTTTGTGCAAGGGGAACACAGACATGTTTCAAATATTTTATCACCTTACATATTGAAAATTTACGTTAGGCTATATTCCGCCATTTCCGTACAATTAGTCAGCCTTATGTAAAAAACACAATTGAATCCTTGTATTGTAAAATATGAAATCAATTCAACCATTTTACAATTTTCGTATAAAAAAAACTTATCAGTAAAACTTAACAATATATTCATTATCTTTCTTTCTATCTTGTAAGATTCCATTTCTTTAGGGAGGACATCTACATATCCATAGCTACAAAAGTTAAATATATTCATAAATATCTTAATGCAAATACTATATATTTTTTATGATATTTGAGGCTAGATTGTTGACACAGTATTTGAAAAATGACCAATAACCTTTATATTCTTATTTCCTTACTACCGACACACATGTTGTTCAAATTAGTTGGCACAAAAACTAACTGCTATTTGAAATTTTAAAGTGAACATTATATTAACAGAAATTGAAACTCTACATAATATAATCTAATGAAAACAACACATAATACACTTCGTGGGCCCAGATCGAATTTTTGGATTTACCGTCATCAGAAAAACTCAAAGCCATGCACGACAGAGAAACAGTTGACGATGAGAGTACATGAAAGCCAAACATAATTTAGTCAATACTTTCAGATATTTCAATAGACATATAATTAAAACAAGGATGCACGTGTTGTCGTAGTAAGCATACTCCTACTCGTAAGTCAAAGTATAAGGAACTAGGTGTCCAACGAATCAAACTAATTTGCAGCCAATCAATATTGAGCTACTAACCAAAATGGAAGTCATTCTATTCAGTCGTCTATAAGATTGTTGGTTCGTTGATTAGTTGTTTGGAAGGAAAATTGACGATCCTATAGTCAATTTAGATTAGAGTCGAACACACCAGCCACGTGCGAGATTCGAACTCACAACCTGAGTGTTGACATGCTAGTGATACGATACTTGGACTACTTAGACCCTTGGTCATCAAGGTCCCGTAGTATAGGACAAATGTATAACGACATTTAAGTTCATTCAACATATTGACAAATTATCGGTAAACAGAAAATAAATGGATTTGACAATTTTTTTCATGCTATAAGACTTGGAAATATTGATCATTTTAAAGTATGTGTGATGCTGTCCGAGTTTAAGAGACGAAATTTATGTTATGGTAATTTTTCTTTCTCTTATCGACATTAACTGTTTGCCCATGATTGATAATATAAAAAAGTACATAAATTACAGGTCCAATGTGTTCAGTTCGCCCCTTTTTCCTTCAGAAGAAAAAAACCCGGAAAAATAAATAAATAAAATTAGACAACTTACATTGATGACCAGTTCTGTGTTGTCTTGCTCCTGTTATAAAATTAAATAAAAACCATATTTTATACATATATAATACAGCATAATTATTTAGTGAAATCACTAATAATCTCGATTTCTATGGTACACTCTCAGAGAAGTCTTATATTTATAATGAGTCGTGGTTTCGTATATGTAGTAAGTAGGAAGTGTTATAATACTTAATATCTTTAGTGAAGTTGAATTTAATTACTTTTTTTTAATTCAATAATTATTTTACCTTAGATTGTCGTTTAATGTTTTGGTTGTTGACAACATGTGTTTATGTGGGTAGAAGTAACGGTGTAGAAAAACATGTGTTTATGTGGGTAGAAGTAACGGTGTTACTGTAGAAAAACATTTAAGTTTGTATATTTCATGCTTGTTCTGTTGATTTCATCTACTTGATGAATTTCCCTCGATTTTGGTTTGTGACCCAAATTTGTTTCTGCTTAATCGATAAGTGACTATTGAACAACGGTATTCTACTATTTCCTTCATTTATATTATTGGGGACGTAAGTGCGTGTTAGATAAATTGTTGAACGCGTCAAGAATTAACCAGAAGGTTTAGTTAGCTATCTTCAGAAAACGCCTGTTCCAAGTCGATATGACTATGAGCTATTTTCCAGTCTTTCTTCCTGGTTGTTGATATAGTCAAGCACTTGATTTTGTCAGTTTTAGGGACTTCAACCTTTTGAATTCATCTTGATGTTCGGTATTTTTGGTAATACATTTATAACAGAAAAATATATTTTCAATATTGAAGTATCTTTACTTGTCACAATCTAATTAAAAACCGATCTCTCATCGCTCCTGTTTCTGATATGTCGCGTGGGAGATCTAACGAAACCCGCTTTGAGGTCACATGTGAGTGACCTCGTAGGTGTGTCTTTTTCAACCAATGAAATTGAGTCTTCCACGATCTTGGAAGTTTAACGTAAGGCAAAGGGATGTAACTCATTTTATTTACGACGAAATCGTCAGTCAAAATAATTCATAAACTTTTTTTGATTGGCTTATTAATAGGTCGTCAACTCATTTGCACATCTTTATAAATTCATGACTTTTAGTTCACTCACATGTGACCTCAAAGCCGGTTTCGTTAGATCTCCCACGCGACATATCAGAAACAGGAGCGATGAGAGATCGGTTTTTAATTAGATTGTACTTGTCATTTGACAATTTACAATCTTGATCGAATATCTTATTTGTAGTTTTACATAAATTAATGATGTCCAAAATTCTAAAATTGATAGGTAATTACAATCATTGATAATCGCATACCATGGATAAAGTATGTAAAATCTAGTAAAAATAAAATGCTCCGCAGGGCGCAGCTTGATAGGACAGCAGAGGTCGAACCTTGAACAGTTGGGGCAAGTATTAACTCAACATTCAAAGGTTAAAGGTTTTAAAATTTTTAATAACTTTTTTATACTATCCAGGATTTGTACCAAACTTCGACTGAAGCTTGTTTATGATCAAAAGCTAGTATCTAGAAGGACATTTTGTTAACATTTTGTACCTATTAACCATATTTTACTTATAAATGGACTTATTTTTCTCCCAGTTTCACATACAGTCTGCAGTTAAAGTTTTTAAAACATTATTAGATACATAAACTATCAATGATTTTTACCAAACTTGGACAGGATCTTCTAACAATCAAAAGATAGTATCGAGAGGAATATTTTTATTGACCCCCCTTTTTTGTTGAGCCTGCGATTTACAGCAAAAGTAGGCGAGACACTGGGTTCCGCAGAATCCTTGCGATTTTTTTTTATTCCGCTTACGATATAGGGAGAAAATTTTCTTTGAAATTTTGTAGCGCAACAGTGTATGTTAAGTCCTCTTTGTTTACATGCCCTGGGTATGATTTTGTAAAATCTGAAATTCATAGGATCAGACTAGTGCTGTTCCTATATGAAATTCTAATTATTTAATTTTAAAAGCATGTAAAACTATAACATTATTTATATAATAGTTCTTGAAAAAGCAGGTTATTATCGTGATATATGGACTGCCCACAGGACAGTGGTATTGACTAAGATAGTGATAATGACTGAGCCGAAGGCGAGGTCATTATCGCTGTCGCAGTCAATACCACTGTCCTACGGGCAGTCCATGTATCACGATAAAAACCAGTTTTTCAAGAACTATTATGTTTATTTCATTGAGAAACTATGTTTTGGAAAATTCTCATAAATTCAAAATGCCTTAAGCGAACTCGAGTAGTTGTACGATTTCTATGGCAAAGAGTGAAGACCAGTCGTAGTAATACTGCCATTCATTTTAGTGCAATTTATCAGCATATAAATACTTAATCAAGTTCTCTTTAATTTTATAATTAACAAAAACATATGATTAACAATTCAACAACTTAAATATAATATTAAAAATAGGAACATGTTTTATAATAGGTACATGCATCTCTCTAAACAGAGAAACCACGCCCCACCGGTCATTAACAGAGAAACCATGCCCCAACGGTCATTATCAGACGGAAACCACGCCCCAGCGGTCATTATCAGACGGAAACCACGCCCCGCCGGTCGTTATCATGTAAAAGTTTGTTAACGACCGGTTTTCTGGTCCGTTTTGTTCTGTTAATGACCGATGGAATTTATTACTGAAGAATAATGAATGTCATGTGACCCCTTTTTATCCAATAAGAGAATCTTATTCTCAACCGATATGAAATAAATTACAATAATCCAGAAAGATTCTTAAAATAATGTGCAGATCTTTTGCTTTAAAGGAAAGAAACTCTTTCAAACCGTGGAGAAAAATATATTTACTTAGAGGAACTGGCTGCACATCTACATAGTATCCAACTCTTTGTCTTAGTCCTTCCAAAACCTGCTGATTATGTCGCTGTCTACAGCTAAATGTTACATGAGCCTCCATCATTCCTGAGTTTGTACTTGGCCTCATGTCTATGGTGATGTTGCCAACTGGTATTCCATGAACTGCCTCCCTAATACCTGTGCCTCCTCTTCCAAAGAATCGACCAGTATGTTCTGTTCTCAGTGATCCAATGTGAACAGATTCGCCAAGAGGACGCTGGGTGATTGGACAAATTTTATCTAACATATCTTCTCTCACATGTCCAGGGGGGAGCAATTTGGTTGATAAAATGTAAATAAGCCGGTCTGCACTTCCAGTGTTATTTCTCATAAACATGTTCATTTCACTAAGTTTTGCATGAAACTCTTTGAGTAAAGCTCTACTGCCATCAAAATTCACAGTGCTGGTATAATACTCATGAGCCTTTTGGATATTAGGTTGTGTAATGGTACTCCATGCTAAAATAATAAATGATATAAATCAAATGTATCTTTTTAATAATTGAAATTTACCAGTAAATTAAATTTGATTGGAATTGGTTCAGTAGTTTTAAAGGAGAAGTTTTTTTAAGTTAGAAAACATTATTAACACATTGTGTAAAATTGTTCTTAAAGGGCAACAACTCTTTAAGGGGTCAATTGACATTTTTGGTCATATATAGATAAAGGCAGATGTGGTGTGAGTGCCAATGAACTTATTTGCAGATCTTACTTTGCTGAACATATCTTCTGTTTACAGCTTATCTTTATTATTAATACTATTAAAGATAATAACCAAAAACTGCAAAATTTCCTTAAAATTACCAATTTAGTGGCAGCAACCCAACAATGGGTTATTAGATTCATCTGAAAATGTCAGGGCTGATATAACTTTACCTTATGAACACTTTTACCCCCATGTAAAATTTGCTCTAACTGCTTTGGTTTTTGAAATAAAAGCCAAAAACTGTATTTTACCCCTATGTTCCATTTTAGCCATGAGTGACAGCCATGTTTTATGACGAAACAGAAAAATAAAACACAAACTTTATTCTAGACATCCTAAGGATCATTCAGCTTGAGTTTGGTTGGAATTGGTTCAGTGGTTTCAGAAATAAAGAATTTTTTTAAAAGTTATAAAACATGATAAACAAATTGTGAAAATTGTCCTTGAGATATAAGCAAAAAACTGCATTTTACCCCTATGTTCTATTTTTACACATGGCGGCCGTGTTTTTTTGACGAAACAGAAAATAAAACACAAACTGTATTCTAGATGCCCAAAGGATCATTCAGCACAAGTTTGGTTGGAATTGGTTCAGTAGTTTTAGAGAAGATGTTTGTAATAGTTTACACCAGACGGACGACGACGGACGCCAAGTGATGACTAAAGCTCACAATTCCAACGGAACGGTGAGCTAAAAAGTAAACTTCTTCCAAATGTGGACAAATCAAACAATTTTCTTCAGAAAAAAAAATATATATGTACACAAGTTTTATAATGAAAACCATCCATTTAGTTATAAAAATATATGCATCATTTTTTTTTAATTTGAGGTTTCATATGACTTTAAACATTTTTATTCTTTTATGTCATACTAGTATACTAAAATGGGTTTTCTTTTATTTTGACAGAAAATCGTCAGATACGATATTTATTAATGGACACTCACACTCAAAAGTAAAAAATAAACAGGTCTACAACGCCGTGATGAAAAGAAAGAAAAAGACTAAAAAAACAATCAACAGTATGCATCTCACAACATAGAAACTAAATACTGAGCAATAAGTACTCGATCGATGTGTACCTTATACTCTTCAAATAATGTTGAAACTTCTGTATGAATAAAGAAATTTATAAGTAAAATATATCTATTCTTATGGCATTTTGATATTTTTAGGTCTTAGAACTGTGTACTTTCCTCTCATATATAAAAATTTGGGCATGTACCAACAAACCAACCCTCTTTAAAACACGTAGAATCCTTATTATTACAACGTTGGTTTGTAATTGACTAGGTTGTTTCAGAGGAAGTGGGAACATGTTTAAGGACGGTTGCAAATTGATGATAACAGTACAGGTAGGTGAATGAACTACAAAGGAAAATGTCGATTCGTCTAACTAAAATAATTAACCCGTGAACATTTCTTGAAACCAAATAATTTCATGTATATAATGGATTGGGAAATAAGGTTTTTTTTCAACTTATTAAAATCCCTTTCCACTTTGCGGGTGCGAGTGGTGCCTTGAAGCGGCATTATCCTGTTCTTTTTCGAAATCTACAAGGATTTTTTTACGTGCAAGAGATATGGCTCTCTCTTTACACGGGTCAGCCATTTATCGTCCCCTTCCGACGGATTATCATTGTTTCCTCAAGACCATACTCGCAAATGGTGTCAAGGGAGAGCCGAAAATTTCATGTATAATGTAGAACGACCGTATTGACAATCTTTATGATAAAAACAAGTACAGGTACACCATGCAAATAATATTTAATGAATAAAAGCAAACAGTCTCTTGTTGAAATTGTGTCTATAAATATATTAGGGGATTTTCAATAATAGAAAATACGTATTATGCTACACAACAAAAGACTCAGCTGTACATCAGACATTTCATTTTGAGAAATGGGCATTTTAAATGACGGGTAACATTATATCTATAAGACATACAAATTAATCAATTGTTTGCAGTAAGTTTTATTATGTTATATCCTATTACCTTGGTTGACAAATTCTGCGCATGAGCATGAGCACACTGCTTTTGTAATTCTTTTAACATCACTTTGGCAAATTAATGGATTTCGTCTTGTTGGCCCGCTGGTTTTGTTTAAAAACTCCTGAAATCTACCCCTCCACCGTCTGTCATGTTTCAAGCAAATTCCTTGAGCTCCTGTAGCCATCCCACTTGTTCACTTGCACTATCTAGGGATTTTCAGCAGTGAATCGCAAACTGCTGTCAAAACAATATAATATAATTTTTCGCTTGATTTACATGAACATAACACATAATAAAATAACGTGAAACAGATAAAGAAACATTTACAAATACATTCTACAAGGAAGTAGAATCAAACTCGACAAGGTTCAAACACCATTAAACATATCACGTGACAACACAAAGTGTAAACTAGCGGCATATTTGATTAAGCGACTTTGCATACATAATTTTTTAAATGCTAAATTTGTACTATCCAGTTTCGGGAACCTATTATAATTTGGACAAACAGGTTAAAACCTTTGGCTAGTTATCACCAACATAAAATTATAAGTTTGGATTAAACAGAGAACTCACTATAATACATTAAGTAATGGTTCATCAAGCATTGCGACCGAACCGTGAATGCAATTTAATACATGTCATAGAACTGCACAGCAGTGATAATATCCATTTCATTTATAACAGACGGAAAAGGTAAGAAAAAAGAAACAGATTTATCAAACTGGTTTATTAACTTCCTTAAACAATACCATGCACTAAGAAAATGAACAATTGAAGTATATGGCTAACACCATAATATATATACATTGTATTTGCTAATAATATAGCTTTCGGTGATCGATGTTATGCTATTCCTCGTCGGCTTTATCTAAGGTTTGTAACACAGGAAACGAAGTACGTATTTGGTAAGAAGATGATGTACTTTTGAGATAACTGATTTTTTTAAAAATGCTAAAGTAACAAAGATACCACGGTCACCAGGAGCCTTACTTTTCGAATTATGAAAAACTTTGTATTTGTTACAGACATTTTCTAAATTTAGGCATTTTGTAAAATGCCTGAAAACTTTAGGTATTTTATAAAATGCGTGCAAGATTCAGTCATTTTACATAATGAATTATTTTTCCATGCATTTTACAAAATGCCTGAAATTATTGTATAGAATTAAAAGTACTTTCCTTTTATGTATGTATTAGATGTTTGTTTTAACGATAGTGTCGTTTTTTGTTGCATCCGTTTACTAAATGTTTGGTTCTTATGACTTTATGTGTATATATATATGTTGTGTACAAGTTATCATTTTATATGAATTTGGTTAAATATACTTACCATGAAATTACATTTATATTATATAGAATATGTTTGCTTTCACAACATGTTCTCATCGCAATTAACTAGGTGATTAAAAATTACATCCATGAGATGTACTCACCTACGTCATAGTTCACCTGTGTAACATACACTAGCTTTAGTTTTAATTTTTGCGTTCAAGAGAACGCATGTTTCTCGTCGGCAAGGATTTTTAACAGTTTACTGTTGAAAATCCTTATGTTTTATAAAAGACATTATTTGTTTTCGGAATATCGGTATACGATTAATTTAATGTGAATCAGAATACAGCGCTTCTGCCAAGTTTCTGATATGCACGTTTTCGTCATTTTTACAGCTTACGAGTCTGGAAATACGACGACATAGAAAATGACCTTTGTTTAGCCGCCATTTTCAAACATTAAATCGGGTCCGAGGAAAGGCAGAATTTAGCTGTCAAAATCGGACATGTTACGTGAGTGCTACGTTTTTAAAAAGATATGGGTCGTTTTCAAAAAATGTCGAATTTTCAGTACACCCATGCTAACTTTTTTATTTCTAATGGAAATTTCAGTCGTAATGGTTTAAATGAAAGCTTGTCGGATTTGTGATTCAGAACATTAATAATAAACACACCTTACATCTATTTTGATAAGATTAAACTGCATTTAAGACCCATTTAGGGGGTATTTGTCTGCGTACAGTGTCAGAAAAACACATTTCAAATGATTTTTTTGCGATTTTCTGATCGCCTTGATATCTGCAAAAGGGACTTTTTAAGAACGTTTAATATTACTCTAACGAAAAATCGTAGCTTCATTATCATTGTATGTAACATATTATCTACAAACTAAATTGAATCTGCGTACAGGAGGTTCATGTCTTTCCTGTTACCGCTACTTAAATCAGCCGTGAAATTATTCTCCCTATGAATATTGAATCAGTCGGTGTTGATCTCAAAAGTGCAAAGTAATCTTTACATTTAAAACGCCTCTTTTCTTGAACGAAAGTGTAGAGAAAAGAAATTTCAAGACATTTAGTGAAAAAAATATAGCGTACTTTTTTTCATGTCTATGCTGTTACCACCAATTTTGATTAAATACACCAACAGTATACTTGTAAAAAGTGCAATAACGTGTTGGAAACCAAATTCACAATAGAAAAACATAATCACTTCATCAAAGGGAGTAGTTACGTCACAACAGCAATCAAAAACGAAGAAATTTGTCTATCCTGTTATGTCTATCCTGTTACTATGGTTGCTATGGTTACAGTAACAGGATAGACAATTGTAGACAAAAACGTCGTTAATTTTTTTATCTTAACATATAGGTGCAAAACGAATGAAATATTTCGTTGTTTGAAGTCATCTTAAGGTTATAACGTATTAATCTTCCCAATTAAGCATTCGCAGGTGCAATACTGATATCGGTAACAGGATAGACAAAAAGGTAACAGGATAGACTTTTATATAGTAATATATCAGAAACGTACGTTCCTGTTACCAATGAAATATAGAGAAAAGTAAACTAACTTATGAGGGATTTACTTGATGTTGGGTTTATTTGAAAGGGTGAAAAAATGCCGAACAATATAAATTGCTATCTTAGACTTGCATTACTGGTGGTAATTTTTACAACCTTTGAAAACCAATTTTTAGAGGCATTTTTCAGTACAACCTGTTAAATTGGCAAATAATCTATTATATTACAGAATGAATATATATAGAAGTTTATTCTCTTGAAAACCATCTAATTGTCTACGTAAAACAAGCTTAACATTTTATCTAAACCTTTTCTTAATAACCCAAAATTTCTTTTGAAAATGGTAACAGGATAGACAAAATAATGTACCACCGATCAAAAAATGTTTCAACATATTTTTGTATGACATCATTAAGATTGCATCTTTTAATATGTTGTTCTTAAAGTACTGTTTGTTTTGATTTGCTTATGTAGAGGGTTGTTTAAATAAGTATCTTTTAATAATTTTTTCAATTTCAAAATTCGACATTTTTTGAAAATGACCCATATATTTTTAAACGGATGTTTATTTCTTTTTTCACGCTCAGCTGACCGGATTTTTCACTGCATTAGAGCAATGCTACGAAACGGGTCGAGTGTAAAGTTTGGATAAAGTCGATTGTTTACAATTTGCAGTATGTACACGAGACTGTGTAAACACATCACTATATTAAAATCAGAATTGGTATTTTGACCAGATCTGATTGTTTTTCATGTGGAAAACGTCCGTATGGGAGCGTATACCACTATTGTCACTAGAACCTCAATTGGTTCGATTGTTTACAATTTGCAGTCTGTTACGTGTACACCTGGTACACGAGACTGTGTAAACACATAACTATTAAATCAGAATAGGTATTTTGACCAGATCTGATTATTTTAATGTGGATAACGTCCGTATGGGAGCGTATACCACTATTGTGACTAGAACCTCAATTGGTTCAATAAATTTCAATCAGAAAAGGGAATCTGCCCATTTCTGATTGTTTTATTTGGAAAACGTTCCATACAGGGAGCGTAGACCAACAGTGATACTGTTTGAACAGTTGATAAATACATCACAATCAGAATAGGGATTTTGCCCACAACTGATGATGTTTTTTTTGGTTAACCTTCCATTCAGGGAACATAAACCATATTTATTGAAAATAAAATGTGCTCAATGGATCACTATAGACTTAAAATAGAATAGGGATTTTGCCCAAGTCTATTTGATTAATGTTGACATGTTTCATACAAGAAACATAGGATTCATTCATTGGGTCTGTTTTATTCTTAATGTGAGATTGGTAGAACCCAACAGTTTATGCAATGGCTACACATTGTTTTTCCTAGAGTTAAATATTGATTCAGAATTCTGAAGTATAGAGGACTCAAATATGCTGATTTATAGAAACAAGATTATCATTAATTTAGATCTTGTAAAAAAATTAGTAAAATATTGGTAAATAAATAAATAAGATTTAAAGCATTGTGGATGCAGGATTTATTTAAAATGCTAGACATGGTCTAGGAAATTGAAGTAGTTCTCAAGATTTGAAACTATCTATTATACAGCTCTTTATATAAACCTTTTATTTAGTCAGTCTTTACGAGATGCAGAAAAAAAAGAAGAGGTTTTTTTTGGAGTAACACATGATGTACCAATATAAACATATAATATATATACATTTCAATTGGTTCTCAAATTTTAGCACCAGTGTAGAAGCAGTTAATCTAACAGCAAAATGTAGGAAAAGCAATTTATTTAAAAGACTGATTAATAGTTAGCAAATAGCTTTCAATAGTCTAAGAATAGTAAATGGAAGTAAAATATAGTATGATAATTCCATGATTATATCAAATCAAATGCGAGACATTTTCTTAATATTATACCTAAATATTAAAATGTCACTGTTTATTTTTTATTTTAGCTCATTATAAGCATAAAGTTGCAAAAATCTAGTCTGGTCAAAGTCAAGTTGTGTATTATCTATATGCAGGAAGGTTTTCCGAATGCATGTGATTTTAACCTCGGAATTGATGGTAATTATTCACTTTTCAATTTCCATATTACCAGCCAGAATAATATAAATATATAGCATAGAGTTAGTATCTTATGCAAGAATATGCTACACAAAATTGAAATGTGTTTATTTTAAACAATTACTTTGAATTTTGATTCAATTTTGTTTTGAAAGATGTGATTATTTAAATCACATTAATTTTGTTTTTGCCAAATCTGGGGACAAATGCAAAATTCTTCTGAGTGACTAAGTTAACCAAATGACTGGGTTGAAGTCACAAAATACTACCAAAAGCTGTTTGGTTGATATATATTGAATCATATCAGAATGTATAGGATTCAGATGAGGTGAACCAAGACAGAAATAAAATGAGCATTTTTGATAGTGAAACAATTTCTGAAATAACTAAGAACACTTAAGGATACTGCAAGTTAGTACAAGTGTTTTCCATATTGCCAAACAAGTGTTTTTCTTTAAATACAACTATAGAACTATATTTGACAAGTTGCATTTTAGTATTTCTGATAGCGAAATAATTTCTGAAATTAATATAAACAATTATCAAGAGCAACATACAAGAGTTGTTCATTATGTCAAATTTTTGTTTTCTTTAAATTTGGAACTGTACATGGCAAGATATTCTAGAAAGTTAACCGTTGTCAAATGTTAATTAGAAATATCAAAACATTTTATTTTAGACAGATTTTTCATAGCTGGAGAAAATCATCTGTTAGCATTCTTTTTGGACTTATAAGGACAACAATCATGGCTTTAATTCAGCTCAACATCCAAATGTTCTGTGGAAGCAGTTATATCAATGGAAACATGTATACTGAAACTTTTCCACTGATTTGTCCATTTCTGTATTTTTACACTTGAGTAGTCCAATACAAAACAAAAATATTGGTCATGGTTGAAATGGTAGACATTGTATTCAAAGGTTCTACCACTCATAGAAATTTTATCAGATTTTTTAAATTTAGTCAGTTTACAGAATTGTCATTATACAATAGTACAAGACTTCTCTTGATGAAAATATTTTATTCTAAATCTATAAAATATTAAAAGTAGTATATCTAGCAGAGAAGCAAATTCTCAGGGACTATAACTTTAAAAAAGTTTAAAGATTAATCCAGATTTAGCATAATCATGAAACAACTTTGGTTTGAGTCTTTAATAAACTTTGATTGTATTAAGGACACCTATTTACAAAGTATATTTTAATTGATTATAATTCTTTAATTAAGTAGAAAAGAATTTATTTCCAAAGATGTGATATTGATCAGGTTATCAAAAGATGACAGCAATCATATATTATCTGTTATTATATTAACATAGAGAAAACAATGGAAAGTTAAAGAAAGGTAATAATGTTTCCAAATAAACTTAAGTTTCAAAGTGGAAAGTAATGAAATTAAGGTTGGATTAGTTCTTGTCGATTTGTACAAGCAACAAGAACAACCTATTCAGAAATAAATGCTTACTTACTGTTGCATAAATATTACAACACATTTAGCTCATAATGAAGGAGCTTTAATATAATTATTTCTATACTGACCTGCAGATTATTTATTCATCAGATATAGAAAGATGGGGTATATATACATGTGAGTGCCATTGAGACAACTCTACATCAAGTCTATTAATTTTGCATACTTGTATTTATACAATCTGCAAAGTTTGCCATTGATACATATAGTTATGCAGCATAGCTTCATTGTATAATAAATTCAGTAATTTCGGTTTTTACTAATATCCGTATTTACAAAATTTAATGGAGTTATTTTTTTAAAAATTTCACATAATTTTTTATATGTTGAAATTGTATGTGTGTGAGAGAATTTATCCTCCACCAAATGAAATACTGCTTGTTAATCAGTAAATATTCTATATAATATAAATGTAATTTCATGGTAAGTATATTTAACCAAATTCATATAAAATGGTAATTTTTGAAATCTCAAGAAGAGATTTTATATGAATTTATAGGGTTAAATATACTTACCACAATCCACCACCACCCCTGGAATAAATTCAGTTTTTTGTTCACTTAATTGAAATTATTCAATTAAACGACAAATTAAAACTAAAGCTAGTGTATGTTACACAGGTGAACTATGACGTAGGTGAGTACATCTCATGGATGTAATTTTTAATCACCTAGTTAATTGCGCGAGATTTCATGGTGACGGACGTGTTTTTATATGGTGGTGGAAAATTCTACTTTTATCAACTTTTATCTACAGACAACAGTTGCAGAATATACTTTTATGTCATGAGTGACCCTGCATACACCTAAATATTCATTTCTGAACAACGGTGAAAACGAATTTTACCTTTTATTGAGAACTTTTTATCCGAGAAAGTGAAACACATGTGGCAGCCATTTTGAAAATTCAACAAACTTTTTAAGAAATTTTATGATACATCACTAGCAACCTATATTCATGAACTAATTTCGAAGGAAAGATTAAATATATATTATTTGATTATAATCATCCTGTACTTTTAACTTTTTACTCATTACGTGAATATTTCCGAGCTGTGAAGGACCGTGTGTAAATAAATATCCTAGCACAGTGATCAACCACAACACGATTTTATTCATTTTAGTATATTATCTGGAATAAACTTGAGTCATAAAATATTTTTAACGCTGTAATAGTACATCAACAGCAGAAGGCATGGGATATCCAAGCCACGCTGCTTGCTGATGGTACTATTTACATACGAACTCTGAACTTTTTATCTTGAAAGTGTGAAACAACTTAGACAAATCATTTATTATTTTTATATAGAAGCTTAGTAGTGGCACAGCTTACTTAGACTATATATATATATACTGCATAGATAACTGCTTAGCTTGTATAAACCAACTACTTATCCACTAACGCACACTAGCAATATACTATATCTTATCAACCATTCATGACCGAGGCAAAATTGATTAAATACTTACAAATTCCACGCAAACCTCTAACTGGTACACAACATTTAGCACCAATCATTATATCTGACAGCAAAGGTTCATACTTAAGAGATCAGGTTGTACATTCACTTGACAAAAATATACACTGGCAGTGTAAATCAGGCACGACTATCCAAGATCAATTAAAGTGGCTTAAAACAAATATAAACAACAAAGTCAAACAAGTCGGTGATATCAGTATATACATATGGTCAGGTACCTGTAACCTCACTACAAGGGACAAGAATGGTTACATCTCTCTAAGATCTACAAGTGATGATACAGTTCAACTCATCTTAGACAAATTTCATGAGTGCATTGATATTGTAAAGAAATATCCACATTCCAAGATCACAATACTTGAAATACCACCATATTCCATCATTAAATATAATCAGAAAATAGCCTCAAAGATCAACAATAAAAAACAAAACAACCACAAGGACGGCAATAACAATCACACCGACTTAGTGGCA
Organism: Mytilus galloprovincialis; assembly: GCF_965363235.1. Classification (NCBI taxonomy): domain Eukaryota; kingdom Metazoa; phylum Mollusca; class Bivalvia; order Mytilida; family Mytilidae; genus Mytilus; species Mytilus galloprovincialis. The sequence goes on along the minus strand of NC_134843.1, from coordinate 4,104,005 downwards.
CAATCAGATATTATAGATAAATATACAGAACAAGAAACACAACTTCAACAACAAATAGTCAAAGTCAACGACGGTATTAAATATTTGAATAGTACTCTCGGAACAAAATCTCCCTGCTTCTCTATCCATCTACAAAGTAGGCGACAAAGGTCAAGAGGGAAAAGTAAACCGACTGAAAAATACATAAACTACAATTTATATTCTGATGGTATACATCCAAAAAGACTACTCGCTAAAGCCTGGCTTGGTCAAATTTCAGACTTAATACAGAAAGACTGTTGGTATTAATATCATAGTTGTAAAGCAGACTATAAAAACAGAAGGCATGGGATATCCAAGCCACGCTGTTAAAATATAGTTCTGATTACAACTAAAAGTGAATAAATAATAACCCGACACGATATTCTTTAAGCAACTACTCAACTAAAGGTAAATAATAACCTTGATACATCATGACAAGCATTAGCAAACAGGGAATACATACAAGTACCAACCCTAGAACTGAAAATTTACGATACAATGACTTTGAGCTAAATTTAGATAGGGCGATTGCTCGGAAACTTCAAGCTGCAAAGCGCCAAGCAAATATCATCTATAAATTTACAGGGGGAGGTATTACAGGAGAAGCTGATGCTGTTTCCTTCGAACTATTAAAGAATGCTTTGATATACTATTATCAACAACTCAACAGTGAGAATAACAACATTACTGTAAAAACAGTACAAGACCAGGATAAAAAAGGTCTTGTTATCAGCATGATATTTCGTATGTACATAGACCAAACCCACATCTATACATTGTCAGCATACTACACGACTTGCCGCTTACTAGTCAATGGGAAAGATACAGAGAGGTTCATGAAAACCGACCTACCTAATATACATAATACCATCAAAAATGTAGTCCTAAATGGTAACCGAGTAAATCTTCAAACACTCAATAACCAATTAGAAGAACAATTGCAACAACTATCAAATATGAGGAACTCGCCAACAAACTCCAGTCAGGACTCTAGCATTAATACCTCCCATACTGCAGTCACCATTAAAGATACTGTAATATCTAAACAAAACAGTGAGACAATCTCTATTAAATGTGTAAAATGCGGACGTAACGTTCAGACAAGAGGGGTTCTTTGTACTACTGGTAAACACTGGATTCACTACAGATGTGACTATTTAAATGAAGATGACATTCACAAAATAGAAAATAATACTAGTGACAATGCCTACACATGTAAAAAATGTACAGAACCATGTGTTAGTAAAAATAGAATACAAAATCTGATGTTAAAGCCTCCTCCAGAAATTGAATGTTTACACTCTGCAAGGGACATTCTAAACGAAGAGCTACAATTGGATTGCTGCATATGTAATCTACAGATAGATGGTGTCATTATCAACTGTGAAGTATGTACCTTACCCTGTCACCAAATGTGTATTACACGTAACAAAGAGAGCGATGATACAAGCATATGTACCAACTGTATAGGCAATATGGATCAAAGAACTGACTCGTCAAACACCAATGAACCAGATGTAGTTGATATTAGTACTCCAGCTACTCCGCTAAATGTTAATTCTACAAGGAATGATGACGAAGAAAATACAACTGTGAAAAATACATACAGTAGCAACAACACAGCTGTAACACAGAAAGAGAACATCGTAGATCCAAAGGAAATTAAACAAGCTGAATTGAGGCAAAGAGAGACAAAGTTACGTAAGCGTGAGGAAGAGGTAAAACTTAGAGAAAGAATGTTGGAAGAGACGAAGAATGAAAGAACGTGGTTTCAATCTCACATACATAAATTAGAAACTAGAATCAAAGAGCTCGAGAGATCAAACGAGATATTACGAAAAGATGTACAATTAATACATAGAACGGAAAGCAGCAACCCGACAATAGTACACACTAACCAAGATGATCAACATGTTAGAAGTACCCCAAAGGATAATAATTTCCTATTAAACAACCTGCAAGACAGAGTCTCCAACTTTATTTTACGTCAAATAGATACACAGTTATCCAAAATGGAAGGAAATTTTAACTTTGAAAATGAAAAGTTTGATAAATCACCACATAAGGCTACACAGGCACCATCATCAGGTCAAAACCAAAATGTAAATATACCACAGCAAAACATAGCGAAACCATCCGTCCAACTTGATACAGATGTGAACTTTGAGGAGCACAACACTCCCATACTACCTAGAAATGGCCATCTACCACAATATACCGGCCCTCTTAATATTCAAAGACCAGAAACACATCATATAATGGGACAACCAATATACTTCCAACCACCTCCGAACATCAACCATCCGCCTCCGAACATTAACTATCCTCTAAAGAAACAAAATATACAGCATCATCCTGCTCAAACCATGACCATCTCTAATGCAAGTCAGGATTACCTAACGACAACTACCAATTCTTTTTTAGAGTTGAATCGCATGGTAAACAGACTGACCTAACCTCTAGTCACCGAGAAAGAAACATAGAGTGCAACAACAACAATCAAGACACTCTAAACATTCTATCGTTTAACTGTAAAAACATAAAAACTACAGGTCAATTCTTCCAAGAAATAGAGAAATCCATAGATATTATATTAATTCAAGAACACTGGCTATTTCATTTCGAACTAGAACAATTAAAAGAACTACACCCGAAATTAGTAGGTGTCGGAAAAGCAGTAGATTCAGATAACCCAATTGCGGCCTCTCATGTGCCTCGTGGATATGGTGGTGTAGCAGTGCTTTGGCAAAAATCAATAGACCGTTATATTAAACCACTGCCTGACGGATCAAGTAGATTACAATGTATCGAATTAACCATAGATAAACCACAGATAATTATATCAGCATACCTTCCTACAAAATCCTCAAATGATAGCTACGACATATTTTTAGACTGTTTAGACCAGATTTACGAAATTGTACAAAAGTATGGTGGGACCCATGAAATTATAGTCGGAGGAGACCTTAATGAAGATCTATACAATCCATCCAATAACAGCAGACGCAAACATAAACTCAACGATTTAATGGTGGAATGTAATTTGAAAACTAACTCTAAAGGCCTCACTTTTATAAATGTAAATGGTATTGATACATCTGAAATTGACTATTTTCTATATACTGATCCAAAGTGTGAACCATCGAAAAGACTGATTGATTTACCATCTAATGTATCAGACCATCATCCTATATCAATGCGAATCAAATGTAACATTACTCGAGAACAACAATCAAGGAACTCTGAAAAACAAAAACACAAAATTAGATGGAATAAGGTGGACAAACCTAGGTATGAAGAGACTATCAGCAGAAATATTGGAGATTTTGTAGAAAGGTTAAACTCCGATAAGGTTAATATAGAAGTGATTACCCTTCAAGCAATGGACCTCTTGTCTAATACTGCAAAACAGCTGGACCAGAAGAAAACGTATGGGAAAAATAAATTAAAACTCAATGTGTGGAACAAAGAAATTTCGGAATCATTAGAAGCAAATAAATTGGCATTTAAAAACTGGAAATCAGCCGGTAGACCCCCAAATATTGATAATATACTTTTAACAGAAAAGAAACTCACTAGAAAAAACTTCAGGACAGCCATTAGAAATGAAGAAATCAGAAGAAAGCATAACGAAAGAAATGACATTATTAATTACAATCAAAATGATAAACAGAAATTTTTTAAATTAATACGGAAACAGAGGCAAAACGGAAACACCTTTATCAATGATCTACACGTTGAAAATGAAATATTTGAGAGAAATGATATTTTAAAAGGCTGGAACCAACATTTTAGTAAACTTGCTATTCCATCTGAACATCCTGACTTTAACTATCAACATTTAGCACTATGTGAAATGGATTATGTCTCTATAAAAAGGATAAGTGAACATTATGCTACCAGATATGTAGATTTAGACACTATCGAGAAAGCTATAAAATCAATCAATAAAGGAAAAGCTGAAGATGTATTTGGTATATCTATTGAAAATGTGTTATATGCCGGACAACAATTTAAATTATTTTTGCATAAACTGATAAATCGAATGTTCCAAGATAGGGTACTTCCTGACATCATCAAAACAGGGTTATTATCACCAGTATTTAAAAACAAGGGAGACAAAAACGATGCCAAATATTATCGTGGAATAACAGTCCTTCCCATACTTTTGAAGATCATTGAATTTATTTTACGTATAGACCTAAGATCTGGCTCTCTAAAATTACAGTCCATACTTCAAAAAGGCTTCACGGCAAATACATCACCTCTGAATGCTGCTATTATTTTAGAAGAAGTGTATAGGGAATATATGGACAAAAAATTACCTTTCTATATAGTACTACTGGATGCAAAGTCAGCTTTTGATGTTGTTGTTCTAAAAATGTTGTTAAGAAAAGTATATATATCAGGCACTGATCCATCATCTTGGCTACTGATCGATGAAATCCATAAGAACACAGAATCTCGAATAAAATGGTCAACCGAAATCTCAGAAAAATTTTCAGTTCTACAAGGAGTTAAACAAGGCGGTTTATTGAGCGCAGACCTATATAAGGTATATATCGAAGATCTTCTTAGTACATTTGAAAATACTACATCTGGATGTGAGATAGGTGAAACGCTAATTAATGCAGTAGCGTGTGCTGACGACGTAGCAATTGTTAGCGAAAACCCACATGAACTACAATACCTTGTGAATATTGCTGCACAATACAGTGAAGATCATCACTATCTCTTACAGCCACAAAAAAGCGTAGTTATACAAGTACAACCCTCAAACCGAAAAAAATCTGAGGATCCAGTAAGAATATATATAAACAACAATGCAATGCCAATTTCAGATAAATCTCCACATTTGGGCATCTTAAGATCAACAACCAGTCAAAAAACACAAGATGCTACCATTGAACAGAACATCACCAAATCAAGAAGAGCCGCGTACAGCTTAATGTCAGCCGGTATGCATGGAGAAAATGGACTTGATCCTAGTACTGCTATTCAACTATTCAAAACCTTCGTACAACCCATCTTAACCTATGGTCTCGAAGTCATACTACCAACTTCAAAAAACCTACTTAAATTAGAAACATTTCAGAAGAAAATATTAAAACAAATTTTATCCGTTCCTATATCAGCTCCTGATCCTAGTATTTACATCATGTCTGGCATTTTACCTATAGAAGCTCAAATTGATCAAAAATCATTAAATTTATTCAACAACATCTGTAACCAAAATGAAAACCATTTAGAAAAGAAAATAGCAAGGAGGCAATTAATAGCAAAAAATCAAGAAAGTAATAGCTGGTTCATAGCGATCAAGAGGGTACTATTCAAATACGATCTACAATCACCAATCGTACTTCTAAACGACCCACCAACAAAATATTCTTGGAAGAAATCCGTTCGTTTAGCAATTGACCATTACTGGAAAAATGCATTAATACAAAAGAGCTGTACTTATAAATCTCTGAAATATCTTGGGATCTCGAACATTTCACCAGGAAAATGCCATACATTATTATCCATTGGAAATACAAGTGACCCAACGAGAGAAGCTGTCCGAATATCTGTGAAACTAAAGGTTATTACTGATACGTACATTTTACAATCTCATAGATCAAGATATAATCTAAATGAGACTCCTACTTGTAAATTATGTGATACAGATATCGAAGATCGTTCTCATTTTTTGCTTACATGTAAAATACTCCAATGCATTAGAGAAAGATATCTTAACCAAATCGATGAAATTATCTCTGATTTCTTGAACTTTAGAATGAGGGACATACCAACTGATGACCAACTACAAATTATCTTGGACTGCACCGTGTTACTTTCTCGGTATACAAATGATAATACAATACTTCAAAGGATAGAAGATTTATCAAGGCAGTTGATTTATGCTCTTCACGTTGCTAGATATAGAACGTTGGACATTAAGAAGAGATAATTGTGCGTCTTTAACAGGAAATAAGTATATTGTTAGTGTGCCGGGAACATTTAGTGCTAATTTTACCGTGATCGATATTATGTATATATATGTTGTATATATATAGTGTATATAAATGTGGTGATGGATATAATTGACATTATTGTGATGACGGATTACTGTTGTCTGTAGATAGTGAAGAAAACTGTACTCAATTGAGGTTGTCCCAACGTGGACGGAAAAAGAATACCAGAAGATGAGAACATGTTGTGAAAGCAAACATATTCTATATAATATAAATGTAATTTCATGGTAAGTATATTTAACCCTATAAATTCATATAAAATCTCTTCTTGAGATTTCAAAAATTACCATTTTGTACAAATTATAATTTGTACAAAAATATTGTACAAATTATAATTTGTATTTTGACTTTGTACAAATCATAATTTATACAAAACGTGCCTGTACAAATTACAATTTGTACAAAATTTGATCAAAATTCACTTATAACTTGTACAATAGTTTAAAATATGAATTTTGGTGAAAAATAGATTGATTCACTCGATAGAATTATAATAATCTGACCACACACTAAACCTTATTAACAAAATACACAGGTTATACACATCTACAAAAGGCAGATTGATCTTCGAAATTTTGAGAGAGAAAAAAGTAAACAAAAAGGATTTTTTTTTCAAATTTTTAATACATAAACTACTTTTTTCCTTAAAAAAATATCATTCAAAAGTATTGCTTGATTAGTTCTTATCGTTATTTTGAGGATTTTTTTTATTTATAAACTTTGCAAAAACGATTATAGTTGTAAAATTTGATATTTTGTATCGTGAAAGATCGTGAACAGATTTTTGATGATCGTGAAAAGGATCTCAAAATATATGTTGCCACTTGTTCGTTATTTCAAAAAGTCCATGAAAACAATCAAATCGTTCTTTAAACAAGTGATAATTTATATTTGTAATTGGTACATCAAAAGATTGGATTTACATGACTTATTCTGCTTCACTTTTGTTTGTGAAAAGATTGATGGTTTAATGCCATTGGGTCTGATGATTTTATAATACTACACCAACTAGTTTTTTCATAAAATAAAAGTCTATCTGTCTGTTCTGCATACGTTTTAAGTTGTTTTTTCAAGTTTAGATAGTCTCAACTGATTTCTGTTAAGTTTTATGCACAGTCATAGATATTTATAAAACAAAGATCCTTGTTGAAAAAAACCCAGATAAAAAACGGCAAAAAAACAACTGACACAATTCCGACTTTAGCATAGTCATATTCCTAACCAAAGGGGGTATTTAATCTCGCTTTCTTTCTGTGATATTTATTCATTTAAACGTCTAACTGAAGCAGTGAAATACACATGTTCATTCACAGCAACGATTCCTGAGCTTCAACGTTTGCTATGTGAAGCAGTTAAAATGTCTGTAAAACAGGTCGTCATCGATTTGAGAGTCAAAAGATGGTTTGCAATAGCCGATTCCATAAATCAGTAAATCACCTGTTCAAACAATTGATAAAGAACTTCTTTCGAGTTTTATAACTTAGGTGTACTGTGTGGTCATTTAATAGCAGTTCAATAATGTGTGTCAATGCTTTTTTCGCCAAAGAAGAAGAAGTAGAAGAAGAAGAAGAATTGTTTTTGAGCTACGGCGCGACATGTGAAAAAAAAACCTCCCCTTTTTTACAAAATACTCAATAACTCAAAAATAAAATTTTGAGTCGTCACCAAAAAGTATACAGATCTTTGGATTAATATAACAAAGAAGTGTGTAAAGTTTTAAGCAATAATCATAAATCGTTTTTGAGATATGGCGTGACATGTAAAAAAAACCTCCCCCTTTTTTACAAAATACTCAATAACTCAAAAATGAAATTTTGAATCATCACCAAAAAGTATACAGATCTTATGATTAATATAACAAAGAAGTGTGTAAAGTTTTAAGCAATAATCATAAATCATTTTTGAGATATGGCGCGACATGTAAAAAAACCCTCCCCCTTTTTTACAAAATACTCAATAACTCAAGAATGAAATTTTTAATCATCACCAAAAAGTATACAGATATTAAGATTAATATAACTAAGAAGTATGTAAAGTTTTAAGCAATAATCAAGAATCGTTTTTGAGATACGGTGCGATATGTGAAAAAAAACGCACCCCTGTTTTAGTTACAAAGTGCCGTAACTCAAAAAGTTTAAATCTTATTTTCACCAAAAAATATACAGATCATTTGACCATCAGAAAAAACAACTATATTAAGTTTCATGAAATTTAGATAAGTCGTTCTCAAGTTACAGTGCGACATGTTTACGCCGGACAGACAGACAGAAGGACGGTACGACGGACAGACAGACAGACAGACAGATGGACGGACAGACGGACAGACGGACGGACAGACAGACGGATGGACACTGGACATTTGAACCTAGGTTTTTTCAGTATATGGATATGGATAGTAAACTGCACATTGCCAGAAAACAAAGAAATAGTGATGGCAACGTTAAATACGTTAATATAGTAATGCAAATAGACAGGAAATAATAAAAAATAAATTAAAAACATTGATTTACAAAATTTTAATCTGCTAACCGAGTCCCTGTGTGTAGTGCTACCTTAAAAAAAATTCAAAATGTGAGTTAAATTATTGTGATTATAACTCTGTCACATTTTTCGCAATAATATAAATATTATAATAATTTCTGAATTTACAGTCTTTAGATTAGAACACAGATACATATGTATGTTTATATAACAATAATCAGCCTTTTCATTTTTTTAAGTGTTAATTACAAGACCCTGTATGGTGTTTATTTAGCAATATGATTGCATAGCATTTTAAATTTCAATTCACTTAAACACTGTAATGAAATGCATTTTGTTCAAAGATTGGATTATTGAAACAAAGCTTGGAAATTAACCAGGTATTCTAACTGTATCTCGCATTCTACCTACAGAGAATTACAGCAGAAGACTGAAGAGAATGAAAGTGAATTTTCAATCTCCCAGAAATGTCTCAATGGTTATCTGTATAAAATGTATAAAATGTATATATTAAAATTGAGAATGGAATAGTATTAAAGTATTAAGCTTTAATACTATAAAACTACAACAGGACATTACTATTTTGGGTTGAAATAAGCTAAAAAATCGTAATGCCCGGTATTACCAGTTTCTGGGAGTACTGCCCAGCCTAGGAAAAACCCACAATTTACTTGGCCAACCCTGCATGTTAAACATTTCAGTTGGGCGACCTACATTTGCGTGGATTTTAAAATGACACAGTGACGGATTACATTTGTGCGGAGAAATTGTATTATGTTTGCGAGAATTTACCCTGTAGTTTACCTGAGTTTTTTTTTTTACCTGTAATTTGTTTTTCGATTATTGCTTTGAACATAAATTGGTGATCATACCACATCTTATTGATGAACATATTTATAGACATACCTAAGACAAGTCTTTATTAATTTATACAAACATTAAAAAGCACTACATTTATGTAAAAGACACTTTTAAAATAAATTCAGCGACGGTAAACTGAATTTTCTCTTTTGTCAGTGCGTTTTACAAGGGCTTGGTTATCGCTGTCGTGAATTTTAACGAAATGGTCACCTGAGCTTGTATAATAATCTCAACAAAAGTGTAGATGGATGGTTGAGTTGAATAAAACTGTTCATTGTAAAGGCTATGAAAAGACTCTTGCCCATCATAATGTTGGTATGTTCTGTCTGCTTCATTGGGCACAGTGGCGGATCCAGAAATTTTCATAAGTGGGGGCCCACTGACTGACCTAAGAGGGGGCCCGCTCCAGTCATGCTTCAATGATTCTCTATATAAGCAACCAAATTTTGTCCCAAAAAGTGGGGGCCCAGGCCCCCTGCCCCCCCCCCCCCCCTAAATCCGCCTCTGGGGCACAGCCTTCCACATTGTTGATGGAAATTTTGAGTTGCTAATAACGTAAATTTCTACTAAATAGTCTTTTTTTTTATTTTTCATATATTTTTGTATGAATCTGCACAAATGTAGTAACTTTTCAACAGATAAAATTCGTGCAAACATAATGTGTTTTTTCGCGCAAACATGGATTTTTTCCGCACAAAAGGAACGTGCCGTTTCAGTTTTAAACGAGTATTATAACATTTACACCATGATCATGATGATGGTTAAATTTAATTGGATTTGTGTACATAGTATTTTGGGAAGATGTTTCCTTTGGGGATGTGTAAATACTCTTTTTGTGATAATACACCAAAAGTGAGATGCAAATTAATAGAAAAAGAAGAAGAATTTGTGAGATCTTCCACAACCTGTTAAAGGATTCAGACATGAAAGACCCCCATCTACACACTCTTCTAAAGCATTGTTTAAAATACATGTAGGTCAAATAATTATGACCTCTTGAAAGGCTATTTTATTTACTGGGTAAGACATCAAGGCTATTTTATTTACTAGGCAAGAAGTCAAAGTAAAAAAATAAAGTAGCATTTCAAGACGACTTAATTATTTGGACTGTTTAAACTAAAAAAAACTAGTTCAATATTCCAATTTACCTTTGTACCAGTGGGGGATCCAGAACTTTTTATAAGGGTAGCCCACTGACTGACCTAAAGAGGATCCCACTCCAGTCATGCTTCAGTGATTCCCTATATAATCAACCAAATTTTCCCAACAAAAAGGGGGGTGGGCACTCAGTCCCCCCTTTTTTTGGATCCGCCTATGTGTACATTCTCAGTAACTTTGAGTTTAAACGTATATATACACATGTGCAAAGACAATGCATACTTTACACATGTGTTTATATGACATTAATGACAATCATATATATATATGTCAACGACATGTGAATAAATGTGTTAATATGTCTCTGGTTAAAGTTATAATACTGATTAATGAAAATGGCAGTTGTGTCCCATTCATGTGAAGTGTTTGAGGTATAGATTTTGTCATTTGATAAGCGGGACTTTTAGTTTTGGCTACTTTTGTCTTTTGAATTTTCCTTGGAGTTCGATATTTTTAATGTTATTTGACTTTTTATTAGTAATCTCGGATCAAGGGCAATGGTCATTTAGCTGATGTTGACCTTAAGGTCCAATCTGATGCTTTGGAAGTTCATTAAAATTGCTCTTACCTATAATTTTGTAAACAGGTATCAATCAGATAATCAGGAAGGAAATCCGAAAAAAGGGAGACAACACTGTTATATTTTATAGTGGTCAAGCTCCCCAAAACGAAAGTAGAGTAAAATACTAGCATAGATTTTTTTCCTCTCGGATTGTTTATTTTTTAGGACTTTTATTTTATATGATTAATGAAACAAATATATTTCAAAAATTCACCAAAGGCATTAACTAATTTTTTATGGTGAAAAAGGGGATTGCAACACAGGCACTCGTCTCAGAATTTTCTTCCCTAAATATATACCTTTGTGTTATATAAATTATGTATAATGGGGAACAAAATTATGAGACGAGTGCCTGTGGATTGCAACTTGATTTTTTTCTAACCTACCACCGGCACCGGCAAAATAGAAAATCGAAAAAAACTACTATAGGTCCACTTTCATCACAAATTCTTCACATTCTCACATGAAATGAATATTGATATACCAAAAATAGTTTATAGTCAAAATAACTAAATGACTATATATAGTTATTTAGTATAAAAAAAAATCCCCCAGAAAAATCCAGTACAAAAGGATCATCGCTGAAATACATTTATAAAAACACATTTTGAGAATTGAATGCTTCTTTTTGTACTGAACTTCATTGGGGTGTAAAAGCGTTGACCGAAGTACATTTTGTATGGCGCTTCATTCTAAAAATGTGCACACGGTCAACGCTTTTACAACGTTACCTATGAAGTAACCAAAAGAAGCGTTCAATACTTATAATTACATTTTTAACACATGTTTAAGCCAGGATCACGAAAACACGATTTTTATTATCAAGTTTTTATTTAATTTACCAGTGCACTTTATCAAGTTGTGCATGGGACCTCGTATCGTCATGAATTCATGATAAATTTTATTGTGTAATGAAGTTGCTGAAGGAATAACGCGAGATTGCAAGGTAGCCTATCAGAATCACGTATTATAATGAAACATACATCTAATGTAATTATAGAAAAATAAAACAAAAAAGAGACAGCAATTTTGTGACGTATAACAAACAATAGACAAAACATCCACATCAATAGTACTTGTGCAATTATTCCCACTGATAAATTTCGAGTGATCGTGATACATTTGTCTACTATATAAGAAATCTGTGAAGAACATAAGTCTCCGAACAGCCAAGTTCATTAAATATCTAGATTTATCAAAAAATTCTAAATTACAAAAACATGGTATAGTATTAACAATGTCATCAATAAACTTTTCCCTTTCGTCTTGATAGATTCACATAAGAAATGAAACTCATCTTCAATTTTGTTATCAATAAAGTTTTTACATATTTTTTTATTCAAGGGCGTATTATTATATCTGCCTCAGTTTTCGATGCACGGTATAAATTAGGGTTAGAAATTCTTAATTTAAAGAATGTCTTATATATTGTTTCGAGTTATTCAACTTTGTATAAGTATAACAATAGGAAACAAGTAAAACTAGACAAAGTGCACCTGAAGAAACTGTATTATAACAGAGTCAATGTATGACTTTCTTTGAGCCAGTATTATTGTGTCTGGGAGACACAATTGATGCTCCGCAAATGCAAAGTGTTATTGTTATAAATAACTATAAGATTTCCCCAAAAATGACAAAGTTCAACTATCGCCCAAAAAGCAAATATTACTGATAAAAATCAACTTTATACTTTTGTCTCAAGTGGTTCTCTCGTGGATTTTACACTGTTGAGTGAGACAAATGTAAAGTTAAAAAGCAGACAGATAAGTATAATTAGTTATCAAAGGTACCAGGATTATAATCTAATACGCCAGACGCGCGTTTCGACTATACATAAGACATAAGCCACATAAGTACAAAGTTGAAGAGCTTTGAGAACCCAAAATTCCAAAAAGGTTGTGCCAAATACGTCTAAGGTAATGTTTGTCTGGGATAAGAACATCCTTAGTTGTTTTTAAAGGTTTTAAAGGAAATTTATAAAAATTACCATATAATTGATATGCATGTCAACACCGAAGTGCTGACTACTGAGCTGGTGATATCCTCGGTGAGAAACGTCCACCAGCAGTGGCATCGACCTAGTGGTGTATATAGTTATCAAAGGTACTTCAGAAACAGGATTATAATTTGATACGCCAGACGCGCGTTTCGTCTACATAAGACTCATCAGTGACGCTCAGATCAAAATATTTATAAAGCCAAACAATTATAAAGTGAAGAGCATTGAGAACCAAAAATTCCAAAAAGGTTGTGCCAAATACGGCTAAGGTAATCTGTGCCTGGGATAAGAAAATCCCTAGTTTTTCGAAACATTCATAGTATAACGATTTTTTTAAATCCGAGAAATGTGTTTGTGACAAAAATGCACTAATGGTACATGCCGTACATTGACCTATAATGGTTTACTTTTTTTAAATTGTTATTTGGATGGAGAGTTGTCTCATTGGCACTCAGTCACACCACATCTTCCTATATCTATATAGGAGTATACAACGGAAAATCAACTAGTCAACAGTCGACGAAAAACAGACGAGAAGCCGAACAACATTACACTACACAGTATACAGTTACATTTTCGTGTATCATAGATAAAAAGTATAATGTATGTGTCTTTGTTTGTGATTTGCGGAAGTTTTTGTGATACACGACAGTCATGTTCATTTCCTTGTCGAAGAAACATTTCCACATACTAGTACTACTGTTCTTAGAATTGTACTACAATCTCATTGAAAGTTCAAACAATGTAGATTTTTAATTTAAATGTATCCATATTGGACGAGTATAAAGCGAGTAATGATTAGTAATGATATATTCGAGTGGACTTTGACAGCATTTAGACGGAATTATCCCGTATGACGCGAAATCTAGGGCGTAGAAATTGTTATTCTGTTTTCTTACTTTGAACATTAACAGAATATTTGAGAAATGACATATACAGCAACTAGAATAACATGTCATGTTTGACACCAAAGAGTAGGATACATAAGAAATGGCAATGTTATAAACTTATAAACACAAAAAAACTTCTGAAAAAGAGGGACGAAAGATATCAGAGGGACAGTCAAACTCATAAATCGAAAATAAACTGACAACGCCATGGCTAAAAATGAAAAAAAGACAAACAGACAAACAACAGTACACATGACACAACATAGAAAACTAAAGAATAAACAACACGATCCCAACTAAAAACTAGGGGTGATCTCAGGTTCTCCGGAAGGGTAAGCAGATCCTGCTCCACATGTCGTGTTGCTTCTGCGATTACACATCCGGTAAATATTCTAATTCGGTAGGTCACATTCATGAAAGGGAAGGTGAATGTAGTTACGACGTAAAGAACATATCCGATATCATTTGTGAAATGGTTATTCCATAACGGTCAACCAACTCGTGATAGCATCCGTAAAATTTGCGATGTGATAATTTCAACTTCACCATTTGGAACATTTGTAACCTACCGTTCTGTCTTGAAATTTTCTTTCATATAGTACAATAATAACAGTAATAATTGAAAAGAAATCATTCATTTACACTGAATAGTTAGCAGTGAAATTTAGTTTTTGTAAATTAAGGTTGGATTTTTCTTATTACTATCACACATATTCCAATTTTCGAATGAATTGAAATTTTAAAAGAGAAAATAATGGAACTTTGATTATATCTACCTATTCATTTTTTTTTATAATTTTTTTTTCTTCATGAATTTACAAGTTCAACATATATTTATCTTGTGTCACAATAAGCAAGCAAGTGAAATAAATAAGCATAATAAGCATTCTATAAACTAACACTTAAAAATCTATGGATTAAGTATAGTAATATCATTTTCAATAATATAGTAATAGTAGTGCAAGAAATATATGAGCATACATATGGTATGGTATAACAGTATACAAATAATTTGAAATGCTCATGTACATACATGTTTAAATTTAATTAATGACCTTAGCCCAGGGGTTCCAGTACAAGTTGTGTTCTTAACTTAAGTATTTTGAAGAAATATGTGTCTCTGAAATCAAGTTTTCTTATATGTAATTTTGAAGACCTTTTATATTAGGTTTTATCTTACATCTGTAAATTTTTAAAAGTACTTGCGTCTTCGTCAGTAAGATAACTTTATTTTTAATAAAATTCAGTTTATAATTTTCATAGAGGCCAAAAATGACAATTTTCTTATTAAGTGGAATTTCGATAAGACACTTATCGAAAATCCATGAATTTAGATTGTGCCGATTGTCGGCTACAATATGACAACCCCAGAGTAATGTTCTATAGTTTCAGGCTCTTCCTTGCAAAATGTACACAAATTACAATTAACAATTTAAGATTCATTTTCAAAAGTAGAGCATTTGTCCCTAAAATATAATGAATAATTCTATATTGAAACCAACATATTATTAAACCTAGTGTTTTTTTAAACCTTGGTAACACACACGTGTATTTATTTTCCAATTTTCTACAACTTTGTTAGGAAAACCTTCCCATTTTTGTTCTGCTACAAAATCTGTAGATAAAATTCCTTGATTTAAAATAGTATACATGTCCTTTGACTTGAAGAAAATATTAATGTTAAAAGGTATAATAGTATGAAGAAAGAGTTTGTTCTTTCCTTATAAACATTGACAGAACCAGTGGCGGATCCAAAAAGTGGGGGCCCACTGACTGACCTAAGAGGGGGCCCGCTCCAGTCACGCTTCAGTGATTCCCTATATAAGCAAACCAATTTTTTTCCAAAAAAGGGGGAGGCGGGCCCCCTGCCCCCCCCCCTAAATCCGCCTCTGAGAACGGCTTCGAGTGGGATTCCGTCTTTGGGAACGATTCACAATGCGGGGTACTAGCTCTTTATTCACACACAATGTCGGCAGTTCAATACAATAAACCGATGATAATTAAATCGGTAAAGTCCAAATTCATTTAGTAAAGTTCAAATAGTAAATATCAGTGTAACAAATTAGTTAATTCAAACCAAAAACAATATATATGATTGCGATGGAAAATCCGAACGCAGTTCATGTGCTCTCGTTGGCATATTCAAACGGAGTCCCTGAATATATATATGGAAGTGTTTAACGACCTTGACTGGCTATAAAGCCCTCGCACGGTCGGTTCGTTGCCCGAAGGCGATTGGTTCAAGCATTTAAATAATGTTGTGCCTTCGGTCAGGAATGAGTGGTGGTCGCCATTTTTGAGGTCGCCATCTGGGTTTTGTGAGCTGTTTGGAATTTGGTTTGTTTACTAATTTGATGTTATCTTCTTCACAACGGCTGCTTTCAGGGCCAGTTTGGTCAGCTTGTAAGCCCGATAACCTCGATGAAGGAGTACTGGTAGATGAGTCTCGGACGTAGTATTATAGATGAAAGGAAGCGTTATCAGGACCAAATCCGGGAGGCAGTGAAATGAAGGTCAATCACCCAACACCTAGGATACAGCCCTCGGACGTTAATCGGCATAACACTCCCCATGATTCAAGTGGTTTTGGAGTGCATGTTAACGCGGGTACGCATACTACTACGTCTACTGTACGGCTTGGATTGGTTTCTGTCATCTAACTTGAGTAGTAAGTCGTTGATCATGTAACATGTATCAGATAGCAATACACAGTTAGGAAAAAAACTTAAAATTGACACTCATAATTTTTAAACACCCTCTTTCCCCTCCTGTCTAACAAAGAAGGCTTTATATGTGTGTTATGGAATATATATACTTATAGAAAGAGAATCTTCCATAGATTTGATTTCTAATGGTCATAAGGGTGAAATGTAATCCCTCTTGGGTGTAACCATGGCAACAATCTGCATTTCTTAGATACAAAATATAGCAAAAAAGGGGGGTGAACATGTCACAAAAGTCTCCAAAATTTGGTCTAAAGAAAAATTTCAATCAATTATAGTAATACCTTTCCTGAATCCATAGGTTTATATCTATCAAGTGGTTCCAAAAAAATCATATGCTTATCTGCTCGTTTTTCCATCAAATTGAATTGAAAAGATCGAGCGCAAAATCTTTGTTGATATAAACACTACATTCTAACATGACGTCCTTCAAACGCTTTGAGTACACACCCGTGGTAAAATATGAATATATTGCCAGTGCTGTTCCGATGGTACTCCCACGTCATATGCTTTTTTATGAATGAGATACCCGACGTCATAGAACAATGACGTTAGAATGTAAGCATTTTACGGGAAAATACACGCTTGTGAATCCGAAAATCATCACAAGGAAACATACACAAATGATGCTAAAATGTGGCAAAAGCCCTTTATTGTACATCATATAAGACATATAAATAAATTATCATTCAAATTCATCCAAAACTGTCTCAATACATTATTTTAAATAGTTTAAACATGTCACTAATGCAGTTTGCTCCGTTCTTTTACGCTAGTTTATTAGTGCGTTTATTTATGGGAACGGCAAATATTTGCCTACACCTAGAGCGCTTCGATCCAAAAGAATTACCGTATGTGTCCTATCAGAATCGAAATAATTCATGGGGGCTTGAATATATCTAGATTTTACCACGGGTTGTCCCTTTATGCCGATATTTTACCCCTCGCTATCGCTCAGGGGTAAAATATTTGTCATAAAGGGCCAACCCGTGGTAAAATCACGATATATTCAAGCCCCCATGAATTATTTCTTAAATAATGTATGGACCTATGAACTGTACGGATAGGAAAATACGGACGGTCAATCATATAAATGGCCTATAAAATATGTTCAAAACAATCTTAATGTTCATATAAACCCACTAAGAACGCTATATTATTCTTCAATTATCTAAAAATCAATTTTATTGTACAAAAACTTTCATATTTAAAAAATTCACAGGGGCCATAATGCGAAACTAAACTTCTAACTGTGTATTGCTACCGTAAACAAAAATCGCCATTAAAGGGCAACAAGTCTGGTAAGGAGTCGTCTGGCAGTTCTGACGTAAATGGACTATAGAAAGAGCTCTTTATTTTTGGATATAATATCTCAATAGTTTTCTGGATATGTCATGTCTCATTAATTTATGGATATGTCATGTCTCATTTATTTCTTGATAGTATATATTATCTCATTAATTTCTGGATAGTATATATTATCTCATTATTTTTTTGGATATGTCATGTCTCATTAATTTCTGGATATGTCATCTTTCATTAATTCCTGAATATGTCATATCTCATTAATTTCTGGATAGTATATATTATCTCATTATTTTTTGAGGATATGTCACGTCTCTTTAATGTATGGACAGTATATATTATCTCATTATTTTTTTGGATATGTCATATCTCATTAATTTCTGGATATATTATCTCATTAATTTCTGGATATGTCATGTCTCATTAATTTCTGGATATGTCATATCTCATTAATTTCTAGATATTTTATTTCTCATTAATTTCTGTATATGTCATCTCTTATTAATTTCTGGATATGTCATCCCTCATTAATTTCTAGACATGTCATCTCTCATTAATTTCTTGACATTTCATATCTCCTTAATTTCTGGACATTTCATATCTCTATAGTTTTTTGGATGTGCCATCTCTCATTTTTTTATATGTCATCTTATCAATTTGTGGATATGTCATATCTCATTAATTTTTTTTGATGTTTTATCTCTTATTAAATTGTGGATATGTTATCTTTCATTAAATTGTGGATTTTTTTTATCGCTCATTAATTTCTGTGTATGCCATCTATTAATTTCTGGACATGTTATCCCTCATTAATTTCTGGATATGTCATCCCTTATTAATTTCTGAATGTATCATCTATCATTATTTTTTTGAATATGTCATCTCTCATTAATTTTTTGAATATGTCATCTCTTATTAATTTCTGGATATGTCATCTCCAATTAATATCTGGATATGTCATCCCTCATTTACTTCTGGATATGTCATCCCTCAATAATTTCTGTATATGTCATCTCTTATTTACATCTGAACATGTCATCTCTCAATAATTTCCGGATATGTCATCTTTCATTAATTTCTGGATAAGTCATCCCTCATTTACTTCTGGATATGTCACTTCTCAATTATTTTCTGGATATGGCATCCCTCAATAATATTTCGATATGTCATCTCTAAATAATTTCTGGATATGCCTTCCCACATTTACTTCTAGACATGATCTTTCATTAACTTCTGTATATGTCATTTCTCATTAATTTCTGGATATGTCATCTCTTATTTACATCTGGACATGTCATCTCTCAATAATTTCTAGAAATGTCATCTCTAAATAATATTCCGGATATGTCATCCCTCAATAATTTCTGGATATGTAATCCCTTATTAATTTCTGGAAATGTCGGCTCTCATTTACTTCTGGACATGATTTCTTTCATTTACTTCTGGATGTGTCATCTCTCAATAATCTTCTGGATATGGCATCCCTCATTAATTTTTGAATATGTTATCCCTCAGTAATTTCTGGATATGTCATCCCTCATTAATTTCTGGATATGCCATCCCTCATTTACTTCTTGTGACGTGTCATCTCTCATTTACTTCTGGATATTTCATTTCTCAATAATATCTGGATATGTCATATCTTATTTACAACTGGACATGCCATATCTTATTTACAACTGGACATGCCATCTCTCAATAATTACCGGATATGTCATCTCTCAACAATTTCTGGAAATGTCATCTTTCCTTTACTCCTGTTTATGTCATCTCTTATTAACCTCTGGATATGTCATCACTCATTTATTTGTTTTGCATATGTCATCTCTCAATAATTTTCTGGATATGTCATCTCTCAATAGTTGTCTGGATATGTTATCCCTCATTAATTTCTGGATATGTCATCCCTCATTAATTTCTGGATACGTCATCCCTCATTAATTTCTGGATGTCATCTCTCAATAATCTTCAGGATATGGCATCCCTCATTAATTTCTGGATATGTCATCCCTCATTAATTTCTGGATATGTCATCCCCCATTAATTTCTAGATATGTCATTTCTCAATAACTTCTGGACATGTCATCTCTCATTAATTTTCTGGATATGTCATTTCTCAATAATTTTCTGGATATGTCATCTCTCAATAATTTCATGATATGTCATCCCTCATTAATTTCTGGATATGTCATTTCTCAATAACTTCTGGATATGTCATCTCTCAATAATTTTCTGGATGTTATCTTTCATTAATTTCTAGATATGTCATTTAAGGAATGACTGTAATATTTTTTGTCTATGAAGAAATAACATAAAAAATGTGGTGCACACTGAATAACGCGTGTAACGGGTTATTTATCAGTGTGCACCACATTTTTTATGTTATTTGGAATAGACAGAAAAAATATTACAGTCATTTCTTATAATTTTATTCTAAATTCCATTTTAAACCGTAGAAAACCATGAAAAAACGTTGATGATGTCACGGTCACATGACTAAATTATGTCTATGGGCTAATAACAAAATAACGTCAGCCAATCAGAAGACGCATTACATCCAAAATTAATTTATTTCTCAATAACTTCTGGATATGTCATCTCACAAATTTTCTGGATGTCATCTCTCATTGATTTCTTAACATGTTTCTCATGAATTTTTATATGTCATCTCACAGTTTTCTGTATATGTCATCTCGTATTAACCTCTGGATATGTCATCACTCATTTATTTTTACAATATGTAATCTGATCAATTTCTGGACATGTTTTCATCTAATTTCTGGACGTGTCATCTCTCATTAATTTTTTGGATATGATATGTCTCATTAATTTCTGGATATGTCATCTTATTAATTTCTAGATATTTCTTCTCTCATTAATTTCTGGATATGTCATCTCTTGTTAATTTGTGGATATGACATCTCTCATCAATTTTTTGGATAAATTTCTAGACATGTTTTCTATCTTTAATGTCTTGATATGTTGTCACTCATTATCTTTTGGGATATGTCATCTTATAAAATTCTTGGTATGTCATCTCTCAGTAATTTAACAATATGGTTACAATTTCTTCTTGTCAAACACCCTGTTTTATACCATACAATTTCTCCCTCGAGTGTGGATGATTTGCTGGCTGCTTAATGACCAGTGGCATATTAAATTCATATTATGGACGAGAGTAGATAATGTGATATGAATATAAACTGTGCTTCATACTAGAATGACACCAGAGCCAGATTTTGAACTTCCTATTTTTAAATTGGTTTTGATTGCAAATGAGACAACTATCCAGCAGAGACCTTAAAGATGTAGAAGTTTAAAACCAACTGAAGGTCACCTTTTGGGCCTCAACAATCTGCAAAACCAGGTAACAATTTGCAGGAAGACATGAAAACCAACTCAAGACACATTATTTTGACTCTTGAGTGGGACAGTCATTGCTCTTACTCTTAAATGCAGCTTACTTGGCATAAAAACAGCAAATTTTTTTTTTTCGAGTCCATGGTTTGGCTCAGATAGATAGCAAACCAAAAACCTCCTGCTGCTGCCCTTGAGGTGAGCACACCACCAAGAGATCACCAAGGCACTCATTGAGTGTGGTCAACAAGTAAACAAACACACAAATAAACAAACAGACATGCACTCACTTTTCATCTTTACAAATTACAAAATTTCTTCACACAATTTGGTTAAAAGAAAGATTAAAAACTAAGTGGTTTTATTGTTTTTATACTACAATTAAAATATCCACCTTAGTATATACATTCGAAATTCTGTAATTAAATAATCAGTACATTTTCATCATGTTATCACATTCCATATATTCTAACATGACAACAGGTTCAGTTTTCTCGCAGTATTTGTTTAGAATAAACCTTGGCTGTGCTTTTTTTTCAAAATCTCTCATTTACTCTGAAAAAGATAAAGAAAAAAATTACTAAAATACCCAGTGATTATGTGATATAAGTTTGAAATATAATTAATAGATATGACTTTGAGTACTGTACATTCAGAAATTATTGCGTGATTTTTTATTAGTGCGAAAAATGTGACAGAATTGTAAACGCAATAATTTAAACTCGCATTTTGAAATATTTTATATGAACTAAACAGGATTTTTCTCAAAATTGTAAAAATTAAAATCACATTTAAGTCTAATCTGACAAAATCGCAATAATAAATGCACGCAATAATTTCTGAATTTACAGTATCGAAATTTAAAACTACTTATTACAATAAATCTTATATGTAAATCAGATGAGTGGACAGATCTTTTTACCATCTGACTATTGTATTGTTTATTTGTGTATTTCTCTGTCCTTAATGTTGTGCATTTTTTTTACTGTAGTCTTGTGACTCTTGTCATGTAATGTTGTCATTACAGTGTTATATTTAACATTGCCATAAAAACATGAGGTTTGGCTAGCCACAAAACCAGGTTCAACCCACCATTTTTCTTAAAATGTCCTGTACCAAGTCAGGAAATGGCAGTGATATCTTAAAGTTCATTTCTGTGTGTGTTGCATTGTCGCTTATTTTTTGTTGCACTTCAGTGTTTCTGTTGTTTCATTGTTTTCCTCTAATAATTAAAGTGTTTTAGCTTGTAACCTGGATTTGTTTTCTCTCAATTGATTTATGACTTTTGAACAGCTGCCTTTATACTTTTCTTGACAGTCAGGGTTTTTTATTTTTAATATATCAACTTTTGAATTAAAAATGGGGTCTACCCTTTTCTGTCAATTTCTGACAAGACTCTTGTTATTTCTTTAGTGACAGCTTAGACACACAGTAGGCTATGATGTGGCCTATAAACCACATACATCTTGGTCAGGGCAATCATAGGTTGAAGGAGGTTTCTTAAAGGTGGATGACATTTTAACCTACTAAAATATCAGCAACAAAACAGTACAACAATTGTTAAAGAATTATAATAGGTTAACTTACGATCCATGCTTTCCTCTGCTGACTGGTAATCCATTGATGCTGGAAAATATCAAATGTTTTAAAAAGAGTAATCAGTGTCTGATATGTAACATGGTAAGATAATTTTCGTTATAAAAATGTTTTTCATTACAAATTAACTTTATAGCTACACATGTAAATCAATTAATATCACCATATTCAAACAGTAAATAAACAATGAATCATTGGATATACCCTGAACTATTTTTAAAATATCTGTTTAATTATCAAGGAATAATTATCAATTATATATTTAACTACAACCAGTTTAAAAAAAAATTCTGAAAATGAAAAAATACACTTTTAAATTAAAAAATTGCTGTATCTGACAGAAGTGTTTTTTTTTTCTTCTGGATTTTCATATTGTTTTAATGTCACATGACAAATTAAATTGTTACAATAAATTGATCATTTTATTGAATAATACAAGTGTACTTACATGGTTCGCCCATCATCTCATTATACTGCCTAACCTACAAAACATGAAACAAGGCATTATAAAAACAAATAAAATATGAACCATTTAGTAATTAATTCAACATTCACTTTAAAAAAATCCTTTCATTATCTTTTAATAGAAAGCTGATTATGTTATCAAATATTTGGGTTACTGCACTATATGCTCTAGTCTTGTGATTATTGTCTATAGTTGCTTAAGCTTGCTAAAGTGTATAATAACAAGAATGTGTCATAAGTACACAGATGCCCCATCTGCACTATCATTATTTATGTTCAGTGGGCCGTGAAAATGGGATAAAATCTCTAATTTGGCATTAAAATTAGAAAGATCATATCATAGGGAACATGTTTACTAAGTTTCAAGTTGATCAGACTTCAACTTCATCAAAAACTACCTCGACCAAAAACTTTAACCAAAATTTTAACCTGAAACAGGACAGACAAACGGACGAACAGACGGAGGAACAGATGCACAGACCAGAAAACATGATGCCCATAAATGGGGCATAAAAACACCTTTTGTACATGGATGTGAATGCTTTAATTTATATTATGAACGTTATAAAGGCAAATATATTAAAAACTATATACAAATGTAATAATAAAACATTTTACAAAAAACAAAATCAAAGCATCTCATTAAATTAGATGAAAGCAAAACTTACAGTGTTAATATAATACATGTTATGATGTATACAAGTACATGTATTGCACTAACATTTAAGATTACATATTTGCTACATGACTTGAAACAACTGAGAATAGTCACCATCATTTAAGATAATTATCAAGAGTTGAATATTTCGTTAAAGTTTAATTGATTAACTAATTAACTTACTGATTCTTCGTGTTGACGTCTCGCCTGATTGACTAGGGCTTCTCTCTGTAAAAGTCTATCTTTTATTTCCTGTAAGTCTTCTTTTGTAGCTTCTATCTCAATCTTTACATGACCCTCTTCTTTTCCCATCGTTATTTTACTCCCTTGTTTTTCTTTCAAAAGTCTCCTTATATGGATTCCCTTCTTCCCAATGAAATTCCCTACATCTTCTGGCCTTAAAGATTTTAAGTGCATATCTAATTTCTCCAATGGTACAGCAGGTGTCATTGGTTCTTCCTTAACGCCATCTTTGACCTCCTCCTTTTTAGGAGGTTCTGGGGGCGGATTTAATAATGAAGTATCTTTATCTTTATCAAACTTGTAGAAAACATAAAGAAACCTATTAGCACTATTAAGTCTACTAGATAATTGTCCACGTTCCTTCAAAACATGTAATATATCTTTAAGATGTCCATATTCGTCTTTTGTTTTGTCAAAGTTTGTTTCAATATAATTGTCAAAATATTTATAACATTCATCTGCCACTTCATCAGTTATTAGTTCTGCCCACCTTGTATCTAAAATTGATAAATAATAAAATAAACTGCAGTGAAATCTTTCTAAAATGAAAATATGTAAGATTGACAACCTCTGTAAGTTAACCAAACTTTTTTACAAAACCTTTGTCTAAATCAGAACAAATTCATCAGTCCTACAAAGGGTGGGTCTCATTGGGGTCCAAGCCTGACAGGGGATTGCCGATTTTTTTGTTAGCGTGACACGTAAGAGTCATATTATTGTGCCGAGAAAGAGTCTAGTGGGACACAGGACATTACAAAAAAATTAGAATTTTCTTACATACAGAGTGTAATCATGATACGGGAATCTGACAAAACAGTAAGCGAGATCCATGGTCAGAACCCCCAATGAGACCCCTAAAGGAATTGAGTTTAAGTTTAACTGTAAGTAAAAAGTATGGTAGTCTGAGATTGATCTGATGGGTGAAGGTTGGTAAAGGAACAATGAGATACATGTACAAATTGTAACAGACAGCTTTTTATACTGAATACGAAAAGAGTCAACCTTAGCTTTGAGCAGCAATTTCTTCTTTGTAAACATTGTAATCGTAGTATAAAAGAATATAAACAAGTTCACAGGGAAAAAAATTAACGGTCGCCCAGTCACCAACTCACCATTGGCAACCAGAAATTGACCTGGGCGATCTTTTTACTCAGTTGTGGTCATGGAGGTAGCCACTCCAAAACATATTTTTCAACATGAAACAATGAAATATTAAATATGTGAAGGCTGTTTAAAGAAATCTAAGGATTGCTGTAGTAATTTAATGAGATTGACATAAATCAGTGCTATATCTAATATAGATGTGAATTTTGTATATATGATGCCCTGCTAGCGGAAAAAATGTTACTTCATTAATATTAGACCCTATTTTTTCTTTATTTTTTTATTTCACTTAAAGCTACTGAGTTGTTGTTTTGTTTGTGTCTTGAACTTTATGGACTACTCATATTCAACTGCACTACCAGAAATGCTGTCAGATGCTTGAGAAAAACAAGACACACATCATTTCAAAGACAGACTGTTGAAGTCTTCTCATTTTTTTCAATAAATTATGTGTCCTAGTTGTTGCAGGACCTATCACAATCTACAGAGTTAAATGCATTTGTTTTTTTAGAAATTTTTACACTTTTCTTGATCTTGAGGTGGATTTGTATAGTCGGAAATGATGCCAGAATATTCCTTGACCACTATAAATTTGAAATTTTTAAAAAGTTTGTTGGTACAAATTGTATGTAGGACTTCACTTCACTTCAGAGCCCTCTATTATCCCTTGTAAAAGTCATTTTCTGGTATAACCCCTTACAAGAAAATTTTCAAAGTGTCTTATGTGCTCACTCCAAAAATGTGGTAGAATATATAGTCAAGCATGCAGTTGGTGGCCAGTGGCGGATCCAGAAATTTTCATAAGTTGGGGCCCACTGACTGACCTAAGAGGGGGCCCGCTCCAGTCACGCTTCAGTGATTCCCTATATAAGCAACCAATTTTTTTCCCAAAAAGGGGGGGCCCTGCCCCCCCCCCTAAATCCACCTATGGTGGCTTGGCTGCTTATACAGGAAGAAGAATACATGTCATTTCAACTGCAAACATGAACTATGCCTTTCATAAAGAAATTTGATGTCATTAAGCAAATGTCATAATGTCCTTTAACCTGTTTTCCCCAATTTTTTTACCCCAGGTCAACCAGCATGACCAGGAAAGTTCATTCATTTGGGAACTTGTCTATTCCAAGAAGACCACACAAAAATAATGTGAAAAGAAAGTTGCATGCAAGGAGGAAGTGTTTTTTTCCTGTGAAGCAGAAAGAATAACACCTGTACTTATATTATAGAATATATTAACAACAAACTTAACCTTTTGATTTTCTGATACGTTTCTGCTGGATTTTTTCTGGTAAAAACCTAAAAATATCATCGTCTGGTCCGCATGTACAAATGGCCTCGCCTACTTTATGGAAATATTGCTTTGTGAATTTAGCTCTTAAAATGTTCATTAATTGCTGGAATCTTGCTCGCCATCTGGCACCGTGTTTCATGCACTGTGGTTCATTGAGATAATCTAACTCTGACATGTTATATTTTGGAACCAACAGCAAACACGAAAATTGGAAATCCCCCTTCCTATAAAAAGAAACCAGTTACGGTTCCCGTTCCGGTGGGCAAATTGGTTAACTCGGCCTTAAAATAAAACTCGACCTACCACTATTTGAATTTTGAAATAAAGTGAAAAAACTAGGTCTATGTTTCGTTGATTGTTAAATTTTTTGAACTTTTTTTTCAACATTGTTTATTTGTTACTTAATTTTAACAACTGCACCATGTAAGACTATACAAATCCTTGGAATTATCTGGGTACAACAAGGGAAGCTTTAGGATGTCGATTTGATGCCGTTCCTTTTGTCCATCAATGATATTGGGGATAAAAGTCAAAGTCTAATTAACTCAAGTTTATATGGCATATGTCAGACAGACACATAATCCTTATAGAAGTTATACTTACCTAGTTTTGTAGTCGGGTGTAAATTATACTTACCTAGTTTTGTTGACCTGTAGTCAGGTGGAAATAAGGTAGAGATAATAATTGACTCACAAAGGTTCTCATCATAAACTCTTTCATTATCATCAGTAATCAGTTTGGTCAACGATGTGAAAGAAGACATTTTTAAAGTATTTTTACCTGGATATGTTCACCTATCCATGGCATGCTGGATGCTGATATAGATGATGCCCTCTCACAAGTTTGGTGAATTTGAACGCATATAGCCTATTTCACTTGAAACAAAGGATGCAACAGACACAGTCAAGTATGCCTCATAAATATAGTTGACCTATTGTTTATAGTTTATTTTTTAGAAACAAACGTTACCAGGAAATTAAACATTGACCAATGAACCATGAAAATGAAGTCAAGGTAAGATGATACCTGCCAGACAGACATATAACCTTACTATAATTCTATACACCAAATATATGTGACCTATATTGATTATAGTATAAGAAAACAAACCAAAACGTAAAAACTTAACACTGAGCAACGAACAATGAAAATGAGGCAAAGGTCAAATAAAACCTGCCAGACTGACATGTACCTCTTAGCAACAACTGCATAAGAAGTATAAATATCCCAGTTGATACCTTACCGACAACTTTAAGTATGCATTGCCTATGATGATTTCCTTTACAGAGAGTTGCTGTTAACAAGGAAGCTTATAATCCAAAGGTTCTTAGGGGTAAAGATGAAGCCATTTTTTGAAAGCTTAATTGATGCCATCATTAGTTGGTTGACCATTATTTAATATAAAATATTTGAGTCGTAGATGACCCTGATATGTTGAAACGATTGCAGCCACATTCTTGTCCTCTTTTTTGATATATTGTAAATAGTATAGACAAATGTAATAGTGGAAAAAGGGCATAACCCATGATATTGTTAACAGACAAATCTATAAAGGTAGATGAATGATAGTCACATTAATAACTATTTGACCCTTGATGCAAACGATAATGAAGGATAATAATGATCATGATGATTGATGGCAGATTAACATCAAGTGGCTATTCAAATACATATTCAGGACATGAACATATTATTAGTGCTATATGGAATTTAATTCAGTTCTATATGCCAAATCTCCTAGTAACAGGCAGCTGGAAGACATGTCAGCCTACCCTACTCTGACACATTATTCGGTCTCCTGGTAACAGGCAGCTGGAAGACATGTCACCCTATCCTACCCTGACATTATTCTGTCTCCTGGTAATAGGCAGCTGGAAGACATGCCATCCTTCCTTACCCTGACATATCATTCTGTCTCCTGGTAACAGGCAGCTGGAAGACATGTCACCCTACCCTGACATATTATTCTGCCTCCTAATAACAGTCAGCTGGAAGACATGTCATCCTACCCTGACACATTATTCTGTCTCCTAGTAACAGGCAGCTGGAAGACATGTCACCCTTCCCTACCCTGACACATTATTCTGTCTCCTAGTAACAGGCAGCTGGAAGACATGTCACCCTACCCTACACTGACATATAATTGTCTCCTGGAAGACATGTCACCCTACCCTGACATATTATTCTGTCTCCTTGTAACAGTCAGATGGAAGACATGTAGTCTACTATGACATATTATTCTGTCTCCGTGTAACAGTCAGATGGAAGACATGTCAGCCTACTATGACATATTATTGTCTCTCCTATTTACAGTCAGCTGAAAGAAATGTCCCCCTACCCTGACACATTATTCTGGCTCCTGGTAACAATGAACTGGAAGACATGTCACCTTACCCTGACACATTATTTTGTCTCCTGGTAACAGTCAACTGGAAGACATGTCACCTTACCCTGAGACATTATTCTGTCTCCTGTTAACAGTCAACTGGAAGACATGTCACCTTACCCTGACACATTATTCTGTCTCCTGGTAACAGTCAGTTGGAAGACATGTCACCTTACCCTGACATATCATTCTGTTTTCTGGTAACAGTCAACTGGAAGACATGTCACCTTACCCGACACATTATTCTGGCTCCTGAGCAGACCAATCTTTGTTTCTGCTCCTTAATGTTGTTTGATGAACTGAGAAGCTACAAATACATGTACCAATTGTCAAGTCTTCGGGGTGACCTGGCCTAAGATGGAACCCATGACCTTCCTTGAAGCATTAGTAGCTTCCATGAGAGATGATGAGATAATAGGATAAAACAATAAATTTACAAAAATATTTTATTTGTCACACAAATTATTTATCTAAACATATACAAATATATGATGCATATACTTTCTACCTTTTCATTTTTCATTTTTACACTCAACTATGCGTTTCCATCAAATACAAAGTTGAATAAAATTGTAGTCAGGGAAAACTTGCAAAGGACCTTCTACCCATTTAAAAGTTTTCAGACCTAGGAAAACCCACGATAAAGGTCTCACATCTAAGAGGTTATTTACTATGTTTTCATTTTCACTGCTTTAGTAGATTCTATAGAAAGATTAAGTGTTGCGATAGGATCTAAGACTGTTTTTCATATTTAAAAGTTGAATATAAACACTGACAAATCAAGATGTTATCAGCAGAGTAAATTATAAATAAATATAGAACAGATCTCATCTTAAAATAGCACCAAAGAAATTGCAGTAGAAAGAGAAGTAAGTAAAATGTTCAATGAATGATCTGGTTGGACAGAGATTTCCCCATTCATGGAAATTTTCTGACTAGTACTGTAATTCCATGTGTAATTTAATGAATGTGCAATTATAAAATCTGCCAATAATATGAAAAAGAAACATTAACCAATTAATCTATAAACCTGAATGATAATAAACAGAGTCAGCAAATGACCCAGCCTCTATCCCACCTGAACCAAGTCCACATGGTCTATATATATTGTATAATTCTTTCTTTGCCTGGATGATGGCCTTATATTTAAATTCAAGGCATCTAATTAGATGAAACATCTTTTAATCATAGAACAGAAACATTGCATAAAAAGATTCTATCTCTTATTGTTCCTAGGTCAGGATGTGGACACATATATGAAAACTAAGATGATTCAAAAGTTAAGTCTTCAAAAAAATGTATATGGGTCAATTGAAAAAACATAACTGCATTCAGAACAAAATAAAAAAGACCACATATGGTGAAAAAAATTGTGCGCAAAACAAATTCCAAATCATTTGATCTACAACCTATGACAAAGATTTTGACTTGACATTGATCTGTGTATATTATACAGTACCTTTTTTTTACCGCATATCCCTACCCCGCTACACATTACATCACAATATTATATATATTCAGATAGAAATAAAACTTTGTATAGTTTTAATAAATTAGCTATAATATCATAGAAAGAATTCTTTTTTATAAAATACAGGACGGATTCAAATTGGCAAGAATATAAAACATAATCATTTCTACAGCAATAAATACAATACATCTAACTAAACAAGTAAATACTCTAAATATTGCAAAATAAAAATCTAATAAATAATAATAATAATTCTCCATTGCCACAATTAACTATTTTTGTTTCTGGTAAAAACAACTTGCTAAATGCATAACAACTATGTTTAAAACAAGATCTTGATAATTTGTCCAAAATATAAGCTAAATTGTAGATATTTGATTGTAAAGTTACTTAAACAAGTGAAACTGTGAGCTACTGCTCACTGATGATACCCCCGCCGCAAGTGGATAATATTAATAGTGTCAAAATATGCAAGTGTTCGGTAAACAGGAATTTGTTGAGTGATGCATCTGAAAACGGATCACACGGTATAGCTGACTTATATTAACCCTTAAACCAAATTTCAGAAATCTTTGTATTGTAGTTCCTGAGCAAAATGGGACGAAAATTTTCAACTTGGCTATCATGTGTAAAGTCATTCAAGTGTTCGGTAAACAGGAAGTTGTCGAGTGATGTTCTGAAAACGCATCACACGGTACAGCTGACTTATATCAAGCCTGAAACCAAATTTCAGAAATCCTGGTAGTGTAGTTCCTGAGAGAAATGTGACGAAAATTTTTCAACTTGGCTATGAGGTGTAATAATGATACAAGTGTTTGGTAAACAGGAAGTTGTCAGGTGATGAATCTGAAAACGCATTACACGGTATAGCTGACTTATATCAAGCCTGGAACCAAATTTCAGAAATCCTTGTAGTGTAGTTCCTGAGAAAAATGTGACGAAAAATATTCATGGGACGGACGGACTGATGGACTGATGGAAGGATGGAAGGACAGACAGAGGTAAAACAGTATACCCCCCTTTTTTTAAAAGTGGGGTATAAAAACAATACTTTATTTCTGTTTTTCCACCATAACTGGACATCACAAAGGTTTCAGTAAAATGTTGACTTCACAATAGAAAATTTCAGACACCACAATCAATGGAAAGTAATTTTTGTATGATGCAAAAGTTGAAGAGGTGCAGATTCTTTGGTCAAGCAGGGCAAAGTCCCCCCTACATGTAACCACCAAATATATGAAAAATTGGTTTTAATACGTCTGAACAGATACGTAGGTCAATGATGCTATAAAAAAGTCTACAAAGTGTAAGAAGTGAAACAATACTAACAATAATTTACATGCTACTGTGTGCACTCACAATTTCTTACTAATAGTTCTGCATACCTAACTTATTTAAATGCTTAAAACTCTTGAACACAACTCTAAAATGCATTTAAATATTTAAAAAAAAATTAGTTGTGTTTGGTATTAGATATATTTAGATTTGGTGGTATTAACTACCAGCTGATAGGATTTTAGCTGAATGAACTTGAAATCAAATTTCTAAGACTGGTCTTCATCAAATCATAATCACTATTTTATATGAACATGGTGCATTTTAAAGAAACATCAAGGCAAACCATTAATGCAATGAGATGCGTATCATTTCCTTACATTTTGTGTGTCAGAGTAGAAACAATTTATGTGAAACAAAATTAAAAAATTTTCACAGCAGATTTATCACAATAATGCTTTGAATATTTAAATATATTATTTCTGTATATGATATGCTATGTTTCTCTTCCATCATAAAGAGTTGCACATCCTAGCACTTGATCTGACCGCGAGAGCCCTGGATTATGTCCATGATCCCTACTGACACTTGGAAGATAACTACTCTCGTTACGAGTAGATAACATGTTCATTGATTTTTTTAATTGGTTATAACTCCAGTTGAGTTGCTGTACTTCATTGTTATGTCTTTGTTTAGTGTCGTTAAATTCCTTTAAAAGATGATCGTTGGTCGTGACAAGTGATCTAAAAAAAGAAGTAAACAAACATGATGAATATGACCTACGAAGCACAAAATATATTTCTCCTTCTGCTACATGAAAATTTTATTTATGATAATCACGGTCACCTATCTAAACTTAATTAGAACTGAAGGTGATAATAGTTTTCATCACAACACTAAATAGTAAGAGCAATAACTCAATATCTATAAATGTTTAAATTTTTCATCCTGGAATTCAAGCTTATTGAGATCACACTTAGATAAAATTTCTGCTATTTCATATTTGTTGAAATTAATTGTTTTCATGTAAATCATCATAGGCTGATCCAAGTAGGGCTTCATCCCCTTTTTCATGGGAAACATTTGGTTGATTATATAGGGAATCACTCAAGCATGGCAGGAGCGGACCCATTATGAAAGTTCTTGATCCGCCACTGATTATGGATTGCACCCAAGAATTAGTTATTTCATTGTCCCAACCTAAAGCAAGTTAGGCCATCAATAAAATTACAAAAAAATGTGTAATCAATTTGAACTTTAATACACACTAAGAATTTCCTCTTTTCATATTGAAAGAAATTCCGTACAGATGTGTGACAATGTCAATCGTACATTCAAAATGTCAACTTTGTGTGATCATATGATAATTACAAGACCTCTATTAAAACATTCATGATATGATCTTAATCTTGAAACTAAAGTCTTTTTGTAATTATCAAGATTTCTTAATAATACTTTTTTTAAGTTACCTGAATAGAAAACATGATTTTGCTTCAAAATATTTTTTTTTAATCTTTTCTTAGCTTTAAAACAAGAATGTGTCCTCAGTACACGAATGCCCCACTCGCACTATCATTTTCTATGTTCAGTGGACTGTGAAATTCGGGTAAAATCTCTAATTTGGCATTAAAATTAAAAAGATCATATCATAGGGAACATGTGTACCAAGTTTGAAGTCAATTGGACTTAAACTTCATCAAAAACTACCTTGACCAAAAACTTTAACCTGAAGCGGGACAGACAGACGAACAGACGAACAGACAGACAGACAGACAGACAGACAGACAGACAGACAGACAGACAGACAGACAGACAGACAGACAGACAGACAGACAGACAGACAGACAGACAGACAGACAGACAGACAGACAGACAGACAGACAGACAGACAGACAGACAGACAGACAGACAGACAGACAGACAGACAGACGGACGGACGGACGGACGGACGGACGCACAGACCAGAAAACATAATGCCCCTCTACTATCGTAGGTGGGGCATAAAAATGATTTTGTTTTAGTCTTATCCATAGAAGTACTTACTTGTGACTATCTTGTAACATGGATGCAAGGTCCTGTAACTGACCATGTTGTTTTAATCTGATTTGTAAAAGTTGGTTTTCATTCTTCAACACATCATTCTGTCTTTGTAATTCATCTAAAATATTATATATCATAAAAAGGTATAAGCTGCAAAACAAATATTATAATATATCCTTTTGTTCTACAAATTCTTATTAAACAAAACATAAGATTGTGTGTGTTTTGTCACATCTAAACTTGTTATGTAAGTAATGTTTTTAACAGCGTTGGAGATACAAATAAATATTTCCGTGGGCGTTACCTGCAAGGAAATTGAATGAATTATCTACAAAGTAAGTCTTCATGTATTTGTTCAGTGCCTAACAGTTGGTTTTCTAAAACTTTTGCCCTCCATAAAAATCAATTGGCTTCTTTTCTATCTTATCTTCTAGGTCAGCTTTGAATGAAAAGTGATTTAAGATAACTTCTTACCTAAATGTGTCTGATTTACTGAGGACATAGAATTAACAGCTGACACTTCATTCCCCGTTTCATTTAATTTCTTCTGTAAATCACGATTCTCAGTCACTATCTTTTTTAGATGCTCTTTCAACTGATCCTGTAGAGTTAAGAAATAAATTAAAGAGAGAAACAATTAACTGAGGTTAAAACTTTTCCAAACAAATCAGTTCTTTACATCTTTAACCTGTATTATCATTTGAGGCTAGTTAGGCAGGTATATGTATTTTATTGCACTTCCTTTGTTAATCAATGAATTTTTCTATTGTAAAATATTTTTCTTATTGTCAGTTAGGGAAGTTAATGTCTACAGTGAAATAGCTAACAAAGAACTTTTTAAAAACATTAATGAATCGTTAATTGATAATAGAAAAGATTAAAGAAAGAAGTAATTAAGCTTATTTACGAATGTTCTATGACAATAATATACAAGAGTAACTTTACAACATTGGTGTCCTACCACATCTGTCTGTGCTTTCCGTAACTGTGTTCTCATCTGTGTTTCATTAAATGTACTATCAGCTAATGTTGCCTTGGTATCGTTGGATTGCTTTCTTAAACGATAATTTTCTTCTTCCAGTCGATTTAATTGTTCGTCAACATATCTTTTCTCCCTAGTAGAATCATCGCCAAACTTTTTACCAAGATTCTGTATTAAACTGTAAGCAAAACCTAAAAACAATGTTTATAGTTTACTATCATTTCTGTTTACATGTAGCACAAATTTTTGTTCAGCCTTTCTACTGAAATTCTACACATTTAAGTTAGAAGATCTTTCAAAGATAACTAGCATAAGGACTGGAGAGTAAATATTTTTACAATAGCCTAGATTAGGCTGCATTTAGTTACTAAGCAACAATAAGTGGTGCTTAAACATTTTTAAAGTTATCAAACAGTAATAAATAAGCTTTTGAATAACTTGGAAACAACCATATCCATAATACATGATCATTGAATCATAAAATCAAGTAGAATATAGCATTATGAAGGAATAGTGATTATTTTTCAACCCTAACACAGACAGTAGAAATAATATCAAACCTTTGTATTTAGGATTTTTGTGTAGAGATTTGGTTCCATTCCAGTATCTATCTACAAGATCACACATTTTAAATAAGAAATCTTTGTATGTTGGAGTTTCTCCCTGTACTGGCTCATTTTCAGACTTTGGTCTCTCAAGTGACCGATGTCCATTCTCAAGACGATCTCCTTCTATCCTATGCATACCAAAATCTTCCAAGGAATCCTGGCATAATGTAATGAAGAAATACATCAAATATAAAACACATATCAAATAGGTTCTATCCTGCCTTTAAGTTTATAAAATTAAAGTTTGCTGAAAGGCCATAAGTGAAATGTGTTTCTTAATATAACCATTGCAAAAATTAATAATTAGAATTGATATTCATTGCCTGTTTTCATTTTATGCCCAACAAGAAGTTGTCCAGAGTGCAACTACATGCATAAGATTACAACATTGACCTAATTTTTTGATCTGTAAATAATCCAATGCATGTAGTTTAAATATAAAATACAATGTAACAGAACTAGGTCAAATATGAGTCTTTTTTAGCCATTGTTAGACATTCTAAATTGACAAGAAAACCTCAGAAAAATCTGAATTTGTGTGTTTATAAAAAAAACACCGAACCAGAAATTGCACTTCATTTTTTGAAGGTATCTATGATAAACCACAAGAACATGAGAAGCCCATAAATTTTGCTTACATTTAGTTTGTGAGAAGGTACACTTTTTGTCCTTCTGTGATCATTGGGTTCTTCCTCACCACCATGTCGTCTCTCAGTAGGTACTCTAGGACTCTCAGATCTATCTCCTCGACCATTCTCTAAAATACAAATATTCTATCAGTAATAGAAGAGTTGAAGTTAGAAACATTTCCTAAATTTCAATTATGATTTTGAAAGTTTTTAAAGGCATTTTTGAAGAAAAATTTACTGAATTTGTGATCTGACACGTTGAAACTTTATTAACTGATGAATATCTGTTGTCTCACATAAAACTTTTCTATTTCAACCTGCATTTTTATCCATGTTTTTGAATAAATGCTCGCTGAGTTTCAAAACTCAAAGCCATTCACAGCTTATATTTCTATACTTAGTAGTGTTAGGCAATATAATTTGAAACTCTACCAAAAACGTGATGTTGTCATTAAGAACCTGGGGATTTGGAATTTGGGTTGTGGGGACTGTTAACATATCATGTGACTTTTGTGTCATGTGTCAAAAGAGAGCATTTTCTTTTGTAACCAACAAAACATAACCCAACCTGGATTTGATATTTTATTGATTTTTGTGTGTTTTAACCCCAATTTTAAGCACTGAGCCGGATTCAAACTCACAACCTCAGTGTTGACAGGCTAGTAACTACTTAGAACCATCGGCAACTCAAGCCCCAAAACTTACCTGGATGTGGTGTGAAGTAGCCATGACTTTTGAATTTAGTATATGCATCAACTTCATCCTGGTATTGTAGGTTTTCATCTCGTCTGTAATAAATTGATGTTACAATTAGATAAATATGTATCTAAAACAGAAACAAATTGCTCACACTTGAAATTACTCCAACTAAACTAAATTTTACAATCATGTAGTAAAATACTTGCCAATGCTACTGAATCCAGCTGAATTATCTAGTTTATTGGCAACATTATTTCTATTTCAATTAGACTTCTTTGAGCCAAAGATATACACTAATACTTTCTCTTTCAAGATTTTCTAAAAATTATTCTTTCAGAAGCATTTGATTCAGCTTGCTAGCTTTAACTGTATTTTCCCCCAAATTAATAAGTGTATATATATAGAATGAATTTAAAACAATTACTCCTGAGAAACAATCTGAAGAATACTAAGGGTTAAATTGCTTTGTAGAACAGCTACTACAAAAACCAGATTATTTACATGCTTCTGAAGGTAACACTTAATGCTATAACAGAAACAGCAGATTATTTACATGCTTCTGAAGGTAACACTTAATGCAATAACAGAAACAGCAGATTATTTACATGCTTCTGAAGGTAACACTTAATGCAATAACAGAGACAGCAGATTATTTACATGCTTCTGAAGGTAACACTTAATGCAATAAGAGAGACAGCAGATTATTTACATGCTTCTGAAGGTAACACTTAATGCAATAACAGAAACAGCAGATTATTTACATGCTTCTGAAGGTAACACTTAATGCAATAACAGAGACAGCAGATTATTTACATGCTTCTGAAGGTAACACTTAATGCAATAACAGAGACAGCAGATTATTTACATGCTTCTGAAGGTAACACTTAATGTAATAACAGAGACAGCAGATTATTTACATGCTTCTGAAGGTAACACTTAATGCAATAACAGAAACAGCAGATTATTTACATGCTTCTGAAGGTAACACTTAATGCAATAAGAGAGACAGCAGATTATTTACATGCTTCTGAAGGTAACACTTAATGCAATAACAGAAACAGCAGATTATTTACATGCTTCTGAAGGTAACACTTAATGCAATAACAGAGACAGCAGATTATTTACATGCTTCTGAAGGTAACACTTAATGCAATAAGAGAGACAGCAGATTATTTACATGCTTCTGAAGGTAACACTTAATGCAATAACAGAGACAGCAGATTATTTACATGCTTCTGAAGGCAACACTTAATGCAATAACAGAGACAGCAGATTATTTACATGCTTCTGAAGGTAACACTTAATGCAATAACAGAGACAGCAGATTATTTACATGCTTCTGAAAGTAACACTTAATGCAAAAATTTGTAAGGGTTCCGCGGAACCCAGTGTCTCGCCTACTTTTGCTGTTAATCGCAGACTCAAAAAAATGAGGAAAAACATCAATAAAAATTTCCCTCTCTGTACTGTCTTTTGATTGAAAGAAGCTTCCAAGCTTGGTAAAAAATCCAGGATAGTTTATGAATCTAATAAATGTTTTATAAACTTTAACTGCAGACTGTATCATGTAATGTTAACTCAGAGACATATAATGTATTATATGTCTCTGGTTAACTGGAAGAAAAACTAAGTCCATTTATAAGTAAAATACGGAAAAAGTGAATTTTTTTTTTACAAAATTTACTTCTGAATAATATCTTATGATCAGAAACAAGCTTCTGTTCAAGTTTGGTACAAATCAAGGATAGTTTATGAAAGTTATTAAAATTTTTAAAACTTTAACCACAGAGTGAATGTAATGTTTCCTCGCAGAAAAACTAAGTCCATTTATAAGTAAAATACGGAAAAGTGGAAATTTATTTTTGCAAAATTTTCTTCTTGATACTATCTTATGATCATAAACAAGCTTCTGTCCAAGTTTGGTACAAATCAAGGATAGTTTATGAAAGTTATTAAAATTTTAAAAACTTTAACCACAGAGTGAATGTATGTTTCCTCGCAGAAAAACTAAGTCCATTTATAAGTAAAATACGGAAAAAATGGAATTTTATTTTTACAAAATTTACTTCTGGATACTTTCTTATGATCATAAACAAGCTTCTGCCCAAGTTTGGTAGAAATTCAGTATAGTTTAAGAAAGTTATTAAAATTTCAAAAACTTTAACCACAGAGTGAATATTTGTGGACGCCGCCGCCGACGACGACGGAATGTAGGATCGCTTAGTCTCGCTTTTTCGACTAAAGTCGAAGGCTCGACAATAACAGAGACAGCAGATTATTTACATGCTTCTGAAGGTAACACTTAATGCTATAACAGAAACAGCAGATTATTTACATGCTTCTGAAGGTAACACTTAATGCTATAACAGAAACAGCAGATTATTTACATGCTTCTGAAGGTAACACTTAATGCTATAACAGAAACAGCAGATTATTTACATGCTTCTGAAGGCAACACTTAATGCAATAACAGAGACAGCAGATTATTTACATGCTTCTGAAGGTAACACTTAATGCAATAACAGAGACAGCAGATTATTTACATGCTTCTGAAGGCAACACTTAATGCAATAACAGAGACAGCAGATTATTTACATGCTTCTGAAGGTAACACTTAATGCAATAACAGAGACAGCAGGTTATTTACATGCTTCTGAAGGTAACACTTAATGCAATAACAGAGACAGCAGATTATTTACATGCTTCTGAAGGTAACACTTAATGCAATAAAAGAGACAGCTCATACTCAAGAACTATCCTTAATCAAATGAGAGAAATGAAGACCCTTAGTCATACTGTTAAAATTCATATAAGCCTTCTAACATTGACCATATTGACAGACAAAATTTGAATCACACTTCCCCACATAAATTTTCATGATCATCATATTTTATAGTATACCTTAACGAGCATTAAACAAAAGAGTATTTTAAAAAGGCCTCTTACCTGGTACCATCAACATCATATGACCCTGTATGACCAGCTGGAATGTTGGGATACTTTTTCTGATGAGGAGCCACTGGTCCATCTGCTGTTTGTTTCCTTGTCTGGTGGTAATCCTGCATAAAAAGATCCAAAATCAGTCTTTCAACAAATTTTCTCAACTTAAATTTCAAAAAGACTGAACCATGTATCATATAAACTGTTGTCTTACAGAATAGAAATTAGATTACTTTACATAAATCTATTTTTAATTCAGACATTTCTAATACTATTTAGATGCAATATCTTAATCTCTTTATACAGTATGAAAAAAGTCTATTCTAGTGATCAACATAACACTTTTGCCTAGAGATGAGAAGTACATGTACATGTAAGAGATGCTAATACAAAAAAAAATATAACTATTGTTAAACCATACAATATATAGCACTATACACCACACTCACTTCTTGATGAGCTCATTATGATTCTTGTAAAATTGGTGTTTGTATGTGTAAGGTAATAGCGGACACTGTTATTCCATTAAAGTTGTGGATCATATCTGACAATGATAATTCTTGTAATGTTATTTGTTATAGCTGACATTATTATTCTTACAACACACTGCCAATCTTGTAAGACTACATTAACATTCTTTCGACACAGCATTAACATTCTTGTAAAGTTTGTACATGTATAAACTTACCTCAATAGCTTCTTCTGGTACTGTTTCCATAGTTTTTAGAACTAAAATTAAGCATTCAATGATTAATGGTAAAAATCAATCAACATATTTCTCTATTTCCTGTTTCATAATGAGTTTTGTGCTTTTTTCATTTTTCATGTTAAACATTTGTATATGTGTTATCAACTTGGAAGAATAAAATTGGTAAGGCTCAAAACAAAAACGTTCTTTTGAGTTTTTTTGTTCATGATCCATATTTAATAAGTTGGGATGTCTATTAACACTGCTTAGTTATATTTTTGTAGTAAAATTTATTGAAGCTTATATTTGAAATGTTAATTGTTTTCATTTCAAGGCAAGAAATAGCAGATTTTTTTTGTTGCTCTTTTGAAAAATTGTAAAACACAAAATGCTCTTTTAATATGATTTCTATACCTGAGGAAATGATTTAAATTTGTTGAAAAACTAATCCATATCTTCTGATTATCATAGGGTCAATGTTCAAGGTTATTGAATCATCTTTTAAATCTGTACTTATGACATTCCATATCAAAAATATCATTACCAATTGTGTGTGCTATTCTCATTTCAAATTCACTTCATAGCAAATTTAACCCTGCCGCAATTTTGTGCCTGTCCCAAGTCAGGAGCCTTTGGCCTTTGTTAGTCTTGTATGATTTTTATTTTAGTTTCTTGTGTATTATTTGGAGTTTAATATGACGTCCGTTATCATTTTACTAGTATACATATTTGTTTAGGGGCTAGCTGAAGGACGCTTCAGGGTGCGGGAGTTTCCTGCTACATTGAAGACCCATTGGTGGCCTTCGGCTGTTGTCTGCTCTATGGTTGGGTTGTTGTCGCTTTGACACGTTCCCCATTTCCATTCTCAATTTTATAATATATAAATTTCATGTTGGTAAAAGGAAGTTTTTCAAAAATAAAAAGAGTTCTTTAAAGCAGTCAACGAACAGTCAAATGTTAGTAGTTAATGTATAAATAATTGGCTACAAAAATATAAGACTAATAACAATCCAAAGAATAGAAACGTTTTTATCACAAACTACTGTAGTAATTATACATGTATATATAGACATGTTAATATTCTATTAGATTTGGAACCATAGCTTTTATGGTCCTTTAACAATTTTGTGACTATAAGAGCTACGGTTCTGAAGTAAATAATTATTTAGCCCACATTTTATTAGTACCGGTATTATTATTTAGACAATATGACAGGGTAGTCTCTTTTGCTATGTGGTGGTGAGGAAACTCCTATGATCAATCAATCAACTAACAAAATATATCAATTCCATATATCATAAATTTAAAAGTTGACCTGAATAAAGACTTTCACTCTACTTATAACACACAGGGTTAAAAATTTTCTTTGGGTTACATATCTAGATC
This sequence comes from Mytilus galloprovincialis, assembly GCF_965363235.1. NCBI lineage: Eukaryota > Metazoa > Mollusca > Bivalvia > Mytilida > Mytilidae > Mytilus > Mytilus galloprovincialis. Next base: position 4,062,173 of record NC_134843.1, on the reverse strand, counting down.
TGTTTCATAGATGTGACCTACAGATTTTGCTTGCATTGACAGAATACCTTTTATGTATTTTCTGAAGTTCTTAGGTTTGCTGTTTAGTTGCCATATACCTACATATTTTCATTTATATTCCCAGTATTTATACAATAACGCAAGTTCATGGACTAACAAAGATGGCAGTACCTTCTAGTGAGTATTCCTCTGCACTAGGTTCTCTAGCAGTGGACCCTGTTATATGTCTAGGCTTACTCAAGTCCCCACCTGTATGGGCTATCAAGTCTAATACTGCTACATCATCATCATCTAAAGCTGAAAAAAGTTTTCTTCTTGATTACATAAATTTCATGCTTGAAGAAGCTTTAAAAAAATGTCGTGCAAAATTTACCATGGCAGATATTGGAAATTTCATATCTGTGCCTCCTCTTATATAATTTTGTTGAAATCATCCCTAAAATTGATAAATAATGAAAAATACAATGTACATAAGGGATGACATCAAAAGATCGACGCAGGATAAAAAACTTAAATCAATTAGTTTGGGGGTGGGGGTGTTAAGTTAAGAGAAGGGTGGGGGTGTCAGTGAAAAAACTATGTGAATTAAGTTTTTTATCCTACATTGAACTTTTGAGGTCGTCCCTAATACACATGATCCAATGATAGGTTAGATGACCATATTCTCATGATGACTATATTCTATGTTTACCCTCAACTTTATTAATTTGTGCTATTCTCACTAACAGGGCTTTCAATAGATTTTACATAGAATTCTTAAGTAGCAAAAAAAGAGACAGCTGCTTGGAACTGATTTCATTCACAAAAATTATTAAGTAGGTGATAGGTGGAGCAGTGTAGCTGCAGGTGGAAACCCACTACATACTCAATATATACTACTGAAAGCCCTGCACAAGATTTTGATACATTTAACATACATAAGCCAGAAGGCAGTTAATATATTTAGCCACGCTGATGGTTACAACTTTTACCCAATTCTTATTTCTTATACTGTGGATTCATTTATTTTTGTGGGTATCAATTTTCGTGGATAGAGAAAAAAAGACATTTTGTGGTATACGTAAATTCGTGAATCGCTGATTACAAAAAAAAAAATCAGATACGTAATTCGTGGATTTCTTTTTTATTTAGGAGATCATATACGGGTAACCTCCTTGGTTGGATCAATAATTAAACAAACAAAAAAGAAGGAATTCATTGAAAAAGTTTTGAATTGTCAAAATCCTCGCTTGGTCATTCTAGGTTAAAGTGTTCATTGATAACTTCTATTACAGATAATAATAGACAGAGACAACATATTATTTGTTTGTTTTACAATTTATAAATTCTTGTCGGAATTCTATAAGGCATTCAAAACTTTATGACTGAAAGCTCATTTCCCTAATCACGCTATAATAAACAGTTTTATTAGTACATTTGAAGTATAAGGTGTGAAAATAAATGTTCCTGTCATAAACAATATTACCTACAGGCAATATCCCCGTGCTTAATCCTATTGATATTTCATCACTAGTAAACCGAACTATGACACGGTAATTAACAACTGGCAGTTGGGCTTAAATTAAAATATTGTTTGTTTGCAGTTTACCGACCGACCCTTGAAAATCCTCCCGACTGTGAAAATTTTATTGCTTAAAATTTGAAGAAATTTTTTTTAATACTTCTATTGACGTGATCCGGAACTTTGGGTCCTTTCCGGAAATGATTTAAAGTCTGGGTCAATTACGCATTTCAAGTTCGGTTTTTCTTAGATTCCCGTCAAGCGTTCATGTGACCATTTAATGATAAAGCACATGGATATTGTTTAGGTGGCACGGTAGTATTTCCTGGCCCATAAGGGATAATGATAGCCTTTTTAGAATTTTCACCACTTTCTAACAATGCAAAAAATTCTACATTCACAGTTAAATGAAGTACTTTCATTTTACTATTCAGAAATTAATTTGAATATGTATCATGACCGTTTACTTTTTTTGCTATTTTTAAAAACCTAAGGCCACTAGTACTTTTAGGTCTTTTATGGTGCAGTGAATAAAAATTTTAAAAAATTCTCAAAAATTCATTTTCATCTGTATGTAAAATTATTTCATATTTTTCTACACCTGATTCATCCCTCAGTTTGGGAAAGTATGTTCAGTTGATACTGTATTTTTTGTCCAATCACACTGTTTAGATACATTAACCTAAGTAGGGTACACAAAAGAGCAACCTAAATTCTGGAATGCAAATACTACCGTGCCACCTTTACAGGTATCCATGAAGTCAAGGAGGAGTACTTCACTCTGTCGTCTCGTGTCAATTTTAAGACAAATAACAAACAAAAAAGTTTATTAGTAAACTGTTTATACAGATTCAGGCACATGTAATGATGTGTGATGATATCATTGACAATGATGCAGCGGATATTCATAACTGACACGATAACCATTCTGTCTCAAACAAATCGGGTACAGAATCTGTGGAGCCTGACTTTATGGAACCAATTTCCGTGGTTAAATAATTCGACAGCAGCTTGAAGTATGGCATATTTTCTACAAATCGTTGTGAAGACTACAAAGATGAAACCACTCCTCCGTGACTTAAATCTTCATGGATATCTGTAAACACGCCTGTACGGAGGAAGGGCTCATTTGAAATGTTAATGGATATAGATCATGCCAAATCAATAAGAAGCAACCCTAACTACACAAAGATGTAGAGAAAATGAATGGTTAGCTTGAAAAATAAATATACTCTCTCTATATTAAATCTATCTTCGATTGCAATGAGTATGCTCCTTTAGGATAAGGGGGGCTGCCCCACTCATTGCAATTATTCTCTTTCTTACAATATTAAATATACCCAAACTGTGTGGCCTGTGTGAATTCAATTAAAACATGTCCTTAGGAGCTATTCTGCCAATTTTTTTTATGCATTAAAAACATTTCAGTACAGACCATTTACTTTTAATGGGGTGCTATGGATTTCACCCCAAACTTTAGATTTCTTTGGTTTTCATTAAAGCCTGGCAAAAATATAACCTTATCACATATAATCAAATATTGTTAGAAATATGAAAACAGTCGAATGTCTTAATACTTTTTTTTCAAGTTGCCTTTTTTTCAATTGAGGAAGATTCAATGGTTATTTTTTTTTATTAAAAATACACTCTTTAATACATTGTCTTATAAATCTTTAATATCTACATTTTTGCTGATGAAAATACTCTACTCATAAAAACATTCTAGTCAAGAAGCATATGTCTGAATATATTTCTTTAAAACAGTTCTAGTCATAATAACATTCCTTGTTTATAAGTGTTCCAGTATTTAATAATTATACCATATTTTATGTCATAAATTGGATAATGACACTATGTTAAAGTTTCAGTTTTGGTTAAAAAGTTTTTTATCTGAAAATGCCTGTTCATTTGATGTTGGTTTTCAGCATGTCCAGTGTTTGTTGTTTTAAAATGTTTTTTTTTTCTTCACAAGAAACTTGGTTTAGTGTAACTGCTTGTTTAAACTGTATTTTGGCTGATAAAATGAAATATTTTTCCTACCTACCGACCCTTCAGTCTGAAGGTACAGTCAGAAAACTGCAAACAAACATATTTTTAAGGTTGGCCTTATTTTCCATGAACAGTTTTAATCAATTTCAAAAAGTAAATTAATACTGATATTCGATATATTTATTATTGATTTAATTAAAATATTTGTATCTTCTTTCAATAAAAAACATGTGTTATGTTACAATGTTTATCGCTAGTCAACACTATACTAGAACTGCATAACATAACCGGAAATAAACATCTGACTTCATACCAAGGCTTCCAAAACGGTCATATATTCCGGACATGACCGAAACTTTCATAAAAAGTCCGGCTGCTCTCAGCCTCAAACGGTCAAATAGAATTGGTTTGCCACTTTTTGTTATTCAAGGCATTTTTCATAAAACGGTCATTTCAATTTTGACCAACTATCGATCATTAAAAATGTCCGTTTGGGTTTTGGACATGTCCGCTTGGGCATACTATTTCACAAAGATATTTCGGTCATAATTGGGTTTATTACAACAGATGCAGCATATTTAAGATACTTTGAAGTGTCTCAGTTAGTCTAATTCTCTTGGTACATAAATGTACGGCTTGGTCTTTAGCTTGTGTACATCAATAAAAAGTAGAAAAAACACGTTTTCTTTTATTTAAATAACAACAAGCTGTCAAACAATTATCCCTCAATAAGTTATATTGAAGCCATAAATCATTCACTGATTACAGGTTTGTTACCTTTGATGAGGTGTCCTTAGCTTGTCTTTATCAATAGAACTAATGATGCATAACAATGTACCGGTACATAAAGGTGATCAGGTAATGAGGTCAAATATGTAAGCGTGTACGGAACAACATCCTATTTAATTACGCTTTATAGATATTATTTTAAATGAGCATTCAGTTTAACAAAGTTTCTTGATATTGAAAAGTTATTCTTCAAATAAATATATTTATAAATGAATAAGTATGATATCACTATCAGAAACATATTATTATTTAACACTGTACATCGTGTTAAATACTGGGGTACTCTAAAGGGGAAAATTAATTGAAATATATAGTAAAAACACCAAGAATAGCTTCGCTTGGGTATACCAAGCTGACTTGTCCAATGAATAAGAGGGGCGTTCTCTTTTCTTGTTTTCATATTAAAACCAGGTGCTCCGCAGGGCGCAGCTTTATACGACCGCAGAGGTCGAACCCTGAACAGTTGGGGCAAGTATGGACAAAACATTCAAGCGTGATACAGCTCTGAATTTGGATTGTGATCAAATTTTTGACATTACATGGTTTTTTTTTACACAAAACAAATGTCAAGATTTTACAAATCAATTAAAGATTTCTTCTTCAAACTTTTTAAATCTAAAATTAAATAGTTGATCATGACACAGCATAGGTTTCTGACACAGAACGAATGTGGTCTAATGAACTTAAAAGGTTTTTTTGCCTTTGAGCAATTCACTATGCTGTTGAATATTAATCCTCTCAAAAAAATGTTTGAAGAAATTTTCTTTTTATTTATGAAATCTGAAATGAGAAAAATTTAAACCCCCCCCCCCCTTTTTTTTCACATCCCCGTTTCCCTTTTTCCAAAACTGATATCAATTCAAATTTCTAATGGAGTTTGCAACAATAACTACTCTTTTAAATACATCATAAAATATTAAAATGTAAAATAAAGTGCTTGTTATCACTGAATGGTAAAGATTGGTTGGTAGTAAAAGTGAATATACATTGTTTATTGTATAAAACAATAAAAAAAACTTCATCAGCAACATTTTATATTGGCAAATTTCCAATGAAGTTATTTACATAAAGTTATTGGCAAATAAAAATAGAAAATGACATCATAGTCATGTCTGGCAAATGTCCAACATACATTATCTAAAAACATTTTAGATAAGATAAGGAAAAAAAGCTTCATCAGCAACATTTTATATTGGCAAATTTCCAATGAAGTCATTTACATAAAGTTATTGGCAAATAAAAATAGAAAATGACATCATAGTCATGTCTGGCAAATTTCCAACATATATTATCAACTACTATTCTATACAAAGAAAGATAACTCCAATTGAAAATTAATTGCTATTGCACAATATTGTGCAATTAGATATTTCTTGCTATTGTGCAATACTGTGCAATTGAAAATTTCTTGCTATTGCACAATATTTCATATGGAATCCTGATTTGGACCAACTTGAAAACTGGGCCCATAATCAAAAATCAAAGTACATATTTAGATAAAGCATATCAAATAAGCCCAAGAATTTAATTTTTGTTAAAATCAAACTTAGTTTAATTTTGGACCCTTTGGACCTTAATGTAGACCAATTTGAAAACTGGACCAAAAATTAAGAATCTACATACACAGTTAGATTTTGCATATCAAAGAACCCATTTATTCAATTTTTGATGAAATCAAACAAAGTTTAATTTTAGACCCCCATTTGGACCAACTTGAAAACTAGGCCAATAATTAAAAATCTAAGTACATTTTTAAATTCAGCATATCAAAGAACCCCAAGGATTCAATTTTTGTTAAAATCAAACTAAGTTTAATTTTGGACCCTTTGGACCTTAATGTAGACCAATTTGAAAACGGGACCAAAAGTTAAGAATCTACATACATAGTTAGATTCGGCATATCAAAGAACCCCAATTATTCAATTTTTGATGAAATCACACAAAGTTCAATTTTGGACCCTTTGGGCCCCTTATTCCTAAACTGTTAGGACCAAAACTCCCAAAATCAATACCAACCTTCCTTTTGTGGTCATAAACATTGTGTTTAAATTTCATTGATTTCTATTTACTTAAACTAAAGTTATTGTGCGAAAACCTAGAATAATGCTTATTTGGGCCCTTTTTTGGCCCCTAATTCCTAAACTGTTGGAACCAAAACTCCCAAAATCAATCCCAACCTTTCTTTTGTGGTCATAAACCTTGTGTCAAAATTTCATAGATTTCTATTAACTTAAACTAAAGTTATAGTGCGAAAACCAAGAAAATGCTTATTTGGGCCCTTTTTGGCCCCTAATTCCTAAAATGTTGGGACCAAAACTCCCAAAATCAATACCAACCTTCCTTTTGTGGTCATAAACCTTGTGTTAAAATTTCATAGATTTCCATTCACTTTTACTAAAGTTAGAGTGCGAAAACTAAAAGTATTCGGACGCCGGACGACGACGACGACGACGACGACGACGACGACGACGACGCCAACGTGATAGCAATATACGACGAAAAATTTTTCAAATTTTGCGGTCGTATAAAAATGCCATGTTTTGTGACATTTGTCAAAAACATAAACTGAAAAATAACTTTGTAAAGCCTGGTTCGACAAATGCTCAACTGAGTATGTTTTTATTTATTCCTTATTTTCTAAATCAGTTTTGAAAATTGTACAAAGAAAAATGTTATCACTGTTCAGTAGATTTTACACGGTTTAAAACAATATCCTTCATTGGGCCTCCTCAATGTTATCTATAAATACCGCATCAGTTGTAAAAGTCACGAGGTCAGGTAATCAATACACAAAAAGAAAAGTATCACGTGTATCAAGTTGTACTACAATTAAAGCCAGTTGTCATCAACAGTTTCAAATAAGATGGCCTTAATTAACAAAGTGTAGAGTACTCACAGAGAGAAGATAGATTATTTAAACAAAAACAAAAACATGAGAATAGTCAGGTACTGAAGCTGACTGATGCAATGCTGGTTCCTGTATTACGATACACAGAAAAATGACACAATACCGAGAATAATATTTTATTTATTTTTAGAATGAAGAAAACAAAACAGGTTTTAATAATTTTATTGCATATAACACTTCTAATTACTTAGACACATATATCTTATGCATCCTCTCAGTTACATTTAAGTATCCAGCTGATCATTGACCGTCAAAAATATTTCTTTGTAAAATGTCCGGCTGTCGTCAGAAAATTTTGGAAGCCTTGCTTCATACACATTTCTCGAGATTATTCTTCGTTGAATTCTTAAATTTGTGGTTCGCTGTGACCCATGAAACCCACGAAAATTGGTATACCACGAATAAAAATGAATCCACAGTATTAGGAAAGGATGAAAAGTTAAGGGTAATTGTTCTTAATGGAGAAATTAACTTGAGGATTTTTTTTTATCATAAACAAATAATTTCTCCCTTCAGACTGGTTGTTTTTTTGTAAAGATGTTTCTATCATAAATTAGACTATTAATTGTTGTTAGCTATGTTCATCATATCGTACTTCGGTACTGAAAATATTTTAGAAATTTGTCTAATCTAACTTTTCAAATTCAAACAGAAATAAATTTTAAATCTTAAACTTTCTGCTTAAATATTGAACTTCAGTAAATATTTGTTTTCTATGTTGACTACAATTCCACAGATTTTTGTGGAATTCTTCGTTATTGATAAACCCTGATTTAAGTGTCAACCAAGTATAAGTTTTTCACTGGTTTGTATGCAGATTTTGGCATATCCATGAAATAAATAAATATTGAATCCACAATGGACCTTCTATATTTCCCTTATGACCCTTACAGATTGAGACCTAGGGTATAGTTGTTTGAGTGGAGAATTTTGATGTAGTTTTATCTACCTGTCATTCCCTTTCCCATGCCCCTTACAGACTGGGCACGAGGGTTAGGCTGTCTGTGTTGAGGTTCAATAATTTCCTCATGTGGTGTCATCTCTGTGGCCTGACTTGAACTAAAATGGACTAGAGCTGCTTGTCTCTCCCTGTCTCTAACACCTCTATCATCTAAAGTAAAACAAATTATGAAAATTATAACATCATGTGCTAACAATATCTGTAAATGTATACAACTGTTACATTCACTTAGAATGATTTGCTGGTGTTTAAACTGCCAATTTACTGCAAAATGTATAAAATGTCATATAAATCAGTTTGTAAATTAATGACAACACATATGTATCTAATAAAGTAAAGAGTATATTTTGTTACTTGTATAATCTGAGGTTTTGGATTTCTTACATTCACTTTAAATTTACTACATCTCATACATATATATATTGGTTATGTGCTTGATCAGTGAAGGTCATAGACATAGGTGACCTTTAAATGTGTTGTTTGGTTGCTGTCTTAAGTATCTAATTGATATCATATAACAAAACAGACAGGATTTGATGTATTAACTTAAACAACAAAAAATACTACATGTAATTGCTAAAAACCAAGAGCAAAGGTTCAGTTTTCTAGTTGCGTTCTTCTTAAAAGCCTTTAACATGAGCTATTTCAATACAATTTCAAAGCTGTTTTCATGTTTAAATAATTTAAATCATTCCTGAAAAACAATCAAACCGTCTTTTGAAATACAAAGAAGTACATGTATGTGTGTTCTTATTGATTAGATGTAAACAATACCTAGTTTCTGTAAATTTGGAAGCATATGAATAAGATATAGTCTGTAGTCTGCTTCAGTCCTTGTAACAGGGTTCAATCTAAGGTCAAGTTCTTTTAAATTAGTATTGAACCTTAGTCTCTTCAATTCCTCAAAACTTTCAATGCTATTGTAGTATCTTTTCTATGTTAAGGACAATCAATACAAAGATATGTATAGATATATATTATCTCCAGTTAAAATTATGTTTGAAAAACATTTTATAGTCCATTATACTGTGAGTTCATTAATATTCGTTGGATACTAATTTTCGTGGATTTTTTGGGTACAAGAGAACCATGAATTTAAATGTTCAACGAATTACAAATTTTCTAAAGGAATGTATGCAGACTTTGCCAGAATCACGAAAATCAAATATCCACCAATATGCAAATTTTCCATGAAAATTGGTATCCACAAAAATAAATTAGTTCACAGTATTGGAAAATAACAATTGTAATCACACATAGTTATTGTCTGAGATCAAGCCAATCTTGCTGTGCTATGTGTTGCTCAGTCTATTATTGTTCATGTTGGGTTTTGTGGATTGTTGTTTATCTGTTGGTAATTCTTCATTATTGGCCTACGAGTTTGAATATCTCTTATGACTCTTTAACAAACATGAATTACACCATTTGTTTTCAACCCACCAATTTTCTTAAATATCTTATACCAAGTCAGGAATATGGCAGTTGTTAATAAATAGCCTGTTTCAATGTATGCTGGCATTTGTTTTTGTTACAGTTAAGTATTTCTGTTGTTCCATTCTTTTCCTGTTATAGTTGATGTGTTTTCCTATTTCAGTTTGTAACCCTGATTTTATTCACTCAATTGATTTATGACTATTGAACAGTGGAATACTACTGGTTGCCTTTATTTATTAGCTGTTTCAGATATACATTTTTTTGTATCACATCTTGTAGTTGCTTTCCTTGCACAAGAAACAGTAAGAGAAGACTATATAAGTTTGATTAACTTGTGTCTCATTCCTTTTGTACATTTAAGCAAATAAAATATGTTTAAACTAAACAATAAGACGGTTGGTTTGAAGTCAGGTAGGAAACATTAAAGTTGTGAACTGTCCTGGTTTCATTTGGTTTGATACATTTACATGACTTATCTTAAATAACTGAGAATAAAAGTTGCTGCACAAGATTATTTTCTGATACCACTATAGAGTATATTATGTTTGCTCCAACTAATTGCAAGGATACAGATTCAGTTTTTCCAGAAGTTTCAGATGTTCAATTCCCTGTGAAAAAACAAAATAATATCAATATTTGTTTTATGTTTAAACATGTCAAAAGGATTTAATTGGCTGGACATGTGGTCAAAACAAGAAAATGTTTCAATTTCATTTTATTTGAATAGAATGAACTGTACCATATAAATGAAATATGAATTTTCAAATAAACATGTACAGTAATGACTGTTACATAGTGTAGAGAATACTATCAACTAGGGGGAGATAACTAGGTAAATATATTTTTTTTATACAAAACCAGCTGTCTGCAGCAAATCAATCTTAAATACATCCTCTGAAAAGTAACCCCTAATATACATATGTATATTCGTTGCCAACTATAGAAATGTTTGTTGAATTTTATTTTAATAGAAATCCATTATGTCATGTATGTACTGTAGCACACAAATACAAAGTTAGGTTAATTGCATTCATTATAAATCTCTAATAATAAGTAGCTAGTTCTAAGATTATGTATTAGTAACACTTCATACAAAGTACTTGAGAATGTTACCTTTAAGCATGTGATAGTATTTCTTGATAAATCAAGGGACTTAAGTCTGGAGAATTTTCTAAAGGAACTTCCTAGTTCTACAACTTTTTCATGGTAAGTCCCTGGCAGAGACAATGCCTTTACGTCCTCTGGAAATAAAAATAGTGAACAGTAGTATTATTTTAATTCCCATTACACTTTTCACTAATATAACTGTACAATCATGACAATATACAACTTGCAGATATGATGGCACAACAATGGTCTAAATGATAACTTCTGTAAATACAGAAAATACAGATAAAAATACATATTTTGCCCTTTACCGACCGACCCTATCAATTCGTTCCGCCTGAAAATCTTTTATTTGTATTTACCAGCAAGATTTTATTTTATTTTATTTTTTCGTTCCTACCAAAAATCTTATATTTGTATTTCCCGCTCAAAACTTGTTAACCGGAATCCTCTGGTTTTATCTTTACATATGTGGTCCAGTCCGTTTGGTATCACCTGAGCGTTTGACATGAACACTTGCATTTGAAGTTTCAAAGCATTTGTTTGAAATAGATGTTGAACGCTTTCTGAAATCATATGAAGTACGTTACTCTGTACCTTTAAACTTAAAGAGCAGGGTTCATTTACAAAAAAGTTTGTTTGATACAAAAGTATCAACGTGTGTACAAACTAATTTGTAAACGGACGTTGTATTCTATGTAGGGATGGCCTTTTGTGATCCGCATATCAGAATGATTATGTTAACGATGCCGCTAAATTATTTATATCTGACATGAACCAAAAGTGACAAAACCCTGTAAAGTGGAGAATAACTGGCAGTAAAATCGCCAAGTTTTCCATACAGATTATTTATAAATCAATGTGATGCAAAATACGTGACAATTGAGTTTTAAGTCTTATAGGCCTAGCATTTTTATTGGAAAAAAAGGCACACACGAAATTTGTAACACTCTAGGGACTTTTTCTACTAGTAATATATGTCTGCCCGGACATTATCTTACCAGTGCAAAGTTATCTCTTATATTTGTTTTTTCAAAACTAATAGTCCCAGCGGAAAACTTATTTGCAAAAACAAAACGGACAAAAAAATGACATTATGCAGATTTTGTATCTATAAAATAAAATATTTTACCTACCTGCCTACCCATGACAAATAATATACCGAGCCAAGTTATTTTTTTGGGGAAAAAAATAAAATATTTTACCTACCTCCCTACCCTGTTTCAAAACATAGGGTCGGAAAAGGGCAAACAAACAATATTTTAATTTAGGCCTTATTCAATTTGGACAAGCATCATTTAAGTCAGACCGTTATCTTTGCTTAAACCAGTCAACTTTTTGAAAAATAAATTTATTTGCTTACATGTACATTTGTACCTACCAAGTCAATTTTTCAACATGTAATTAGCAGAAACACAAGTATAAAGGCAAACAAAACCCAAACATGTAAGATAAGGGTCACCTGGTGAAAAACATAGTGTCAATTAATGGCAATTTTATCTGTAGATGGCAGTATCTTGTAGTATATCACCATTTATATGAGTAATTGTATTTGGTCTAGTTTTATTTGTTTTAAGATAAAGAGACAACTTCTCCATTCATTTAAATCATCTTTACAAAACCTCAGTTCAACTTTAATTTAAAATCATATTTGGAAAAAAATCAAAGAAGTGTAATGATGTTTAACAATGAAGTCGTCTTGTTTTGTAGATAATTCAAAACAAAACAAACTTTCATTTTAACTATCAAGTCTATGTGAATAATGGGAGATAACTCAAAAATTAATTGACTGTCTATAACTTATTTTACACACAGTGGACAACACTCAACTTAGGGTGTTAATCAATTGTAATATCAGTTTTAGATTATTTTCAACAACTTGAAATGTGAATAACCTTTGTTCACAGTTTAAGTAATGCAATAAAGACATTTAATAACTTGCAATGAATAGTTTATTGCTAACATGTCATGACAAGTTGACAGGATTATATATTCTCAGTGCTTTAACGTTCTTAACATTAAACAGATTAAGAACATGAAATATGAAGAATTTTGTGATGAAATATCTGAAGAAATTCAAACGAACGCATTTCTAATGAAATATGTTTTTTTTTGCATTAAAGGTACAAACTGCCAAACATGAAACAACAGAAAAAAATCTGAAATAAAAATATTTTTGTAGCACTTTCTTTTCACTGACACGCTAAAATACTGAAATGTTTGTTTAAATGTTAAAATTATCTTATGAAATCAGGCTGAATATTAAACGAATATTTACCTAAATTGTCATGCTGTAAATTAACTCTATTTCGAATGGTTTCTTCTGTCAATGTTAGCGCCATGTTTCAAAACACTAATACTGAACAGCTGTAAATCAACATCTAGAACGATCATTTGACAACGTTATAAACAGAAATTATCTCCCCTTTTCAGTAGCCAAAACGGGACGTATCAGTGAAATTTATATTAACAAAATCATGATTTAAAACTCGTATATATTTCAAAGCAATGAAAAAAAAAAATTCTCACAAATATTTTTCCTTTGCCCTGAGACTACTATAACACATAGTGTTATACACATAGTGTTATAGTAGTCTCAGCTTTGCCAAATGAGGTTTTTACCAGAGATGTGCTTGACTTGCGCCTGACACATATATGTGTATATATGTCTCTGCTTGCGCTTAATTTTTTTTATAAAAAGATTAGGTTACTGTAATCAATTTTTTATATTACCTACAAGAAGTGCAAACTTTCCAATGTTGCTAATAGATTATTCATGAAATATTTTTTTGTGAATAGAAAGAAATAAAATAAATTTTGAAATAAAAGTTGAGAAGATATATTTCATAAAACCGGTTTTTTTTTAATATAAAGGTGGAACCACCGAAACCGTTATCTTGCCACTAGAAAAATGCAACTTTTCTGTAACGTTCTTTTACAAAATGTGTTTTATAAGAGTTATCAACCCTTATATGGCAGAGTTGGCAAAATTGAAATTGAACAACAAATATTTGGTATTTGAAAATTTGAAGAATAAAATAAATCACTTCTATTTAATTGTTGATACAAATATTAAGAGTATTACACAAAAATTGCCATTCTGCCTCAAAATTACAGATTTAAGCTAACAACTATATCAATTGTGTATTGCCATTTTACAATCCAAGATGACAATATTAATGTACAGCTAATAAAGAAATAGGAAGATGTGGTATCTATGATACCTAATGACGTTAAAGTAAGCAACTATATGTAAACATACGACCTTCAACAATTATCGAAAACCAACTGTGTAAGTGGACTGTGGCAAATATTTCAAATATATATCACAATTTTCTACCTCCATTTTCATATACATCACGTATAGCGCCACGTCAAGTTCATGGATATTCCACACTCTGGCACTGGAGTCTTTCCCATACTAGGAAGGAGGAGAAGAAGAACAGCATTCATAACAATCCATAAAAGTCTCTATTTGTCCCATATCTAATCAAAGTCGATTTGGTCCCAAGCCCGAGTCGAACCGACCCTATTGTTAAAGAATGAATAATTTCTATTTAAAAAATATGCATTCCGGTATTTAAAAGCAACTTGAAGCTGCTTTTGATAATATATCTTCATTCATTTGCGTTTCTTTTGTAATGACCTAAAACTGGATTTATTTTGTGTTTCTGTTCAACGTCTTTTTTTTTAAGGATTCTAACAGAGGACGGTGTATGCTGTGTACTATTTTTCAAATGTAAACAAGTCAAAGCATGGCGATGTAAACAACGCAACCGGCATATTTATACTTTCGTCGAATAACTGAATTTCAGTAACTTCATTAAACATGGAAAAGGCAAAGGTAACATTAAAACCGAAGAATTTAGGATGCAATATGTGTGTTCATTGTTTCCTAAGAGGGGGATAAATGAATAAAGGGTAGAATCCCAGTTTTTATTTGGCAGTGGCTATTAGTATTAAACCGGCTCTGACCAAGATTACCTACTAACTAAAACATATTTCTTCTTCTTTTTTACTGTAGAAAATTTAGGTTGAGGTATTTTGAGTCATGGTGCAAAGATGAGAAAGTCATTGGATGGGGATAAAAAGGGGGGTGTCCTTCACTTTGTATCTCCTTAAAACTGATGAATCCATGATATCTCGGCCTATAACAAAATCGGACTATAACAAACTCGGACTATAACAAACTCGGCCTCCCAAAATCGGACTATAACAAACTCGGACTATACCAAACTCGGACTACTATAAGAATATAAGTATAATGTTGATTGTTGCTGTCATTGGAAATTAATTTTCAATTCTTAATTTAAAATGATTTTTTATCTACAATTAATTAAATAATTTATTTTTGAACATTTTTGAAGGGGATAAAAAAAAAAAATACGTTAACAAGATATTTATATATATATATGAGGGTCTGGATGGGGGGGGGGGGGGGGGGGGGGGGAGGGGGGGGGGGGTCTGTTATTCTGTAAACATTTAATTTTCATCCCTTTTTTCTCTAATCTTCAAAAAATAAGTCTATTCTTTAAAAGTGATTTTTACACATTATTCTCTAATTTTTCCCCCAGTTTTCTTTAATCTTTAAAAAAAAAAAGTAAAAAACATTCCTTTAAATGAATGAGAACGGTGATTTCCAAACAACAGCAAGGTTTTCATTTGTTTCTCAACAATGACGTGTTGATGTGTATTGTTCTGCATGCATTAAATGCTAGTTCCTTGAAGTAACAAGTCCAAGTTCTCATCAGTTCTTTCCAGTGATTTTGACTACATATAAAAAAGAAGATGTGGTGTTATTGCCAATGAGACAACTCTTTAAAAGAGACAAAATGACATAGAAATTAACAACTATAGGTCACTGTACGGCATTCAACAATGAGCGAGGCCAATACCGCATAGTCAGCTATAAAAGGCTCGCAAATGACAAATGTAAAACAATTCAAACGAGAAAACTAACAATACAGTTTCATTGAACACCAACTAGCATGCTAAAGTTGACGCAGTCACATTCTGTATGTGCCTATTTCCAAGTCAGGAGCCTGGATTCAGTGGTTGTAGTTTGTTACTGTGTTACTAAGTTTCTCGTTCACTATTTGGTGGATAAATTAGGCAGTTAGTTTTCTCCTTTGAATTGTTTTACATTACTAAGTGGTGTGGGTTTGAATTATGGCTTTGGGAATTAAACAAAATCTTTTTCTTTTAGCATTTATATTATAAGTGCTACTCCCTCTCTTTTCATTTACATGAAAGAGAACCCTGACCACCATATTTTGCTTTTCAGAAAAAAAATCTAAAAATCAAATTGATAATAAAGTGTCACTGGCTGCACTATTTTCAAAAATTAAATAAAAAAACCTAAATCATTAAAAATTGATCCCTCAAATGCCCTAGAATAAAAATATCCCTATATCAAAAACAGAAACTAGAAATTTCGTTCAGAAAAATTCAACATCCATACTATAACTTATTGTACAAGTTACGGGAAAAAATCAACCAAGGCAGAACTGCCTCAACGGCCGAAACGTCTTGTTTAGGGTGCAATCAACAGTTTTTTTCTATGACATCATGTTTTGAGGGACCATGCATATGTGACCCTTACTGGTGGACTGATTAATACAGATACTTGTATAAAACTAGATATCACTGGAATCAGAATGTTCTCTAGTTTATAATGAAATAAAAATAATGTGTACTTTTAATATATTATAAAAATTTCATCCAAGGAACATGGGGGGAAATAGGTATAATTTTAACATAAAAAACTTGAAATCAGGTCAAGTGCACACCCATGAAGACATGATCCATGCACATTTTTCATAATCAAAACTGTATGAATTTTGTAGGTTTTTACCTGGCCTTTCAAAAAAATCTTGTTTCAGGGTACGGTTTCCTGCTCCGAAAAGAGCTACAGTGGCTGCAAATAAGTTTTCAATTTTCACTGCTAAAAAAACAGACTGTTTACAGTGTTGTCTCCCCTCGAAACATGTTTATTTAATATAATTTTTTAAATTATTTCAATCATTCAACCTGTTTTAATTGAAAGCTAATCAACTAATTTTTACAATCAAATACAAAAAACATGATACTTTTTCACCAAGTAAGTAAATAAACAGGGGTTTTCCTCCATGGTTATTTTTAGACGGGGAATAACCCCTAGTTTTTAGTACGAAACTGTTTATAGCACCCTTAAGGCAAAACTTTGTATGCGACAAATTAAAATTTCTCAGCTTTTCTGAATCTGTACACTATACCGATTAAAATGGTGTCTTACTTTAAGGATTGTGACCACAAATAGTGAAACTACAGCTCTTTTTTTATGTCGCGTAGTAATGGCATTTTGGCCAGTGGCAAACAGTTTAACTGGCAAATTCTAAACATTTCCTCTATCCCTTTTTCATCAGTTTTACAAAGAAAATAAATCATAAAACAGGGTTTCTTTTGAATAAATAGAACAAAAACTATGAAATAAGCATGAATAAAGGTACTAAAAGCATATTTTGTACCTAGTATTATATGAACTAAGATAAGGCTGAGTTGAGAAAAATATTGAAATGGTGTTTTTCCTAGGAATGGCACTTGTACCTTTTTGACTATAAAAAGTACCAAACATACAATATAATGAATAAAAATGTATGTTACTCTGATCAGTAGTAAAGGTCAAAGTAGGAAAAATCTACACTTTTCATGTGCAACTTTTAGTTTCAAATATATGAGAGATTGAATAAAAATATCATGACGTCGCAAAAAGACGAAAAACTTCAATATTCGCACAGAGTCTGGGTTTCTTATTTCTGGTTGCTATGTACAAATCTGTAATATTTGCATTAAATGTACCAAACTGATGCTTTTAAATTAATGTATACATGTCATTTAATATTTTTCAAAATAATTTTACTACATTTGCTAACATATTTCTTTGCTAAAACATCATTATAGTTTATGTTTGTCCCTTTAAGGGTGCAATCAACAGTTTTTTTCTATGACGTCATGTTTTGAGGGACCATGCATATGTGACCCTTACTGGTGGACTGATTAATACAGATACTTGTATAAAACTAGATATCACTGGAATCAGAATGTTCTCTAGTTTATAATGAAATAAAAATAATGTGTACTTTTAATATATTATAAAAATTTCATCCAAGGAACATGGGGGGAAATAGGTATAATTTTAACATAAAAAACTTGAAATCAGGTCAAGTGCACACCCATGAAGACATGATCCATGCACATTTTTCATAATCAAAACTGTATGAATTTTGTAGGTTTTTACCTGGCCTTTCAAAAAAATCTTGTTTCAGGGTACGGTTTCCTGCTCCGAAAAGAGCTACAGTGGCTGCAAATAAGTTTTCAATTTTCACTGCTAAAAAAACAGACTGTTTACAGTGTTGTCTCCCCTCGAAACATGTTTATTTAATATAATTTTTTAAATTATTTCAATCATTCAACCTGTTTTAATTGAAAGCTAATCAACTAATTTTTACAATCAAATACAAAAAACATGATACTTTTTCACCAAGTAAGTAAATAAACAGGGGTTTTCCTCCATGGTTATTTTTAGACGGGGAATAACCCCTAGTTTTTAGTACGAAACTGTTTATAGCACCCTTACCATACACAAATTACAATTTTCTAGGTCCATACCACAAGTTATATACTAAGATCTACGAGTCATCTACAGGATTGGTCCTGGACAGATTTATTTTCATATTTCATTTACTGTTATCTGTTATTATCCCTTTTCAATTCCTTGTTATCTATTTTTCACCAAATTAATTCACTGTTTTGCTGTTATGGGGACCCCCCTTGCCCCCCCCCCCCCCTCATTAACTGTTACGGCATGGAGGTTTTCGGCAATAGAAGTATATTTTGTAAGCAAAGTAGAGGCTTCTGTGCGATACTGACTGGAAGACAACATGTGAACATTTCTAGTTAACTCGCTTATTCCGGAGTCGAGTATCTGTATGGATCTACAGGTTTTGTTAGATACGGTTCCTTGT
The DNA here is from genome assembly GCF_965363235.1 of Mytilus galloprovincialis. Taxonomy (NCBI): domain Eukaryota; kingdom Metazoa; phylum Mollusca; class Bivalvia; order Mytilida; family Mytilidae; genus Mytilus; species Mytilus galloprovincialis. Next base: position 4,043,481 of record NC_134843.1, on the reverse strand, counting down.
GGGCCATTTATCACGTTAACATGAAGCTGTTAGACGTTTTTCGCATTTTGGACATGCTCTTGTACAAATAATTTTGATAATTTTCTTTAAATTTTAAGAAGGGAAAATTCTGTAAACACTTAATTTTTAGAGTTTTCTTTTATTAATTATTCAATATTCATTATATTTTTTGACCACGCATTTCTCTAATCTTTATTTTTTTGGCCTGTTATTCTCTAATCTTTATTTTTTAAGGGTATTATTCTCTAATCATTTAACCCCATCCAAACCCTCATATATATATATATCAAACGTCTGAAAAATAGTCAACGATTTTTCCCACGTGGGAGCTGGATCGTTACAAGTAACGATACATGTACACAATAAAATAAATTATATAAACGCCTAAAAAGTGTACATAACAACACCAATGATATAAAAAGGAACTATAAATGTAATTATTTATAAATATTTCGGATAACAGATATCCTTCGTCAGTCAGATTCTGGTGTTAAATGAATCATCTTTAAGTCTTATTAGATTAAACTTTTACTAAATCTTGAAATTTATACAATAAAAAAGGCAAACAGAACATCAGTTAAGACGCTTGCACCATTCTAAAAATTTGTTGAATATGACATAGGTTATATGACTAATTACATCAGAGAGTTCACATATATGCTTTAAATAAAAATAATAATGTGCGATGTGAACAAGCACAATTTTAAAGCTTTAACGGTGTCGATATTATGATGTTATAAGAAAGATTGCGTCAATAAGAATTCCAAATAAACAGCACTGAACGGTCTAAATTTCTAAATATTTCAGATTTGACAACTGTAGTGTAGTTACATTAGAGTCTGCGATGTTTAAAACAAACGGCCGTTACAATATGATAACAAATTTTTGTCATTCCAGTATTATTATTTGTAATGATGTCCCTCTCAGAATAAATTTTTATTATATGCATATCTTAATTGATTATGACATCATGCCACGTGTATCGTTGACACCTTTTTAATCACCATAAGTTAAACAAACAACTGGCACATGTACTGTTGACACCTATCTAATCACCCAAGTCAGGACACAACTACCTGTTATTACACGAAATTGGGAACTAAATATCCAATTAAATGTGTCTTGTCTTGTATTGGCTGTAACTGAACTTCAGTTTTATTTTGTTTTTTGGTTTTTTTTTATTACAAATCTTGTGTTATTATAAGACAATTTAGTGAGTTGTAGTTTTTCTGGTTTCTGATCATACTATGTATGGTGGAGTAATATTACTTACGAAAAATATAACACAGAAAGCACATTTTAATCTCAAAAGCATTTTGTCATCATCTATAAGACTAAAAGCATGCATATATATAGCACATTTAAAACACACATAGCACATACAAAACATACAAAACATACAAAACATACAGACAATGAATGTTATTGTCAAAGCAAAAGCACGAGTATAAACATAGGCTAGTCATTGGACGGACCGTAGATGTTGCCACAATCACGAAGTAGACGGGATGCTGTTATATCACCTTCTGTGTACTGGTCCCATAGCTGATGAAGATGACCTTCCAGCTCCTTGTAGCGGGTGCGTTGGTTCCTGATGACCTGTTCTTCAGAAACTAAGCGGACTGTTAGAGCAACAAGCTTGGCTTCACGATGTAGTGCTGGTACTAAGACGTAGAAGGCCAGTATTACAAACTCCGTGCTGCCATAAACTACACGAATCACACTGTAAGGCATGTTGCTTTGTTGTAACTTTTCTAGAACACTCGACGCAGTGGTCGGTACCCATGTTGAAAATGATGAGGGATTTTTTTTTTCATGTTATTTTATAGAAGTATTTGGTAAGATCAAAGAAATCTCTGTTGTTTTTTCAATTTTACTCCAAATCTATTTTTAGATACATGTATAATAAATGTTTGCCTCGGCTTGCCTTTCTAAAAACATTGTATCCGTTTGATGTGACCATTTGAATATAATTACTTTTCAATTGCTGAAGCTATTAATAAAGAACTACAGATAAGTGAAATTGTTAAGAAGCCATTCACTGTCAATCACATTTCTCTTTGTTTATATACAATACAAATACAAATACAAATACAAATACAAATACAAATATTTTATTGGCACAAACACAATTACAATAATTGGCAATGGCCCATACAACTGGTATACAAATAGTAATAATGCATAGAATATCAATAGGCATATTTAGAACAATATCATCGAACGATATCAATATCATCAACAGTAAATGATTAAAAAAAAATATATCAATTACATAGTTGGTCAAACATATTAAGTATTGAAAATAATGACAATATTAATATGTAATATTATGAACAATGATTATTAGCAATTTTATAGAGTTTGTTCTGCTTTACGCAGGTTCAAACTGTCTGAGATGAAAGAGGAAGTTAATTTTAGGATTGTGTATGAATTATTATTTAATAAAAAGATTATATTATTTTCATGTTTTTGAAATTTTGTAGGATCAACGATTATATTTGAAACTTTGTGGTAAAATATGTCCCTCTTAGTTGAGTATTTTTCACAATGTAAAAGAAAATGTTTTTCATTTTCAATTTGACCAGAATTACATACAGAGCAGTATCTCTCATTTCTGGGAATATTTAGATGTCTCCCTCTTTCAATCATCAGTGTATGAGCGCTTATACGGATCTTACATATTGCAGCTCTGTCACTTCTGTTTTTTAATATATCAACATAGGGTGGTCTTCTGCCCATTATGTAGACACTTTTGAAAAAGTCTAACTTTTTGGATTCAAATATATTTGCATTTTGAACTTGCAAACATTGGTCATTAATTCTTTGTTTAATAGAATTTAAATTTCCTATATACTAATCATAAACACCAAGGATTAAACACAATAAAAACACGAACACACGCCAATCATTAAAATATCTTTTGTCAATACACACAATAAATCACAATGATATTTCAAATAAAAGTTAATTATCCTCATTTAAACATATCAAATTCAACTCGTATAACAAATATTTAATACATTCTATATATGGTCTTTTTTTCAAAAATATTCATTATAATCTCATAAATTCGTATATAATTTTAATATGTACAGTGTTTTTTTTTTTATTAAAGTAAAAAAAATAACCCATCTACTAATCGTAGTCCGAGTTTGTTCAATATATTTCTTCATATAGATAATGGTAGGCCGAGTTTGTTATAGTCCGAGTTTGTTATAGTCCGATTTTGTTATAGTCCGATTTTGTTTTAGTCCGAGTTATCCAGCAGCGAAACTGATAGACTAACTCGAAATATGTCTTCATGCTTTTAACTTTAGGACATTTAGGTTGAGGTCTTTTGAGTCATGGTGCAAAAATAAGAAGGTAAAAAAGGGGAGGGTCTTCATTTTGTATCCTTTATTTTTTAATGCAATTTCTCTATCCTTTTGTCACTTCAATGCTTATAAGCTCATCTTCAGTTGTTATATTGCCAGTTCTTTGTGAAGAATAAAATTTAATATGTTACTTTGGAAAGTTCTATGAAAATGTGCACTGTCACAACATTAAAGAATCAAATACATGTAATTACTGATATGCCAGTACTTAGTTAGATAAGAAAACAGCTAACAATATTTGAGACACGTATAACCATTTAAAAGTATTTATCAATCAAAGTGTTACTGTTAAATTAAAGTTGCTTTTGAAATAATAGTCATTTATTTGAATTGCATATGTGTAGTTTTTAACTTGGCTTTTGCTTACCTAATGCCAGCAAAATAACATATTTTCTATGTTCCCAGCACTGTCAAACAATTCACTATTTTCTATAGAAATAGGCTATTTGGCTGGCTTGATTTAAGATATTTTAATCAGATCAGGCACATGTAATTCAAGTCCAAAAAATTATGATGTCTTGAAAGGCTATTATATTTTTTTCTTTGATGCCTTACAGCCAAGGTGTCAAAGCAAAAAATAAAATAGCCTTTCAAGACATCATAATTATTTGGACTAGTGTATTTTTATACGACCGCAAAAATTTTGCGGTCATATATTGGTATCACGTCGTTGTTGTTTTCAGCGTCGTCCGAAGACGGATGGTTTCCGGATATTAACTTTAGTATAAGTTAATAGAAAGCAATAAAATTTTAACACAATGTTTATAACCAGAAAAGAAAGCTTGGGATTGATTTTGGGGGTTATGGTCCCTAAGGTTTAGGAATTAGGGGCCCGAAGGGCCCAAAACAAGCACATTTAGTGTCAGGACAATAAGTTGTGTATAAGTATTTCAATTGTTCTGAGATTGTACCACAATGTTTAATACCATAAGTAGAACATTGGGATATATTTTAAGGGTTATGGGGCAAACAGTCTAGGACTAAAGGGCAAAAAAGGAGCCAAAAACAGTTTCAAGACAATAAATTGGAGTTATCTTTCTTTGTCCAGAATGGTTGTTGAATCACCTAAAACCAATGCTTTATGAAATATTCTTTGAAAATTGGAGTTATCTTTCTTTGTCCAAAAACTACAAACTAATAAATTAAAACAACCTTTTACCATTCAGTGATTACAAGCACTTTGATTACCATTCTAGGGTTATGCCCCTTTACAAGTGGAAAAAATGAAGAATTTGTTTATGTTCTCTTTACTTACGTTTGTCTCAACTAAATTTAATGAAATGTGTATATAATGCTTATTACCTCTAAACTTAGTTCAAGTTCAATTTTTGGCAGCTTCACTTTTACAGTTCTTGAGTTATGTCCCTTTATAACGTTATATGCTAGTGGGGCATCATCTATGTCCCTTTGGACACATTCCCCATTTATTTTGTTGAAAGTTACTATTAATTAATATTACTTTTAACCATGACAGGACAGGATTAATATTCAACAGCAAAGAGAATTGCTCAAAAGCAAAAAAAATATTTAATTTCATTAGACCACATTCATTCTCTGTCGGAAACCTATGCTGTTTCAACTATTTAATCACAATCCAAATTCAGAGCTGAATCCAGCTTGAATGTTGTGTCCATATTTGCCCCAACCGTTCAGGGTTCGACCTCTGTGGTTGTATAAAGCTGAACCCTGCAGAGCATCTGGTTTGTCTTGAAATGTTATTGTTGGCTGTGTTTCCTACAATGATAGGCTCATATGAGGCTTGGGATACCTGATGAGAAAAAGCCTTGATAGTTAAACTTAACTGAAACACCTAAAAAACAACAAATATTTACATTTATTCTAAAATATCTAATTGGACAAAAAAGAATAATATTCTTTGAAAATTGGAGTTATCTTTCTTTGTCCAGAATAGTAGTTGAATCAACTTAAATCAATGCTACATTTTTGTATATACAATATACAATGCAGTATTCACTTTTACTACAAACTAATAAATTAAAACAATCTTTTACCATTCAGTGATTACAAGCATTTTGATTACCATTCTAGGGTTATGCCCCTTTACAAGTGGAAAAAATGAAGAATTTGTTTTTGTTCTCTTTACTTACGTTTGTCTCAACTAAATTTAATGAAATGTGTATATAATGCTTATTATACGACCGCAAAATTTGAAAAATTTTTCGTCGTATATTGCTATCACGTTGGCGTCGGCGTCGTCGTCATCGTCGTCGTCGTCGTCGTCGTCGTCCGGCGTCCGAATACTTTTAGTTTTCGCACTCTAACTTTAGTAAAAGTGAATGGAAATCTATGAAATTTTAACACAAGGTTTATGACCACAAAAGGAAGGTTGGTATTGATTTTGGGAGTTTTGGTCCCAACATTTTAGGAATTAGGGGCCAAAAAGGGCCCAAATAAGCATTTTCTTGGTTTTCGCACTATAACTTTAGTTTAAGTGAATAGAAATCTATGAAATTTTGACACAAGGTTTATGACCACAAAAGGAAGGTTGGGATTGATTTTGGGGGTTTTGGTTCCAACAGTTTAGGAATTAAGGGCCAAAAAAGGGCCCAAATAAGCATTATTCTTGGTTTTCGCACAATAACTTTAGTATAAGTAAATAGAAATCAATGAAATTTTAGCACAAGGTTTATGACCACAAAAGGAAGGTTGGGATTGATTTTTGGAGTTGAGGTCACAACAGTTTATGAATTATAGGGGCCAAAAAGGGGCCCTATTAAGCATTATTTTTGGTTTTTGCACCATAACTTTAGTATAAGTAAATAGAAATCTATGAAATTTAAACACAAGGTTTATGACCATAAAAGGAAGGTTGGGTTTGATTTTGGGAGTTTTGGTCCTAACAGTTTAGGAATAAGGGGCCCAAAGGGTCCAAAATTGAACTTTGTGTGATTTCATCAAAAATTGATTAATTGGGGTTCTTTGATATGCCGAATCTAACTATGTATGTAGATTCTTAATTTTTGGTCCCGTTTTCAAATTGGTCTACATTAAGGTCCAAAGGGTCCAAAATTAAACTTAGTTTGATTTTAACAAAAATTGAATCCTTGGGGTTCTTTGATATGCTGAATTTAAAAATGTACTTAGATTTTTAATTATTGGCCTAGTTTTCAAGTTGGTCCAAATGGGGGTCCAAAATTAAACTTTGTTTGATTTCTTCAAAAATTGAATAAATGGGTTCTTTGATATGCCAAATCTAACTGTGTATGTAGATTCTTAATTTTTGGTCCAGTTTTCAAATTGGTCTACATTAAGGTCCAAAGGGTCCAAATTAAACTAAGTTTGATTTTAACAAAAATTAAATTCTTGGGCTTATTTGATATGCTTTATCTAAATATGTACTTTGATTTTTGATTATGGGCCCAGTTTTCAAGTTGGTCCAAATCAGGATTCCATATCAAGTATTGTGCAATAGCAAGAAATTTTCAATTGCACAGTATTGCACAATAGCAAGAAATATCTAATTGCACAATATTGTGCAATAGCAATTAATTTTCAATTGGAGTTATCTTTCTTTGTATAGAATAGTAGTTGATAATATATGTTGGAAATTTGCCAGACATGACTATGATGTCATTTTCTATTTTTATTTGCCAATAACTTTATGTAAATAACTTCATTGGAAATTTGCCAATATAAAATGTTGCTGATGAAGCTTTTTTTCCTTATCTTATCTAAAATGTTTTAGATAATGTATGTTGGAAATTTGCCAGACATGACTATGATGTCATTTTCTATTTTTATTTGCCAATAACTTTATGTAAATAACTTCATTGGAAATTTGCCAATATAAAATGTTGCTGATGAAGTTTTTTTTATTGTTTTATACAATAAACAATGTATATTCACTTTTACTACCAACCAATCTTTACCATTCAGTGATAACAAGCACTTTATTTTACATTTTAATATTTTATGATGTATTTAAAAGAGTAGTTATTGTTGCAAACTCCATTAGAAATTTGAATTGATATCAGTTTTGGAAAAAGGGAAACGGGGATGTGAAAAAAGGGGGGGTTAAATTTTTCTCATTTCAGATTTCATAAATAAAAAGAAAATTTCTTCAAACATTTTTTTGAGAGGATTAATATTCAACAGCATAGTGAATTGCTCAAAGGCAAAAAAAAACTTTTAAGTTCATTAGACCACATTCATTCTGTGTCAGAAACCTATGCTGTGTCAACTATTTAATTTTAGATTTAAATAAGAAGAAATCTTTAATTGATTTGTAAAATCTTGACATTTGTTTTGTGTAAAAAAAACCATGTAATGTCAAAAATTTGATCACAATCCAAATTCAGAGCTGTATCACGCTTGAATGTTTTGTCCATACTTGCCCCAACTGTTCAGGGTTCGACCTCTGCGGTCGTATAAAGCTGCGCCCTGCGGAGCACCTGGTTACCTCTAAACTTAGTTCAAGTTCAATTTTTGGCAGCTTCACTTTTACAGTTCTTGAATTATGTCCCTTTATAATGTTATATGCTAGTGGGGCATCATCTATGTCCCTTTGGACACATTCCCCATTTATTTTTTTGAAAGTTACTATTAATTAATATTACTTTTAACCATGACTATGACATTTTATATTTTAATATTTTATGATGTATTTAAATGAGACATTACTGTTGCAAACTCAATTAGAAATTTGAATTGAGATCAGTTTTGGAATAAGGGAAAGGGGGAGGTGAAAAAAAAATTGGGGGGGGGGGGGGTCAATGATTTCAGAAATAAAGAAAATTTCTTCAAACATTTTTTTTTGGACAGGATTAATATTCAACAGCAAAGAGAATTGCTCAAAAGCAAAAAAAAATTTAATTTCATTAGACCACATTCATTCTGTGTCGGAAACCTATGCTGTTTCAACTATTTAATCACAATCCAAATTCAGAGCTGAATCCAGCTTGAATGTTGTGTCCATATTTGCCCCAACCGTTCAGGGTTCGACCTCTGTGGTTGTATAAAGCTGCACCCTGCGGAGCATCTGGTTTGTCTTGAAATGTTATTGTTGGCTGTGTTTCCTACAATGATAGGCTCATATGAGGCTTGGGATACCTGATGAGAAAAAGCCTTGATAGTTAAACTTAACTGAAACACCTAAAAAACAACAAATATTTACATTTATTCTTAAATATCTAATTGGACAAAATAGAATAAGAATAAAAATCAAGTACTAAGAGAATAAGTACATTGTATATACAGAATTGGTTATGACTTCATCAGACTTTAAGTACATATGTTCCCTATGATATTATCTTTCTGATTTTAATGCCAATTACAAATTCACGGTCAACTGAACTTAGAAAATGATAGTGCAACTGGGGTAACCATGTACTATGGACACATTCTTGATTTTTTACATTTTTTTTTAGCTCACATAATGGTCAAGTAAGATTTTCTCATCACTTGATGTCTGACGTCATCAATTACTTTTACAAAATTCTTTTCCTCTAAAACTGCTTGGCAAAATTGAACCAAATTTGGCCACAATCATCATTAGGGTATCATGTTTAAAGAATGTGTCCAATGACCCTGTTTGCCCGCTTACATGAATGATATGACTAAAAATAGAAAAAAGGGGGTAAATGCAAGAGTTTTTGTCTATTATCGAGAAAAGAACAAATCTGACATGGGCATAAACCTTTAAAATGTTGCGCATTACCATTTGTCCATATACATCAAAACTGTCAGATGACATCTTGTGGGAGTTATTGTCCTTAAATGACATAATTAACTGTTTTTTTGTTGTTGTTTTGCCTATTATCTTGAAAACTATAATATATAGAGAGAAACTTTAAATTGCAAAATGATCAACACAAGTTAGTTACAGCCTTAAAATAGTAATTGCCATTTGAATACCATTAAGTGTCTATTTCTAAATTCTACCATTTTTTTTTAAATTTTGTCTTATATGATAAAACGTATAATAGATAGATAGACACTTTAAATCACAAAAATTATCAGTTAGGCCAGATCTACTAACAAGTCAAATTTAGAGTAAGTAAGTAGACTATCACTTTTTATAGAAGTTTCAATTCAATTGTGTCTAAATACTTGTTTGCAATTTTGATAAATAAGATTTGGACTCAGGACCTTACACTGAACACAGTCCATCTTTAATAAAAGTATGCAATGAAGAATTATTGAATTATTCATTGCAAGTTCTGAAGTCTGAAGAGTTAGTTTTCACCAGAATTTCAGTCACAGAGTTGTCATTGCTATTCAGAGCATTTATTTGTTGTGTGATCAAGTGCATCACACAGTTCCATTAGCAAAAGGCCATTCAGTCAGGCTTTTGTTACACAACCCTAAAAGTCACCTAATTTTCCTCGGTGACAGAACTAAACAGACTAAATGATCAGTAGTACAAGATCAACAAAATAAAAATTTTTGCCATGAAGTCTATTCTCTTCTACAATGTTGGAGAGTGTCCTTTGTTGAATATGCACATAGACCAAGAAAAAGCGACACAGGCTCTTTAGAGCCTCTTGTTTTATAGTTCAAAAGAGGTACATACAGCTTCACTCTTTTACTGGACCACCTGGTTCCTGAAGCCCCCATGATTATACATTTACTGATTTAGAATTGGAATTCATATTTGATTAAGCTTACACTTACAGAAATATGCCAGCTAATAATTGGGTAAGACACAAATTACTAATTTATTTTTTGTTCTTCTTTCAATTATAGGAGGCAGTTGATAATTTGTACAGCTTTAGAGACCATTATTTTGAGAAGTTTCCACTTGAAAAAGCCATTGATAAGAATGATGATGTTAAGAAAGAAATGACCAAAACTGTTCAAGTATTAGAAGGTTTAAAGGGTATGTTATATATAAATGTTTTCTATTTGTGTCTACATAATTAAAACAGAAGACATTTGAAGATAAAGTTTTGTATGTTTATTCAAGGGTTTACTGGTAACTGTCAGAGGAAAAAAAGTGGAAAAACAAAAACTAAAATTTAAGTTTTGTTTTTATATAAGCTTTTTTTTTTTATTTTGGTCATGGATGGTTTAATATTAATTTCAGAACTAACAGTCCTACCTTTCCTTTCCCCTCACATTTAGCTCTAGACACAATTTTGCATAAAACACTAAATAGACATTGAACATGGCATCTTTACACACATATGCTGTGAATGTTTTGTAATGGTAGTGGGCAGTCCAACAGTAAGAAGATGAAATCTTATTTCTATATCATTTATTATTTCAGTCTACATGACTAATAAAAGCTAGGAAATGACATCAAGTTTAGATTATTTTAAAACTTTATGATATTAGTACTCAGACAGTGAATACAACATGTAACAATTGTAATGAATCTTTGGACTCACAAGTTTTGAAAATGACGAGTCTGGGACTCATGGACTCACAAGTTTATAAAATGACGAGTCTGGGACTCATGGACTCACAAGTTTATAAAATGACGAGTCTGGGACTCATGGACTCACAAGTTTATAAAATGACGAGTCTGGGACTCATGGACTCACCTAATTGAGAACCCTGATTAAGTTAGTTATGATATAATTTGATATTGCTCCTCAATCAAATCAGTGCTACCAAACTTTGAATTTAAGTTATTTCATTAAAAGTCACCAGTAAGCTTTGCTTCAGGCAAAAGTGACCTATAAAGGCTTTGACTGTTCTGTGCGACATTTTGATTCCCTTTGGTTTTACATTAAGTTATTTCAGAATAAGTTTATGTAAATAACTGGTAAATTGGTAATAATTATTTCTTTTCAGATGAGATTACAAATAAAGCTATTTATCATATGCTGAGAGGGAGAGCACTAAATGTCTTACCAACCTTTGACCCCTTAGCAGAGGAAGCATTGTCAAAGGCAGTAAAGTTAGATCCAAAGTTGGTTGATGCCTGGAATGAATTAGGAGAAAGTTATTGGAAGAAGGGAGAAGTTCCTGCTGCAAAAAATTGCTTTGTTGGAGCTCTTGGACATGTAGGTTTCTAATAAATATTCATAGGAAAGTGAAGTCTTTGCAATTGTAATCCAAATTTTACTTTTTTTGTTTTAGGGGTTTTAATACTCCATTATTATTGTTAATGAAAATGTGCTAAATGGATATTTAAAGGTTTCTGTTTCAACTGGAATTTGATGAAAATAGAGTTATCTCCCATATTCTATGATATTTTTTTTCTTCTAATTTGAGCTACGTACCCTGTACTAAAATTATCAAAGCAATATTGTAATTTATTTTTTAATAATTACACTACAATAGGAGACACAAATCACATTGTCCCAGAGTTTTAACTTCCCTTTTGTTATACAGTTTGTTGAAATATGTTGAAATTGGAAAATTGGAAATTGACTTTTAGAGATTAACATAACCGATGAAAATCTCTCTTTTTGCATAACAGTCAAACATTGCACTTTATTTAAACTTTTATTTTGATTTTAGTTATATGAAGAGCTATTATAAAAAAAATGTTGTTGAAAAACCGAACAATTATTTTTAGGGCAATGTTAATTCAGAACAATTATTATTCAGAATCCTTAACCACAAGCAAAAATGTGAAATATTATTAAAATTAACAGGAAAATCAATATTGAAACTATTATGAACGCCCATTTTTATTGTTGCAAACATGGTACTGCCTATTTTTTGCATTAATGATGATATTGCAATAAATTTTGACTTTACAGTAATTATAATGTTAAGAGAGAGGGCTGTTTCACCTTTGCAATATTGATTTCAATACTTAGCAAATGTCTTCACATCAAATTGAACAAACCTGTTGCATGAAAGTTGCTCAACACTTGTGTGATTTTGAATAGGCATTTTGACAAGTCAAATTAGCGACAAGGCTGGTTTTTAACTAATTTGACTACACATAAGGGTCTTTCAGTCAGTCGTCAAATTAAACTTTTATTTACAATTATGATGTGTAAGCGTTCTTTATAGCCCTTATTTATAAATCTTTTCTTTGCTCCAGGTGAAAAACAAGGTATCATTAAGAAATTTGTCAATGGTTCTGAAACAGTTGAGTGGTAGTCCATCAGATAAACTTAAAATGATAGAAGAAAGTGTGGAGAAGGCTAAAGATGCTGTACAACTAGATATACATGATGGTACTTCATGGTGTACGTATTACTATTAATCATAGGTCTCATAGTTTAGTCAATTCAGTACATAGCTAAAGATGCTGTACAACTAGACATACATGATGGTACATCATGGTGTATGTATTCTTATCCATAGATCTCACAGTTTATGGTTAAGGATTTTTTCTTTCCCATTGCCAGTCATAGTATATGACATTTCCCATTATTGATTATAGTACATAGATATATAGGATTGCATGATTTAGGTATTCTATCTTTATGATAAACTTTCCTTTTGTCAGCATTCTAAAATGATTTTCTCTTGATTGAATCAAAACTGAAAATGAGTTGGTTATTATGTCAGCTTTCAATGTTAACAAATTATCACTGAAGCCAAGATCTAATTTAAAAGGAATCTGCTATACTCATTATAAACAACTTGAAATGGATCTGCTTAAGCTATTATTAATGCATTATAAATTTTAATGCATTATAAAAAATTGAAAAATATTGCTATACCATATCAATCAAAAAGAATTTTAACAATAATAAACTTTTTTTCTTATTTTTCAGTGGTACTGGGTAATGCCTACCTATCATTGTTCTTTGCTGCAGGACAGAATCCCAAGTCTTTGAAACAAAGCATGAGTGCTTACTTACAAGCAGTAAGTACTTTGTCTTAAATTGAACTACTACTGTTTTCCTAAGTACACTTTTTATACGACTGCAAAAATTGAAAATTTTTTGGTTGTATATTGGTATCAAGTTGGCGTCATCGTCATCCGAAGACATTTGGTTTTCGCACTCTAACTTATGTAAAAGTAAATAGAAATCTATGAAATTTAAACACAAGGTTTATGACCATAAAAGGAAGGTTGGGACTGATTTTGGGTGTACTGGTCCCAACAGTTTAGGAATTAGGGGCCAAAAAGGGCCCAACTAAGCATTTTTCTTGGTTTTTGCACAATAACTGTAGTATAAGTTAATAGAAATCTATGAAATTTTAACAGAAGGTTTATGACCACAAAAGGAAGGTTGGGATTGATTTTGGGAGTTTTGGTCCCAACGAATTAGGGGCCAAAAGGGTCCCAAAATTAAACTTTGTTTGATTTCATAAAAAAATGAATTATTGGGGTTCTTTGATATGCCAAATCTAACCGTGTATTCAGATTCTTAATTTTTAATCCTGTTTTCAAATTGGTCTACATTAAGGTCCAAAGGGTCCAAAATTAAACTTAGCTTGATTTTAACAAAAATTGAACTGTTGGGGTTCTTTGATATGCTGAATTTAAACATGTACTTAGATTTTTGATTATGGGCCCAGTTTTCAAGTTGGTCCAAATCAGGGGTCCAAAATTAATATATTAAGTATTGTGCAATAGCAAGAAATTTTCAATTGCACAGTATTGCGCAATAGCAAGAAATCTTCAATTTCACAGTATTGCCCAATAGCAAGAAATATCTAATTGCACAATATTTCACAATAGCAAGAAATTTTCAATTGCACAGTTTTGCGCAATAGCAAGAAATATTCAATTGCACAGTATTGGCCCATTTTCAAATTGGTCTACATTAATGTCCAAAGAGTCAAAAATTAAACTTTGTTTGATTTCAACAAAAATTGAATATATGGGGTTCTTCAATATGCTGAATCTAACCATTTATTTAGATTTTTAATATTTGGGCCCGGTTGTCAAATTGGTCCACATTGAGGTCTAAAGGGTCTGAAATTAAACATTATTATATTTCATCAAAAATTGAATTTTTGGGGTTCTATGATATGCTGAATCTAACTATGTATTTAGATTTTGGATATTGGACCATAATAGGTAAATGTCCGATATTAATTTTTTAAGTTTTTAAGTTTAAGTTCTTAGACCACATTCATTCTGTGTCAGAAACCTATGTTGTGTCAACTATTTAATCACAATCAAAATTCAGAGCTGTATCAAGCTTAAATGTTGTGTCCATATTTGCCCCAACTGTTCAGGGTTCGACCTCTGCGGTTGTATAACGCTGCGCCCTGCAGAGCATATGGTTATTTCTTTAAATCATACTGCACTATAAAAGCCATTGTAAGCTTTTGGTGTCACTTAGAATATGTCATCCATTGTCTCATCACGATAATCCATGGGATAAGTTAAGGAATACTATTTGTCTGCAATATTATTTGGGGTCTTTTTAAAAGAATTATGCCAATGTCTTGGACATCAAACCAACATGGTTACTGAAAATAGAACATAGTTTGGTAAGATTTAAAAAAAAATCAATTAACTATTCAGAATAATAATCTGTATAAGAACTGTTTGTAAAGTTAAAGAATTATGGCTGCTAACCTCAATTGTTATTGTGCATATCCTTATTGTCACTTAAAACAGAATACATGTTCTATAAAAAAAGGAAAAACACAAAAAATAACTGATTTTTTTAGAATCGTTTCGCCAAAGTTAATCATGAGAACTATTTCGGGTAAAAATAGAAAAAAAGTTTAGAAAATTTTTTGAAAAAGGAGAAATTTCCTTCAAACTTTAATTTCGTTGTTCAATTGTAGAAATAAAGTTGATGAAGCAAACCATTGTAGAGAAGGGGCAGGACATTTTTCGGACCATCGGAATCGGGTGTTTTTAAGCTCGGGATTTCAGGATTGATCCTTTCGGGATCCAGGAATTCTTTTTCGAATTTCGGGATGTCGATATTTAAATTTCTTTAAGGACCGTGGGATTTCATGCTGTTAAGCCCAGGATCAGGACCCCTCCGACCCCCCCCCCCCCATTATAAGCATGGATATCTTACCAAAAATCAGACCTCATCCCCCTTAAAAGAGGGGCAAAAGGTACCAGAGGGACATTCAAACTCATAGATAGAAAAACAAACTGACAACGCCATGGCTAAAAAAGAAAAAAGACAAACAGACATCATAGTACCGGTACACACAACACAACATAGAAAACTAAAGACTAAGTAACATGAACCCCACCAAAAACTGTAAACAGTAACGTTGTCTCCTTAGAAATCATATCACATTTCCTTACGTTAAACATAAACATGATAAAGCTTCAATAACTCTCATTGTTTAATTCCAAATAAGTTGAACTATGTTAGAGCATTTGTTTCAAGTTACCTAAAATATCTTTGTGTTTTTTTATTGCCAATATTGGTTCGATTTTGCATCCTCTAGATCAAATGTTTATTGGTTACATGTATTAGTATTTTGTAAAATGATATCTCACACATTTCAGGAGAAAGATTCTGTTGCCAAAAATAATCCTGATCTCCATTTTAACAGATCTGTGGTAAGTCAAACATCTTATACAGAAATGAAGGGAAATATGTTTAAAGTAATAGTTTCCAGAAACCCACAACTTAATATGTTCGTTCACAGGGAATTGTATCTTAACCAACCCTTAGTAAACTGCTAATTCTAACAGAATGGGTGTTGGTTATAGTTGGAGGCCATAAAGTGTCATATCACCTCTGGTTAAAAGTTGTTTATAGGAAAAATCGTTTTATTTTTGAATGAAGAATTTATAGTCTTATAAAATTTTAAAGCTAATAACCGAAAGGAAACAGAAATTAGTAAAACAGTCAAAATCAAACCTTGAGTGTACACAATCTTTAAAGATCAAATTCTTAGAGTCTTGGTTTGTTATTTAATTAAAACCCTGAATAAATCTACAAAATGTTTAAAATTCAGGACAGAATTGATCAGAATTGATTCTTTCATATAAAGTACTTTGATAATTCACTAATAGGATGACAGGTGTCTCCAAAAATATGGATTTTGATGTAGCAATAAATTGTATGCCCCACTTAAGAGCATTATGTTTTTCGTCTGTGAGTCTGTCCGTCCATCTGTCCGTCCGTCTATCTGTCTGTCTGCTTCTGGTGAAAGTTTTTGGTCACTAGTTTTTAATGAAGTGGAAGTCCAATCAACTTTAAACTTAGTACACATGTTCTCTATGATATGATCTTTCTAATATTAATGCCAAATTAGAGTTTTTACCCCAATTTCACTGTCCACTGTCCACTGTCCACTGAAATTAGAAAATGATAAATGATAGATCATCTATGTACTATGGACACATTTTTGTTTACGGAAACAAATTGTTTTTCAAAAATGTTTAAGCATACTGTCCTGTAAAGTTGATCTAAAACTCTTTTTGTACCTTTTCAAAGAATGTTGACAATTTCACTACTTGTTGCTTACCTATGTTTGTACTTCTTTTTATTAGCTCACCTGACCTGAAGGGACAAGTGAGCTTTTCTCATCACTTGGCGTCCGTCGTCTGTCGTTGTCTGTTGTCCGTTGTCGTCCGTCGTCGACGTTATCTTTTTACATTTTGAACTTCTTCTAGAGAACCACTGAATGGAATGAAGCCAAACATGGCATGAATGTTCCTTATGAGGGCTGACCAAGTGTTGTTACTTTCTAGCCGATCCATCATCCAAGATGGCTGCCAGCGGGGGACTTAGTTTAACATAGGACCCTATGGGAAATGCATACAAATGACTTCTTTTAGAAAACCATTGAATGGAATGAAACCAAGCATGGCATGAATGTTCCTTATGAGGTGCTGACCAAGTGTTGTTACTTTGTTGCCAATCCATCTTCCAAAATGGCCGCCAGCAAGGGGACTTAGTTTAGCATAGAACCCTATGGGAAATGCATACAAATGACTTCTCTTAGAGAACCATTGAATTGAATGAAACCAAACATGGCATGAATGTTCCTTATAAGGTGTTGACCAAGTGTTGTTACTTTGTAGCCGATCGATCATCCCAAGATGGCCGCCATCGGGGGACTTAGTTTAACATAGGACCCTATGGGAAATATATCCAAATGTCTTCTTTTAGAGAACCACTGAATGGAATGAAACCAAACTTGGCATGAATGTTCCTTATGAGGTGCTGACCAAGTGTTGTTACTTGTAACCGATCCATTCACCAAGATGGCCGCCAGCGGGGGACTTGGTTTAACATAGGACCCTATGGGAAATATATCCAAATGTCTTCTTTTAGTGAAACACTGAATGGAATGAAACCAAACATGGCATGAATGTTCCTTATGAGATACTGACCAAGTGTTGTTACTTTGTAGCCGATCCATCATCCAAGATGGCCGCCAGTGGGGGACTTAGTTTAACATAGGACCCTATGGGAAATATTTCCAAATGGCTAGCTTCTTTTAGAGAACCACTGAATGGAATAAAACAAAACATAGAATGAATGTTCCTTATGAGGTGCTGACCAAGTGTTGTTACTTTGTAGCCAATCAATTATCCAATATGGCCGCCAGCGGGGGACTTAGTTTGACATAGGACCATACGGGAAATACATACAAATGTCTTCTTTTAGTGAAACACTAAAAGGAATGAAACCAAACATAGCATGAATGTTCCTAATGAGATATTGACCAAGTGTTGTTACTTTGTTGCCATTTTAACATCCAAGATGGCCGCCAGTGGGGGACTTAGTTTAACATAGGAACCTATGGGAAATGCATACAAAAGTCTTCTTCTAAAGAACCACTGAATTGAATGAAATCAAACATAGCATGAATGTTCCTTTCCTTATGAGGTGCTGGCCAAGTGTTGTTTCTTTTAGCCAAATTTTATATTTTTATGCCCCACCTACGATAGTAGAGGGGCATTATGTTTTCTGGTCTGTGCCTCCGTTCGTCCGTCCGTCCGTCCGTCTGTGCCTCCGTTCGTCCATCCGCTTCAGGTTAATGTTTTTGGTCTATGTAGTTTTTGAAAAAGTTGAACTTAGTACACTTGTTCCCCATGATATGATCTTTCTAATTTTAATGCCAAATTATAGTTTTGACCCCAATTTTATGGTCCACTGAACATAGAAAATGATAGTGCGAAGTTCAGGTTAAAGTTTTTGGTCAAGGTAGTTTTTGATGAAGTTAAAGTTACATCAACTTGAAACTTAGTACACATGTTCCCTATGATATGATCTTTCTAATTTTAATTCCAAATTAAAGTTTTGACCCCAATTTCACGGTCCACTGAACATAGAAAATGTCCACACTTCGGACAATTACTAAAACAGCTTCCACCAACTTTTATGAAAATTTGTTGAATTTTTTTATATTTATTGGCCTAAGCTCCCTTTCGAATATTGATAAATTTCAGATTTTTCGTTTCCATGTTATATAGTTTTATCCTTAAAAAAAGGGGGATTTTCCAGTTTTCCGACAATAACTCAAAAATGCTTCCATCAACTTTAATGAAACTTTGGTGAATTGTTTATATCTATTGACGTATGCTCCCTATCAATTTTTATAAATTTCAGATTTTATGTTTCTGTGTTATGAATATTTATGCTTAAAAAAGGGGGGATTTTCAAGTTTTCGGACAATCACTCATTAATACTTTCACAAAATTTTATGAAACTGGTGAATTGTTTATATCTGTCAACTACTTTTTTATAAATTTCAGATTTTATGTTTTCCAATTTATATGAATTTTTATACTTAAAAAAGGGGGATTTTGTCAGTTTTTGCAACAGGTGTATCATGCGCTTATAGCGCAGCTCTTTATTTCATACTTATATGGACTTTAATATTTATTTTGTTCATAAATCAGGCCATTAGTTTTCTTGTTTGAATCCTTTTACATTTGTCACTTCAGGGCCTTTTATATATGACTATGTGCTGTATGTGGTATGAATTATGTACATTGTTGAAGGTCTTACAGTGAGCTAAAGCTGTTTTATTCTGTGTCATTTCAACTCGTTTGGTCTCTATGAATAGTTGTCTCATTGGCAACCATATCACATCTTCTTTTTTATATTTACTGATATAAATGCTGATGGTAAAATTTTATTGATATAACTAACATCCAGTGAATTGTAAAAGATAAAGTTTAGCCTTTCTCTGTTGTGTAGGATCACTGCCAACAATTAGTTGTCCTTTTTTGTTTATTTCCATACTAAATGGTCTCAATATTTCTAATTCCTCTGTTTGAATGAATGTTATAACATGTCCACCATTGCTGAGAATATGAAATGCATTGTTTGAATTGTCACATACGATAATGTTATTTTGAGATGTTGTCACAATGCTGCAAGGATCAAAATGTCCATGTTTGTCAGGATGTATTTTTGTCTGGCAATTATAGGTCCATTTCATGATATGGTCCTGGTCAAAAGCAATCACTCTTCCAAAATCCAAATGAGTTCGGTCAATAACATAGATTTCCCCTTTGTCGTCAGATGTTATCCTGCGAGGTCTAATAAAAAGCCTAGAGCCATCTGAATTATATTCAATGACTTTCTCTGGTTCCTTGTTTTCATTGAGAATAACTAACTGCCGATGGCTTTTATCCGTTAACGAATATTGTCTTCCATCTTTTTCCACAGCACCTACGATAATCTTGCCATCATTTAATACATGGAGAGAAAGAGGAACTTGGGGTTTTGTGAGAAGTCTTTTCGGAAATGTATAAAATGGTTTTATATTAAATGTTTCTGTGGCAATTTTTATGCACGGATCATCAATAAAGGCAATGATTAACTCCCCTGATTTTGTCAAAGCAATATCAGCTACATGTTCATAAGAATAACTTTTTTCATTTATTACGGGCAATTCAGGTTCTAAGTTGATGTTCTTTATGCAACTTGATGATCCATCCTTTATCCAAATGGTGTCTTTTGGACCTTTGACGATCGAGCTGATTTTCTTAAAGTTTGTTTCATATGCTTGCATCTGACGAAATTCAATGAATGTACTGTCTGTTAGAGGTACTATTTTTAATTCACAAATTGCCTTTTCAGTTTTCTTTTGAAGAACTTTCGTTTCCATTGGTAACTCCACAAATGATATATCAGTGTTATTTATGAAGGCTACTGTTTCTTTATTGAAGAGGCACAATGTGCTTACATCATTGCTATTTTTAATTTTGTCTAGAACAGAAATCTTCTTAGTTAATTCCAAGATTTGTTCTTCTAAATGTGATTTATTTTCTTGAAATTTAAGCTGTACCTCATCCCAAAATTCCTCAAGTTCATTCATAAGTTTTTTGGTATATTGTGTAATTTCATCTTTCAGCCTTTCATCTTGTTTCTGGATATTTTGTTTTTCTTCAAGATAATGATATTTATGAAGACTTTGCAATTCGTCAACTTTCTTGTCTTCCTTTGCCAAAAAAATCAGCATATCGTTCTTAATTTTATCATAATGTTCGTCAAGTTTTGCCTTTTTTTGCCAGAAGACTTTTTCACTCTCCTCAATGACATGATTGCCAGAACCATGAGACTGAGACAAGCATCTCGGGCATACTAGTTCGTCGCAAGTTACACAGAAATTATAACAACTGTATTCTGGATGAATTTTGCACTTACTTATCCTCACGGTACCAGTAGATCCTTCGTTAAAATAAAACATGTCGTGGTTTTCATCTCTCTTGTGAATTTCCGTGCATTGATCACAGAATAACTTATCACAGTCCAAACACTTGCATGTCACTTTCAGACTAGTTTCACAAAGATCACATTTATTAGGAGCCTGTGCCATATCTTACATAAGTCACTTTAGAATGAATAAAATTATTCTATGTTGTTTCCGAATACATCTAGGTAAAATGTATTATGTTTTATCTTTGAATTGGAGATTCAGACTATTTTCACAAAGATCACATTTATTTGGAGCATGTGCCATATTTATGATGCACTTCACTTTGACCAAAAAATACTATACTCTGTTGTATCCTAATATATCTGGGTAAATGTGTTATGTTTTATCTTTGAATTGGAGATACATATGATGATAATAAGTTCAAAGTACAGAGTGACACTTAAGTATATCTTTGATAAGGATTTTTGTCCTTGAGTTTATCTGTTTCGTATGCAGTACAAATAATTTACAAGTCATGCTGTTATCATTTCAATTTACAATTATATATTTGAAGAATACAATTGATCAAGCAAATGTTAAATATAGACTAAAAAAGTCTTTAGATAAAAGAATGGGTCTGAGGGAGAACAGACCTCCATATGGTGAAGGGAGGAGGGATAAAGCACAAGGGTAGACTTACTGTTTTCTGGTCAAACAATATAATTTAGTCACTATAATTACAAAAGTAGCTCAATTTATGATTATGGTTTAATTCCATTCGGAGGCTGATTAAGCTGAAGTACTGTGAAACAATTCAAAAGAGAAAACTATTAGCATAAATAATTCCACATAATTCCTGAATGAATAATATTGGAAATCAAGGCCATAACTACCGTTGAGGCAAGTGCCTCACCAAATTTCGACACTGATTTTTTTGGTGCATTTGTTTTTTGTAATTATACCCTTGCCTTGAAAAAAAGGGGGGTATACTGTTTTACCTCTGTCAGTCCGTCAGTCTGTCAGTCAGTCCGTCCGTCCCATGAATATTTTTCGTCACATTTTTCTCAGGAACTACACTACCAGGATTTCTGAAATTTGGTTTCAGGCTTGATATAAGTCAGCTATACTGTGTGGTGCGTTTTCAGATTCATCACTCGACAACTTCCTGTTTACCGAACACTTGTATCATTTTTACACCTGATAGCCAAGTTGAAAATTTTTCGTCACATTTTTCTCAGGAACTGCACTACCAGGATTTCTGATATTTGGTTTCAGACTTGATATAAGTATGAAATATAGGCATTTGTTGTTCTGTCTCAACCCTAGTGTCTATAACTTGTCATCATTCCTTATAAATTGTTCTTCCGAATGTAACTCAGCATCTCAAGTTCTCAACGGGTGATGTTTCTCGATTACATTAACCTAATAAAGGTAATCATCGTCGATCTATGGTTAAAATAGGCTCTTGCCAAAAAAGGAAAAGAGATACTGAAGGTGAGGAAGAAATAGTTCTAGTTGTTTGTGAACACAACAGGGATTAAGAAAAGTCGGTATTGAATATAATTTCATTTGAACTAATTGAAAAACTATAAATAGACTGACAAATTAAGTACTGTGGCTTCGCACGGAAGCAGTCCTGTCTGAAATTTATTTCTTTGTTTCACTAACTTTATTTTTTAGATTAAAGAAACATGGATAAACACTAATACATGCAGCTTTCATATTTTGTTTATCCATGTTTCTTTAATCTAAAAAAATGAAAGAACATCCTGTACTCAAATTTGACATTATTGACGAACGATAGGACCTTTAAAACGGGATTTTGACCTTACTATATATATAGAGAGAGAGAGAGCTAATTCCGTACTACAGAATTTGATGTCTTTATATTTTTTTAACAAATAAGGAATCAATTCCCGATTTTCCTCAGCAAGCTTGTATATATAAACCCACCTCTGGATATTAACCCAAATGTAAGATGTGTTCTTATGTTTTTAATAACTCTACCAGTGACAAGCCTCTGCTGTGAATGTTTTGTTCTGCCCTGAGATGACTGAAAACTTTGGAAAAGGCATGCATGAGTGGCAAAGATTGTGTGGTCTTGCCATGCCCCATGTACATAGTGATAAGGTTATCAGCTAACCAAATATTCTGAAATGATTTGAAGAAACCGGCCATAGAAAAATTAACAAACTCCATTTTGATTAACAATTTCCACTGAATCAGTGTTTTTCATTTGATTTAATGAAAAATAAAAAAAAATCATACTGATATATAGAAATAAGAAGATGTTGTCTGAGTGCCAATGAGACAACTCTCCATCCAAGTCACAAAAAGTAAACCATTATAGGTCAAGTAATGTCCTTCAACATGGAGCCTTGCCTTACACCAAACAGCAAGCTATAAAGGGCTGCAAAATGACTAATGTAAATCATTTCAAACAGGAAATCTAACATTATAATCTATTTAAAAATGAGAAACACTGATCCTTAGCTCACAACAAACAGCAATCTATATAGGGTCCCAAAATGACTAGTGTAAAACATTTCAAACAGGAAAACCAACGGCCTTTTTTTATAAAAAAAAACAAGAATTTAAAAAAAAAACAAGAATTTTTTTATAAAAAAAAAACAAGAAACGAAAAACGTCTATGAACCACATCAATATACGACAACAACCCCTGAACAACAGTTACATATCTACGTAAAAAGGCTAAGAACAAAATATTAAAAGTGTCATCTATTATAATTTATCTATTTTAGGCCTTCAAGTATGAAGAAGATTACCAAGCAGCTGTAGAGGGTTTCTCTATGGCATCAAAATTAGACCCAACATGGACAGAACCTGGAGAGCATGAGAAAAATCTTATGTCATATCTCACAAATCTTAGAGATCTCACAGAACAAAAGGTTTAGACTTTAGAATTACATGTAGAAATTACGAAAAAGTTCTCTCGTTCCATGCTCTATACTGTAAATCAACTTAATTTCGCGAGTGATTTATTTTCGCGACTCGCGAGTAGAAATATATCGCGAATATTAATCATCGCAAATCTATTTTCATTTAACTACATCGAACAAAGATGAGAATTGCGAAAATAAATCGCCACGAAATGAGTTAGTGAGGGCTAAACGCAAAATAAAGTATCCACGAAAATAAATTGATTTACAGTATTCATTTTAACATGGGTATTTGTCAAAATTTGTATACAATGAAATACATAGATATAAGAAGATGTGGTATGAGACATCTCTATTTCCAAATCACAATTTGTAGAAGTAAACCATTATAGGTCAAAGTACAGCATTCAATATAGAGCCTTGGCTCACATCAAACAGCTAGCTGTAAAAGGCTTTAAAATGAATAGTGTAATACAATCCAAACAGGAAAACCAACAGCCTATCTATATAAAAAAACTTGAGACGAAAACTCTTATGAACCACACCAACAAACAACAACCAATGAACATCAGGTTAAATGTTTTAACAGGTGCCAACCTTCACCCTAACCTGAAACAATAGTGTTACATTACAAATTGTATTTTATAAGATAACCGATCAAACATTTTTCAAATGATTTCAATATAAAATCTGTAAACTAACAAATTCAAATCCATTACCTTTGTGGCCTATTCACAAATGAATAAAAAATAATAAGCTCAATTTCAGTGAGGCAGTATTTGTTTTATTTTTGCTCTCCAGGGAAAGATTAAAGACAAGAAGATAAAAGCTTTAGTTCAGACCATAAAGGATGTTGACTTAGGTCCTTATGCTGGTGGAAAGTACACCGGGCCTTCAGGGAAGACCATAAATCTTGTACAATGTAAATTCTGTGACCTGAAACCACAGTTGAATGCAGAGAAAGTGATCTTAGGGAAAGTTGTGTGTACTGTTCAGTCCTATGAACCTGTCCCATTGTAAGTTAATCTAATCTTTGGAATATTTGTGCACCAATAATATATAAATAATATACTGTGGATTCTTTATTATTCGTTGGATGCTAATTTTCATGAATTTCGTGGGAACAGTGGAACCACAAATTTAAATGTTCAACGAATTACATGTTTCCTAAAGGAATGTACGCAGACGACAGCAAAACCATGAATTCAAATATCCTCAATCCACATATTAGTACCCACAGCATACCTGCCAAATTTTCAAAATGCCCATGGGGGTTTTACGTGCAAGATGGATCCTATAGTTCTACAAAACCATCAAGGGGGCCTTCAAATATATTTTAGTCTTTTTTTTTGGTGCTCCATACTAGTGCAATCCTATAGCCATTGTAAAATTTATTGTTTTGTTTTTTTAAAAATTGTGGACAAAATTGCTCTTTCAAAATTTCCATTTGGGAGCCTCCATGGGGGAAGCCCCCGCAAATAGTGACAGTTGGCAGGTATGCCACAGTAGCACAAACAAAGGAACAAGCTGTGTTACCGATAAATTATGATAAGACTACTTATTTTGCTCCTTGAGTTTGAAAATCAAAAGCATTTTAAATCTTTTAAAAATATCCCTCAGTTGTTCATAGAACAAGAGGATAACAGTCTGGCATATCCAGTTTTTATTTTAAAATTTGTTTTTTTCATATATGCTTTTGGTCTTGGCACACAGTCATAACATGAGTGAACTTTAGCTAATGTGTTTCTGTTGTACACAGCAGTGCAAAGCAGAACATATATAAATATAATAGAAATAACATACTTCAGAAATATTTATATTGTAAAATAAAGGATGCGTTGTATACATACAGAATTGTGGAATTTTAAAGAGGGCTTCAGTTCCATAAATCCACAATTTTCTCAGGTCCTAGTTTTACAACATAAAAAAACAAAATAAAGGTATGTTTGTCATTCAGTTAGAATGTATTTTTATGCCCCACCTACGATAGTAGAGGGGCATTATGTTTTCTGGTCTGTGCGTCCGTTCATTCGTCCGTCCGTTCATTCGTCCGTTCGTTCGTCCGTCCACCCGTTCGTTCATCCGTCTGTCCCACTTCAGGTTAAAGTTTTTGGTCGAGGTAGTTTTTGATGAAGTTGAAGTCCAATCGACTTCAAACTTGGTACACATGTTCCCTATGATATGATCTTTCTAATTTTAATGCCAAATTAGAGATTTTACCCCAATTTCACGGTCCACTGAACATAGAAAATGATAGTGCGAGTGGGGCATTCGTGTACTGAGGACACATTCTTGTTAATATATGTTTTAATGATTTTCATAAAATTCTGAGTGATAAATTCAAACTGTTAAATGATGTTGTTTTATATTTATTTTTTGTTACAGCTCCTTTTGTATGGTTGATGATGATGAACAGTGCTTACCTGTAAATGTATATAATTTATCACAAGGTAGTGGGGTCAAGATTGGGGACTCTGTATCTATACCAGAACCATATCTACAGACCATCAAAGTCTCACATAAAGATGTGGTAAGTTTTCCCTGAACAATGTAGTGGGGTCAAGATCAGGGACTCTGTATCCATACCAGAACCATATCTACAGACCATCAAAGTCTCACATAAAGACTTGGTAAGTTTTCCCTGAACAAGGTAGTGGGGTCAAGATCAGGGACTCTGTATCCATACCAGAACCATATCTACAGACAATCAAAGTCTCACATAAAGATGTGGTAAGTTTTCCCTGAACAAGGTAGTGGGGTCAAGATCAGGGACTCTGTATCCATACCAGAACCATATCCACAGACCATCAAAGTCTCACATAAAGATGTGGTAAATTTTCTAACATATGACAAAAAAGGGAGGCAAAAGATATCTAAGGGACATTCAAAACACACCAGTCCAGATAAACTGACAAAATTTTGGCAGAAAAAAGATGTTGAAAGACAAACAAGTTCACAAAACACTGCATATATAGCAAAAGGCTCCACCAAAAAGTGGGGTTATCTCAGGTGTCCCAAAAGGGTAAACAGATCCTGCTTCACTAGTTACACCAAACATATATTTGTGGATCATATATGATCCAACTGCATTTAATTTCTCATAACTATTGACAAAAACTGCATCTTACTATACGCTATGTTATTCTGAGATCTGTGTTTTGTTCCAAATGTCTTAAACACAAAATTATAGAAAAGCTGTAGGTTTTATCTAGGCAATTATATTAAGGTATAAACCTCACTTCTAGTATCTAATTTTTACTCTTATTTTCAGAATTTAAACTTCAATAGTATTAGAGTAAATTCACCTTTAGTATTAGTTGTTAATGGGAAGAAACTTGGAATAGAGAAGCAGGCACCATCAGTGTTAGCAGTCAGTGCTGTTAGCCAATGATTGGAAAGAACACAAATCTTGTTGAAGATGTTAGCCAATGAGAGATCTGAATACAAAAATATGTTGGTGCTGTTAACCAAAGAGTGATAAAAATACTGTTATCAATGACCATAAAAGTGCTGTAGCTTGTCTGTGATACAGGGTCAGATCTGAAATTGTTTTGTTTTGTTTTACTGAAGAGATTTATTGACATGCTAATTTAATGAATTCAAATAAAAATCAGATACACATGTTGTAGAAATAAGAACTATCGATACAATAAAATTAAATATTATGATATTAGATAATCAAAACTAATCCTGCAAAATAGCCTTATTATGCTTTGGTGGTAAAAGCAAACACTAATCCATCAATAATATCAATCTGTATTTGAAAGAGTAAAGTTGTTTAGGATTTTTTCCTAGTGCAATATGTCATAAATATTTATATTTACATAATATATTGTCTATTAAATATATCTCATTTTAATTCATTAATAATTAAGTTTAAGCAAACTGATTCCTTTTCATAAGGGAAGGAAAGTAACTGACATTGAGAGGGTGTATTTTTATTAATATATATATTTGAATACTAAAAATATTTGTTTTGAATCGAGAGGAGTAATTGCTTTTTCTATATTATTGTTACCCTAATTTATATTGTATTTTTTCTGTCAATATCATACCATATGTAAATGAAAATAATTGTCATCTCAAGACTTTTTCATGAAATCTTCATACATATGCATTTCAAAATAAATTATTTTCCTGGAATTGTCATTTCTTTAATTGTACATTATTGATGAACTAATAGAAGTTCTGATTTGTGATTCTAATATTGTTAAGTTTCTCCAACTGTTTTTTGAAATTCTGATTGATGATACTGAATCAGTGTTGACATGACACAAAAGTTCTGATTGCTGATACTGAACCAGTGTTGACAGGCCACAAAGTTCTGACTGATGATACTGAATCAGTGTTGACATGACACAAAGTTCTGACTGATGATACTGAATCAGTGTTGACATGACACAAAGTTCTGACTGATGATACTGAATCAGTGTTGATATGACACAAAGTTCTGACTGATGATACTGAATCAGTGTTGATATGACACAAAGTTCTGACTGATGATACTGAATCAGTGTTGATATGACACAAAGTTCTGACTGATGATACTGAATCAGTGTTGACATGACACAAAGTTCTGACTGATGATACTGAATCAGTGTTGATATGACACAAAGTTCTGACTGATGATACTGAATCAGTGTTGACATGACACAAAGTTCTGACTGTTGATACTGCATCAGTGTTTATATGACACAAAGTTCTGACTGATAATACTGAACCATTGTTGACATGACACAAAGTTCTGACTAATGATACTGAGCCAGTGTTGACATGACACAAATTACTGACTGATGATACTGAATCAGTGTTGACATGACTCACAGTTCTGACTGATGATACTGAGCCAGTGTTGACATGACACAAAAGTTCTGACTGATGATACTGAATCAGTGTTGACATGACACAAATTACTGACTGATGATACTGAACCAGTGTTGACATGACCAAAAGTATTGGCTGATGATCCTGAGCCAGTGTTTATATGACACAAAGTTCTGACTGATCATTTGACATACTGAATAAGTACTGATATTACATAATAAATGTTTTTAAGACAAACATCTCAACAATTTGAGACCGAATGGAGCCTGAATATTAGTCTTACATGTACATATAAATTAATGACTCATTCAGTGAAAGTTGAACTTCTGATTGATGATACTGAATCAGTGTTGACATGACACAAATTACTGACTGATGATACTGAACCAGTGATGACATGACACAAAGATCTGACTAATGATACTGAGCCAGTGTTGACATGACACAAATTACTGACTGATGATACTGAACCAGTGATGACATGACACAAAGTTCTGACTAATGATACTAAGCAAGTGTTGACATGACACAAAGTTCTGACTGATGATATTGAACCAGTGATGACATGACACAAAGTTCTGACTGATGATACCAAACCAGTCTTGACATGACACAAAGTTCTGACTAATAATGCTGAATCAGTGTTGACATGACACAAAGTTCTGACTAATGATACTGAGCCAGTGTTGACATGACACAAATTACTGACTGATGATACTGAATCAGTGTTGACATGACTCACAGTTCTGACTGATGATACTGAACCAGTGTTGACATGACACAAAAGTTCTGACTGATGATACTGAATCAGTGTTGACATGACACAAATTACTGACTGATGATACTGAACCAGTGTTGATGACTCAAAGTTCTGACTGTTGATACTGCATCAGTGTTTATATGACACAAAGTTCTGACTGATAATACTGAACCATTGTTGACATGACCCATAGAGAACCAGTGTTGACATGACCAAAGTATTGGCTAATGATCCTAAGCCAGTGTTTATATGACACAAAGTTCTGACTGATCATACTGAATAAGTACTGATATTACATAATAATTGTTTTTAAGACAAACATCTCAACAATTTGAGACCGAATGGAGCCTATATACTAGTCTTACATGTACATATAAATTAATGACTCATTCAGTGAAAGTTGAACTTTCAGCAATAGAAGTATAGTCATGGCAGTCATCTTGCATTTCAGATTGCCACTAACACCATTAGTTCTAAATAACTTATGGAAAATTGAACTTAGGTAGTACCCTTGGTGATTTCAGTTGACTTGCAATACACCAACATCAATGTCAATTGATGCAAACATTTTCTAGATCCTTCATCTCTGAAATACGAAACTGAATATAAAGAGCATGTGCTGTTGAGGCCAGAGAAGTAACCCTAATCTCAGTGACATTTTTTGCAAGAGGAAAAATAACAGAAATGTGCAATTGAAAATCTAAGATGGTACAATTGGTTTGACAAACATATTTCCTCATAAGAACTTTACTATCAAGTATGTTAAATGATTTTATTACCTTAATATCCGAGTATACTTTATTAATTGATGCTTGTCATGTGTAGGACAAAATTACATTCACCTCACTGCACTTTGTTGATTGGCTCTCAAAAGCAGTATTGAGGCTTGTTAAATATAGCTAGCAAGTCAAATTCATTAGGCTTTTGATTTCATTTTGTGCAATCTTTACCACAAAACATTAACTCAGTAGCAATACACTAAGTACCCTTTTCAGCTCAGACTATATTTTTGCACTTGATTTATCAAATCACATTGGAAAATCAATAAATTCATTAGTGAAGTAAATTACCTCCCTTGTTGCAAAACAATTCAAATTTTGTTGTATGGGAAAAAGGTAGAGAACAAAGTCAAAATTAATGGATACTTTGCAAATTTTTTATTTAGAAATTCTTTCATACTAATACATTGCCAAAATTCAGTAAGTAAAAAAAATGCTGAACAAGAAAATCATTGCTTAGTATTACCTCCAATGGAATTCAAACATATATAACAATTTGTTTAGCATTAACATCTTTATCAGCCCTATATTATAACTTTAATGGAGGAAATAGCCACCGCTCAACTATTTTATTGTTCAGCATCTTCATTATACTGATATTATTTCTGACATGATCATTACAACTTAAAGCAACAAAGACAATAAAATAATTCACTGATTTTATGTTCAGAAAAAAACATACTTTAAATATTTCAAAACTACATGTATTACAAACATACATAGAGTATCAAGGTTTTTCAAAAGTAGATTAAGTCCATTTGCAGTTTTTCTGCAGAAAATCAGAGAACATTTTATGACTTAACAAAATCAACAAATAAATACATACAAACTTGTATTTACAATAATAAATACACAAAATACACAGAATGTTGTCTAAAAACATCTATTTCTCATGTTTTTTTTTCCACAGTGGGTTTTGTTCACTGTAGTAACTATACTGTCACTGACAGTTCAGCTTTAAAAAAATTTCCCAAAAACAGTTTTCATGGGTATTAATGTTTGTAGGTTAAGAAAATATCATATTTTCGTTTAAACTTAATTTCATGATTTGAACAAACTATTTTTCTCATTCTTTTAAAATAATATTTTATTTGCAGTATTGGATCAACAGTGATAAGTATTACAGCAAAAGTTTGGGACATGCACATGTAAAATGTGGAGAAAGACCTCTTCCCATTAACAAATATTGTTCTTAGGTCTAAATCACAAGTTTCCCAGATTCTTCTCTCTTCGTGTTGTAACTCTGCTGATATCTCAGTGTAACATATATATATTTAGCTATGACTTTGCTTTCATTTTAATGCCTTCCACAATATTGTCGATTTTCGATTGATTAAATGCATGTCCTTGGCCTACACGTTTGTTATACGTGTAATCTTCTCCTGGCTTTTGTAATTTTGTAGGATCATATGTATATGTCTTTTGTATTGGCCCTTTACCAGCTTCCTTGAATCTTAATGCATCAGCTCTTTGTCGGTCTTCTATCTGTTTTACTATTTTATTACTTTCCCAACCTGCAATCGAAGCAATGAAAACAGTGTTATCAAAACATTAGAATAGAAATAGATTAACAAATTATGCATATACATGTACTTTGCTTAATAAATAGAAAACATTTTTTCTATAAAAACATAATTTTCCCCAATTATTAACTAAAGAAGACTATGCATGCACTATATGTAGGCATTTATACATATCTATTTCTCATAATTTTCAACCAATTGGAGCATGTATGCCTTTATATATATATATATATTTGTTTGTCATAATTTTCAGGCAATTTATTGAAAGTATACTGTAACAAAGACCAAAATAATTTCAAAAGTTTGATGAGCTATTATGATATATAATTTTAAAAAATGAATTAATTTTATGTTATTGTATAGGAATTTCTTTTGCACATAGACCAAAATGCAGCACTTGAACAGATTTCTCCAGCATAAATTACATCAATTTTCAATTTTAATATCAAAGTTTTATTCAAAGTCAATATTTAATAAACAACATAAGCACAAGCATTAAGGTGACTTCCGACACTAAGGGAGATAACACCGTTTTATTGATGTTCTAGAAATGAATAGTATATATGTCGTGTACATGTTATTATTCTGTACAGGTTATTACTTGTACAAAATTTTCATACAAGTAATTACTTGTATGATGCCATCATACAGGTTATTACTTGTATAAATATAATTGTACAAGTAATAACCTGTACAAATTTTGAAGAGAAAAAGATAATAACTTGTACAAGTCATTATTTTACCTTGGCCTATTTGAAGTTCACAACAAATTGTTTCTCTTTTAACATATAATTCATTACTTTGCCTAAAAGTATATAAACTCTCAATATGTGAGTACATTTGATATATCAAATATATGAACAAAACTGTTCATTTAAGTAGTCAAAACTAAAGTGTTAAGATGGAAAACAGTATAGAAAAGAAATTGCATGATGAAATTATTAAATTGTGTGATTACAATAAATCTTCTAATATTTCAATATTTACACGAGAAAGATACAGAGAGACTATTGGGAATGTAAAGGAAGCAAAATTAAGTTCCAAAAAGACTGCTCTTCAAAGATATTTCTTAAGGCAATATGATGTTTTGAGTGTAGCAGGTATTGAAAAACTCATTCGCAAAGGTGACGAATTTTTTTACTATTGTACAGTAGATGAACTTTATCCGTTGATTAGAACTGCACATTCTGGAGTTGGCCATGGGGGCATCCACAAGACATATAAGGAGTTAAAAAAACAATTTGCCAATATCAGCAGAGAAATTATCAGAATTTTCATTCAGATGTGTGAACAGTGTATTTTGAAGAAAAGTCGTACTGAAACCACAAAATTAGTTGTTCGTCCTATCACTTCTACAGACTTTAATTCCCGAGGTCAAGTAGACCTTGTTGACTATCAGTCATGTCCAGATGGAGAATACAAGTGGATCATGCACTACCAGGACCACTTAACCAAATTCAGTGTACTGCGCCCTTTAAAGACAAAAAGAGCAGCTGAAGTGGCTTACCAGCTCACTGACATTTTTCTGCTTTTGGGAGCTCCACATATACTGCAAAGCGATAATGGAAGGGAATTTACGGCTAATGTAATTACAGAACTTAAACTCCTTTGGCCAGAGCTTAAATTAGTGCATGGTAGACCACATCACCCTCAAAGTCAGGGGTCTGTCGAAAGAGCTTAGCTGACATAAAGAGTATGATGATTTCTTGGACACACGAAATCAACAACACACACTGGTCGGAGGGATTAAGATTTGTGCAATTCCATAAAAACAGGTATATATTTTTTAAAAGAAATGATTAAAAATGTATAAAGCTTTATTCGGAAGTGACCCTAAAATTGGCTTGTCATCATCAGCCCTTCCAAAAGAATTACTTGTCACTCTAGAAACTGAAGAAGATTTAATTACATTGAAAACAGCTACTAGTGACGACAATGTCCGAACAAACATTGAGACAGAAACTGATCTTGACACAAACACTGAAACAGAAACTGATCTTGACACAAACACTGAAACGGAAACAGATCTTGACACAAACACTGAAACGGTTGACGCAGACACAAATTTCAAAATAATACGTGCGAGAAAACGAGCCCTGTCAGGCCAACAAAGACAGGCCGATGAGATGTTGTCTTCTTCCAAAAAAAGATTAAAAGATTTAGAAATTGGAGACAATGTCATAATACCAGTACAAAGAGTAGATCGTGGGCCGATGGACTGTAAAAACATCAAAGGTGTTGTGCTTGATATGGCAGAAAATGGATATAAAATGTTTGAAAATAAATGAATGGAGGGTACCAATTTATTTTTGCTTTTAAGGACCATGTCACTTTGTACCAGAAGTCCGCATTTACGTGGCATCTAGCTCTTTAGCTAAATTTGCACAAGGTGTCACGTTAGCTTATATTATTACTTTGCGTCCTTCGTTCATCTGTAAACTTCTAACATTTCAAAAATAATACTGATAAACACTTGAAAATAAGAACAGATAAACAAACACAATATAAATTTCAAAAAATACGAAAGATAGTCAGTTGTACAAGTTATTATCTTTTTCTCCACAAAATTTGTACAGGTTATTACTTGTACAACAAGTGAAACTGCGAGCTACTGCTCACTGATGATACCCCCGCCGCAAGTGGATAATATTAATAGTGTAAAAATATGCAAGTGTTTGGTAAACAGGAAGTTGTCGAGTGATGAATCTGAAAACACATCACACGGTATAGCTGACTTATAAAAATCCTGAAACCAAATTTCAGAAATCCTTGTATTGTAGTTCCTGAGAAAAATGTGACGAAAATTTTTAACTTGGTTATCATGTGTAAAATCATACAAGTGTTCGGTAAACAGGAAGTTGTCGAGTGATGAATCTGAAAACGCATCACACGGTATAGCTGACTTATATAAATCCTGAAACCAAATTTCAGAAATCCTTGTATTGTAGTTCCTGAGAAAAAGGTGACGAAAATTTTCAACTTGGCTATCATGTGTAAAATCATACAAGTGTTCGGTAAACAGGAAGTTGTCGAGTGATGAATCTGAAAACGCATCACACGGTATAGCTGACTTATAAAAATCCTGAAACCAAACTTCAGAAATCCTTGTATTGTAGTTCCTGAGAAAAATGTGACGAAAATTTTCAACTTGGCTATCATGTGTAAAATCAGACAAGTGTTCGGTAAACAGGAAGTTGTCAAGTGATGAATCTGAAAACGGATCACACGGTATGGCTGACATATATAAATGTTGATACCAAATTACAGAAAGGGTGGATGTGTAGTTCCTGAGAAAAATGTGACGAAAGTTTCATGGGACGGACTGACTGACGGACGGACTGACGGACTGACGGACTGATGGACTGATGGACGGACTGACGGACGGACGGACAGACAGAGGTAAAACAGTATACCCCCCCTTTTTTAAAGCGGGGGTATAATTATATTTATACAAGTAATAACCTGCATGATGGCATCATACGAGTTATTACTTGTATAAAAATTTTGTACAAGTAATAACCTGTACAAAATAATAAAATGTACACGACATATACAATGTGTATAACTATAAATAACAAGTGTTGCAAAGAAATATCATCACTATTTCACACTGGGTTTCTAATACGTGTATTTTGGGTCAGATTTAGTTTACTCCCCTCAATTATTGCAAAGGAAATCGTTTGCTAACAGAACTGTCCCATTGAATAAATACAACAGCTATTGTTCTCTGTGGAGGTTATTCAATAGGAACTTTATATTCTAATAGTTTCTAGGTTTTATTTCCTTTGCAATAAAATTATAGATATTTGACTCTTGTTTTCACTGTCAACACTCACTGTCTTTAAATCCTTGTGAGAAACCTGGCTTCTTCTTTTTTGGTTGTGGATGAATAACCATTTCAGGAATTTTAAGAAATTGTCTCACAGCAGGTAATTTAAAAAACAAAACTTGAACCAATGAGAAAGTATTTGATGTAAACCAGTAACAGCACAAAGCCTGAAAAGAAATAGAATA
This sequence comes from Mytilus galloprovincialis, assembly GCF_965363235.1. Classification (NCBI taxonomy): domain Eukaryota; kingdom Metazoa; phylum Mollusca; class Bivalvia; order Mytilida; family Mytilidae; genus Mytilus; species Mytilus galloprovincialis. The sequence goes on along the minus strand of NC_134843.1, from coordinate 4,007,889 downwards.
TATTTTACATAAAATAAATTATATAAAATTTAATCTGAAAACTCCAAACACAATATGTAAATCAGTTTTTACTTGATCATAAAATTGTGAGATCAAATCATCTATTAACTGTCTTCTTATAACAAATGTTACCTCATATTTTGTGTAAAAATGTCACATTCAATGAAAATCATATGAAACTAAGAGTAAATAACGATTATTTGAATGATGACCACTTAACTTTTGTAACAACTTATGTCAGTAAATTGGTTTTTTTTTCATAATTTTGTATTAACATTGTGTCAAAGATAAAATTAATTCGTTCAGTGTAGGTTTACTTGTTTTTCTTAATATGTCTTGATTGAGTAGAGCCATTTCAATTGATATTTTATAGTGTGTCTTTCTTTGTTGTTATGTTACACTATTGTTTCAGATAGGGTGAAGGCTGGTACCTGTTTAAACCAGCAGCATTTGTTTGCACCTGTCCTTAGTCAGGAACCCGTTGTTCAGTAATTTTTGTTAATTGATGTGGTTCATACGTTTTTCTGGTTTCTTGTTGTTCGTTTTTTTGTTTGAATGGTTTTACACTATTTTTTTTTTGGGGCCCTTTAAAGCTTGCTGTTCAGTGTGAGCCAAGGCCCCATATTGAAGGCCGTACTTTGACCTATAATGGACATTGGTTTACTTTTACAAATTGTGACTTGGATGGAGAGTTGTCTCATTGGCACTCATACCACATCTTCTTGTATTTATGTCTTATTATGAACTTTGTGCAGGCGTAACATTTGGAAATACTTACTGTTGGGAAATTACAGACAAACAATAAACCAAGTACAGGCATCAATCTCATTCCCCACTTCATCATATGTTTTTGTTGGTTTGCTGCCACTCCATCAGCTCCAACCTGGTTAAACAAAACAACTGTTATTACACAACAAAACATTCTATATTATTTTATAACAGTTTTACATAGATCTTATATTTATAGCAATTACTTTATAACAGTTTTACATAGATCTTATATTTATAGCAATTATTTTATAACAGTTTTACATAGATCTTATATTTATAGCAATTATTTTATAACAGTTTTACATAGATCTTGTATTTATAGCAATTATTTTATTACAGTTTTACATAGATCTTATATTTATAGCAATTATATCCCCTCAGTATGAATTGAAAAAATAAGAAGTCAATGTCTCCTCATACATATTGATTGTGACTGCAAAATTTCCCCCAAAAAATATTATGTAGGTGGCTGTATTTGAAATACCAAAATGCATAGGGAGTGCTGTTCTAACTTATTTTTATTTCTGTGGGTGGTGGGGGGTAAAATAAAAGTGCCGTCACTTGAGTGGGGAATAGTATTTCCTGGAACAGCCCTAAGATAATTGAATCATTTTTTTCATCCAAATAATCAATATCCAGTTGAGAGAAGTACATATTCTAAAAGTACATGTATCTCTCTTCTTCACAGTTATATTTTAAATTCAGCTTTGTACATCTTTAAATAAAGGTTTTTAGCTCAGTTAAGGCCTTTTTTTTTTAATTAGTTGGTTTACGGATCCGCCGACCCGATTTTGTTTAAAAGTGAAATAAAATTAAAATTTTGATTTCGTGTTGTTTTTTATTCCGCCGACCCGATTTTTCGAGTGCTGTGAATAAAAAAATCCGAGGCGTTCCAAAACGTTTTGTCTGTGTCAATAAAGCGTTTGTAGTGAACGGCGTATTTTGAAAAGCTTCGAAATGACGCAGACGAATTCAAAAACCCAACGAGGGAGGACCATGGAGTCTGACGGCTTCATCTACTTTCAGTTGAATATTAACTTTGATGGTCAACGTACTGAGAGCACTTTTATCAAATGCAAACCTAAGCAAACAATCGGCGATGCCATATTCGACAATATGGCTGATGAAAATGTTGCCATTGTCAAGGTACAAACAGTTTCGCCACCAAACAAAACTAGGGCAGACACCCCTACCAGTACACCCGTAGAAGTGCTTGCGTCCTTTGGGGCAAAAAACATTGATCTCAACTTTTTATTTCTTTGCCACCATTTCCACTTTTCAGCGAACGGGATTCATGCATAATTTAGATGCTAACAAATTTCTTGTCTGTACAAAATATGTGTTTTAGTCAAACTTTGGTACATTGCTATTTCTTCATCAGCATGATAGGATCATGAACACAGTTGATTATCAAACATTTCATAAATCAAAGAAATTTGTTTATGTCAAGTATATTGTCCTCAAAAGATTTTTGGGTCAAACATGCACATATATTCATACGTGAAGACCACGTGCACCTTAAATGTGATGGTATTGTGTTCACCTGGAGAGTGAGAGATCTTGGGTTTGAACCTTGACCCGGTCAAATCAAAGACTTAAAAATTGGTATCTGCTGCTTCTTCGCCAAGCACGCTGCAATTGCAATTATTAAAGGAGTCAGAATAATGTGTTTGGGTAAGGTAACATATCTTTGGGGGAACTGTTACCTTGTGAGCTACCACATTTAAATTCTGGCTCAGTGTGTCAGTTTAGCATTTCATTTCTCATTATCATATTCTCATCCTAATTATGCATCTGATTAGCCACTAGACATTAAACAACAATTGACCATCCATCCATCAAATGCAAAGCATATCAAGATAAGAGCTAAACTATTTCTCCTCCTCAACCCCTGTAATGTCATGAATGAACAGCATTTTTTTTTTTTTTTTCCTCCAACTCAAATTTTTCAGAACAGTTATACGTGAACAAAAAAAAAATCTAAGATTGCTATTTTATTTTTATTTTTTTTACCTCCTCCGACCCTAACCTTTGACACTAGTTGTCCGTAAACCAACTAATTAAAAAAAAAAGGCCTAACACTACAACATACAAACATCATCTACACCACCTAAATCTATCGTTCATTAATCTTTTAAAATTAAATCATTAATCATTACACATTTACCTCTACAGTTATTGACAAGGTAGCCATTGTTACAACAGGAAGTAAAAATATTGGATCAGGTACAGTCAAATCTTTAAACCATAACAAGCCACCCGTCGCTAAACTTTCCACTGGAAGATGTGCCATGCCTCTCAATCCAGTAAACCATGATAAAAACACTGGCAACTGGAAATAACAAGTACATAGAATTAATCTCAGTAATGATAACAATTATTTCATCTTATTAAATTGTAAAAGATAACATAACCCTCTAGTTGGGACTTTTTTTTATCAACAGTATAGTTGAAATACATCTCTTTTTTTTGGTAATTTTTCTATAATTTTTCATCCCTTGGTTCAAGACTATTACTGATTACTGAATCAATTTATGCAGTATCAGCATACTGATATTAATTGATTCTTGTCATTAGAAAAGAAATGAATGTTGCAATTTATGACTTTTCACATATATTAGATTAATTTGGCTTTTCCAGCTGCCTATATGCACTTAGGACTATGTAATAAATGAGTACTCAATTAATAATGTCTGTTGTTTTTTTGCATACAGAAATCATAATTAAACAAGAATGTGTCCAAAGTACACGGATGCCCCACTCTCACTATCATTTTCCATGTTCAATGGACCGGGCCATAAAAAAAAAATAGGTTTGTTTGCTCAAACCCTACCTACCCAGAAAAAAGCTGCCTACTCAAATTCTTTTATTGTCCTGATTTGAAGAAGTCTTTTTTAATCAGTTAGGCATGAAGACTAATAAACATCTGATACGCAAATTTCTTTAAAAAAAAAAGAAAAGAAAATGCCTACCTACCTACCCACTGTCTCAACCTTGGGTAGGGTTTGGGCAAACCAAAATATTTTTAATTGTGTCCCCGTGAAATTGGGTTAAAAATCTAATTTGGCATTAAAATTAGAAAGATCATACCATAGGGAACATGTGTACTAAGTTTCAAGTTGATTGGACTACAACTTCATCAAAAACTACCTTGACTAAAAACTTTAACCTGAAACTCACACTGTCATTTTCTATGTTCAGTGGACCGTGAAATTGGGGTCAAAAGTCTAATTTGGCATTAAAATTAGAAAGATCATATCATAGGGAACATGTGTACTAAGTTTCAAGTTCATTGGACTTCAGCTTCATCAAAAACTACCTTGACCAAAAACTTTAACCTGAAGCGGGACAGATGGACGAACAGACGAACGAACAGAAGGATGCACAGACCAGAAAACATAATGCCCCTCTACTATCGTAGGTGGGGCATAAAAATACTTTATTTTCCTGTTTTCAGAGTCATCAGATATATGATATTTTGTTCCGTGCAGTTTTTCACTTACCTGTGCCATTGGCATCATCATATTTCTGAATAGTTTGATGTCATGTTTCTGATAATATTCCATTAATTCTGAACCATATCGTGCAGCTGGAAAAGAAATTGAACTTGAATAATGCAGAACGAACTTAATCATATTGATTCTTCACATTTTTCTTAGAAATATTATACAAAATTAACAAAAATTGACACGACCAAATATTTTTTGGGTGTAGGACATTTCCTGTCAATCCTCTGCTAATTTTGAGGATTGTGCTATGATCATAGAAAAAACAATACTAACTGCTTAGATGTCCATTACATTTAGAGTTAATATTCCTCAATTAACATATTGGTTTTTCTTGTTAGGTTTAATCACAAGTGAAAGTGATAATCAATCATTATTAGCTATCCAACATGTCCACTAAAACAGGAACTTGGAAAGCCCTGTGGATCATAATAAAATACCAATTGATAGTTTTATCACCAGAAAAACATGTCAATCAGAGTTGAGATATGAACAACAAATGACTTCAATTTCTGACAAAAGTGTTGAAAAAATCAAATCTTGATAAATTTCAATATTGATAGGATCTAATTTCTTTCTTTCATTTCTGTCAATTGATTTTGAATTGTTTTAAATCCACTGCATTTGTTTGCACCTGTCCTAAGTCAGGAACCTGATGTTCAGTGGTTGTTGTTTGTTACTGTGGTTCATAAGTGTATCTCATTTCCTGTTTTTAAAATAGATTAGACCGTTGGTTTTCCTGTTTAAATGGTTTTACACTAGTAATTTTTGGGGCTCTTAATAGCTTGTTGTTCAGTGTGAGCCAATGTTCCATGTTAAAGGTTGTACTTTGTGACCTATAATCATTAATGGTTTCCTTTTTATAAATGATGACTTGGATGGAGAGTTGTCTCACTTGCACTTATACCACATCTTCTTATGTATATAAGACTATCACGCATGGCTGTTTCTTTCTCTCTGTTACTTACTTCCTACTAGATCTCCCCTGAGTCTGCACTCTGACATTCTTTCTTGTAACCTTGCTAACTCTGGCATATGGTTGTTCATCTTTATGATATGTCTCCTGGATATAACAGCTATGGGAAGCATCATAAGTCTGACAATAACTGTGGCTGTAAAAGATATATTACCAAAATCAATGCTGAATTAATAAATTTTAGAAATGGATATTTTTTTTTTACTCAGAATTGATCCTGTTGATAGCTATTTGAGTATAATGTATGGTTACCAAATTGGGAAAAGCTTATACCTAATGGAATGCAGTGTCATCAGCAGCAAATAAATCAGATAAATATAGATGAGTATTATAGATTTCATACCTTCTCTTGACAGATTGGCTGCCTACTTCCTAATCATTTTGTTTGCAAGTAAAATCCAGGTTCCCATTATTGAGTTTTATTGACAACTTTAAAGTTAATGATAAAAGTTAATGATATATTGTAGAAGTGTTTGATATTAATGATTATATCATATAACTATTTAAGTGTTCTTGAAATATTAAAATATGTACACTGCATGAACATTTAAAGTATAAAATGTATTTCCAGGAATAAAAGCTAATAATAGTTGAAATAAATAGATAAATAAGTTTAATTATTTTTTACCAAGTCCAATAGCTCCCCACCATGGCATTCCTAGGTCAACATGCAATGATTCTAATGCCATCTGTACCACACCAGCAGGTGTATAGTTGTTTAAACCAAGACTGGCAAACGTTGGTTCACCCAGAGCATTGAGTGTGTCAGCAAGGTCTAACGATTCAGGGGCAGGTAAAGGTGGAGGTGGTATATAATCTACTGTTTCTGCAAATTTCTGGAAATAAATATAGACAAGACATTTAAAAAAAATAACATGCTTGAAAAATTCTGTATCAATGTTCAAACTGTGCTATATTTTTTAACTTTGTTTTACTCCTCATTTCAAATTACAAAAAAATAATTAAATATTGACTACATATTGTAAACTTTAGTTTTCTTTTCAAGAATCAATCGATATATAGAAAGGAATTCTGTGCAAATGAAACTTTTATTTTTATTTTGGAAAACTATCATTCATTGTGCAAAATCTAGTGGTTGAAAATCAAATACAGGGAGAATTCTACAATAATCTTACTGATGCATTATCTGAACTGTTAAATCTCTGTATTAAAACTGCACAAATGTGTGGTGTCTTTGACCTCCATATAACTGGTAGCTGGGCAGGGCTGATATTTGATGACAATAAATGGTGACCACGAATTTGGCAGGACTGAAAGATAAATATACAATAATTAAACTTACTACTTTATCCTCTACAATATTAATTCTGTACATCTAAATCAGTTCTGTCATGATCAAATTATTTTTTCTATGAATATATGAATTCATTGTTATTAGTTAAGACACCAATTTTCATTCGGATTTCATGGTAAATGATAATTTAAATGCTCAACAAATAAAAAATCATCTAAAGATTTGAAGAGACTTTTGCAAACCACAAAATCAAATATCACCAAAAAACAATTGTTCCTGATCAGTCACCTGAATCTATGTGCATCTACAGTAATACCTACTCTACAGCATAAAAGACTAGAATACAATTCTAAAATAAAATATCTACTTTTGAAGGTCATGTCTTGCTGGTCATTTAGTGTTAAAGTAAATAAAATTGAAAATGGAAATGGGGAATGTGTCAAAGAGACAACCCGACCATAGAACAGACAACAGCAGAAGGTCACCAAAGGGACTTCAATGCAGCTAGAAATTCCTGTACCCGTAGGTGTCCTTCAGCTGGCCCCTAAACAAATATATATACTAGTTCAGTGATAATGAATGCCATACTAAACTCCAAATAGCACACAAGAAACTAAAGTTAAAAATATTACAAGACTAACAAAGGCCAGAGGCTCCTGACATGGGACAGGCATAAAAATGCAGCGGGGTTTAAACATGTTTAAGATATCTCAACCCTCCCCTTATACCTCTAGCCAATGTAGAAAAGTAAACGCATAACAATACGCACATTAAAATTCAGTTTAAGAGAAGCCCAAGTCTGATGTCAGAAGATGTAACCTAGCAGTTAACTGACCTGCCAGCTCCAAACTTTAATTTAACTGATTGAAAGATTATGTCTTCATCATATGAATATCAGGCACAATCCTTCCTGTTAGGGGTTTAGTATCATACCATCATAACATATATGAAAAGAATATAACCTGTGTCATGCCAACAACTAGTTTTTAAATAAATGTGTTTACAAATGTAGTTCAAATGCAAAGACCCTATAAGTGATTCAATATTAACCCCAAACTATGCAATCTTTAATGACCTGACAACAGTATCGTAACTATATCCCCTTTTAATAAGTCTATTTAAAGGTCCCAAGTCAGGAGCCTCTGGCCTTTGTTAGTCTTGTATTATTTTAATTTTAGTTTCTTGTGTACAATTTGGAAATTAGTATGGCGTTCATTATCACTGAACTAGTATATATTTGTTTAGGGGCCAGCTGAAGGACGCCTCCGGGTGCGGGAATTTCTCGCTTCATTGAAGACCTGTTGGTTTGTTTTTTTTTTATGGTCGGGTTGTTGTCTCTTTGGCACATCAGAGTTCACGAAAATGGTCGGTCCTGTCGGTCCTATCGGTCAAAATGAGGCTCGGACCAGTATTTTGAAACCTAGTGCCGGTCCTGATGACCGATGTAAAAACGGCCGTTGTAGTTCCTATTTTATCGGTAATTAGTTGTACCGCAACTAATTCCAATATGTGTTTACATCGGTCTTCAGATGTACCTGCTGCTAATTTCCGGTACTGGTTTCCTGTTATAAACAAACTGAAATTTATGGAAACCGAAGTGCCGATCTACACGTGGCCTGCTAAATTTGTTCTTGGCAAACAATCGGCGATTGAAATCTTAGATGGAGTTAACAAATACTAAGAAAATGATTCATTTGATGAAAAAGATAGTGAAGATGACTTTAATTAAGAACAATCAGAAGAACAGAACTGGTCCTTCATTATTAATTTGTCCGTAGCTGTGAAAAATAAAACTAATAATAATAAAGATATTTTAGGATAAAATATGTTATTATTTTTATTTTAGGATCAAATTGACAGATTTTTTTAGGACTGGCTAAAATTTTGTAGGACTGACAAATAATCTTGCTTTGTCGGTCCCATGACCGACGGGTCAAACGAAGTTTTCGCGAACTCTGGCACATTCCCCATTTCCATTCTCAATTTTATTTGTTAGCTTCTGAGGTGAATACTGCCTTTTTTGTGCTTCATAAAGAATATTTCCATAAATCTAACTGACAATTTGTGGAAGTGTTGACCTTCTTTTAGATCTTTGTCTTGATGATAATTTTTGCTGTTTGCAATTTTTTTGTCAACAGTATAGGGTGCAAGACAGGATTATCAAAAATAATGATGGGATTGAACAATTTCGAAGTTTGTCACATGAGTTTCTTTTTACCCAAATTAGAGAGTTTAAAAATGTGATGAAAAAATAATATCCCGTTTAGTTTTTTCTGTTCATAAATCCTTTAGAACCAGGTGATCTAAACAGGATTTTCTTGGGATTCTTACTCAATTTCATGGATTGATTATTTGTTTTTCTCATGCATTAACTCTTTAAATTAGATAAAAAAAAAAATATTTACAGCCATCACCGTTTTTTCAAAGTTCTTGTTTTACAGTTTTCACAGCGACCCATCAATTCCTGCATTACAATTTGAAAGTTTGTCACATGACCAACAAGAAAAAGTAAGGCCAAATACATTATGGAGCTGATCTTGCAAAAGACCCTTGGTCAATATAAATACATAGTCTACCTGCAAACAAGCTGAATAGCCAAGTGTTGCAGCATTGTGCATAAGTTGTTTCATAATATTTGGTTGAGGCAAACAAAATTTAGAAAACGGAAACGAAAAATTCAGCACTGTCTAAGTTTATAAAAGGCTATATCTCAAGAACCGTAAAATTTATACCAGCTTATTTTTTGCTTGATCTGTATTAAGCATTGTCACTTTGTGTATAAGTTTCATAACACTTGGTTGAGGCAAACTAACTTTGGGACGTACGTATGCCCCCTGTCCTACAGCTGGGGCATAAAAATGAACAAATTGAGGCCCAATTTGTATGCATTCAAGGCTGCCAGTCGGCTAAAGAACATGGGAGGAGGGGGTCAGATGGGTCTTAATCCCGAAATCTTAAAAAACATGAAATCCTGAGGACCCGAATGTAAAGAAATTTAAATCCCAACATCCAGAAATTTGAAGGAAAAAAAATCCTGTATCCTGAAAGGATCAATCACATAATCCCGAGCATAAGAACACCCATCTTGAAGTCCCGGAAAAGGTCCTGCACCCTCAAGATCGGCAGAGAAGCGGCGCATCATTTTGGACCGACAATTTTCAATGTAATAGTAAAATTAATTCTAACGACATATTCAGATTGAAGAAATTATGCCTACTTCCACAAAACTGACTAACAGTGGTGTTTAAACATTCTCTAAGATGACAGATTTTCTAATACCCTTATATAACCTTTCATGCTTCCATAACACTCAAGTCAAGGACAAGCACCCTTTCAGGCTTCACATCACAGGTACAGTTTGGGACATTTCTAACCACAAGCATGCATAGATATAAATAGTCAATAAACAACTGAAGACGTACATTAATAATTTCGAATTCTTTGCTTATAGATTTTTGTAGAAATGAAGATTTGCTTAAAAGTTTCTTGATTTCCCTGACATGCCGAATGGAGGCCGCCATCTTGGCTGTCTGCAAAAATAATCTCCAAATAATAATATTTTCTTGGTTAAATCAACTCTAAGAATGTATATTTTTATTAGATTCAAACAAATAAATTAGAATTAATGTTTTGACATAATCTTAATGTAAACCGAACACACAAAGTGTTATTGTTTACTAATCACTTTGATTTAGAGATTAACACTGTAAAATTTTACGAATCGGAATGGCAACTATCGTCCGTGTGAAACGTAGAAGAAACGAAGATCCCCTGGAATCGATTGTCATTTCATGTAAAAGGAAGAAAGAAGAAAATCATCCACAAGCAAGCTCATTGGAAAATGAACCCCAAAGCTCTCTGAAATTTGCAGGAACTGTTGCTTCGAAGGTGACTAAAAAAAGGGGGACACAAATTTAAAAAGAATTATAGTTAACCCGTACCAATGTAAACTCGTACCAACGTTAACTCGTACCACTAAAAAATAACTCGTACCAATGTAAACTCGTACCACTGCTAACTTTTATCAAGATTTTAAGTAATGTCATGTTCATTTAATGTGTGAAATATGCATTGCTTTGAAAAAGAGTAGTAACACCTTCAGAGGAAAGTAAATGAGACCTGAAATCATCATCAGATTAGTCTTTCGTTTGCTAAGTTGTCACGGTCTTGTGTGCTATTATTTATTAGCCATGGCGTTTATTTCTTTTTATGAGTTTGATTGTCCATCCATGGTTCTAATGGTATTGTGAATAGCCAGTAGATGTAATGGTAGTGTTGGCAGCATAATATTTTAAGTTTATTTCTATTAGTTAATAATCAACCAATAATCACACAATCAAAGGAATGTATTAATTTGATCACACAATCAAAGGAATATCGTATATTAATTAGCAGGGTATTAAGGTAATTAAGACCATTTATATTAGTATCTTAATAACAAAAAAAACGTATTTTTGTCCAAGTTTTCATTAAAATCCAGTATAAAATTACAGTAATTCAACTTTTTTTTATTAATTTTAGAAAGAAAAAACACCACAAAAATTTTTTTTTTAATGGTACGACTTTAAGTTGGTACGAGTTAACTTTTTTGGTACGAGTTAACATGGTACGAGTTTCCGTTGGTACGAGTTAACTTGCTTCCATTTAAAAATAACTCTTACATTTAGTTTACGAATGTTGTGATAAAGAGTGTATTTAAAGTCACTGCTATTTTCTTCCTATGTGTTATTTAGAACTTCTGCTTCCTCCACCAATATAAACTGACTGACACGAACATTATATTCATTTTTTTTTTACCTTAATACATCCTGTTGGAAAGATGCGTGGTTCCGTCTTCAGGTGAATCCTCCTTTCTCGGCTGTTTGGCGCTGTCCACTACAACCTCCAGAGGTGTTCTGACTGGGGTGATCAAGTCCCAGCCGGAATCCTCATGGCTGTCCATCTGGTATCAGGTCTGTTTGCGCCCAATATACTTTCGCACCCTACACGTTCGCACCTCACATGTTTTCGCCCCCGAAGTCCATTTGCACGACACATGTTTGTGCCCAATTTGTATTTGAATTTCAGTTGATTAATTATTAAATGTTAATTATGTATGATTACTGCTAATTGGTATTTATACACAGCCTAATTTGGTGTTATTTTTTAGTGTTTAAAAACCATGATTGCTGATTTAAGTCTTTTAACTTGCTTTGATGTAAATAACTGTATATATTTAGCTTGACTAAAACTTTGAAGATTTTAAATAAAAAACAAGAAATATAATTGTTTTTAACAGCTTGTCTCCTTTGATCTCATGTGTGTTTGGACAAGTATGACAATATGATGGCTAAATATTTATAGCAATACACTTTCCAAAACTCGTTTACAAATTATTAAACACAAAACCAATAAAATTTTGACCAGATCATTATTATTTCTTTTACAAAAAAAAAGATATGGAGTCAAGATACATTGTACGATTTGTATTTCATAGTATATATGATAGTTAAAAATAAAAATTTGGACTTTGGATGCGAACGTGTAGGGTGCGAACGTGAATAGGCGCAAACACGATTGGGTGCGAACGGACCCAGATTCTGTCCATCCCTGCCTCTAAACTTACTGCTTCCACTGCTCAAACCTTTTCTTCCACAACCACATTAATGATGTCTCTGCCTCTTTGCACAAGTTACCAATCAGTTGATTTTTCCCCTCCAACAATACCAAATGCTCTTAATGCTCTCCACATAGACTGTCCAACAAATCCTCTGCTTCCCACTTCCACTGGAAATAACCAAACCCGCCATCCATTGTCTTTACATTCTGTCAGTAGGTCTTGATACTTCAATCTCTTTCTTTCGTTGGCATCTTCTATTCTTTCTTCCCATGGCACGGTTAGTTCCAGCAGGATTGCCTGTTTTGTTGAGGCTGACCAAATGACGATGTCAGGACTCCGGTTTGTTACTGCAATCTGTGGCGGGAATTGTAACTTCTGCTTCAGATCCACTAACATTGGCCAATCAGTTGCTGTTCCTAGTAAACCACTTCCTTCCACACTCTTCTTCTGTCCTTTCTCTTCTCCTTCCTTATCAAAATTGACAAAAGTAAGCTCTTCCTTGTTTTTAGTGGCTTCCTGATGTTTCTCTATAGGGTGTCATGTCACTATTTGTGGGGAATTTCCCCCATGTAGGCTTCTAATTGGAAATTTTGAAGGCAATTATGTACACAATTTTAAACAAAACAATCAATTTTACCATGCATTGATTGTAGAACTATAAAGAATTCAATAAACAACATAAAAATAAAGTTGAAATCCCTCCCCTTTAAAGATTTTATGGGGCAAACAGTTTAAGAATTAAGGGGCCAAAAAGAAGCATTTTTAGCTCACCTGGCCCGAAGGGCCAAGTGAGCTTTTCCCATCACTTTGCGTCCGGCGTCCGTCGTCGTCTGTCGTCCGTCGTCGTCCGTCGTCCGTCGTCGTTAACTTTTACAAAAATCTTCTCCTCTGAAACTACTGGGCCAAATTGAACCAAACTTGGCCACAATCATCATTGGGGTATCTAGTTTAAAAAATGTGTGGCGTGACCCGGTCAACCAACTAAGATGGCCGCCACGGCTAAAAATAGAACATAGGGGTAAAATGCAGTTTTTGGCTTATAACTCAAAAACCAAAGCATTTAGAGGAAATCTGACAGGAGGTAAATATGTTTATCAGGTCAAGATCTATCTGCCCTGAAATTTTCAGATGAATCGGTCAACCCGTTGTTGGGTTGCTGCCCCTGAATTGTTAATTTTGAGGAAATTTTGCTGTTTTTGGTTATTATCTTGAATATTATTATAGATAGAGATAAACTGTAAACAGCAATAATGTTCGGCAAAGTTAGATTTACAAATAAGTCAGCATGACCGAAATGGTCAGTTGACCCCTTTAGGAGTTATTGCCCTTTATAGTCAATTTTTAACCATTTTTCATAAATCTTTGTAATCTTTTACAAAAATCTTCTCCTCTGAAACTACTGGGCCAAATTAATCCAAACTTGGCCACAATCATCTTTGGGGTATCTAGTTTAAAAAATGTGTGGCGTGACCCGGTCAACCAACCAAGATGGCCGCCACGGCTAAAAATAGAACATAGGGGTAAAATGCAGTTTTTGGCTTATAACTCAAAAGCCAAAGCATTTAGAGGAAATCTGATGTGAGGTAAAAATGTTTATCAGGTCAAGATCTATCTGCCCTGAAATTTTCAGATGAATCGGTCAACCTGTTGTTGGGTTGCTGCCCCTGAATTTGTAATTTTGAGGAAATTTTGCCGTTTTTGGTTATTATCTTGAATATTATTATAGATAAAGATAAACTGTAAACAGCAATAATGTTCAGCAAAGTTAGATTTACAAATAAGTCAACCTGACCGTAATGGTCAGTTGACCCCTTTTGGAGTTATTGCCCTTTATAGTCAATTTTTAACCATTTTTCATAAATCTTAAGTAATCTTTTACAAAAATCTTCTCCTCTGAAACTAATGGGCCAAATTAATCCAAAGTTGGCCACAATCATCTTTGGGGTACCTAGTTTAAAAAATGTGTGGCGTGACCCGGTCAACCAACCAAGATGGCCGCCACGGCTAAAAATAGAACATAGGGGTAAAATGCAGTTTTTGGCTTATAACTCAAAAACCAAAACATTTAGAGGAAATCTGACATGGAGTAAAAATGTTTTATCAGGTCAAGATCTATTTGCCCTGAAATTTTCAGATGAATCGGTCAACCTGTTGTTGGGTTGCTGCCCCTGAATTGGTAATTTTGAGGAAATTTTGCTGTTTTTGGTTATTATCTTGAATATTATTATAGATAGAGATAAACTGTAAACAGCAATAATATTCATCAAAGTAAGATTTACAAATAAGTCAACATGACCGAAATGGTCAGTTGACCCCTTTAGGAGTTATTGCCCTTTATAGTCAATTTTTAACCATTTTTCGTAAATCTTAGTTATCTTTTACAAAAATCTTCTCCTCTGAAACAACTGGGCCAAATTAATTCAAACTTGGCCACAATCATCTTTGAGGTACCTTGTTTGAAAAATGTGTCCGATGACCTGGCCATCCAACCAAGATGGCCACCATGGTTAAAAATAGAACAGGGGTAAAATGTAGTTTTTTGCTTATAACTCTGAAACCAAATCATTTAGAGGAAATCTGACAAGGAGTTAAATTGTTAATCAAGTCAATATATATCTGCCCTGAAATATTCAAATGAATTGGACAACGGGTTGTTGGGTTGCTGCCCTCCAATTGGTAATTTTTAAAGAAATTTTGCTGTTTTTGGTTATTATCTTGAATACTATTATAGATAGCGATAAACTGTAAACAGCGATAATGTTCATCAAAGTAAGATCTACAAATAAGTCCACATGACCTAAATGGTCAATTGACCCCTTAAGGAGTTATTGCCCTTTATAGTCAATTTTTAACAATTTTCATTAATTTGGTATATTTATGTAAATTTTTACCAAATATTTTTCTCTGTTACTAATGGGCAAAGTTCATTATATATATAATTGTAAGAAGCAAGAATGTTCAGTAAAGTAAGAACTTCAAACACATCACCATCACCAAAATACAATTTTGTCATGAATCCATTTGTGTCCTTTGTTTAATATGCACATAGACCAAGGTGAGCGACACAGGCTCTTTAGAGCCTCTAGTTCTAGGTTCCAGACAATAACTGTATTTCTGGATTTGTTTATCTGAAACTTGACCTCATTTCTTGAATCATGTTTAAGTTTATGTGCTACTTGTAGTAAAGAGATATAGGAAGATGTGGTATTTATATATTAGAACTATCAACATAACATCAATGGTCAGTTAAGCAGGCAAGACATTTCAGCATGTGTTCTCTATGTAATTATCATAATCGTTTCAGGTCTCTTATGTTGGTACATGTACATGGTTTTTTTTATAGAAATATATATGTATGTATTTGTATTACAGATTGAAGGTGTTTCCAGACAAATAAGAGATGCCATAAGAAAAGAGAAACTTCAAAAAGAATATAAACAACACACTGTCAACATTACATCAAAAAATCGCCAAAGACAAAAACAATCTTCTCAAAATAGTAGATTAAAAATTATATCATCTTTACGTAATATTGAATTAGACAGACTTGATAAAAATGATGAAGAAATATGCAATTCTGATAGCAAGAAATTGACTCAAAGTGAAATTGCTAAAAGTAATAGATTATCAAATGGTGAACTAGCTAGTGAAGATAAAAATGGAGGTACCAAAACAAAAATACACAATGGAGCATGTGCTAATGACACAAATGATTGTGACCATAGTAACAAAACAAGAACTTGTAATGGGACACACAGTAGTGATTCAAATGTTAATGATGAGAAGGGTGCTGCAAATACAAATGAAAAAGTGTACCAACTTTTAGATGTTGAAATTGATCAACCATCATCTGTACAGATGCCAACCTTTGAATCATTATTAAAAGTAAGTGAAATTTTTTATAGACTTTTAAAAAATATCATTCTTATTTCGGCCTAACTAGAATATTTCAGTTCCTCCCGATTATTAATTTTGTTGCTAGCATTGACTTGTGAGGGCCTGAAAAAGTCCTTACACTAAAAACAAGAAAGCTGATTTTAATTCATTTTAATTGATGCTGTTTTAACTTTAGGACATGTGATCAATAAAAAAAAATGAAGAAAAGGATGAACTTAAATTTTTTTTTATCTTCAAAAATGACTCTCAACTCTGGATAAAAGGTATAAATTTTACAATAAAACCCTAAAACTGCTGTACAGTGTACTATTTACTAGTTTTTGTATAGTAAACTTAAAAAGAATCATATTACCCATTTTTGGGAGTACACAATGTATTTCCAACCCTGTCTCAGGCTTAAGAAATGATTGACAACTACTGAGAATCTAAAGTCATAAAAACTTTTAATTTTTCTTAAGACCTTACTTGTTTAACTACTTTTTCTTTCACCAAAAATAATAGATTTATAATTTATAGGCAATAATATAATTCAAAAGTTGTTTACTGACTTAGTCACTATTTTGTAGGAATCTCAGTCAGCGGACAACATAACATGTAATTCTGTACCTCTCGTTAAACAGACAGTCTCACAACAGGAAGAAGATTATGTTTATGATTTGTATTATACAAATAACCAAGAATTTAATTTCAAAGCTTTAGAAAGTGACTTAAAAATTCAATTATATGATGATGAACTGATATTTGCTGATGACAGAAATTTTACAAATGAGGAGATATACGAGGATGAGGATGATAGTAATGATGAAGATAATTGGAGGAATGATTATCCAGATGAAGATCCTCATTTTTATGAAAATGAAGATGCAGAGTATCATTACGGAGATGGTAGGTTACATTATGGGGATGGTAGGTTACATTTTTACAAACAAATAAAACAATAAGAACATGCATAGTAGGTAAATTTCCACAGCACAACTTCAAATAATAAAAGAATAAGAATTTATTATATCAAGATTTATATGATACAACATTAAAATATAAAAGGAATAAAAAAAAATATTGTACAATGTAGCTGAATTTATATACATGTAACGAAACTTCAAATGTTGAAATAGCACTAAATTTGTAGCGATTTAACAACGACAGTTAACCAATGATATCCAAAAAATAGTTTAAAAAAGAGTTATGATTCAGATAAGATTGAAAAGACATTTAGTTTAAACACAGATTGTATATCCTACATGTGCTTCATTGAATGGGAAGTTCTTTTCTGTTTGACCATTTTCATTAATATTTATCTGTTGCATATATATTTCAGTTGAACTTGAGATGATTTATATTATCACAAATGACCTCACATGTACATGTATATCTACTTGTAGAGGACAGAGACACTGTAGCATTTGAACATCAGGACCATGATTTAGCAGGTTGGATGTCATCTAGATGTAATATAGGTAACTATATAGTTAATAGACAGTGTTTACAAAAGTAGTTCAAGCAACATAGTCCATTGGTGGCCTTCAGCTGTTCTTTACTCTTTGGTCAGGTTGTTGTCTCTTTGACATATTTCCCATTTCTATTCTCAATCTTAACTATATTTTTTGAATAAATGAATTATATTGATAACCCATCCAGAGAACTAGGTTTCTAAGTGGGAGTTAAAATGTCCAAGCTTTCAGTGTTGTTTGTTAATTTGTTGTTATGATCATTGTTATGTTGTATTTTGGTCATCTCAAACTAGTATTCTGTCTCTCATTTCTGAAAGATTTGTGTCATGACATATATGTTATTGATGTGTAAACTGGGTGTATGCACTCATAAACTGAATAAAAGAACAAAGGTATATTTAACTTCTTCAGGGAGCCCTTGCTAGCATTCAATTAATGTGTACTGCACATGAATTTATCACAGTTACATTCTTTATATATTTGCGAAAGTAGTTCCAGCAGCGTATTCTATCAAGTGTAAACTAAAGAATGACTTTTTTTTACAGACCAATTGTAGTTATTTAAATTTAATAAAAGCTTTATTAGTTATTTGATATTAAATCAGTGTTCTCCCCAGGTATTTCATTTAGCATCCTGGTAAACAGTGGAAATTGAAATACCATCTTGTTTCTAAAAATTATAGCTTCACATCCATAACATAATCTATAAGAAAACCACTTCAGATAGCATCACATTTAAGATTATAGCATCACATTACCATGATGCTAAAAGGCCCTGGGGAGAACACTGAAAAATATTTAGCTTTCATAGATTGGAAAAATATTTATCTTTCATAGATTTGAAGCTAACAGTTTAATATAATACAGCTCTTTCTGTGTCCATTTATAAAAAAAAACCAAATACTTTCCAGATGATATGTTTTGGGTTTGCCTCATTTGCATGCTATATGTTTTATTTTTTCCTGCATGTTCTTTGGTCAGTATATCTAAAGCAGTGGTTTGGTTTTGTTTTTCTATCTCTGTCACACTATTATCATATATTTGACTTTTTTATAAGGCTGTGCAACATCCATGCTTATTTACAATAGTCTGGTATCTGAAAAGGTTCACCTTGCAGTCTAGCAGAGATAACTGTATGTTCCGTTATTTTACTTAGGTATATTACTATTTCAGAAGCTGTAGAGGTTAGTGATGACGAAACTGGGTCATCTTATGACAGATATCACCGCATGATAAAGCAAGAGATGGACCAAATGGAATGATGATATGGAATAATAAGACTGGATACACAGAAATTACCTCATAATTGAACAACAGATGTTTTAAGAACAAGCTTAAATACCAAATCTGTTACTTATCATCTGTATAAATACCATATGAATAAGGAAAAGTTATCGATATCCTAATGTCTTTGTTAAAAATAGTACTGATAATTAATATATAACGAGATCTTAAGTGTCAATCTTTGTGAGAATCAGACAAACATCAAAACATCTCCGTTTCTGACAGGGCTGCCAAGTCTCACGCTAAATTGTCAAGTCTTATGCATGTTCATGATTTTTTTGTGGCATTTTCCATTGATCTATTGTATTTTCTCTTTGATCTTTTCTATTTTGGCCAAATGTCACACATTTCCTTCATGAAAAGTTGGCAGAACTGTTCTGACTGTCTAGTATTTTGAGAAATCTCTAGATAACTGTTGGTTAGAATGATAGTAAGGAGTTAGCTCCCCATTAATTGTAAATTTCTAGTGCATTTCATCCAAGTTATATCTTGTAATACCAGAACAGGAATAGGAAACAAATGTTTTAAACATACATTAATGTAAACTTGAGATGGTTTTTGTTAGTCATGTTTTCATCACTGCCTGATTGTTAGGCAGATTGGCACTTAATTATACCAATGCAATGCAATTGATAAAATAAAAATAAAAACAATTGAAATTTTTAGAGGAGTGTGAACAATATATATACTTCTGTATGGATATAAAAGCAAGAAATTTTTGTGTTCAGTATTGTGCAATATAAACTTCAAAATATGAAGATGTGTTTTAGAAAGTAGAAATCTGATCTCTGTAGTCAGTAAGGCAATTGGTACAAAAATATCGAAACATGTTCCAATCCAAATATTATCTGCACTTCGTCTTGCAAACTTGACTAATTTACTTGCTCAGACATTCATTTATCAAATAGAGCTGTTTAGATTACAAGATGTATCAAGTTTATATTTTATATGCCAAAGTTTTAACTCAGACATATGTTGGTAATAGTGATTACATATATACATTGTAGGTTTATACATCTTAAAAGTCATGACTTTGAAAAAAGAAAATGTTCATCAGAAATGCTTTTATACATTAAGGTTTTGTCAATGTCAGATTTAAGTATATATATTTGAATTTTAGCCAAAAAGTGATATCTTTTAAGGGAGTTCGCTTCTCAGTTTCAAAGTTATTAACTTTTCAAAACACTAGTTTATATTGATAGGGAATTGATTAAGGAATCCAAAGAGCAAAAAAAATATGTAGGTCACCGTGCTTGTTTTTGAGATATGAGCCATTGAAATTTTGGCGGGAACATATTCTCTCTTGACTTTTCATAGCTTTATCATTGACAAGTTGAAGTTCTCAAAACCTTTTAAAAAGTAATTAAAATTTTTTACAGATGGCTTATCATTATGCATGTAAAAGATTTTCATAAAGAAAAATGGGGGTCACTGGGCAAATTTTTTCAAGGCATTCAAATGGATAAAACCAGAGGATTCCGAAAATCTGACAAAAAATCCAAAGCATGACAAGCCAGCTTCCTTAAAGAAAAAATAATATTAAGTTTGGTAATAAAATACACAACTTTATTACAGTAATATAATATTTAGAAGATGATGTGTTTTATTTCCAATTTATAAACAATTGTAATGTATTCATTAAGATAATACCAAACACCTCGTATAAAATTAATTGGCTAGTTTAATTTTCACAGAAAAATGAAAATTGCAATAAACATGTACCACACACTTTATTGAACAAATTTCATTGGATGAACAAGAGTTTGACAAACACTTATTTTGATCACTGAGAAGCTTAAGACTTACTTAACAATAGAACTTAATCAAAATGTCAAGCTGAATTTTACAGAGTTATCTCCCTGTAGTTTTATGTATCAAAGGAAGAAGATGTTAACAATTACAGGTGTATTCAACAGTAGGCAAGATTCATCAAGCATAGTTTATGAAAGAAACAAAGATGGAACATAAATTTGATGAGCAATTAATTTTTTAATTTTATTTTTAAATCAGTTAAATGATCTCAGATGAGAAATGACAAATTTTTATATCTTATGAGTTAAGAAAGTGCTAAAAATATCTAAGAAGAATGAGAAACACATCTGGATATTCATCCAAGCTTCTGTCTTTGTGTAATAATTGTTGTTTTACTATAAGGGATTTTTACTTTTTATTCACTAAGTGAAATAAAATAATATATTGAACTTTAAAATTACTATGTAATGAAATAACTTGTCAATAAAATTATTTCATATTTTAGATTTTATTTGCTTGTTATTAGTTTCCATATATTATTCAGTATCAAATCAGTACATGTTAACCCTCTCTGAGCACCTTATTCACTTGTTAGCTGACCTTTCCAAAAGGAAATGTGAGCTTTTGCCATCACTTGGCGTCCGTCGTCGTCCGTCCGTCATCGTCGTCCGTCCGTCGTAAACTATTTCAAAGATCTTCTCCTCTGAAACTACTGAACCAATTCAAACCAAACTTCATCTGATTGATTCCTAGGGTATCTAGAATAAAGTTCATGTTTTAATTCCCATTTCATCAAAAAACATGGCCGCCATGGCTAAAAATAGAACATAGGAGTAAAATGCAGTTTTTAGCTTATAACTCAAAAACCAAAGCATTTAGAGCAAATCTGACATGGGGGTGAAATTGTTTATCAGGTCAAGATCTATCTGCCCTGAAATTTTCAGATGAATCGGACAACCCGTTGTTAGGTTGGTGCCCCTGAATTGGTAATTTTAAGGAAATTTTGCTGTTTTTGGTTATTATCATGAATATTATTATAGATAGAGATAAACTGTAAACAGCAAAAATGTTCAGCAAAGTAAGATTTACAAATAAGTCAACATGACCGAAATGGTCAGTTGACCCCTTTAGGAGTTATGGCCCTTTATAGTCAATTTTTAACCATTTTCTGTAAATCTTAGTTATCTTTTACAAAAATCTTCTCCTCTGAAACTACTTGGCCAAATTGAACCAAACTTGGCAACAATCATCATTGGGGTAACTAGTTTAAAAATTGTGTCTGGTGACCCGGCCAACCAACCAAGATGGCCACCATGGCTAAAAATAGAACATAGGGGTAAAATGAGTTTTTGGCTTATAACTCAAAAACCAAAGCATTTAGAGCAAATCTGACAGAGGTTAAATGGTTTATCAGGTCAAGATCTATCTGCCCTGAAATTTTCAGATGAATCAGACAACCGATTGTTAGGTTGCTGCCTCTGAATTGGTTATTTTAAGGTAATTTTGCTGTTTTTGGTTATTATCATGAATATTATTATAGATAGAGATAAACTGTAAACAGCAAAAATGTTCAGCAAAGTAAGATTTACAAATAAGTCAACATGACCGAAATGGTCAGTTGACCCCTTTAGGAGTTATGGCCCTTTATAGTCAATTTTTAACCATTGTCCGTAAATCTTAGTTATCTTTTACAAAAATCTTCTCCTCTGAAACTACTGGGCCAAATTTAACCAAACATGGCCAAAATCATTATTAGGGTATCTAGTTTAAAAATTGTGTCTGGTGACCCGGCTAACCAACCAAGATGGCCGCCATGGCTAAAAATAGAACATAGGGGTAAAATGCAGTTTTTAGCTTATAACTCAAAAACCAAAGCATTTAGAGCAAATCTGACATGGGGTAAACTTGTTTTTCAGGTCAAGATCTATCTGCCCTGAAATTTTCAGATGAATTGGACAACCCGTTGTTGGGTTGCCGCCCCTGAATTGGTAATTTTAAGGAAATTTTGCTGTTTTTGGTTATTATCTTGAATATTATTATAGATGTAGATAAACTGTAAACAGCAATAATGTAATGCTTGGGGTATACAATGTTTTTTTTATACTTTCATCATAAATTATATTATGAACACGAGACAAACGAGACATTTCAGTGTGTCCACTCTTGTTTTTGCTTTTGAAGAAGATACGACAGAATTGAAGAACCATTTATATAAATTGAAAACGCAAAATAATCATTGATGGAAGATTTAAGCAAAAAATTTAAGGTGAGCGATTCAGGCTCTTGAGAGCCTCTTGTTTTTGTTCATCTTATCTGTTCAGGAATAAATTCACATTTTCTTGGCCCAATTGATTTGTATATTGAATTCTGCAATTTCAATAAAGCATTAATTGCCATTTTCTCTTAGTTTAAATAATGTAACTGACATTTCAAATCAGAAACAATACCTTAGCCTGGCTTGTGCTGAAAAAGACATTTCATGTCAAAAACAATACCTTAGCCTGGCTTGTGCTGAAAAATTTAACATACCTTTTATTGAATTTAAGTACAGCAAGATGTATTAGAATGTAAAATTTCTGGATTCTGTCCCAGGTGAAATTATGCCATTCTTTATTCAAATCATTGACTTTTTAAAATTTTTAATTATAATTAAATATACTTTCATTCTTCTGTGAGTAGATATAAGAAGATGTGGTATGGGGGCATAAAACAATTATACATCAAAGTCACAAATTATAAAAGTAAATCATTATTGGTCAAAGTACGGTCTTCAACACAGAGCCTTGGCTTGATGACTAAATGTAACAAAACCTGTCTTTTCCCTGTCATGTTGACACCCTCTTGTCCTAATTGTGTATTATTAAATATATGTCTTGTAAATGTATGAAGGATTTTCAATAAAGTTTCAAAGGGCCAAAAAAATAACAAAAGTCATATCATACCTTCTGAGGTTGCAGGTGAAAGGAACTGGTTAGGATTGATCAATGATGTACGTATACTGTATCGCTAGACTGACAACACTTAGGATACTGGAATAGATTTCACAAAAAAAAACTTTCAACTAAGATTGATCGTAAGTATACTTATTTGTTCATGCCTTAAGACAAATCTTAGTCGCAAGTTTTCTTGTGAAATCGACTCCAGGTGCCCTGGACTCCTAATCTTAATTGACTGGGATTGTTAGTTTTCCTAGGTCAGTGGTTCTATCCTGCTTCCTACACAAAGTAGCACAATAGTGTTGGAGGTGGTGTAAACACCTATCAATCAATATATATGTAGGACTCAAATCTATGGCGGGTTCCAAATCTATGGCAGATTCCTAATCTATGGCAAATATGCCGTTACAACCGTCAAATCTATGGCAGATTTATGAATTAAGTAATTTTCCGGGGAAAAAGAGTAAAATATAACGTCACAATATAATAACACCTTATCCCCGGCTTAGTATATATCTAGGATTTTGATTGGTTAACGCATGTCGTTACAAAACCCATAGCCCCTGGGTGTTGCTAACCCATATCCCCGGACGTTACTAACCCTTATCCCGGGGAACTTCACACAAGTTTTCCTTAGTTCCATGATTGCTCCTTGTGAAATATTGAATTTTGTAAATTATCCATGATGTTTGTATTTAAATATTTAATTCATTATATAAAAAAGAAGATGTGGTATGATTGCCAATGAGACAGCTATCCACAAAAGACCAAAATGACACAGACATTAACAACTATATGTCACCGTACGGCCTTCAACAATGAGCAAAGCCCATACCGAATAGTCAGCTATAAAAGGCCCCAATAAGACAATGTAAAACAATTCAAACGAGAAAACTAATTAACTATTTTGTCCTATTTTGCGGATCATTTATACTCATTTCATTAAATGCATCACTTGACTGCCAGGAATGGGCCTACTGACCTAGCTTTGCAAATGACCCACGTTGACGTCACACCATCTTTGACGTAACTTTCACAACAGTGAGCGCCAAATTTGACTCAATCCAGTTTCTCTGTTTCCGTATGAAAAATGTTTTATATTTGACTAACTGTAGGATTCTACCAAAGGTAGTACCCTACACCCTGTTAAAAATATGTAAAAGTTCCAAATTTGAATGAAACTTTTTTAGATAATGAAAAAAACGTTGTTTTCACGTTACACTTTCCACCCGAATTTCAATAAAACTCACCTGATTCGGACTAAGACCGGGGATAAATTCGTTATCTACGTTCATATCCGTTGACAACTGATAATATATAAGTCGTCGCCGACTTCATCAAACTTTCCTGTAGTCCTGTGTATAAAAATTTCCCCCTAGAACAATTTGCCAATAAATTAAGGAAAGATGTGATCTTTTATCTATAGGACGGATAATAATTATTTGATATACCGTCCGAATTCCGCGTCCGAGGAAAGGCACAGCTGTTTTAGGAATGGAGTTATAGTAAATATTTTAGCATCTACGTCTAGCAAAGTATTTAAAGTGAGAAATTACAGGATACCACCAAGTTGACTCAAATCGTCACCAGTTAAAAAAGATTGATTAACGATAAAATAAATAGTATGTGAAAAGTCGAACTGTTTAATTCTTTATTTTATAAAAACTGCTTTCTTGTTTGTTAATGGACTTTTTTCTAGTGTTTTAATAAATGGATTAAACTGGTACAATGCACAGATTAAGAAATGCTCATTTTTCCATGAAAGATCATTTCCTTATTTCCGTATTATGGTATTTCACTTTTACACTTTTTTATGTTTGACATCACGATTTGGTTGACCATTATGGAATTTTTATTTCACAAATGATTTAGACATGCTCCTGTTGTCATACATGTCAACTTATTTAAGACAAGTTGGTGATGCCTTGTTCTACATTTGCACAAACTACCATAGATTTGGAAACAACAAAAATCCACCATAGATTAAGAAATTACAAAACTTGCCATAGATTAGAATTGTAAAAATCTGCCATAGATTTGGGATGGCATGACGTCACATTTACCATAGATTAGGAATCTGCCATAGATTTGGAACCCACCATAGATTTGAGTCCTACATATATATTGTAGACCAGTAACTGCTACAAATAGTGAATAATGTCATAGACCAATATCTCTCCTCAAAGTGCACCCCATAAAAGGAGCTTACTACGTAATGGTTATTTCTCTCTTTGTTGAAGGCTGTACAGTGACCTATAATTGCTGTGTCAACATCATTTGAATTGGTAACCATAACACATCTCCTTATATTGACAGACTTATCCCAGGTTAGGGGAGGGTTGGGATCCCGCTAACATGTTTAACCCTGCCACATTCTGTATGTATGTGACTGTCCCAAGTCAGGAGCCTGTAATTCAGTGGTTGTAGTTTGTTTATGTGCTACATATTTGTTTTTTGTTTTATGTACATAAATTAGGCCATTAGTTTTCTCCTTTGAATTGTTTTACATTGTCATATTGGGGTCTTTTATAGCTGACTATGCGGTATGGGCTTTGCTCATTGCTGAAGGCCGTACAGTGACCTATTGTTGTTAATCTCTGTGTTATTTGGTCTCTTATGGAGAGTTGTGTCATTGGCAATCATACCACATCTTCTTTTTTATAATTATAGCAGTTTACCCCTTGCTATTGCTTGTGGTAAAATATTTAGCATAAAGGGCCAACGCATGGTAAAATCAGTATAAATACAAGCCATGTATTATTTCCTAAATATACCACTCTATCAGAAGATTTAGGTGGAGAGAAAAGACACTGAAATAAGAGTTTGATCCTCCAAAATACCTTTTGCTTAACATTAGCCAGTGGAATAAATTCTGACCATAGAAAATACATAAGTCTTGTTGTGAAGACACCAATAACTTTCAAATCAGTTTGAACAGTAACTAATAAATGTCTTGATAGAATAAAACACTGTTATTAACATTGGTTTATTTCTAAATAACAATAAATATATAACAGTACAAAAATTAAACAATAGATAAATCACTTTAGACAAATCATGATTCTGGTTACATAAAAATCATCTATCTCATTCATCAAACGTCACAGAATCAATGTCTTCATTGTAAAATATTCATTCATGTTCAATAATGGTGGCTATAATCAATGTCTGCATTAATCAGTGAAATTTATAAAAGGTATGGACGACAGAATTGGCAATTATTGAAGAAAATTGGTTATAACAAGAGCTTGAGATATCTTTAAAAAAAAATGTTGAGGCCTAAGTATGTTGTTCTATTATATTACTTTAGATATTTTGTTTCTTCAAAATGACTAACTGGTGAAAGAAAATTAGCAAATTAGTATAAAGCAAGTAGATGTATTAAATATATCATTTCTGCCATCTAATTTTATTTCTTGACTTCCTGTTTCATGAGAAGTTTGCAAATATATCAAATATTTATTTATCAAGTACTGCAAATTCAGAAATGATTGCAATGTTTTTATTATTGGGAATAATGTGACAGGGTTATAAATGCAATAATCTTAACTGGCATTTTGAATTTTTTTTATATGTATTAAACAGGATTTTTCTCAATATTGCAAAGATAAACAAGAATGTGTCCTAAGTACACGGATGCCCCATCTGCATTATCATTTTCTATGTTCAGTGGACCATGAAAATGGGGTAAAATCTCTAATTTGGCATTAAAATTAGAAAGATCATATCATAAGGAACATGTGTACTAAGTTTCTAGTTGATTGGACTTCAACTTCATCAACAAGAGTGCACACACTGAAATGTCTCGCCTTCTTTACTAATCATTGATATTATGTTTTTGTATAGTTCTAAGTATAAAGCTTGATTACAACTGTCACATAAACTTAACATTAACCAAGATAGCTAAACAAAGACCAATGAACCATGAAAATGAGGTCAAGGTCAGATGAACCATGCTAGGTAGACATGTACAGCTAACAAAGCTTCCATACAACAAATATAGGTGACCTATTACTTATAGTTTAAGAAAAATAGACCAAAACACAAAAACTTAACACTGTGCAATGAACCGTGCAATTGAGGTCATGGTCAAATAAAACCTGCTGGACTGACATATAGATCATAATATATTTCCATACACCAAATATAGTTGACCTTTGGCATATAATATTAGATAAAAAGACCAAAACTTAAAAACTTAACTTTGACCACTGAACCATGAAAATGAGGTCAAGGTCAGATGACATGTACACCTCACAACCATTCCATACAACAAATATAGTAGACCTATATATTGCATAAAGTATGAGAAAAACAGACCAAAACACAAAAACTTAACTATAACCACTGAACCATGAAAATGAGGTCAAGGTCAGATGACACCTGCCAGTCCTTCCATACACCAAATATACTAGCCCTATTACTTATAGTATCTGAGATATGGACTTGACCACCAAAACTTAACCTTGTTCACCGATCCATGAAATGAAGTCGAGGTCAAGTGAAAACTGTCTGACGGGCATGAGGACTTTGAAAGGTACGTACATTACAAATATAGTTATCCTCTTACTTATAATAAGAGAGAATTCAACATTACAAAAATTTTGAACTTTTTGGAAAGATTAGAACTTGTTCTAAATCTTTACTTAGGCACTAGCCTCCCTAACAACAGGACAGGTTAGCTACTGTTACTAAATGTATTCACACTGAAATATAGTTCCCTATGGTTCTGATGTATGTGCACATAATACAAATATAAACTGAAAAAAAACTGGGTATATTATTGGAGCAGTTCATTCAAGAATGTATGTCATTAAGGTGTGTTGATGTGCAGGCTTTTAAAAAAAACATTTTGATTAGGTAACTGGGTATTGATTCAACTAGTATGATTGACAACTGTCATTATCACTAAACAATCAGAGACAAGGTGAACCTTTAATTACAATGCCCCACCTCCTAAACTGCCAATCAAATTGACCACATTACCTATCAACCTCAGTCTTACATAATTATACAGACCACTCAATATAATTCTTAATACACAAGTATTTGACCTCATAATTGAATACACAAATGTGTATATTAGATGTTTGATATTTATAAGGATGATAGATTTATTTATTGCCAATTACTTTTGATCTACATTACATAAAGTGATTCTGTAAATTATATCTGAAAGATAAATGATTAATGGATTAACATGATCTTAAAAAAAATGAAATATGAATATAAATATGAATAAATAAAAGGTATTCAAGTAAGGCCTATAATTTACTTGATAAATTTCCAATAATCATCTGTAATTAATCAACAATTAAATTAGTACACTATTTTTTATCAGGAATTGGCTTGAAACAGTTTAAAAATTTTAAAACTTTTAATTATAACAAACCATTGTTTATTAGTTTATTTCCCATCAATCATTATGTCTATTTTAGTCATTTGAATTTTTATTAGAAGTGAATATATATTTTTGCAATCAAGAAAGAATCCACATTTCAATAAGATAAGTTTTTTAATTGGTTTACGTTGAAAAAGTACATTTTCAATGCCCTGTGTTGAAAAATACTTTAAAAATTGATCAAAAGGCACTCTAAAACTTTTAATCTTCAATGCCCTATAACCTCTGTTTCAACTTACAAAATGCCCCATAACAACATTTTTCCATTTTTTTTGTTGACACTTTAAGTTTTAAGCTGTTGGTCCAGATTTATGTCTTACAAGGATAGTTGGTAACATTTACTAGAAGAATTTTTGCTTTTTTTTGTTTTTTTGAAACATGTTCAGAACCGGCAACATAATTTCCATAAGATATAAACTGCAGTTTAAATAAAATTGTGCAAATTAAGAGACCCATATTATTTAATTTGAGCTCATTTTATCCTCATTTTGCATGTACTGGAAAAGCAAGTTTCCTTCTAAAGACCTGCTGTAAATAGAATTTTCAGCAGTAGTGCTTTATAAATGTTCATTTTCCCCACCATACCTTAATATGAAATAATTCAAACTACTCTTCTAATCTTTCCATGAGTGATTTCCATCACTTTGATTTTTTAAGTGGTCACTGAACCATGAAAATGAGGTCAGGGACATTGGACATGTGACTGACGGAAACTTCGTAACATGAGGTATCTATATATAAAGTATGATGCATCCAGGTCTTTCACCTTCTAAAATATAAACCTTTTAAGAAGTTAGCTAACGCCGCCGCCGCTTCCAGATCACTATCCCTATGTCGAGTTTTCTGCAACAAAAGTTGCAGGCTCGACAAAAACTACCTTGACCAAAAACTTTAACCTGAAGTGGGACAGATGGACAAACGAACAAACAGACAGACCCACAGACCAGAAAACATAATGCCCATAAATGGGGCATAAAAATCGCATTTTAAGTCTAAAATGACCAAATCACCAAAACAAAAATGCATGTACAGTATTGGCCTCCTGATGCATGAAAAGTTTGAAAATATATTAAACATTTATTTATCAAGTAAATAAGTATGAATATGGTAACTTCTATAATGGGAGAGATCACTGAAACAATACAAAATTATGGCAATAAAAGCCAGTGAAAAAATTGATGTAAATATTGCACTGGAGTGACAAGATATAACGTATGTGTAGGAAAACAATATTGCACATGACATATAAAAATATAATTAACAATAAAAAATTATATCACAAACAAATCAATAACTTAAGTACTTATTAAACAACAAACTATAGGTATAAAAACCTCCATTGACTAGATAAGATTTTATGTAAAATTCATAAATAAAACAAAAATAAAATTCATGGTACAAAATAAGATATTGGTTTTAAATATAATCGGACTTAAATATTCAGATTGTAAAAAACAGTATGGTATAAAAAATATTGTTAAAACATTACGGTTTGAAATATTTTCCATGTTGAGGGCATAAGATAAAGTACCAGATAGTTAAACCAAATAACAGAATTAACAAATATTACATGCTATCATAACTTCCTAGACAATATATTGAAATCATCAACAGTTCCCTCTATTTTAAAGTAGTTGTTATGAAAAGCAGATATCCTATTCATAACAGTGGTAATAACTATCCCAGGACATTCAAGGCAAAGAAGACTTTGTTTACTCTTCTTTTATCACTAAGTATAAATGACAGTGATGTAGAGCTTAAAAGGAAACATGCTCAAAATACAAAAAGTAAGTTAGGAAAGTTTATATCCTTATTTTTTTCGGAAGGGCAGATAAAAATATCTCTATGTACAAATTTTAGGCATAAGTACAAATTATAAAGATCTCTGTTGCATCTTGTTGACTAAAATTATACTTTAAAAACAAATTGTTTAACATGTAATAAGTAGGAATAATTTCAAACTCCAGTTTCATGAAAAATACTAGAAGTTGAACTCTCTTTTCTTTTCCTCAGTGATTCATTAGCATTTTCAATCCATTCAGTTAAAGAAATAGGAGTAATTATATCACCCCTCATGTCCAGGGGGGTCAATGATTTTTCCCGATGAACTTCCACCGAACATGTTATCTGGTTTTTGGCAGGTATAGTAAAGGCGACAGTATCAGGTTCTTTAGCCTCCACAACGTTTATTTTGCCTTGTGGTTTTGTGTTCCCTTGAGATTGACTTAGTTCATCTTTTCGTTCATATTGTATCAAATCATCATCGTCATCAGAGCATAGATCTCTCAATAGTGCATCTGCCTTTTCTATCTCACTCGACAGACTACTGATAGAAGTTTCAATCTTTGAAATGCGATGTTTATAGTTTTGGTTAAGGTAAGTTTTCTGTTCAATCTCATTTTGTTTTTTGATTTCATGATTATTATTTTCTTTTTCAAAACTTTGTTTTTTATTCCTACTTTCAGTTCTTTCATATTTATCACCATCTGCTTTTTCATCAGAATCTAAAATGTCAAATATATTTTTTTCAAGCTGACTATCAGTGTCTGCAATAGAATCAGATTTGTTTTCAGAAGTGTCATCACATTTTGTGCCGAAACCTGAATCCTTTTCCTCAGTGTTTTTTGTAGCATCATTTAACGGTTTATGTGAAAGTATGCTAGAATTCTTCAAAGTAATGCTTTTAGAAGGTGACTTTTTCTCAGTTTTCTTCTTTACATGTGGTTTTGTAATATGGTCACTGTCAATACGAATTTCAGGAGTTATTTTCCTTCCCGATTTCATGCCCATTAACGTAGGCTTTTTTGATCCAGGTTTAATTAATAATCCAGTTTGTTTATCAGATTTTTCAACTTTCTTTGGAGAATTATGTTTTGAGTCTTTTGTGGTTTTTAGATTCAACACATTTGAAGCGGTATCAGCAAAGGTGATTTTCTTTACTGGTGAGTTCCATGGTTTCCTGTTCATAACAACAGATCCCTGTTTCTTTACCGATTCATTTTTTACTGGTTTCACAACAATTTTATGAGCCTCTTTATGAATTTGTTTTTCTGCTGCACAGTTATCCATTTCATATTTAGTTTCATTTCCATTATTAGTGAGATCATTATGTATATCATCTTCAAAGAATTCCGCCAACAATCCTACTTTTCCTTTTTGATTGTCAGTATCTTCTGTCGATACCGTGAAGAATGATTCTTTACTAGCCTTCTTGCTAATAGTTTTGTCACTACTTGTAGGACTTGCTGCTTTGGTCACATGCACACCTGGAAAAAAGAAAAAAATATAGATTGAAACTGGATTTTTTTTTTTAATGATTTAAAATATGATCCATTGGACATATTTTCGACCAACATATAAAATCATATCTATTTTTTCACCAATTTATTAGTTCTAACACCACTGCAGGTCAACATTTCTTTTAGATCTTTGCATTTTTTGTGTGATTGTCTGAAAGATTATGCCACTTGTAGGTTACAGATTGGGGAAATCAACTAAGGGAAATAACTCAACTATTTTTTTTTCTTATAACTTTGAATTGTTTTTACATAGGAAAGACTTGCATAATTTAACATTTTACACACAATTAACAAACATTCATTTGATTGCCATGAAATTCTACAAATGATTAGAATTGTTTTATTAGATTCTCTGGCACCTTCAACTGACCTAGCATTTATTTTGAGAAAAGTCTAGAGCAGGTGCAAATTTATCGAAAACACATTGTATTTATAAATACCTGAATCAACACTGTCGTCTGTGTGGGCTGTTCCATCTCTGTTTAGAGGATTTTTATTGCCCAGTACAGCCTCATCAAATGTTTTAGGATTACCTTCTGTAGCTCTTAGTATTTCATCATAAAAATCCTCAACCTCTTGTGCAGTTAATGATTTACTTTCCTCCTGAAAGAGAATAGTAAACCATGTAAATTGCTTTGTTTATCATGTGTTTGTATGTCTAAAAACTTGTAATTGCTATTTTAAAGTCCTTTCCCACTTTGTTTTTTTTATTGGTCAATCAAATTGTCCTTTCCCACAACGGATTTTTGATTGATCATTCAAATTATGCTTTTCCACTATGGGTTTTTGATTGGTCATTCAAATTGTCCTTTCCCACTATGGGTTTTTGATTGGGGGTCATTCAAATTGTCCTTTCCCACTATAGGTTTTTGATTGGTCATTCAAATTGTCCTTTTCCACTATGGGTTTTTGATTGGTCAACCAAATTATTCTTTCCCACTATGGGTTTTTGATTGGTCAACCAAATTATTCTTTGCCACTATGGGTTCTTGATATGTATTTATTTCCCTATTAGCATCGTTTTAAGATGAAATCATTACATGACATGACTTGTGTAGTTGTTATTTTTTAATGTTTTTGTTGCAGTTTTATTCATTCTGCTTTCATATTTTTTAGAAAATGACTAAATATTCCCACCCACATCCTTTATTTTTTTCAATATTCTAAATTGTTTTTTTTGCTTTCAAGACTATGGGACTACAGGTATATATATTTGGTAATTTTCTCCAGACAGTTCTTCCTATTGCATTCGTGGTTATTATTGAATCGAGCATCTTTTCACTTCTACTTTGTAGAAGAATTCTTGAACTTAATATTTGTTTCTTATATTTACAGTCCTTTTGATTCCATTTGTTTTTACCATTGCATCAGGGATATTTTTAACTTATGATCTGTAGAAGAATTGTTTCTTAAATTACCATATCAACCAACCTTCTTTGACACTGAATCTTCCTGCAAGCTGTTTTTCTTCACTTCAACCATTTGATTATCATCAGAATTTATATTTACATCTACATTTAGTATGTTGTTATTATCACTATAGCTGTTGTCATCTGATTTTGTAATTTCATTTGAGTTTACATGCTCAGAATTAGTTATCTCCCCTTGAGGACCTTGAATCTCTTCAGAGGAAGATCCTAATTTCTTTATGACTTGAGCTGCCGGATTCATCACCTACATGTAAATAAAATTAAACAGTTATCAAGGAGTTTAAAGTATATATGAATATTCCATAGTGCCATATGATAAATAATAAAATAAATTCAAATTATTATACTCTCAAATAAGAATATTGGTAATTTTGAATTTTAAATAAAAATATAAGTAAGGATTCTTGCTTTATTACTGAAACAACATTTTGAATAATTGAAAAATAATATTGATTATTGTGGATTCATTTATTTTCGTGGGTACCAATTTCTTGGATTGAGAAAATCTAGCATATTCGTGGATATTTAAATTCATGATTTTGGTAAAGTCTGCATACATTCCTTTTGAAAATTTGTAATTTGTTGGAACATTTAAATTCGTGGTTCCCCTGTACCTACGAAATTCATGAAAATTAGTATCCAACGAATAATAATGAACCCACAGTATCACATTTTAACTCAAAGTTGTTCAGTATTAAAGACAATAAAAATTGCTACAGGGCTTCCACATGTATGTTGGTCTTACCTGCATAACCGTCTGTAGTAACTTTGGTGTTTTTTTCCTTTCCTTGGGTTGGTGTATAATTTCTTCAACATCCACTTTACTTCCACAAAGAGAACTTTCACTTTCCTTCTTAGTCATCTTAGCATTTTGTCTTAATAGTTTTCTGAAATTATGAAATGAAAAATATATTGGAGGCCATATACAGATTTTGTTTCAGAATCTTACAATGCAAAAAACTACATCATTTAATTATTGTATGATCACTTTGCACTCGGTTTCAATTCACTTAAGGTACAGTAAAAAAATCATTCTATATTATAAATACCTATTATTTAGGCTGGTTTAAAAACTGCAACATTTGTCACTTTCCTATTTTAAGAATGTCTAAAAATTGGATCAGTTCATTTGGTTTATATTTCTCTCTTCATATACTTATGTTGTAGTCAAAAATTATTCCCTATGAGCACAAGATTTACCAGCATTCTCTAGGGGCAGAAGGAGGAGTATCATCTCAAATTCCCTAAATTAAAAGAAATCATTCTTTCCCTGTTCCTAAAAAAATAATCATTAATTCCAGAGTCCTGATAAGGATTAACTCTAAAATTTCCATGAAAATAAATCCCAAATAACCACCAAAATAAAGACATCCCAATATAAGATCCTTCTCATCTTTATTCTTGCAATAACCTGGAACATAAAAAAACTAAAAAACTATTTTATGTAGAACTATAGCCCTGGATATACACACCTAGCTCTTTTCTTTAACATTGTATGTGCTGCAGGAAACTCACTCATTGCCGACTCAAAGTCAGCTTTACTCAGCATAAACAAATTAGTGAATCCCTTCACCCTAACATCAGCTGTTCTTCTGTTACCCTCTGTCCCTACTGATAACAAACTGAAAGTAAGCCAATCAAAAGAGATCATTATAGATCAAAATATTGTCAAATGTTTTAGACAGAAAAAAATTTGTTGTGCTGATGGTTTGCTGTCTCATCTTCAAATCCAATAGGGAGTGATAGGTTCAGGGATTTTTCAAGACGATCAATTATTTTGAATGGGGACATATGGTTGGAATGATCTTAACCCTTAAAGTTCAAAAGTACTTTATTTTAAAGATTTACTTAGACAGTAGCTGAAGTACACAGTCAAATATTTCATACAATAAAATGTACCTGATTTCACCAAACACTGAACCATTTTTTAAGGTTGCAAACACCATTGAATTGTCCAGTCCACCAACAACTTCTACTAATCCTTGACTTACTATATACATTTCCTTCCCTACTTCACCCTACAAAACATAATAAATATGTCAGGCGTTCTAACTAGCAAGTTTTAAAATCTATCTATTTTCATATGAACCCCTGTTTGAAAACAAATAAGCACTGTTAAAGTCAACGTTCTGTTTGAATTGTGATGTTAAAGTTGAGTCCAAATACCCTCCCCCCTCTCTTCTTGGAAATTTCAACACCAGGTTAAACAGTAAAGACTTGTCACAAGTACATACCTTTCTACACACATATTCTCCAGGCAGGTATAACATAGGTTTTAGTTTCAGTACCATGTTAAACAGTAAAGACTTGTCACAAGTACATACCTTTCTACACACATATTCTCCAGGCAGGTATAACATTGGTTTTAGTTTCAGTACCAGGTTAAACAGTAAAGACTTGTCACAGTCCTGAAACAGTTTCACTTTACTTAACGTGTTAAAGTGTACATGAATAGCTAAATCTGTCCTCAACTTTGTAGGCAATGTGTCCATTAATGCCTTTTCATCTGAAAAATAGAAGTTTTTAATCAGTGCATATAATCTGATGTGTTCACTATTGAATATTGTAATACAGTCTTTTTAATCTTAATTATCTCCCCTTGATTTTAATATGTGTGCTTTGGAAATTTAACTTGGAAGAAACTTGTTGAGTAAAACATTATGCCTTTAGATAAGATAAGACATATCTTAATATTTAGCAATAATTTAAAACTTCTCTGCATCTATACTATGCTCAAAATATAAATAATTTAACAAAATATAAACCAGTATCTAACCTAAAACTTTTTGTTGTTGCCAGTTGTACAGAAACCAGACCCTAACTTTTTCTCTCATTTCTTTGGGTAGGTTAAGATTTTTAACATATCTCAAAGCTGTTTCCATCCTTTTATCATACATTGTCTTCACCCTCTGTGCTGACTCTACTATGTCACGTATCTAAACAACAAATACAAAATCCTTTAAAAAGCATCATTTCAAATCTAAATATAAAACAATGATGCCTGTACATTGAAGAATTGACATCACAGTAGAGATCACTTAATATACTACTGGCAAAATAAAATCATTTCAGAAGTCTTTTGGAAACTATGTATGTGTATAGATAATATTGATCTGACCACCACTTTGTAGTTTGTGATACTGCTCAAGAGATAGTGTCAAGATTGACTGACTTATTGATTGGTGTTTAATACCACTTACAACACTATTGTGCTTTCCCTTTGACCAGTCTTTATTGGCGAAGGACTAATCAGCCACAAATGTAGCCCTCTAAAAGATGGTAAGAAGAGATGAGTAAATGAATCCAGGCTAAATCTTCAATGTTTGGAATATCATTAAATCTTAAACTATTGCATTCTAGGTTTCACAGTTTTATGAAATGACTCCAGGATTAAAAGTTAGTATACTCACTTGTCCAACCAGTAAAGCAAACACAAAGACACCTGACAACCAGTAAACTGTCATAAACACATACTCCAATTCATTCTGTGGTTTGTTTATCTTTCCTATGGAGGTTGCTGTCTTGGTAGCCAAATAAAAACACCTGATATATCTGTGGATTAAAGTTATCATTCTTAAATGCCACTACTTAATAGTGAGATTTGAAATGTCAAGCTAATCAAAATTTTCTGCATTTTTCTATTTCCATAACAATTTTGACATATAATTTCAAACTAAAATATCATGTTAAGTTTTAAAATTCAATGTAAGATCTGATTATCAAACAATTTGAATACTTACATTATGTTTTAGTTGTACATTTATTCACTGGTACTTCGTTTTCGTTTACAGTTTGATTTTTATGTAATGTGAATTATTTCTATGACAAAACTTTTCTTCATTTAAGAATTGAATGCTTCTTTTTGCAACTTTATTGAGGTGAAAAAGCATTGACCGCAGTACATTTTGTATGCTTCATTCTAAAAATGTGTGCACGGTCAACGCTTTTACAACCTTATGAAGTTACAAAAAGAAGCATTCAATACATATAATAACATTATTTAGCTGGGATCATAAAAACACGATTTTTATCAAGTTTTTATTTAATTCACGTGTGCACTTTATTGTGGGACCTCATAACATCATGAAAGATAAATTTTATTGTGCAATGAAGTTGATTAAGAAATAACGCAAGATTGTAGTAAGCCAATCAGAATAACGTATTATAATGAAACATACATCTAATGTAATTATATTGTGATATACATATACTATTCTCTATTTTTAAATGGTATAACTGGTATGGACAGTTTTTCTTTGAACCTTTCTGAATATACCCATTTCACTTCAGGTTTTTGAATGCAAAGTTATACCAAAGTTGTAAATTTTCATGATTTTTAATTGGTTAAAATATGTGTAAAAGTCTCTTATTTTTTCTTTGTGGATGTTCTTCAACAAAGAACTTTTTATATTCATAATTAATTTCATTACGTCTGAAAAGTGCAAGAAAAGAATTATGACCAATAATGTGGTTTTTGTTTGGTTCTGTTTTTTTTTACATCCTGTATAACTTACGCATTTCCTTTCCCATTGTAGACCCAATCATTTTTATCGAACCCTTCATACAGAGACACTGAATAGTACCCACAAGTCTCTATATGGATCAGGAACACCATGTAGGTCATTGTCTTCAAAATTCTGGCAATAAAATCATTTCTCATGTTAACTTTTTAAAAAGTAAAATCACAAAAATACTGAACTCAGAGGAAAATTCAGAAAAGAAAGTCTCTAATGAAATGGCAAAAATCAAAAGCTCAAACACATCAAACGAATGGATAACAAGTGTCTTATTCCTGACTTGGTACAAGCATTTTCTTATGTAGAAAATGGTGGATTAAACCTGGTTTAATAGCTAGCTAAACCTCTCACTTGTATGACACTCACATCAAATTATATTATATTAACAACAAAATGTGAACAAATCAAACAGACATAATAGGTAAAATGTCAAAATAGGGGTACAGCAGTCAACATTTTGTTGTAATAAATATTTTGTAAGCATTGTCTAAGGTTTGAAGGGATATAATATATTATGATCACTCTTAAAATGGCTCAGATATTTTTAGGGGAATTAGGAAAACTTATTTTGGAAAATATTATTGTGTTAAAAGAATATGGAATGTATTAAATATTTTCATCAATACTCAATATCAAAACTTCAAAGGTATAGGATCTTAATCAGGCTTATTTTTCTATATTTAGAGAAAATGATTTCATCTTCAATTTGAACTTATCAAATAATCATTTTTTTTATTATTATCAATCTAAGCCTATAATATTAAAGTTAACGCATTAAAAATTGGAAATCTTACTTCAGCTGAAATATTGACATACACCCCTCAGGATATCTTTGGATTGTGTCATTGGAATGCTGTCTTGACATTTACCCAACATTTATTTACATAGTATTAATGATTAACCTGTTGATTTTTTTCCAATACAAATCAATATGCCTAATATGTTGCAAAAAACTATATAAACTATTTAAATTCAAAGCAATGATAGAAATTAATTTTTTTTATCTTTGGATAAAATTGAAATGTATACAAGTAATGTTTATATTTACATACCTTAAAATATGTGCTGATCTGACAGCCTGATCACATCTCTGGTAAAATTCCCAAAATGTCTGAATCTGAAAAAAAATGTTTATACATATGTGAATCAATGCCTCCTAGGCCAAAAACACTTATGGTAAAAACATTAACCTCCCAACTCTGAATGGTAAAAACATTAACCTCCCAACTCAGAATGGTAAAAACATTAACCTCCCAACTCAGAATGGTAAAAACATTAACCTCCCACCTCAGAATGGTAAAAACATTAACCTCCCAACTCAGAATGGTAAAAACATTAACCTCCCAACTCAGAATGGTAAAAACATTAACCTCCCACCTCAGAATGGTAAAAACATTAACCTCCCACCTCAGAATGGTAAAAACATTAACCTCCCACCTCAGAATGGTAAAAACATTTTCCTCCCACCTCAGAATGGTAAAAACATTAACCTCCCAACTCAGAATGGTAAAAACATTAACCTCCCAACTCAGAATGGTAAAAACATTAACCTCCCAACTCAGAATGGTAAAAACATTAACCTCCCACCTCAGAATGGTAAAAACATTAACCTCCCACCTCAGAATGGTAAAAACATTAACCTCCCAACTCAGAATGGTAAAAACATTAACCTCCCACCTCAGAATGTGAGTTCTTATTATTGCAATACTCACACAGTCATATTAATCACATTAATAACAAGAGTGCACACACTGAAATGTTTCGCCTTCTACACTAATCATTGATATTATGTTGATAGTCCTAAGTATAAAGCTTGATTACAACTGTCACATAAACTTAACATTAACCAAGATAGCTAAACAAAGACCAATGAACCATGAAAATGAGGTCAAGGTCAGATGAACCATGCCAGGCAGACATGTACAGTTAACAAAGCTTCCATACAACAAATATAGTTGACCTATTACTTATAGTTTAAGAAAAATAGACCAAAACACAAAAACTTAACACTGTGCAATGAACCGTGCATTTGAGGTCATGGTCAAATAAAAACCTTTGGCATATAATATTAGATAAAAAGACCAAAACTTAAAATCTTAACTTTGACCACTGAACCATGAAAATGAGGTCAAGGTCAGATGACATCTGCCCGCTAGACATGTACACCTTACAACCATTCCATACAACAAATATAGTAGACCTATTGCATAAAGTATGAGAAAAACAGACCAAAATACAAAAACTTTACTATAACCACTGAACCATGAAAATAAGGTCAGGGTCAGATGACACCTGCCAGTTGGACATGTACACCTTCCAGTCCTTCCATACACCAAATATACTAGCCCTATTTCTTATAGTATCTGAGATATGGACTTGACCACCAAAACTTAACCTTGTTCACTGATCCATGAAATGAGGTCGAGGTCAAGTGAAAACTGTCTGACGGGCATGAGGACCTTGCAAGGTACGCACATACCAAATATAGTTATCCTATTACTTATAATAAGAGAGAATTCAACATTACAAAAATTTTGAACTTTTTTTTTCAAGTGGTCACTGAACCATGAAAATGAGGTCAAGGACACTGGACATGTGACTGACGGAAACTCAGTGAATATATGTGACATAGCTCCTCACTAAGTTATATCATGTTGTGAACTGTTTACCTTCATCAATCTTGGAAGTCTCAGTAGCGTAGATGTTCCATGTATACCAGTCACCAAGTAAAATATGTCTAATGGCATCAATGACAAGCAATCAAACTGGAAGGAAAACATATTACAGTAAGCAATAAAATAGACAACTTTCAAGTTATGTCCTTCACCAGAAAAGTTCTTCAATTATGCGCGCCTTTATGACACCATTTACCAGATAGAGGTGATTGCCTATATCCTTGCACTTATAAAGTTCATCAAGCAAGGTTTTGCTTATTGTTGAGTGACCTATAGCTGTTATCTTCTGTGTCATTCTGTCTCTGGTGGAGAATCGTTTCATTGTCAATTTAATACTATATTTTCTTATTTCTATGTATAAGAATACAGACACTGATTTTGTACAAATTCCATCAGACACAATGTCTTGTTAGTATAAAAATGCAGGATTCTTATAAAATATGCCATTAAAAAGATCAAATGATGTTAGAAATCATTATTTAGTAAAACATTTTTTTGTAATAAAAATGATATCCTGTTAGAATCTATAGACAGAATGTAAAATAGTTTACATTTTTGAGTACTGTGAATTCATTTTTATTCATGGGATATAATTTTTTGTGGATTTCATGGCTATAACAGGACCTCAAATGTTCAATAAAATATAAATTTTTGATAGGTTTGGCAGAACCACAAAATCAAGTGTCCATGTTTTCTTTAATCCATAAATGTTGGTATCCACAAAATATACTGAATCCACATTATGTGTCTTTTATAATAAAATCTCCTTTATCCACATTATGTGTCTTTTATAATAAAATCTCCTATATTGATTACCTTGAATATACTCTTCTTCATGTAATGTTTTCTTGTTTTTTTAACATCAGTCTACAAAAGCATTAAAAAAAACTATTAAAAGATAAAATTGAGAATGGAAATGGGGAATGTGCCAAAGAGACAACAACCCGACCATAGAGCAGACAACAGCAGAAGGTCACCAACAGGTCTTCAATGCAACAAGAAATTCTCGCACCCGGAAGTGTCCTTCAGCTGGCCCCTAAACAAATATATACTGGTTCAGTGATAATGAACCCCATACTAAACTCCAAATTGTACACAAGAAACTAAAAGTTAAAATAATACAAGACTAACAAAGGCAAGAGGCTCCTGACTTGGGACAGGCGCAAAAATGAAAAAAAAAGAAATAAACTATTCAAACAATTAGATATCTATTGAGCATCAATAACATATTGGAGAAGAAAAAACTCAATTGAAATACAAATATCCATCTTCAATGTGATTATCCTCCAATACTATGTATGTGGTAATGTCAAGAAATTAGGAAGAATAATGAATCTAGTAGATGTATTGGATATTTGTGTATTAAGACAAACCATACTATTCTCAAATTCATTTATTTAAATTAAACAAGGCAGTTTAAATGAATTGGGGTTTTATGTTCAAACTGATCTATGTAAATCTGGCTCTCAATAATTTCTGTATTTTTTTATAAGTACATGATAAAGTTTATTACAGAAGCTCAACTACTTGCACTTAATTTGGGAAATCATTTTTGTATGGTATACAATCAATTGGAATAAAACAGCCTTTGCTATCATATATACAGCTTCCTTTTTAAATACAAATTAATTTGCACTTTTATACATTTAACAATCTATAATCTTCATCGACATATTAAACAAACTAATTGCAAATTTACCTCATTCAATCCGCTGACTAAATAGGTCAGCCTCGGTTTGAACACTAAAATATCCAATAAATAAATAACATCAGCTGTATAGTCTGCTAATAACCAATACAGTTTGTTCTTGTCGTCCATATATCTTGTTTGGAATGATGCTCTTAGTGGAATGGAATAGGCATTGTACATAAAAGTACAGGTTACTAAAAATAACCACCCCATGTAAATTTTACCTAAAACAAGAAACATGTATACAAAAATACAGAAGTCTTTGTATTTTTTTACCTCATCAATTTTGTTTAAAAATGTGATATACGCAAATACAATGAATAACCTTCCGTCATAAAATGTAAGTTTATGTAAGAAAATAAATATTTATTATTTTTGATTTTATATTTTTTTTTATTATATAATTATCTCCCCTTGTATTTATTTCAAAGATGCATTCTATACAAACTATATCTTTTACAACAAAACCAATATAAAATAGTAATTGTGCAAAATTTTCTTAATACTGATTATTTATCCAAGTTGACCATTATTGTCACTTTCTATATAATTTGTAGGTGAATGATATTTTTTTGCTGGATTTCTTTCTAAACAGTTGATAATGGAAAACTGAATTTGGTGTTCTGTATGGAAAATTGCATTATCAAAAGCTGCAGATTTAAGTATAAAAAGAATCAGATAAAACTACTTACTTTGTGCTTCGAACACCTTTGGAAGTTTACAGGTAAATCTGGTTGATCTACAACACCTGAACAGGTGATGTTCTTCCTCAGGTTCTCCTGTAGGAGTAGGCTTGTGACCCGGAATGAACGAATCAATCCTATGTGTTCTTTGTGGTGGCTCTTCAAAGTTGGAGATTGCTGAAAATATAAACATTACCTGTTAAATCTGATGGTCCATAAAAACATCATTTTTTTTTGCTTATTTGCTCAAAAGAATGTTTAATTAATTAACCTTTAGTCATATTCATTGACTTTTGTATGACTATTTATGAAAGTTTTGACATCTTTGTCCAGGAAATCACTGATTAAATGGAAATAATCTTCATATTTTAGCAGGTAGACCTGTGAGCTGTTGATCTGTGAGCTGTTGATCTGTGAGCTGTAGACCTGTGAGCTGTTGGTCTGTGAGCTGTTGACCTGTGAGCTGTTGATCACTAATGATACCCATGTTTTAAGTATTTAATAAACAGGAAGTTGAAGTAAAATGAATCTAAGAGCACATTACATGGTAAAGCAGGTTCACATGAAGCCTAATAGCCATTTTCAGGAAGCAGTTAAATGCAGTTATATAGAAAAATTCCATAAAAATTACATAAATGGCTAGTATGCATTAGAAAAATATATAAACATTCGGTAAACAGAAAGTTGATTAGCAATGGATCTGAAGCCCCTTTACACAGTATAGCATGATGACATGAAGCTGGAAAAATATTTTCAGGAAACTATTGTTTATACTTCTTTGGGAAAAAAGTAACAAAATTTAATGGGAAGGGCAGACAAGGTTAAACAGTATCCCCCTTTTGGGAGCAGGGGTATAATTACCTGCTTTTTACTCAATAAAAGTAGTAAATTCTTAATTTTTATGCTTGACATTTTTTACAAAGTGAAGGATCAATGGTTAAAATCCAAAACAACCTTTAATCAAAATTCATTTAAAGCCCTAAAAGGCTTTTTTACCTCAGTTTCAATGTCATGGTTACTTACACGTTCAACAAAATCTTGTGTAAAGATTGTGTTCTTACTGGATATCACAGTGTTAAATACTGTAAATTCAGAATTTATTTTGATGTTTTATTTTTGCGAAAGATGCAACAGGGTTATTATCGCAATAATTCAAACTTGCATTTTGAAATTTTTTTCTGACAAACCGGATTTTCCCCAATATCGCAAAATTTAAAATTGCATTTTAGTCTTTAATGATCTTGCTTATTGTAGTTTTTGAGATATAAAAACAAGAAGGTTTTGGGAGAGGTTGAAGCTAGTTTTGCTAAAAGACTCAAGCTCAAGTATTTTATGATGACGAAAGTTTTCATCAACCTTGAC
Organism: Mytilus galloprovincialis; assembly: GCF_965363235.1. Taxonomy (NCBI): domain Eukaryota; kingdom Metazoa; phylum Mollusca; class Bivalvia; order Mytilida; family Mytilidae; genus Mytilus; species Mytilus galloprovincialis. Next base: position 3,963,406 of record NC_134843.1, on the reverse strand, counting down.
CTGCTAAACAGCTCTCCCTGGGTCGGAGGTATTTTATGCAAAAGTTTAATAGATTAAATATACCTGATAAGGCATCTGAATTAGCATCATACTCTGGTGTATCTGAAGGTGAAGGTGGAATTACTGTACTGGCCTTGACCCTTTCTGTCCGACTAGAAAAAGCTCTGACCAAGTTATGTAGATGTTCACTAAGACTACTGCTCAGGTTGGACAGAGATCCACTTCTAAAGGAGCTATATAAAATAGAAATATCATATAAATCTGAAATAATAAAATTATCGTGAGGTTGGACATTAACCCCCATCTAAAATGAGCTTTGCAAAGTTCAAGTATAATATTATTAGCAGGCACAAAAACTAGCACAGTAATTTAGCAGAATGTCCTTCCATTTTTTTAAAGGGAATATTTTCAAAAACCCTTCCATACATTAATTCATACATGCAGTTTGGATCAAACTAGCCTTGCAGTCAGACAAGAAGATGAAAATGTGATTATCCAAAGGCTGCAACAAGAACTAAAAGCTGTCACAAGTAAAAAAACATTATATTAGATATAGGAATTGCAAAGTTTAAAATACTTTTGGCATTTGTATTTTTAAAGAAAGACATTTAAATACTGACCAGTTGGAATCAAGAATTGCCTCTAGTTCCATATTTCATCTATACAAAATGAGGAACTTTTATTAAGGTCCTTTTAAGTAATATTCCTGTCATGTTTGTATAAATACAAATATATATCAAAGAATATGTGCTGTGAGGCTCTATCTTATTGTAGATCTGAATAATATATGCCATCTAAGGACATCTATCATATTATTAAACAATGATTATAAATAGAAAATTTCCCTATTGGCTCTGTTATAAGAGCAATGCACTTACAATCTATAATATAAATTTTAGTGGCAATAAAGTCCATTTCTATGTCTGACTTAACCTTTAACACACAATCAATATTTTAGTGAGGTTTCAGTGTGTGTGTGTGTGTGTGGTTGAAAACACATAATCTGATCATTAAAAGAAGCTAATATTGGTGTAACAACCAATATATAAAAATAAGTAATAACCTACGAAATCAGAAGAAAAATAATAATGACCCAAAAAAATGAAGAAAAACAGTAATTTCAAACCTCAATGTCAAATCTAAATTGTATTTCTGTCAATTCAAATCTCAAAATGTTCTCTTCAATTTAAAAGCAGTTAACGAAAAATGCATAAAAACCTAGCATTCATTTAAATATAAATGTAATAAAAGTGAAATTACATTGTTTTATAAGACATATCAATTACTGGCCTGATGCTTATTTCCCTGGGAATCAATAACATCTGTGACAAAAATATTCACTGTATATACTTCTCTGTGGTTTTCCCCAATAGTCCATTAATATTTATGGTAAGCTATTATATAAATTATTTTCTCTGTGCATAACTGAATAGGAACATTATTACTATATTACTACATTAATTTTCAATATTATAATCTTAATAGTATGATTATAGATCTATATTGTTTTGATTAAGTAACTTAGATTTACTGGTTTATCTGTTTAATAGATTCTTCTAAAGACTTAAATGACATAAAGGTGGCAATAAAGATAGACATTTTTAACGACCTGAACTGGCTATACAGCCCTTGCACAGTCGGCTATTACTAACGTAGCTCTGATGTCTTCCTCCATTTTGGATTTTGAAGTAGCAGATAATAGTTGGTCTAAATCTGTGATGAAATGTGCAAATTTTGGGAGTAGTTTGTAACTCATGTGCCAGACTTTTGATGTAAATATAGAAAATTATGTGTTTTATCATATTTACGGCTGTAATTTCTATAAAACAAAATATTAATGTTTGATTAAATTTTATTTCAAATTTGCCAAATAAGGGGAGATAACTCAGTGAGTAGGGGGTGGGGAAACTATCATAAAGTTATTTTTAGAATAGAAAGTGTTGTGAATTTACCTATTCTTAATACAAAGCATGAAACCAAGTTTGGAGACCCCATTTTTTCTTTTTCTTATCTGTAAGAGCTATCTTTTCACATTACATCTTAATATTCTATCATTTAGTTTTCTATATATCACACAAAATTGGATTTTCCATGCATCATATATACAAAATCTGACAATTTTGCACAACCTGTAGCGTAAAAAAAAAGTCCAGTGACCCATTCTTTTATTATATTTTTTAATAAAGCATGATAAAAACTTCATTTGGACAAATTACTAAACAAGTTTATGGATTTTAATTAAGATGCCCCACCCAACCTATTTAAATTAGTGTCAGTCCTGTCATGTATTCTGGCATAAATGTCTACATGTGGACAATTTTCTCGCTTTACTCCCAGTTATCTCAATTATACCTTTCATTAGATTCAGTATATGAAGATCTTCTTGAGCTGATTTTCCCAAGTTCACTCCATACAGAATTAATACTGAGTAACCCTGGACTGGGTGGAGGATGGCCGTGTCTATCATAGCCATTGATGCTCAGTAGTCCTGGGGTGGGAGGGGCTGGTAATCGTCCCTCCGAGGGGAAGCTGTCCCAATCATTGGATTGTTTCTGTCCCAAATCATCACTGGTGAACTGTATTCCATGGTTTGTATGGATATCTGAAGTTTTTTTCATACATATATTAGTTGATTAAAAATACCATTTGTTCTCAATTCAGGAGAAATGTATCATCCAAAATTATAAACTATCTCATACTGATCATGCTGATACACTGTGTATGCAAGACACATAAGTAAACCTTTTTAAAAACCAGGTTCAATCCACCATTTTCTACAAACAAAAATGCCTGTACCAAGTTAGGAATATGACTTTTGTTTTCCATTCATTTGATGTGTTCATACCTGCCAACTGTCACTATTTGCAGGGGTTCCCCCCTCCCCCCTGAAAGCTCCCAAATGAAAATGTTGAAAGAGCAATTTTGTCTACAATTTTGAACAAAACAGTTAATTTTACAATGGCTATAGGCTTTTAAAAGTATGAAAACATTAAAATACATTTGAAGGCCCTTGAAGGGTTTTTAGGACTATAAGAGCCATCCTGCATGTAAAACCCCCATGGGCATTTTGAAAAGTTGGCAGGCATGTGTGTTTGAGCTTTTGATTTTGCCATTTGATTACAGACTTTCCGTATGGATTTTTCTTGGAGTTCAGTATTTTTGTGATTTTACTTTTTGGGGAAAGAAGTTGAAGAAAAAATAAAAACTTATGACTTGATCATTGTAGAAGACAAATAAAATGATATGAAATCTGTTAAACACAAATCTCTACACAGATATGAAGAAAAGCTGAAATAGAGTATAAACATAACGGTCAAGGACATTCTAGACATCAACGTACCAAAAAAATTCTTAGGGTGAAAAAGCATCTAAACTTAAGTCTCCTAACTGTGTATCTGATGAAGCTCTAAAGTCTAGAAAAGTTGTGAATAAATTCATTACAGATTAAATAAAGATAGATATAAGAAGATGTGGTATGAGTGTCTGCCCATTAATAAGAAGGCAGTACCCGGTACTTTTACCCTCCTATGCTATTGACAAGTACCGCCTGAATGTAGGAATTTTTATATAAGATATTCATGGAATAAATTGAAAAGTACCACCTAGAAACATGGAAAGTACCAGTTAACATGAAAGGTAATGAAACCCCTGGAGTGTCAAAGAGACAACTCTCCATCTAAGTCTTAATTTGTAAAAGCAAACATTACAGGTCAAGGATATGGTCTTCAACACGGTGCCTTGGCCCAAATCGACCCGCAAACCATAGGCCTGCTGCCATCCATAACAAATTCCTAAACAGTAAGATCCCTAAGTAAAGACAAAAATGTTACACATAGCTCTCAACCATAAGTAGTAAATTCTACTGGTTTGTGTCCCACGACAATGAGAGTAGACTCTAGAATTCAAATCAGTCAAATTATAGTATAATTGAATCTAATACACATAGATAAGAAGACAATATCAACTATTTTAAAATTAGACTATAATTGAATCTGATACACATAAATAAGAAGACAACATTAACTATTTATTAGAGATATGATGTATCTGATGTGAGTAAATTGATTCTATGTTCATGTACTGAGAATGCCACAACACCGCACACCTAAAACAGCTTTATATTGGACACCACCAGGAAAAAGAAAACCAGGGAGGCCTAGAATCACCTGGCGAAGAACTGTAACAGCAGAATTAGAAGCAATGGGATACACCTGGGGCCAAGCCCAGTACATGGCTAAGGACAGAGAGAAGTGGAGGCAGTTTGTTGTGGCCTTATGTCCCACTTGGGATGAAGAGGATAAGTAAAGTAAGTATGTTCCAAGAGATGCTCTTCATTGCATCACAACCACTGGCGGATCTAGAAATTTTCATAAGTGGGGACCCACTGACTGCCTAAGAGGGGGCCCGCTCCAGTTACGCTTCCATGATTCCCTATATAAGCAACCAATTTTTTCCCAAAAAGGGGGGGGGGGGCAGCCTGCCCCCCCTAAATCCACCTCTAACAACTAGAGTTCAGCTTTAGTAAAAAAATTCCATTTCAGTCAATTAATGATACTAAATCTATTTATTTGTGTTCAGTTATTTCATTTAGGGGATTTCTCTAAGTAGGTGTCTTATCATGTGACTGTAATGTCATCAACGTTTTATCATGATTTACTCCTTTATAATAGAATTCAAAATTAAATTATAAGGAATGACCAATATTTTTTTCTGTCAAATCGAAATAATGTCAAAAATGTGGTGCACACTTTTTATTCAGTGTCACTGCACCATATTTTGTATTATTTCTTTATAGACAGAATTAAAATATGTCATTCTTTAAATATCACAAAAACTCATTTTTTCATCTGAACCTTTTCCATCCTAGCTGAGATGAGTTGTCTTATATTACCCATATGTTATAATCCCATCCTTTCTGATAAAGCATGTACATTGGAACTTTAATTTCCTACTTTCTAGATACAGATTTTTCATAAGATACTTCAGTCAAGAATTCTATAAAGCTACAGACCATCATTGAACAATTCAATTATTTATTAATGAATGAACTTTCCTTGCCAGTGCTATATAAATGTATGATAATCAATTATAAATTGATCAACTTTGTTTGATACACTTAGTGTGACAATGAAATTTTTAATATCTGAAGAATACTGGTACAAAGGGAACATAGAACTGTATAATATATAAAACTCTGACATCCATATGAATAGGAATATAATTAGAGTAAATGTTTCCGACACAGCAATCAAATAATGAAAGGCATCAAAATGTTTTTGATAAATGCTACTCAATGGCATGAATCTATGAAAAGATGTGGTCTGATTACTAATGAGATAACGCTCCACTAGAGACCAAATGACACAGAAATTAACAACTATAGGTCACCGTACAGCCTTCATAATGAGCAAAGCCCATATTGTATAGTCAGGTTTGAAAGGCCCTAAAATGACTAATGTAAAACAATTCAAACAAGAAAAACTAACAGCCTAATTTATGTACCAAATAAACAGCTGCGCCATGAGCGCATGATATGCCTGTCGTCTTGTGTGTGAATTTTTATGCAATAATCATAAATAGTTTCTGACATACGGCGCAACATGTGAAAAAACCCTTTTTTTTTCAAAAAACTCAGTAACTCTAAAATAAAATTTTGAATCAAAACCAAAAATATACAGATCTTTAGATTAATATAGCTAAGGAGTGTGTAAAGTTTTAATCATAATCACCCCTGTTTTATTTAAAAAACTCAAAAAGTATTTAGATCGTTTGACCATCATAAGAAACAACTTTGTAAAGTTTCATGAAATTTGGATAAGTCATTCTCAAGTTACGGTCTGACATGTTTATGCCAAACAGACGGACATTTGTATACCATAATACGTCCTGTCAAATTTTTTACGGGCGTATGAAAATGAACGAAAAATCAAATAGGTAACACATCAACAAACGACAACCACTGAATTACAGGCTCCTGACTTGGGACAGGCACATACAGAATGAGGTGGGGTTAAACATGTTAGCGGGATCCCAACCCTCCCTCTAACCAGAGACAGTGTTGTAACAGTACAGCATAAGAATTAACTATTAAAATCAGTTGAAAGAGGCTTAACTCATCAGATGGATACAAACAGAAATACATAATAACTAAAACACAGAGAGGACATAGTTGGCTGGGTACCCTATATCCCAATAACAAACAGACACCAAGTACAGATCTGAAAGTACTCACAGTTACTGACAGCTAATTAGGCAAAAATTAAAAATATGTTTGTTTCCCCTCCCCCCACGTGTGTGAAAAATAAGCCCCCGGGTCAAAAAATTCTATTCCATAAAAAAAATGGAAATATTTTTTTTTCTCGAAAATAATTTGTTTCCATTTTTGGAAGGTGCTTAAAACCAAATGTACATGAATTAATAATCTAAATAAATACACTCAAATTGAGCACAAACAACTGATAAGTGGCCTTGATTGGATAAGTCAAATCATTCATGTAACCATGCTATGATATGCAATTATAAAGAAAAAAAAAAGAACCTGCCTTCCTGGTCTGTTTGCAAAAGGTAGACTCGGGGGAGGGGAAACAGACATTCTTTAAATCTCGCCTTATAAGCCAATAGCAACTATAAAAAATAAGGCATCTAAGACCAAACGTTTGTTCATCATGGATATCTTTATGTATTGATAATGTGCCGTTTGGTAACTGTTTAAATAATGTGCCACAATAAAAGTATAAGCTCTAAATGGTTAAAAAAAATATCATTATAAACAATTCCAAGGCATTAACCAAAGACGTTAACAGTTACACTTCCACCAAGATAGAGACAACAACACGTTAGAGATCAACATCAACACACAATTGAATGGTGGGAGTAAACTTGTTCTATTTGTATTCATATTAACACAATTTAATCCTGCTATTTATGTTTTAAATGATGACTGAACTACATTTATAATCATTTTAAATTTTAGAATATATTTTTTATAATAAATTTTGAAAAAGAAAAAAAAATCTATAAGATCCAAATGCCACACTGAGCACAGCAGTTTCCTGTACTAATTGTATGAATGTGAACAGAGATTTGGGGTATACATCAATGTGAACAGAGATTTGGGGTATACATCAATGTGAACAGAGATTTGGGGTATACATCAATGTGAACAGAGATTTGGGGTATACATCAATGTGAACAGAGATTTGGGGTATACATCAATGAGAACAGAGATTTGGGGTATACATCAATGAGAACAGATTTGAGGTATACATCAATGAGAACAGAGATTTGGGGTATACATCAATGAGACAGAAACCTAACTATGCAAATAAACAAAAGACACTTTATGGTCAAAATACATTTCAATAATAGGCTGGAGTCTATACAATATTAAAGGCCATATATATCGCAGAGTTGTAAAAACATTTAATTTTTACTTCTCAAATGAAAAAAAATACATGGAATTTACATTTTAAAACAACAAATTCATATTAAAAACATATTCAATTTCTCATATATGTGGGGAAAACAAGCTTTGTTCTAATTTTCCCATATTCTTTTTTAATTTTTAATCCCCTTATGCGAATCTTGGATACAAACATCATAAAAGTAGCCAATTCTGCCAAATATTTACCTATCTTGGACAAACAAACTGATATAAATATCACTTTCATCAAATAAATACTTAAAAAATGCCTACTGTTCTCACTAGAAGCTTGATAGAGTAATGGACATCTACTATCATCAATGTCAAACTCCTGAAGGGATATAGCCTCATCCCTATCTGTGGGGTTTCTCCACGCCATTTCTTCTTTTTGCGGCTGTCTGGCGCCCCACCAAGTCGATGTAAAACTCCAAATCATAGAGAGACAAGGTATTGAAACATTCGACCAGTTTTATTAATTTCTTCAATATTTTACGTCAGACTGACAAAAATTTAAATCCAGCTATTGTGTAAATAATATTCCACTCAAATGAATAACAGGCAACATCATGGCTCTTTTGTCAAAAACAAAATCTAAAATCAATACATTACTTAAACTGCAGTATCCACAAAACGAATAATGAATTGTTAAATCTAAGTTTTACATAACTACAAGGAAAGGATTAATTTCAATAAGATAGATAAACCGTGTTTTCTGAAAGAATACAGTTGTATTTCCACAAATGAACAAATTTTAGACACAAAAAGGCAATTATTATCCAAAATGCACGGAAAATTTCCTTTATAAACTTCTAAATCACAATCATTCACATTTTTCCAATGGAAATTATTTCACTTGAATGTGTGTAGGCTTCATACGATGATCAGTTGATATTTCAATCACAGTGCACAGCTGTCTCCATAAAATATACTACATCTATACAAACTCATGACTACAAAAGCCACAGATAGTGGTCAATGAGCCTCAATTACAAAATATAAATTGAAACTGTCATTTTTACAGATTTCGATAGCCAGACATATATTCATGAAAGAGAGAATGTAATATTTTTGGTCTCTCTACGGTATTGGTAATGTTTAATCAATACCTAACCCTTAGAAGAAATTGTTTGTGATGAATTGGATTTTTTGGCAGCGTATACAAAATCGGAAGACTTTCGAGGAAATCAGTGTAAAATCTGTCAATACTCTATTTAGAATCGAGACTAACAAACTCTTTAGCAGCGTATACACAATCGGAAAACTTTCGGGGAAATCAGTGTAAAATCTGTCAATACTCTATTTAGAATCGAGACTAACAAACAAATAGATATATATTGAACATGTTATAAAATGTAAGTTCTAATACAGCTTGGTTAAGAATTATGTCTTATCTGAGGTTTATTGTTAAATTAGTTGGGGCTATAAATAATGTTTAAATTGCTTTCAAAATCCAAGTGCATTCCTCCTCATAATATTTAATTTCTGGAGAAATGGTTAAGAAATGTCTTCAAATTTTAAATACTAATATCAGTTGGAATATTGAAGATTGGATGACAGTATGGGTTCAAGAGCAGATCCAGCCATTTTTAAAAGGGGTTCAAACCATATTTCCCCATTCAAAAGCACTGATTGTCAAAAAAGGGGGGTTTCAAACCCCTATAACCACCACTGTGGGCTTGTGAACAGGGTTGTCAAGACAATGACAGCTGATCATCACAGGACATTTTTCAGTAGCATTGGATTCTATAATTCTTGTTAAATACTATGAGCATTTATTTCATCTGTTTGTTGGTTTTCCATGTATGTTCCAATTGTTCTTTATAAAAGTTTAATACAATGTATTTGGTAGTACATGTAATTACCATCTCAGATGTTAAATAAAATTGTCCAGAATACAAGGTTCAATTATAGAAAGAACGAGAATGTGTCCATAGTACACGAATGCCCCACTTGCACTATCATTTTCTATGTTCAGTGGACAGTGAAATTGGGGTCAAAACTTTAATTTGGAATTAAAATTAGAAAGATCATATCATAGGGAACATGTGTACTAAGTTTCAAGTTGATGTAACTTTAACTTCATCAAAAACTACCTTGACGAAAAACTTTAACCTGAACTTCGCACTATCATTTTCTATGTTCAGTGGACCATGAAAATGGGGTCAAAACTATCATTTGGCATTAAAATTAGAAAGATCATATCATGGGGAACATGTGTACTAAGTTTCAAGTTGATTGGACTTCAACTTCTTCAAAAACTACCTTGACCAAAAACTTTAACCTGAGGCGAACGGACGCACGAACGAACGAACGAACGGGGGCACAGACCAGAAAACATAATGCCCCTCTACTATTGTAGGTGGGGCATAAAAATAATCAAAACAGAGCTCCAATGACATCCACATTCTACTTATTTATTTGACCAGAGGCAATTTTTGGTTCTTTTTAACTTTTTTAAATTTAATATCTTACAAGATTACCCTAATTCTTAGTAAAGAGGGTCTTAAAGTTTGGGTCTGGTCTAGTAGCACCAAGTAGACATTGAAGTTACTGTAGTTTAGTGTAGATTCACTAATATTTGTTGGATATCAATTTTCGTTGATTTTATGGGTAAAAGAGAACCACAAATTTAAATGTTCAACGAATTACAAATTTTCTAAGAGATTGTATGCAGAATTTGCCAAAACCATGAATTTAAATATTTAGGAATATTCAATTTTTGATAATTGAGAATTCCTAGATTCTGGAAGAAATGCACAAAAATTTACAAACTGGCTGCCTATATCCAAATTTATTTACAAAATACAATTAATGTTTGTTTTTATTGTGTTAGAACCTTCAACTGTTTGAATCAATAAAATTGAAGATGGTTTAATCAAATAGCAGAGAAATATTGGTTGAAATCAGAGTGAGGCTCTATTGATTTTTCTCTAGTCTATATAACTGTGACCTGAATGTTGTATTGAATAACACTTATCCCAATACACAATCAATCAGTCTGCTCCAATAGCCTTGATAGATCACAATCTATAGCATAGATTCAATTTCAACAAATTCATCATTTTTCTTCACATTTTTATTATGAGAGGACAAAAGAGAGGTGAAAGATTCCAGAAGGACAGTCAAACTCATTATACATAGATCGAAAATAAACTAACAACGCCATGGCTAACTAAGAAAAAGACAAATAACAGTACAGAACATAGAAAACTAAAGACTTAGCAACACAAAGCCAACCAAAAATTGGGGGTGATTTCAGATGCTACGTTAGGGAAAGCAGATCCTGCTCCACATGCTCTAATGATGACAGTACAGTGTGAACTGATCAATCAGCACAGTGTATCAATACAAAGCTATTCTTTTCATGTAAGCAAATAAGAATAATGTGAGGTTTTACAAGAATATCATATAAGACAGGGAACAGATAAACTAATTACTTTAATACATAATCATTGTGAAAATCAATAACAATGAGTGATTTTAAAGTGAGCAGAGAATCCTATTAATTTGATTTTTGGTGGATCTTATTGGTTATCATGCCTTCTATTTTATAAAGGAATGTTGTTGTACTTACTAGGAATAATGTAGTCATTTTGTAGGGGGCCAACATTCTCACTACTTCTCCTCTCGGTAATTAACAATCTATGTGATAGATTTATACCTCCGGCATATGTTCCTCTCCGGGGCTGGGTCTTAAAACGCTGTATAGATTCTGTGTCAAAAGTAAAATGCTCTGGTTCTGGGGTAGTTACTTCACTGGGTTCTTCAACTTTAAAGACTGGATTACTCACTCCTCCAGGAAGCTCTTCATTACCACCTATGAGGCTTTCTTCCGAAATGGTGGATACTTTAGATACAGCAAAATGACTGACTTCAATCCTGGGTGGTATTATATCCTCACTGTCACCCATACTTCTTTATATCATATTTTTTCATAATTCTAACGCATTTTCACATCTTTTCATTATTCCTTCTTTAAACTTTACTTCTGAAATAGAATGGCAGTCAATAATCAAAGAGTTGATTATGGTTCATTTTAAAATACATTTTTTGGAAACTTATATTGTAGGATTAAACATCAAATTAAAAATCGAAGAAGAAAGGCATAGACTTGACAAACACAAGACCAGCAATCTCAGAATAAACTGTCTGTTTTTTCTACTCTTTTGTCAGGGTGTTGTCTAATTGACACTTTTCTCATTTCCATTCTCAATTTTATGGTAAATGATAATATTATCAAATTAGGGAAAGTGTTTCTTTCAGTTTGCTTCACTGCTCTTTGTTTTTCAATGTGAGTTTTTATTATAATATCAAATCATATTCAGTTATCAAGGTTACACAAGTATTTTGTGACCAAGTATTAACACTGTACATGTACAAAAAGCATTCAAACCACCGCTAACTTTTAGGACATGATTAAAAATTCTGACTTTATTGAAGAAGAAAAGATGGAGATGAATTGGCCATGTTCTCCGAAGACGAACAGAGGACTTGAACAGTCGCCCTAAGATGGACACCTGAGGGGAAAAGAAAGAAAGGACGCCCCAAAACAACTTGGAGAAGAACAGTTGAAGCTGAAATGAGGAACATGGAATCAGCTGGAGAAATACAGAAGAAAGCACACAACAGAGATGAGTGGAAAGATCTAGTCCTTGCCCTATGTGCCTCCGGGCATAATAAGGACTAAGTAGGTAAAACTTTCCCCTACTTTCTTTTTTTTACAACCCTGATAGGACATGCACTAGGATGGGTTATTGAACAAAATGATCAGTAAAAAAAACATAAAAAAAAAGATATTCATGTATTTGAATAGTAAAAAAACTTCAAATAACTCTAAACCAATTTAACCAGCCATTTTCAACAGGAGGAAATGCCTGCTCCAAGACAGTTACATGACAAGTGTTTTTCATTTGTTAAGATGCATTTGAGCTTTTGATTTTACCATTTCATAGGGTTTTTCTGTTTCTGTATTTTCCTTGCAGTTTGGTAATTTTGTTATAAATTTACATGTGCAGTGCACAGAATATTTTTTAAAACTACTATGATGATGGTGCTGTCACTTGCCAATAACCTGCATTTGTTATCCTTTCAATTTATAAATTTAATTCAAAAAAAAAAATCCAATTTCAGAAATCCATATTTTTTCTGTATAATAGAAAAAAGTTTAACTAAGTGTGAGAAAAAATTTCAAAACTCAAAATCCATTTGATGCTTTTTCTAATTATTTTCATACTTCTCTGTACATTTAACATGCTGTAAGGGAGACAACTATGATTATCATTAGCAAAAATAATAAGACACAAATTAAATGCAACAGTAACCATTTCACCATGAAATACAATTTGTAGGTATATTTAACTGTGATCACCAAATCTTATGATAATTAAATCAAATGTTTTGCTTTAAACTAATAAAATTATTTCTCAAAACTGTAATTTGTTACTGTAAAACTAGTCTTTTTCTCCATATAATCCCAAAAATTACCTTTTATAACATTTTTTAATTGAACATTGAAAGAAATCCTGGTTTTTTAACTCATTTTTTTTAATAAATTTTACTTAGTATCTATATCTCAAATGTGTTTTCTCATAATACAAAACAATAATGCCTCTCTAGTGGAACAAAATGAGGTATGTGTAATGCCTCTCTAGTGGAACAAAATGAGGTATGTATAATGGTCCTTTCAATCTTCATTCATGTAAGTTTAAAAAAATTATGTTGATTCAGAAAAGAAACAATAAAATTTACCAAATTCTAAAAAAAAATATTTAATATAAGAACATTACAATGTTTTTTTTACTAAATAAAATTTCTAAGATTATTCAAGTAAGTTCATAGAAAATATGAAAATATGATTTCAATTTGGGATTTTAATTCCAATGCATGTGCAGGATATGCCATATTATCCAATTGAACAGAACCCTTGCAGTTGGTAAATGCAGGATTGAATGCACCCACAACCAACTTGCAAGTGGTTAACTCATTTACAACATTCTTTACAGTATATACTACTTCTGCATTTTTATGTTCTACAAGGGAAGTAACTCATTCTTGCTTAAAATGTATTATTACAAATAGTGGACATTGATTTTTCTACCATGGTCCTTGAATCAGTTAGGTGTTGACCTTCAATCTCTAATTGTATGAAGGACCATTGCTACAATGTACTTGACCCTATCATAATAAAAGAAGAGAATTTCTACAAGGTATACATCTAATCCCCTGGTAAAGTGTTTTTGCACTGTATTTTAAATTTTAATAATTGATCAGAAAGTATAAGACCTTTATTTATACTAAGTTTTGACTAAGGGGTATATAATTTTTCTCTAGAATACCTACTCTGCTAGAACATCCTGGTTGTTGCCAGTTGGCAAAGTAAGAGCAACTAAAAGAAGTAAACTCAAGCTTTCATTCAATCTTTGAAATATGGGGAAAACATGAACTGTTTGTTATAAAATTGGGAAATGGGAATTGTGTCAAAGAACCCAAACAAAGAGCAAACAGCCAAGACCACCAATAGAAAACACAGCCATAAAATCCACTACCTATTAATATTTTTTTTCGATGTTATTGCAACGATTCCAAGCTTGATTTTACTTTGATGTTGCTTTTATTTGACAGAATACCAGAAGGTCCTAGCACAGAGAAGGTAAAAAATAATACTATGCATGAATTCATTAATATAAAAATAATCTACCTTTAGACCAACATGAATGCAATTGGTCTTTCGACAGGCCTTAGACATTCTGTCAATGGCAATAAAATATTGGCAATGGGAAGAAAATAGTGCCTGTGGGCTTTCCTACTCTCCTTTTGGGTAGTTCTACTTTCATTCCCTTTGATCTATTGTATTTTTTATTGTTTATAGGGGTTGAAGTTATAACCAAGATAGATTCTGTAGAGTTCAATATAATTTTCACGTTGTTATCTCTCCAATTTGATTTTACCACTTTCAGTATTTTGATCAACAGTAATTTACAATTAGGCAGTGGCTATTTGACTGGCACCGGCAAAATAGCAAATTTGCTATTAAGCCGGCACTGAATAAAACTGTTCATTGATGTGATTAGTAGAGAATAAAAAAGCTTAATAATTTAAAATAATTTTATCACAATATCAAGCAGTACAATCAAAAATAACAAAAATGTCAGTATTCACCTCAGAAACAAACAAAACCTTTAAATAGACTTATTAAGAAGGGATATAGTTATGATACTGTTGTCAGGGCTTTAAAGATTGCATATTTTGGCGTTAATATTGATTCACTTATAGGGTCTTTGTTAAACCCCTTCGCATTTTTGCGCCTGTCCCAAGTCAGAAGCCTCTGGCCTTTGTTAGTCTTGTATTATTTTAATTTTAGTTTCTTGTGTACAATTTGGAAATAAGTATGGCGTTCATTATCACTGAACTAGTATATATATTTGATTAGGGGCCAGCTGAAGAACGCCTTCGGGTGCGGGAATTTCTCGCTACATTGAAGACCTGTTGGTGACCTTATGCTGTTGGGGTTTTTTTTCTATGGTCGGGTTGTTGTCTCTTTGACACATTCCCCATTTCCATTCTCAATTTTATTTCATAAATAAATAATTTATAACTTTAGTATATTAATTAAAAGCATGAAAACACATTTGTAAATTACATTATGAAATATAATTTTTTTCTAAAATATTTATAAAAAAGTTGATTTTCAAATCTGTGTAAAATCTTTGGTTTAAATATCCTGCCAGTGATAAAAATAGTGTTATGCAAAACTACATCATAAAACAGACATGACAGACAATATTAATAGTTGCTTGCTTGGTGTTAATCGTGAAAAATCCTGCATTCTCACAATTTCCTGGGACTTAATATGACCTCACAAAAATCATATTTTCAGCAGTTAGAAAATCAACTTTTGAAACTCAATATATATATGATAAATAAATTTGAAGAAAAAAATAATTAGAGAAAAACAAATTTCTAATGTGTATTGGGTTGAGCTAGATTAACAAGGAACAGTGTCTGTGTAACTTACATAATATTTTTTAAATGAGAAAATACAAAAATAAATACAATTAAAAACCAATTGTTCAGAGAACTATTGATGGTCTTTCCACCAGTAATGATTTTTTTTATGTGAAAATATTAAAATTTGGTTTTAAATGTCAATTTCAGTGTCAAATGACAACTTATTGTACGCTGATTCGAAAAATATAAGGTTTCTACACAAAAAGATATAAATAAGGTAGATAATTTTCTACTTCCGGTACTGTCTTATAGTTTACTTGATGCTGATTCCAAAAATATATGGTTTTACATACTTTTACAATAATTTATTACAAAAATTAGTTACTTCCGGTTTACAAAAGGTCACTTTCTGTTAGCCTTTTCAACGTCATATTGCTTGCAACCTAATGCAAAAAGTCTGATAGCTTTAACATGAATACATATGAGGTAAAAGCAAAGGTCAAAATCTAGAACGTTAAAATAACATATGACCTTGAGCTCAATTTCAAGGTCATAAACCAAGGACCTCAAATCAAAAGACTCTAGGTATTTACTTTATATTGATAATGAGTTATATTACCATACAACTGATATTAGATATAAAAAGGGGGAAAACTCGCATCAAACATCTACTTATCCTTTCGACTAAAATTTATGTGTAACTACATGTCGCGACTAACAATTGTGTGAAAATATTTTGTCGATATCTTATGAGATTTCTGAAAATGTGAGATAACAAGCCAAAATCAAATTTTTGAACTTGACCTTCACCTTTGACCTTGACCTCATTTTCATTTTTTTTTAACCAAGGACCTCAAATCAAAAGACCCTAGGCCTCTATCACTTATGGTTTACCAGTTAGAAATGCATATTCTTATATCAAACATAAAAGGGGGGAAAACTCTCATATGGAATCTATATACGGCTTCGGTCAAAAAAAAACAGAACATCCTGAGGATATAACGAGCAATTTGGAAAAATAAATTTGTCAGTTTCTAATACGGTTGCGAAGCCTTAAAGATAACAAGAAAAACAGTGTTTGGGGAGATAACTCTTATTTGGGAAAGTATTCGGTTAAGCAGAGTTGGTTTCAAAAGCGTAAAAACTGTTCGATATCACATTCCAAAAATCTAAGCAACATCTTGCAAAACAAAAAAACAGCGAAGGAAAAAAATTAGGCGGAAGAAAAAAACTAGAGGCTCTAAAGAGCCTGTGTCGCTCACCTTGGTCTATGTGCATATTAAACAAAGGACACAAATGGATTCATGACAAAATTGTATTTTGGTGATGGTGATGTGTTTGAAGTTCTTACTTTACTGAACGATTTTGCTTCTTACAATTATATCTATAATGAACTTTGCCCATTAGTAACAGAGAACTATATTTGGTAAAAATTTACATATATTTACCAAATCAATGAAAATTGTTAAAAATTGACTATAAAGGGCAATAACTCCTTAAGGGGTCAATTGACCATTTAGGTCATGTTGACTTATTTGTAGATCTTACTTTGCTGAACATTATTGCTGTTTACAGTTTATCGCTATCTATAATAGTATTCAAGATAACCAAAAACGGCAAAATTTCTTTAAAAATTACCAATTGGAGGGCAGCAACCCAACAACCAGTTGTCCAATTCATCTGAAAAATTCAGGGCAGATAGATATTGACTTGATTAACAATTTAACTTCTTGTCAGATTTGCTCTAGATGCTTTGAATTCATAGTTATAAGCCAAAAACTGCATTTTACCCCTATGTTCTATTTTTAGCCGTGGCGGCCATCTTGGTTGAATGGCCAGGTAATCGGACACATTTTTCAAACTAGATACCCCAAAGATGATTGTGGCCTAGTAGTTTCAGTGGAGATTTTGTAAAAGATTACTTTGATTTATGAAAAATGGTTAAAGATTGACTATAAAGGGCAATAACTCCTAAAGGGGTCAACTGACCATTTTGGTCATGTTGACTTATTTGTAGATCTTACTTTGCTGAACATTATTGCTGTTTACAATTTATCTCTATCTATAATAATATTCAAGATAATAACTAAAAACAGCAAAATTTCCTCAAAATTACCAATTCAGGGGCAGCAACCCAACAACCGATTGACCGATTCATCTGAAAATTTCAGGGCAGATAGATCTTGACCTGATAAACATTTTTATCCCATGTCAGATTTCCTCAAAATGCTTTGGTTTTTGAGTTATAAGCCAAAAACTGCATTTTACCCCTATGTTCTATTTTTAGCGGTGGTGGCCATCTTGGTTGGTTGACCAGGTCACGCCACACATTTTTTAAACTAGATACCCCAAAGATGATTGTGGCCAAGTTTGGATTAATTTGGCCCAGTAGTTTCAGAGGAGAAGATTTTTGTAAAAGATTAATTTAATTTATGAAAAATGGTTAAAATTGACTATAAAGGGCAATAACTCCTAAACGGGTCAACTGACCATTTTGGTCATGTTGACTTATTTGTAGATCTTACTTTGCTGAACATTATTGCTGTTTACAGTTTATCTCTATCTATAATAATATTCAAGATAATAACCAAAAACAGCAAAATTTCCTCAAAATTACCAATTCAGGGGCAGCAACCCAACAACCGATTGACTGATTCATCTGAAAATTTCAGGGCAGATAGATCTTGACCTGATAAAGATTTTTATCCCGTCAGATTTCCTCAAAATGCTTTGGTTTTTGAGTTATAAGCCAAAAACTGCATTTTACCCCTTTGTTCTATTTTTAGCCGTGGCGGCCATCTTGGTTGGTTGACCAGGTCACGCCACACATTTTTTAAACTAGATATCCCAAAGATGATTGTGGCCAAGTTTGGATTAATTTGGCCCAGTAGTTTCAGAGGAGAAGATTTTTGTAAAAGATTACTTTAATTAACGAAAAATGGTTAAAAATTGACTATAAAGGGCAATAACTCCTAAACGGGTCAACTGACCGTTTTGGTCATGTTGACTTATTTGTAGATCTTACTTTGCTGAACATTATTGCTGTTTACAGTTTATCTCTATCTATAATAATATTTAAGATAATAACCAAAAACAGCAAAATTTCCTCAAAATTACCAATTCAGGGGCAGTAACCCAACAACCGATTGACCGATTCATCTGAAAATTTCAGGGCAGATAGATCTTGACCTGATAAACATTTTTACCCCATGTCAGATTTGCTCTAAATGCTTTGGTTTTTGAGTTATAAGCCAAAAACTGCATTTTACCCCTATGTTCTATTTTTAGCCGTGGCGGCCATCTTGGTTGGTTGACCGGGTCACGCAACACATTTTTTAAACTAGATACCCCAATGATGATTGTGGCCAAGTTTGGTTTGATTTGGCCCAGTAGTTTCAGAGGAGAAGATTTTTGTAAAAGTTAACGACGACGGACGACGACGACGGACGACGACGGACGACGGACGACGGACGCCGGACGCCAAGTGATGAGAAAAGCTCACTTGGCCCTTCGGGCCAGGTGAGCTAAAAAGAAAAAAAATAATAATTAAAAACCAATTGTTCAGAGAACCATTGATGGTCTTTCCACCACTTACAACATATTTTGATGTGAAAATATTAAAAATTCAGTTGATATGTAGGTTCCTATGACTTTATGATGTCTAAATATGAATTTGGAGCAAAGGTCAAAATCTAGAACGTCCAATTAACCTATGACCTTGACTTCAATTTCAAGGTCATAGACTAAGGATCTCAAACTTAAAGACACTAGTTCCTTAATATGTATGGTTAATGAGTAATATCACTTTACCCATAATTCTAAACATAAGAGGGGCGAAAACTCCCATTTATTGTCTTCTCTTCGCATCCTTTCAACCAAAATTTATAAGTTACGACATGTCGCAACTAACAATTTAGTAAAAATAATTTGTCGATAAGTTATACGGTTTTTGAAAATAAGTGAAAATAAGCCAAAATCAAAAATTTATAATATGACCTTGATCTTTGACCTTGACCTTATTTTCATTTTTTTGGACCAAGGATCTCAAATCAAAAGACCCTAGGTCTCTATCACTTATGGTTTACCAGTTAGAAATGCATATTCTTATATCAAACATAAAAGGGGGGATAACTCTCATATGGAATCTATATACGGCTTCGGTCAAAATAAAACAGAACATCCTGAGGATATAACGAGCAATTTGGAAAAATAAATTTGTCGGTTTCTTATAGGGTTGCGAAGCCTTAGAGATAACAAGGAAAACAGTGTTTGGGGAGATAACTCTTATTTGGGAAAGTGTTCGGTTAAGCAGAGTTGGTTTCAAAAGCGTATAAACTGTTCGATATCATATTCCAAAAATCTAAGCGACATCTTGCGAAACAAAAAAACAGCGAAGGAAAAAAATTAGGCGGAAGAAAAAAAAAATAATAATAATTAAAAACCAATTGTTCAGAGAACAATTGAAGGTCTTTCCACCAGTAAATATCTATTTTGATATTAAAATATTAAAGATCAGTCTAAAATGTCAGTTCATATGGCTTTATGATGTATAGATATGAATTTTAGGCAAAGGTCATAATCTAGAACGTCAAATTTACCTATGACCTTGACCTCAATTTCAAGGTCACAAACTGAGGATCTCAAATCAAAAGACCCTAGGTCTCTAATATGTATGGTAAATAAGTTATATCACTTTACGCATAATTTTAGATATGATAGGGGCTAAAACTCCTGTTTATTGACTACGCACCCTTTCAACCAAAATTATTAAGTAATGACATGTCACAACTAACAATTTAGTAAAAATAATTTGTTGATATCTTATAAGGTTAATGAAAATGAGTGAAAATAAACCAAAATCAAAAAATTTAGAATATGACCTTGACCTTTGACCTTGACCTAATTTTCAATTTTTTGGACCAAGGATCTCAAATCAAAAGACCCTAGGTCTCTAATATGTATGGTTAATAAGTTATATCACTTTACGCATAATTTTAGATGTGATAGGGGCTAAAACTCCCATTTATTGTCTACGTACCCTTTCAACCAAAATTATTATGTTACGACATGTCGCAACTAACAATTTAGTAAAAATAATTTGTCGATATCTTATAAGGTTAATGAAAATGAGTGAAAATAAGCCAAAATCTAAATTTAGAATATGACCTTGACCTTTGACCTTGACCTAATTTTCATTTTTTGGACCAAGGATCTCAAATCAAAACACCCTAGGTCTCTATCACTTATGGTTTTCCAGTTTAAAATACATTTCAAAATTTCAAATACAAAAGGGGCAATAACTCTCATATGGAATCTCGATACGGCTTCGGTCAAAATAAAACAGAACATCCTGAGGACGTAACGAGCAATTTGGAAAAATAAATTTGTCGGTTTCTTATACTGTTGCGAAGCCTTAGAGATAACAAGAAAAACAGTGTTTGGGGAGATAACTCTTATATGGGAAAGTATTCGGTTAAGCAGAGTTGGTTTCAAAAGCGTATTAACTGTTCGATATCATATTCCAAATATCAAAGCGACATCTTGCGAAACAAAAAAACAGCGAAGGAAAAAAATTAGGCGGAAGAAAAAAAAAAAAATATTAAAAACCAATTGTTCAAAGAACAATTGAAGGTCTTTCAACTAATAAAGATTTATTTTGACATGAAAATATTAAAATTCAGTTAAAAATGTCAGTTCCTATGGCTTTATGATGTATAAATATGAATTTAAAGCAAAGGTCAAAATCTAGAACGTCCAATTAACCTTTGACCTTGACCTCAATTTCAAGGTCATAGACTTAACATCTCGAATCAAAAGACACTAGTTCCTTAATATGTATGGTTCATGAGTAATATCACTTTACGCATAATTCTAAATATAAGAGAGGCAAAAACTCCCATTTATTGTCTACGCACCCTTCCAATCAAAATTTATGAGTTACGACATGTCGCAACTAACAATTTAGTAAAAATAATTTGTCGAAATCTTATAAAGTTAATGAAGTAAGTGAAAATAAGCCAAAATCAAAATTTAAAATTTGACCTTGACCTTTGACCTTGACCTAATTTTCATTTTTTTGGACCAAGGATCTTAAATCAAAAGACCCTAGGTCTCTATCACTTATGGTTTACCAGTTAGAAATGCAAATCACTTATATCATATATAAAAGGGGGGATAACTCTCATATGGAGTCTCCGGATAGCTTCGGTCCAAATGAAACAGAACATCCTGAGGATATAACGAGCAATTTGGAAAAATAAATTTGTCGGTTTCTTATACGGTTGCGAAGCCTTAGAGATAACAATAAAAACAGTGTTCGGGGAGATAACTCTTATATGGGAAAGTATTCGGTTAAGCAGAGTTGGTTTCAAAAGCGTATAAACTGTTCGATATCATATTTCAAATATCTAAACGACATCTTGCGAAACAAAAAAACAGCGAAGGTAAAAAAAGTTGGCGGAAGAAAAAAAAAAATAATAATAATAATAATAATAATCAGAACAAAACCTATAGGTCTTTCAACTGAAAGGTTGAAAGACCTAAATAATCAGAAGAAATCCAATAGGTCTTTCCACGGAAAAGTGGAAAGACCTAATAATCAGAAGAAATCCAATAGGTCTTTCCACGGAAAAGTGGAAAGACCTAATTACATTTTTATGTTTTAATCTTTTTTTTTTCAACTTATAATTCTCAAATATAATTATAAAAATCAAAGGACCATTTCCTTTCCTTTCTATACTGAAAAAAAATGTGTCTGATGAAATTTTTATTTTTTCACGGTTTGTGTTCAAAAGACCAAGCCAGATAATCGCTTGATTATAATTGTATTACTCAAGTCTTCTCATGGTACTGAAAGCTAAGACCATTCAGTGTTCTCCCCAGATATTTCATATAGCATCCTGGTAAACAAGGAATTTTGAAATACCATCTTGTTTCTAAAAATTATAGTATCACATCCATAACACATTCTATAAGAAAATCAATTCATATAGCATCACATTCAGAAATATAGCATCACATTACCATGATGCTAAAAGGCCCTGGGGAGAACACTGCCATTATGCCATTGCATCGCCGGGCAACACAATCATAATGCTGGTTCCGTAAATGAAAAGAGTATACTAGTTTCCAGAATGTAGTATAGCTACAAAGCGACTATTATCATATTTGTATTTTTTACTTTTAAATTTATCTTATTACTTCACTTCTATTCTTAATAGATTCACCATATTTTTTATTTTTTTCAAATTTTCCATGTGTACGCAACATAGTTTTTTTTAATTTTTTTTAGATAAGAAGTTTAAGTGTTTATATGAGCAACAGTAATAAAAGGTTTTGAATAAAAAAAATTGATATTTAATTATTATTCTTCCATTTTAATGCCAGTGAGATTATTGAGATTCAATTAAATCGGTACCGGCTAAATAGCAAATTTGCTATTCTGTATCTCTGTATCTGTATAAGGAATTCCCTCCTTCAAAGGAGAATTTCTTTTCAGAATCGGTTTTAAAAGTTCACAATATATTTACAGGACTATATTTACAGGGGTCTTTGATGTACGAAAAGATGCAAAAAAAAAATCTACGCCCATGGGGTGAATGCCCGTGCCGGTCAAATAGCCACTGCCTTACAATTATTATGAGGAGGGATAGGACCTTTATCCGGACTCTTGTGACCGGGTATTTTAAGCTCGGGATTTCGGAACTGATCCTTTTGGGATTGGAAATCTTTTTTTGAGTTTTGGGATGATGGGATTTAAATTTATTTAAATTAGGGACCTCAGGATTTTTTTAAGCCCTGGATTTCGGGATCAGGACCCCTCTGACCCTCAACTATTCCAAATAATTATGACGTCTGGCAAGGCTATTTTATTTTAGTTTTTTTTTCTGGGACGTCGTAGAAAATAAAATAGCCTTGCCAGACGTCATAATTATTTGGACTAACCCTCAACCTGTTATACAAGGGAACACAAAAAAATACCACTTCCATCTGAGTTTTGAATATATGTGTTTGCCATCGTGTACGAATTGATACCATTCTCTGTTCGGCGTTTGATCCATCATTGTCTGAAGCCTAACGATGCATGGACGAAAGACAGTTGAAGACAACATAATTCCGCGGGAAAATTGTTCCATACAAAGTCAAATCCGGATTTATACGGTAAATTTGCGGAAATCAATCACTCAGTCGGTATGTTTCGTTGCCAAGTTGTACTGCATCAGAGCCATCACGGTGATACTCTAGATGATACTGAACTAAGATATACATTCTAAATTGGTATGTAAAGACATAAAACTCAAAATCTACCGAACTAATGAAATAAATAATCAGGCTAACCCCAGCATCCCCCTTTCCCTTTACTTGTTTGAAATAATTTTTTTTATTTAATTTTTCATCCTATAGACTAAAAATAAGTAAGAGTAAACCTACAAATACCCCATTCTCCGTAAGTGGTACAAAATAAGAGAACAAAATTTGATCCAGAGGCGACGAAAATAATGTTCTCCTTTTTGGTTTGACTGAGAAATTGAGAGATTGCGACACGACATATTATCTTACAACTTTTATTGACCAACCGACTAACTTTACTCTGTTATGTCTGTCATCAATCTCTCTTTTATGCACTCAATACTCAAACAAAATGTCTTGATGTGTCGCCTATATTTGCGGGTAAACCCAGAGACATATAAGACCATGTAGTCACCGTTTGTTTCTGGGTAAATCTAGCGTATGATAAATCATATACTGTATTATTTTATTATTATATCTCATACCGGTATCGTCAGTGCGATACTTTTTGAAATTTTATGAAGTAACTGTTTACAAAGCAGGAAAATTTACTGACGGATGGAATGTCAATCCCTTACTTCGAACGAATATGAACAGAACTGATACAAAAACAAATATTTTCTGGATCCACACTGCAACCCATTGACATCTTTTAAAGGTTGATTGAAAATATATCATCTAAATCATTTAATTACCCACTAAGTATATTTGGCAATGATAACACTAATTCTATGTTCCTCTCAAAACATATAGAGAAAGAAACTTTATTTCCTTCTCTGAAAAATACAACTGAAGAATGGGCTGAACTAGATTGTTATCTAGAAGTATTATTGTTAAATGGCATAACATTTTGATCGGGTCTAAAAATGGCCACTGTATAAACTGAGACCCTTTACAGACTATTATAACTCATTTCGTGTTGAATCTGTGGACATTCATAGTAGCAGTGGCAGTTTGGTATGAAACTACACTGGCAATCATTAGCACCTTTGATAACAGCGTGCCTAGTGCAATGAAGGTGCTGGCTCAGTTTTCCGACAAAATTGTGTACACACAATGCTGCCTGGGGCTCTTTTTGAAGGATCTGTTCGGTCAGTTTCCAGATTTCCCAAAGCAATAGCGGGATCAACTGCTGTGAAGTCATACAGGGGCGCACTGTATCAATAGTATGTAAATATACAAGGAACGTTTAGGGCCTAGAATTTCTTTTGATGAATTACATTAAATAACATTTTGGAAACTGTTACTTTCAAAATAAATTTTGGTAACAATTAAGGTCCCCCACAATTTTTAGTTTCAGCGTGCTTTGCCCGTTGCCGTTGTTTAGTAAAGGAAAAGACAAACTTCTTCCTTGTCTGAATTATTATATTGTTTTAATTCACCAGCAAAAAAAAGGAAACACATGGGTCCTACTAAAATGCGCCCGGGAGCGCCCGGATGAAGAAAAGGCGCCCGGGGGAAAGAAAAGCGCCCGGAGAAGAAAATATAGCGCCCGGGGAACAGAAAAGGCGCCCGGGGAAAATATATAGATATTTTATTGGCATGAGATAACTTTGTTAAGTTATGGACATTGATTTTTTTAATTTTAGACAAGTAATTTGCAAATTCAGATAATAGACATTTGACACATGAATATTTCAATTTTAACAATAATATATGAATACTATTTCGAAAGACTGATAATAATGGATCACAGTTTATGCGGAAGATGTATAACATGTAAGACATCAAAAGACATGTTTTTCAAAAACGATATCAAAATGAAAAATGTATAAGACAACAATTTTACAGATATATATTAATTTAATCAAAATTAAAAGAGGTACACATAATAAATGAGCAAAAAAAGCAGTACTATGCATGTACCGTAGTTTAAACAAGGGGGTAAAAAGCAGGTGTTTGGTTTAAGTTTAAGTCTAAGCATTAAAACCCTGATAACCATAGCCATTGAAACAGTTTTAGTTTTATGAAAAGATATATTAAATCTATCTCAGCATCTGTATAAAAAAGTGTTCACCATGCAGTTGCGAAAATATTAGACCTCAGGCACCGATTATTTTTAGTAACAAAATATACATTTTGATCGAGGACAATGTCTTTCATGATTCTTCTATATACTCTTATTCATATTTATTTACTTACTTATATACAATTTTGAAATCTAAAATGTAAAAGTACAACAACACTTTAGATGTAGCATCGTACATATCAACATTTATATTAAGGACAAAACAAGCAATGATTAGTTATTTTTTAAGGGAAAAAAATATTGTTATAAAATATTATTATTTTCTTCTCCCGGGCGCTAATTTTCTTCTCCGGGCGCTAAATTTCCTTCTCCGTGCGCTTTTTCTTTTCCCGGGCGCTCCCGGGCGCTTTTTAGCAGGACTGAAACACATTAATTCAATTAACCAGGAACATATATGTTAGATATTCTGTTCCCAGAATTAACGACAAAAGAGGTTGGCTTATTTGTTATTGATAAGTTTGAATCTTTTGGTTGTTAAAAAAAAAACTACTGTTTTTCAGCGATTGATCAGGTTGTAACGAACATATCATATTGAAAAGAAAAAAAAACTAAACCATGCAGTCTTTCATTTAGCCGCATGTTAAATCTTAGTTTAGTGCAGATGGTAGCAGGAGTTATCGTCCTAATAGTTATCATAGGTACCAGGATTATTATGTAATACACAAGACTCATCAGTGACGCTCAGATCAAAATAGCTATGAAGCCAAACAAGTACAAAGATGAAGAGCATTGAGGACCCAAAATTCCAAAAAGTTGTGCATGTCGTTACATTTGGTGTTGGATGTTTTATGTTTCAGAACAATAAATATCATGATACCAATAATGAAGGCCGATCATTAATGCAAACTGAACTCAAAGTAAACGATCATTTATAGTTTCAAAATCCTCAATCTTGATATACTGATACTACTATACTGACACATACACATATGGTATAGTAGTCTCAGCATCAAACAACAAACACATAAAACACACAAACCTTTTAAAACAATCGAAGGTCTGTAAATATATACATGTAACCAGTCAAAACATCTACTCCTTATTAATCAAACAGATTACAAGTAATTTCTAAATTGATTTATGACATTGATCTTCATATTGTATTTTGGTTTCTGTGGTAACGGTTATTTCCGTTATATAAAATCTCGTATTTTATACCAATAATCACATATCTCATAGCAGTTATATCTCACACGTTCCTATTGTGAATAAGTTAACTAGATTTATTTTTTTTTATTAGACGATATTTTATCAACACGATTATTTTTGTAATCAGCAAATGCAGAACATCTTATAGAGTGATATTTTTTTCTAAAAATTCGATCGCCAGTTAAACAACTATGTCGAGACATTTAAACTGCGAGTTAAAGATGTCCACGAAATTACTGCGTATTCTGCAAGTCAAAAACATAAAAGATTCAAGGTGTCATCATTATATTCAATATTTAATTGTTGTTTTGAAGATATACGACAATATGAAATTGACCATTGTTTTGTGAATATTCTTGTGGCATGTTCTTGTATATAAATGTTGAAAATTTAGATAAAAATAACATGTATAAACGGAATGCCTATAAAGATCTTTAAGGAACCCAACGACAGAAACTCTTAATCCTTTCAAATAGAAAAAAAATAATGTTGATTGAAAATTGATGTTACATGCTCGTCAAACCCTCAGGTTTAAGGGTTTTCATGTTAACAGCTTGTTCTAGAAAATGCATGTCGTTTTTAAGACAGAAAGATTAACCTTTCTAGATATCCGTATTTTCGTCTGATAAGTCTAGATAATAGAGAAAAAAAAATGCCTTACCTGCAGTCTTCCATTTACTTCTTCTGACATTGTATTTTTTATGGTGGTTTTGAAATGTTGTATGCTGTACCTGAGATTATTCTCAGGTTGTACCTCAAATCACCGGAGACCTGTGTTTACCTGAGAAAATCTGCATCGATCTGCATCGCAACATAACCACTCAACATCAGATCGATATTTGTATCATTACATCAAGTCTATTAACTTTATTTACAAGAGATTTCCTTTGAAATTACATGAAATCGTTACATTAACGTAACGTAATCTTTTGATCTTCTATTCATTAAAATGTCACGAAGTTATAGACAAATTTAGTCAAAACCTTAATTAAGAAACAAATCACAAAGAGTACATTTGTCAACATTAACCTATAATTCAGATAGATTATGTTCTTACATGCTCATTGTGACCATATTCTTCATATTTTTTATGTGTTTGAAGCTGGTGCAATTACAGGTACTGTAAGCAAACATCACAAAATGATACATCTTTCCTTGCATTCCCATGATAAGTGGAAAGGTAAATCACAAAAATACTAAACTCCGAGGAAAATTCAAAAACGGAGAGTCCCTAATCAAATGGCAAAATCAAAAGCTCAAACACACCAAACGAATGGATAACATTACAACTGTCAAATTCCCGACTTTGTACAGGCATTTTATTATGTAGAAAATGGTGGATTGAACCTGGAATTAAAGCTAGCTAAACCTCTCGTTTGTATGATAAGTGGAATTCTTTCAAATTCATGTAATTAGTTATGTTCTTGTGTGTTTACTCTTCCAATTGGATGTGACTATGTCTCGGCATCTCATGAGAAAAGAAAGAAGTTAGCTTGGCAGACATGGGAAGTAATTCCAGTTGTATTAACAAACGTTTTTACCCGTTTGAGTATGCTATCATCAATGCACTTCAACTTTGTACTTGTTTGGCTTTATAAATATTTTGATATGAGCGTCACTGATGAGTCTTATGTAGACGAAACGCGCGTCTGGCGTACTAAATTATAATTCTGGTACCTTTGATAACTATCAAACTCTATTGAAGACACTGACATTGACAACCGAGAAGCATTTGTTCGCACCATGTATGACTGAACAACTCTGACATTTGCTGTTAACGAGACGCGATTTAATTTTCAGTTTGACAAGAAGCAGCGGCCCGTTATGATGCCATTCCGTCTACCAGAGGTGCTCTTTCTGAATACACATAAATAGCAGCATATACAGACATGTTTGGGCTCAAACGTATGTATGCATTCAACAGGTACCATCTCCTGAACACAAGTGTTGCATGAAAAAATAAGACAATTGTAACTTGAATCCTTTAAGGTAGATGGGGTGTCTAAATTAGAATCTATTTAATACGCGCATTCGTGAATTAATGTGTTGTTCGGTCACTCGTTGAATATTTTTCGATATTTGAATTCTTTAATTAGTTATTCTTTTTATTACAGTGGCAAATGATTTCAGAGAGTGAAATAACCACGTTTATTTTACATGTGAAATTATCGGTTTTTATTTAACTGGGAAATCAATGTAATTCATTGCAACCAATGTAATAAGTAGTTAACATCATGCTTTTTGAAAAAAGATAACAAAAATAATGGGTCACGGGGTTTATTTTCACGCTACACGGTGTTCGAAATTGACAGGTTTTGTAAAGATAATGCATGGAAAACCCAATTTTCTGCAATAAAGCGTTTAATACACCATAGAATTTTGAGATAACATATGAGAAGATGGCTTTAATAGTATGCTTTCAGTTAAGAAAAAGAAAATAAAGGGCTGCGCTTTAGCGCATGATACGCCCGTTGTTTGAAAGACGACGGGCGTATAAAAATGGCAAAAAAGACTACAATGACAATGAGGAGCAGCAAGAAGATAACAGGGAAAGTGAAGATGGTGAAAGTGACTCTACTGAAAGTTATGATCTAAATGAGGAAATAGGTGATGAAAGTAAGGATTTCATTGACGACGGGCGTATAAAAATGGCAAAAAAGACTACAATGACAATGAGGAGCAGCAAGAAGATAACAGGGAAAGTGAAGATGGTGACAGTGACCCTTCTGAAAGTTATGATCTAAATGAGGAAGTAGGTGATGAAAGTAAGGATTTCATTGATGATGAAGATAAAGATTTCATTGATGATGAGGAGGCCTCTTCTGAGAATGAAAATGAGGATTTTTCTGATGATGAGGACAGTGATTACAGTGAAGAAGACACTGATGATTAAACCTAGTTCAGCTTTTCAATATTTAGCATAAAAAAACAAATATCATTAACATTGGCATATAACATAGAAGTCTTCAATGCAATATAAGGAAAGTGATATATGATTATGGGTTTTAGTAATTCTATGGCTGATTTCCAAATTTTATAGTAGTTTGAAAGAAGGTAATTTTCTTGGGGTATATTGCTCATAGTTAGATTCTGTTGAACACAGTAAGGAATCCATACTAAATTATACAAAGATGTATGCAAAAGTTGTTCAAATGGTGCTTAATATGGTGGATAATGATTATTACCTTTTTATTGTTTAGAATATTCACAAGATGATCATATTGATAAATGTTTAGGAGACTTGATTTCCTTATTTTTTTCATAAAATGACACCCTTTAACATTTAAGGAATATTTAGTCACATGTTAGGATTTTCATGTTGTCACTTGTTCACTTATTATGTGCTATTGTAGACTAGTTATGTTTTATAACATTTTTTATTGCGCTCAACCCTTCCACCGAAACCGAACCCTGTAAAAAAGCTGCAATGCTAAGGTATCATTTGTGATTTCAATTGCAACCAATTTCAACAAGAGTAAAACATCCTATATGCAAAAACAGTATTTGATTTTTATCCATAGCTTAGATAGTAAAAATGTTATCATAAAATGATATATGCCTCAGGGAACAGTTAGTATCTCAGGGACTGCTAATGTGCTTTCATCCTTGCAACCATTCAATAATAGTACAAACGTATGACATTCATGGAACATATTTTTTACAAGAAATTTAATGTTTTAAATTGAACTAAAGATTTTACAAATTTTATGTTTTCATCAGATTTTATTAAGTATTATTTGTTACATCAGTAGATATAAGCAATTCACCAAAGTATCATGGACATTGGTGAAAGCCTTTTTGAGTTATTGTCCGAAGTGTTAAAAATCCCCCTTTTTTATGAATAAAGCCCCATAAATCCAAAACTTAAAATCTGAAATTTATAGAAATTGAAAGGGAGCTTACATCAGTAGATATAAACAATTCGCCAAAGTTTCATGGACATTGGTGAAAGCCTTTTTGAGTTATTGTCCGAAGTGTTAAAAATCCCCCTTTTTTTATGAATAAAGCCCCATTAATCCAAACTTTGACTTAAAATCTGAAATTTATAAAAATTGAAAGGGAGCTTACATCAATAGATATAAACAATTCACCAAAGTTTCATGGACATTGGTGAAAGCCTTTTTGAGTTATTGTCCGAAGTGTTGAAAATCCCCCCTTTTTATGAATAAAGCCCCATAAATCCAAAACTTAAAATCTGAAATTAAAAAAAAACGAAAGGGAGCTTACGTCAATAGATATAAACAATTCACTTAGTTTCATTGAAATTGGTGAAAGTGTTTTTGAGTTATTTTCCGAAGTGTGGACGACGGACGGACAACGGTATACCATAATACGTCCCGTCTAAAAGACGGGCGTATAAAAATGGGTCACCGGACCCGTTGTCTTGCTACAGTAAAAAATAGGTAAATTCCTAACACATTCTATTGTAAAAGTACCTTAATCTGAATTATCTGCCCTTGCATTTGAGTTGCCTCCCCTTATGTGGCAAAGTTGGAAAAAATTTAATCAAACAAAAGTTTTCTGTCATAAATATGATAAAACATGTCATTTCTATATTGAAATGAAAGTTCTTACACATGAATTACCTACTACTCTAAAAACTTGCACTTTCTATTAAAGATCTAGACCTTATTTTCTGGTATTTCTAAATCCAAGATGGAGGAAGACACCTTATCTACCTTTAGGGCAAGGTAGAATACAAACAAACAAATAAATAGCTAAAATGTTCTATTACGAATCAGATAAATTGCAGTATACATCAAATGGGTTTAATCTTATTTAGGCACTTATTTCCGACTAGGGTCTAGTAATCATTAAGTAAAAGTAAAATCACAAAAATACTGAACTCCGAGGAAAATTCAATCGGAAAGTCCTAATCACATGGCAATATTAAATGACAAAACACATCAAACGAATGAACAACAACTGTCATATTCCTGACTTGTTAAAGGCATTTTCAAATGTCACTTATTTAAGAAATAAATACTCCAAAAAGGTTATCACAAATGTTTACTGCTTATAACAAAGCGTACTGAACTGTTATAAAACTAATTCTATTCTCCTATAGGTTTCTTCTTCCCAGTCTATATATAAGTCCTGCTCGGATCCATTGGTTGGTCTTTCGTCGGATCACGTGGGCTCCGACTGGATGTTTAACAATAAAAATATGTTACAATTCTCTCTTTCCAGGACTGATGAATCCCTATTCCAGAAAAAAACATATATCATTAGCGAATAAAATCTTAAATACTTAATGACGTAAACTACTGCTTAAAGTTCTTTTCGTGTTCCACAATCATTCCGTTCCGGTTTGTTTAAAGTTCTGCTAACTTATCCTATCACGAACTCTTTGTGATCCTTCTTGAACTTTGACAAAATTGCCCCAATTCCAAAATGACTCGCATCTGTATCTAATATAATCTCTTCTCCGTCGATTTCTCGATATGCAAATACAGGAGTGCTTGAAGGCTTTTCCTTGAGTAACCGGAAAGTTTGTTCACAATCACTTGCCCATTCCCAGGAAGCTTTTAACTGCAATAAATCAAATTGACACTTAGCTAATTTTCGAAAAATCCTTGATAAATCTTGTTAATAAGAAATCAGTCCAGTGAAAGATCTTCATTCAGAAACAGTTTGCGGGTCGTCCGCACCCGTTCTGTTGACATAATATGTCCGCGATACTCTACCTCGTGTTTAAAAACTACGCTTTGCAGCCTTGAGCTTTAATCCAGAATCGTATAACCTCTGAAAAACTTTCTGCAAATTAACCAACTGATCATCAACTGTTTCGCTAAATACTATTATATCATCTAGGTACAAAACTAGAACATGCCACTGCAATCCTCGCATTGCTGTCGCAATAATTCTTTGAAACGTAGCTCCTGCGTTGCACAATCCAAACGGCATCGTTACATATTGGTATAATCCACCTCTGGGTGAAGAAAATGCAGCCTTTTCCTTATCTGATGGATTCATAGGCACCTGATGATAAGCCATACACAGGTCCAAAACTGACATTCACTTGACTCCACTGAGTGCATCTATATCATCTTCTATCGTCTTATCTTTCAATTTCCTACTAGAACACACCCGCGAAATCGCGGGGAAATAGAGCGTATGTAAACTGTAAAAAAAATTAAACTGACTGGAGAATTTCAGGAGCGATATCAAAAGTCAAAGGTACTTAGGGACTGGGCACATTTTTTGCCCTCCCCCTATTTTCCAAATACCGATTTTTATACCTTCTGTTTTTCTGTACTCTATGAACATGCATATATACTTTAATTACTATACAGAGAATTTCAGGAGAGGTGTCAAAAGTCAAAGGTACTTAGGGACTGGGCCCATTTATTGCCCTCCCCCTATTTTCCAAATACCGATTTTTATACCTTCTATTTTTCTGTACTCTATGAACATGCATATATACTTTAATTAAATTACTATACAGAGAATTTCAGGAGAGGTATCAAAGTCAAAGGTACTTACATATATATATATATACATCAGTGAACGCCATGAATAGTAAAGAGCCCCCCCCCCCCAAGATAACCATTGGAATTTATAGTAAATTATAACAAATACAGTTATTCATAGTAAATGTATGTATACAGAAATATATCCACAGTGACCGCCGTTGATAGTAAACCATAGGCGGATCCCAAAGGGGGGGGGGGGGGCGTTGAAAAAATTTTGTTGATTATATGGGGAATCACTGGAGCATGAGAGGAAGGCCCCCCCTTTTAGGTCAGTCAGTTTCCCCCCCCCCCTAATGAAAAGTTCTGGATCCACCACTGTAAACTAATTGATAGTAAATAGCCAATATTATTCATTTTCGTTTTCCTCCCAAAATAACCAAAAATGAAACACGTTAAGCAAGTATGATGAATGCTAACTCAAAATGATAGCAGATAGCAAATTTATATACTTTATTCATAGTCTTTGTATGTTCAAGGTACAGAAAAGGAATTTATAGTAAATTATAACAAATACAGTTATTCATAGTAAATGTATACATGTAAGTATGTACAGAAATATATCCGCAGTGACCGCCGTTGATTATAAACCATAGGCGGATCCCAAGGGGAGGGGGGGGGGGCTGGAGGCCCTGCCCCCCATTTCGTTGAAAAAAAATTGTTGATTATATATATGGGGAATCACTGAAGCATGAGAGGAACGCCCCCCCCCCCTTTTAGGTCAGTCAGTGCCCCCTCCCTTATGAAAAGTTCTGGATCCACTGTAAACTAATTGATAGTAAATAGCAAATATTATTCATTTTCGTTTTCCTCCCAAAATAACCCAAACTGAAACACGTTAAGCAAGGATGATACATGCTAGAACTCAAAATGACAGCAGAAATAAAATTTATATACTTTATTCATAGTCTTTGTATGTTCAAAGTACAGAAAAACATAAACCGGAAGTCTAATCTGACTTAAAGTTTTGTCCAATGACGGGAAAATATCCGGACGCATTCTTTTTCGTTTTTATCCCAAAATGACCCCAACTGAATGATCATAAGAATGGATGACAAATGCGACTATACATGTTACCTATAGGACTCAGAGGCATGATGATTAATTTATTGTGGAAGGAGGAGAAGCGACACCCAAAATGAGGTCTTCTCGTTTAATAGTATAGATAATCAACACACAGCCTTTCTTCTGCACTAATACTAACCCTGAAGACCAGGGGCTATTGGACTTCTCAATAAATTTCTTTTCTCCAATTTCTTAATTTCATCTTCAATCGTCTGACGTTTATAAAGTGGTACCAATTCTTCTATCAATTTGATACTATGCATAACAATTGTTGTTGTCTTTCCTGGACCTGATGCCGGATCATAGAAAGTATCTCTATACTTCAGCAGATTCTCCCAAAACCTCTCGCCTTTACTCTGTGTGAGGTTTTCTCTTCAATCTCTACATTTCCGTCTTATACTCTGGGCTTTGTGCTGAGGATCCGTGTCAATTTCTCGAACATGACAAACAGTCCCTTCCTTCATCAATTCAATGTCACTTGCAATTTCTATGCTGGAACAAACACTCAAATATGAGTTACTTCGTTAAAAACAATATCGGTATCACAAGGATTCAGGATCCTCGAATACAAATGTGAACGTGATGCATTCACTTAAAATTCTTCCAATGGCTAAACCATACTTCCTTAATGAAAATATGCTACACAATGACAGTTGGAAACCAAAATGGACTTCATTGCCTGCCATCGAATCTTTGTGTCAGGAACTTTTGAAATGCAGCTGTATGGGTACAGTGTGACTGTGATTACTACCGATTATGTCTTCAATGTACGGGTTGTACTAAATTATAATCCTGGTACCTTTGATAACTATTATTTACATCCACCTATCAGTTAGATACATGTTAGATAAAGCAACATGTCTTTCTAACCAAAATAAGCTATTTGAATTGAACAGAGTAAAACATCTCTCTGGTCATTTTGAATAAAAGTAAATTCGTTGTAACAAACACCTGTTTTAATTTTGAATTAACATTTATTTAAACTTCATACCAAATTTCATGCTTGTATCAAGATTTGAAAAATTGTTTGCATAATAGCTCCCACTATTATTCTACTACACAAGTTATAACAGACCCCCTTAAAAGAACAAAATGAGCATGAGGCAAAATCCATTTCAAAACACGTCGAACACGTGATTCAACACCAAAGTTGATGTAAACCTAGCTATTCAGTCACACGACTTCCAATATTTCAATCCTTTATGGGTTGGTTTAAAATACAACCAGATGCTCCGCAGGGCGCAGCTTTATACGACCGCAGAGATCGAACTCTGAACAGTTGGGGTAAGTATGAACACAACATGTAAGCTTGATACAGCTCTGAATTTAAATTGTGATTAAATAGTTGACACAACAAAGGTTTCTGACACGGAATGAATGTGGTCTAAGAACTTAAACTAAAAAATTTTAAATTAAACATTTACCTATTATGGTCCAATATCCAAAATCTAAATATATGGTTAGATTCAGCATATTGAAGAACCCCATATATTCAATTTTTGTTGAAATCAAACAAAGTTTAATTTTGGACCCCGATTTGGACCAACTTGAAAACTGGACCCATGATAAAAAATCTGAGTACATGTTTAGATTCAGCATATCAAAGAACCCCAAGAATTCAATTTTTGTTAAAATCGAACTAACTTTAATTTTGGACTCTTTGGACCTTAATGTAGACCAATTTGAAAACAGGACCAAAAATTAAGAATCTAAGTACAGGGTTAGATTTGGCATATCAAATAACCCCAATAATTCATTTTTTGATGAAATCAAACAAAGTTTAATTTTGGACCCTTTTGGCCCCTAATTCCTAAACTGTTTGGACCAAAACTCCCAAAATCAATCCCAAACTTCCTTTTGTGGTCATAAACCTTATTTTAAAATTTCATAGATTTCTGTGAAAAAAAACAAGAAAAATGCTTATTTGGGCCCCTAATTCCTAAACTGTTGGGACCAAAACTCCCAAAAACCTTCCTTTTATGGTCATAAACTTTGTGTTTAAATTTTAGATTTCTATTTACTTATACTAAAGTTATAGTGCGAAAACCAAATGTCTTCGGACGACGACAAAGACGACGATGACGCCTATGTCATACCAATATGCGACCAAAAAATTTTCAAATTTTTGCGGTCATATAAAAATATGTAAGCAATGAACGTGGTTGTTAAATTTGATATATGTTTTTTTTGTGCTTCTTTGCTTTAAAACAAGGTTTAATCTACCATTTTCTGAATATGATAATGCCTGTAGCAAGTCAGGAATATGACAAATGGAAAAGGGTTATAGCTGTACAGGATTTCCATATCCACACATAAGAGGAAAAGATGTAGAGGGTCTCCTTACCAACAATGGTCTAAAGGTGGAGTATGTGTACAAGGTGTCTGAGGCACCAGGCATGTCAATCTTTTTTTATGTGGTAAATAGGCTGAAAATGAGAAAACAAAAGTGCCAGGTCAGATTAAATAATAATTACATCTGACAGTAAAGTTTCCCACTCTGATCAGAATGAAACAAAGTACTGTTAAGGTCCATCCTAAATTTAGTTGAGCTGTACCCTATAGATTAAAGTCCTCTATTTTTCTAAATAAGAAAATGCATGTATCAAGTCAGGAATATGACAAGTTGTTATCCATTCGTTTGATGTGTTTGAGCTTTTGTCATGTGATTAGGGACTATCCTTTTTGAATTTTCCTCAGAGTTCAGAATTTTTGTAATTTTACTATTTAACACATGAACAGATGACATAGGTGTGTGTCATAATGTAGTACCCCCTTATCCCTGGTGGCTACAGATTTTGTGTTTGATTTCAAATGTACCACAACTTTCAGAAGAACGATTACTGACATGTTACAAACAAAATACATCTACACAGCTTTTATAAAGTTTATTTTTATTTTATTACAATAAAACATTTATAATAAGTACAAAATTAATATGAACAAAAAATAAAGAAATGTTCACATGAAGTTTCTGCATAGAAATAGAAGCAAAATAAGCTATTAAACAAAACGAATTCATTATTGTCTTATAAGCTGAACGGTTTTACAAAATATGAGGAAGACTTGCATAAGGCATGGGGATATATAGTCAATGAATTCAAAACTTTGTCTCTTTAACATTCATTTTAATCTCAAATTTAGACAACATCCAATATGGTTCAAAATTGTGTTGTCACATGAACTCTATGGAGGTATACAATATAATTAATAACAATTCATATTTTCTATGAATGAAATTTTAAGAAGAAATATCTTCACTCAAATTTGAAAAGACCTGTTTTAAAATAGCAAAATAATTGCCTTGTATATGAAATCACAATTGATCTCCTTATTCACATGCTACTTTACCTTTATATACATATACAGAACTTAGGAAGAAATTTATATTAAAGTATATAAACCATTAACACTGGATACCACGAAAACTTGCTATTTGATTATCATAGATCTATAAGAGAGTAACATGTTTTTTTTCTTATAAATACTTTTGTTGTTTATGCATACTAATTATTGGAACTACCCATATACATGATATTTTTACAAATTTCAGTTTGACTAGACAAATATTTATTTGTATGAAAGCTCTTTTCAGAGCATTTAAAACATATCATAATGTATAACGTTGATGGTGGACATAAATGTGAAGACATTTTAATGACCAAGTGTGTGAATTACTATTTTCCTGAATTATATTTGGATTTCTTCAATTTTGATAATATTTATCATTTCTGTTATAGCAATTGTTAATTTATAATTGAATTGTATAAATCAAGTGTTCTTTCAAGACCGACAGTTAAGTTTTGTTTTCCAAAGAAACTATTTGTAACTGCTTAAAAATTCAAAACTTTTTAGTTTTTTTTTAAGATAAGTAACTCCTTACTTAATATTATTATTTTTCAATCAATTAATATGTTTAAAACAATAATATAAATAGGTGTTTTAAGCAAAAAGAAACAAAATGAGCCAAGCAATTTGGCTATGTTATCTTTCATAACTGCTACTTTTCACAGCAATATAAACATTGCATTCTTGGAGAAGTAAGCAGTTTTGTACAACGATATATATTTACATGATATTTGGATCCATAAAATGAAAGTTTTATCATGAAATATCTACTTTGCTGTGCTATACGTACATTCAAATGCTAGTAGCTTGTAGGAATCTATGTTCCATTTTTTAGTTTTAATTTTAGTAATTTACATTGATGACTTACAAAATGATAATGAATGCAATTAAGATCAACATTGCAAGCAATAATCTTTGACTTGTGAATATTAACTTTCCATTCAGAGAAATGAGTTGCTTACCAGAAATATCAAAAATATAAATATAGAAGTAACTCAGAACTTGAAAATTTTAAATGTATATGAAGATATAAATACATGTATATGATAAATAATGATATATTTACATTTCCTGCCATTAAATTGTGAAAAAAAGACAATCATGAGGTTTATGTAGGAGCAATAGTTTTTGCTACATGTGAAACCATTAAGACATAAGCTGAACAAAGTTCACATTTTTTTACAGGACATTTGTGTTTTTTAATGAACATTATGAAAAAGCCTGACAATGAAAGCTTAAAATATATTTTTTTCAAATTATCTACTGTCTTTCCCTTATTTATGTATTTAAGGAAGCAATACTAGTGACCTTTGCAGACTTGATAAGTGTCCCCCTTTTGCGGAAATAATATTGCAAAATCAAGTACAAGCTAATTGTTAAGACATTTAAATTATCATAAAAGAACTTTTTGATAATAATTTAATTTATTTCATTGACACCAAGACACGAATTGCATCATAAATAATTCAAGACAGTAGAAATTCTGATCTTAAAGGCACCCCTCCTTCTTTGAAATTATCACTCTAACCTGGACAATTAGCATAAAATACTCTCTACAATTTCATGAATTTTAAGTACAAAATTATCTATAAACTTCATAGCTGATCTAAAACAATGTCAAAATCTTATTTTGACAAAGAATAAAGAATATTAATAAATACATTAAAACAATACATTTATACAAAATATAAAAACAACACATATATCTTTGATGAAAAACATAAAAAGAATGTTTACATGGTCTTTATATAGAAATACTTTCATGAAGGAAATGCAATATTAGATGTATAAGACTGGTCTAAAGGCTTTTAATGAAACACAAAAGTGGTTTTAAACAAAAGGTTTTGAAATGAGTCTTTAAGGTTTTGTATTTTACTACATAGAAATAATTACAAGGATTTTTTTAGGTTACAAATTGATAAGCAATATCTAAATATTGTACAATAATACTTATAAACATATGTGTACCAAATTATAAATGCAAAGACATTTTTACATTTTTTTATGCACAAAAATAGCACTTAATTAATTTTCTAAAATTAGTTCAACTATTTCATATTTATTAAGAAACAGAATTATGAACTTTAGATTTTACAATGTAATCAGAATTTTATTATGCTTATATTACATCACTTATGCATAAAATGATCCTTAAATATAGAAGTGGTGCTACGTTCAGGAATTCCTTGAATCCGTTTTAAGTGTTTATGACCTATTTTAATGAAATATTTCTTTCTAACACCAACATTTCAGAACCTGGTTACTTCAAATCAATTCAAACATTTTTCTGACCATGAATACATCAATGTCTTTGGCCAGCTTTAATACTATCATCACTATAGAGTCCCAACTACATCTTTGCAGCAAAATATCAGCACCTTTTGTTATTGTTTCTATGGTAATGTGAGCAATTTATTCCATTTCCAACAAAACAATACTGTTTCCATAACAACCATTGCCAATGGAGATTTTCTTCATAGATATAAAATCATTTGCTGAAATAGCCTTTCTTTTCTTTCTTGTGAGAGCTGAAAAAATAGAATAAAAATTGAAT
The DNA here is from genome assembly GCF_965363235.1 of Mytilus galloprovincialis. NCBI lineage: Eukaryota > Metazoa > Mollusca > Bivalvia > Mytilida > Mytilidae > Mytilus > Mytilus galloprovincialis. The sequence continues at coordinate 3,923,132 of NC_134843.1, read as the reverse complement.
TTAAAATTAGCCAAATGTAAATTGATTGTTTCCTGTTCAAAAAAGATTGTACTTACATATTTTAATTAAAACATAATATCCAACCGATCACAATTGCTTAGTTTTAACATTCAAAATCCCCTTTTCTTTGTCAAGTAATTAACTTCAGCGCAACAGCCTTTGCTATACTTTTTTTTCAAATATCAAAATGCCTATTATTTACATCATTACATGATTTTGGAAAATTTTCTTAGAATGTTGCTGATGTTAAAATATTTCAAATGGCTATGATTCTTCTTAGATGCAGATAAAAACAAAACCCAATCAGAAATAAAATCTAGAAGGTTTTAATCTTATTCCTGTTAGTGACCACCAGTTAGTAATCATGTTATGAATTTCCATCATTGGTTATTTCTGAAAGAAAGTGTAGCGACTTGTAATTTTTGTCATGCATAGACAACAAACTCTATCAGTTAGAGTATCTAAACTTTAGAAACAATTCTCTGTAAGCTGCTATAGATCATACAATAACTCACCTAGAAACCACTAGTAGCAGTAACTTTCATATTACAATAACTCAACTAGAAACCACTAGTAGCAGTAACTTTCATATTACAATAACTCAACTAGAAACCACTAGTAGCAGTAACTTTCAGATTACAAACTCCAGAAAAACAAATAGAAACGAGATCTGTGTTAAGTTAATTCTAATATAATTCCCAAATTTCAAATAGGTTGGTCCATTTCGATTGAAGTAATCTTCCAGAAACTAGCATTGTTGCTATTTTTGTTTTCAAAAAGGGGAATAATTCTTGAAAGAAAAAAAGGAAATTTGTCAGTCTTGAATTAAAATCTGTGTTAAGTGGTCCCTAACATTTCATATTTCAAATGTCTTAGTGATGGCTTACTCGGATTATCACCTAGAACTCTAGAAGACAAAAGTGAAATTTATAAAATAGAACAGTATCCCTGTCCTATGGCTTACAAAAGTTCTACATTCAAATTTGTTGAAAGATGACTTATGAAAACATCTTGATACCTATTTCCAGCTAACACATGTACAGAGGTAAAAATATATGCCTGTGTCAAGTCTTGACAATGGCAAAAACATTTATGAGTTATTAAACATAAATATATTTTTTCAGAAGGCCAAGTTTCCTCTACTATCTAAAAGGCAATATTAAGGACATTCAAGACATGTTTGAATTACCCCCTGTAGATTGAGGTTGATACAAATGACAAAGATGTATTGTCAAAGTAGAGTTCTTCTTACTTGTTCGAGTAGTGGCTAACAGTTTGTGGTTTGTTCTACCAAGATACAGTGACAGTTTTGGAAGGAAAATCATACCATATTACATAACACAACAGACAAAATTCATCTATACAGCTTTTATAAAGTCTGTTTTTTAATATTTTATTTTATTACAATAATACATTTATTAATGAGTACAAAATTAATATAAACAAAAGATAAAGCATGGCCACATATGAAGATTCTGCATAGAAATTGAAGCAAAATGAGCAACTTAAAAAAAACCTAATCATTGTTTTAAGTTAATTGGTTTAATAATATACTCAGGAAGACTTGCATAAAATGCAATTTACTTATTAGTTCATGAATTGAACATGTTGGCTTGTTTAATATCTAATTTATATTACAGATTTATTTCGAACAATATTAAAGAGCAATACTATTTTTTTTAAGAAAACAAATTCTGTGCTTTAGATACATAATAATTATAGAAAATATTGGCATTTCAATGATACACATACATCTGAATTTTGCTAAAAATAACATTTTGACTAGACAATTAATAATGAAAGCTGTTCTCCACAGCATTTCAATGAATGAGAGTAATGGAGAACTTTTGATTGAAAAAAATAATTTATGAACACGTGTTTGACTTCATTTTTATATGGTATTTGAATTTCATCAATATTTCGGGGATATTAAGAATATCTTGCATCAAAATGTAGAAACTTATAGATTTTTCTTTGAATTGAAAGGATAAATCAAATAAATATTTCAAGTTAATTGGTAAATATCAATTTTTGCTAAGATATTTAACATTATTGCTTACATTCAAATGAAAATTATTGTTTTAAGTAGACTGATTGTTTGTAAATATAATGTTTCCAACTTTAACAAATAAGAACTAAAACAATCAAAGAGTACTCAAAGCAGAAAACGATGTAAGCCAAGCAATTTGACTCTGTAATTTTGTACACTACTACTGTCCTCCGCAATAAAACAAAGGCATACAAAGAGTTGTAAGATGTCTTCTCCAATTATGTTCATTTATATGAAATTTGAACCCATACAATGGATAAATCTTGAAATATCTCATTTGATGTGCAGACAAAAACTATAATAAATATAAAAATATATTTAAATGTAAAATGATAATAAATGCTAGCATTAATTTTTTAATTTAATTTTTTTTATCAGTTATGAAATGTTCACCAAGAATACCAAAAAAAAAAAAAAATATACTAAATAACCCAAAAATTATAAAACCAAAAAAAATAATATATTTGATGTAAGTGAAGATATAAAAATATGATAAATAACAATAATTTAATTTTGGATGTAACACGTCTTCAGATTGGGTAACATTGTTTTGTTTATCAGCTCATAGACATAATTTTGTCTTTTGACCGTGACGTCATCAACGTTTTTTCATGCTTTACTCCAGTTTCAAATGGAATTTAGACTTCATGTATGTTTATTTAATGTCCTAAAATGAATGGCAGTAATTAAATTATAAGAAATGACTGTAATATTTTTTCTGTCTATGAAGAAATAACATAAAAAATGTGATGCACACTTAAAAATAACCTGCTACACGGGTTATTCAGTGTGCACCACATTTTTTATGTTATTTCTTCATAGACAGATAAATTATTACAGTCATTCCTTAAATAATATAATTAAAATTCCTGCCATTCATTTGTAGGACACTAAATAAACATACATGAAGTTAATTTAGGCAAGATATTACCTTAGTATATGCAAAATTAATATGTGCAACCCTAATGTGAAACCTTAAATGAACAAGCTCAACATATTTTTTTATTGTTTTAACACGATTTTTGTGTTTTGTTGAGACACTTAATTTCACAGCTGATACAAAACAATATCAAAATTTTATTTTGAAACTGAATGTTAATAAATACATTAAAACAATACATATTTGTACAAAATATAAAAACAACACATATATCTTTTGATGACAAACATAAACCAAAAACAATTTACATGGACTTAGTCTAGAAACATGAAGGAAATACAGAATGAAATGTAATCCAAGACAAGACTGGTCAAAATACTTTTCATGAAACACACAGTGGTATTACACAATACTCAAGGTTTTGAACTGTATAACATACAGACAAGAAAGGTTTTAGAGGTAAAAATTGTTCAGGCAGCATTAAAATTGATAAACAATGGAAACGAGTAGACATATGGGTATCAAATTATAAATGTAAAGAAAATTTGTGTGGTTTTTTTCACAAACATAGCACTAAATCTTTATTCCACAACTAGCTCAATAATTCTATATTCATTTTAAAAACAGAATTATGACCTTAATAATTTCATTGTTATTAAATTTAACAAGAAATTTATTATGCTTAGTAGCAGCACTGATGCATACTATTATATTTTAAATACAAAACGGTGGTAGATTAAGAAATAGCTTTAAATCTTTATCATAGTTTTTAAATTTGTCTGAGCTTACTAAATGAAATCATTCTTGTCCAAAATCAAAGTTTGTGAACAAAAATAATTCTTATCAAGTATTGGATTATCCTGACCATGCAAACAACAATGTCTTTGGCTGTCTTTAATACTGTCATCACAATCTAATCCTTACTACAATCTTGCAGCAAAATTTCAGCACCTTTTGTTATTGTTCTATGGTATCTATTTCATTTCCAATAAAACAATACTGTAAGTATAGCAAACACTGCCAATGTTGAGTCTCGTCATAGATAAAGTGTCATTTACTAAAATAGCCTTTTCTTGTCTTTTTTGTGCGAGCTGAAATCAAATTAAAATGAAAAGTAAGTCTCTTCTCAATCTTTGTTTTAAAATGAATAGCACAAATTGTAACATACATGATGACACACATTTCCACAATAAAGTGCACAGGTAAATAAAAGAAAAACTTGATGGTAATCATGTTTCATGATCATAGCGAAAAATTGTAATTATAAGTATTGAATGCTTCTTTTAGTAATTTCAAAGAGTTGTAAAAGCCTTGACCATGCATACATTTTTAGAATGAAGACGTCATACAAAATGTACTTCGGTCAACACTTTTACACCCCAATGAATTTACAAAAAGAAGCAGCCATTTCTTAAATAAATTTCTCTTCCAAACTGCAATACATGAAATAAGGACAGCAGAACACTAACAACTTTTTTAAGAGCATTCAACAATTTTGAGTGTGTATCTCTAATTTTTTTTAATTTTTTTTGGCTGATGCAGTGTCAAGTTAGCACCAATAATTCAGTTAACCAATATGATCTGTCAACTTATATTTAAGTCTTCTGGTTACCTTTGTCATTGGGATACTGTTTCTTTATAATATTTTCTGCATCTCCTTTTGTACAAGTTAACAAAAAATATAGGCATTGTTTTACATTTTTCAATTCCTTGCCTTTTATAGCTGACTATGCCCTATGGGCTTTGCTCATTGTTGAAGGCTGTACGGTGATCTATAGTTGTTCCGTGTTATTTTGGTCTCTTGTGGAGAGTTGTCTCATTGGCAATCATACCACGTCTTCTTTTTTATATTCATATACTGTGGATTCATTTTTATTCGTGGTATACCAATTTTCGTGGGTTTTGTGGGTCACAGCGAACCACGAATTTAAGAATTCAACGAAGAATAATCCCGAGAAATGTGTATGGAGTCGGATGTTTATTTCCGGTTATGTTAGGCAGTTCTAGTATAGTGTTGACTAGCGATGAACATTGTAACATAACACGTGTTTTTTTATTGAAAGAAGATACAAGTATTTGATTAAATCTATAATAAATTTATCGAATATCAGTGATAATTTACTTTTTAAAATTGATTAAAATTGCAAGTTGTTAATTACCGTGTCATAGTTTGATTTACCAGTGATTAAAAATCAATAGGATTAAGTACGGAGATATTGCCCGTAGGTAATATTGTTTATGACAGGAACATTTATTTTCACACCTTATACTTATACCACTGTTTATTATATCGTGATTAGGGAAATGAGCTTTCAATCATAAAGTTTTGAATGCCTTATAGAATTCAGACAAGAATTTATAAATTGTAAAACAAACAATTAATTAGTTGTCTCTGTCCATTATTGTAATCGAAGTTATCAATGAGCACTTTAACCTAGAATGACCAAGCGAGGATTTTGACAATTCAATGAATTCCTTCTTTTTTGTTTTGTTTTATTATTGATCAAAACAAGGAGGTTATTTGATCTCCTAAATCAAAAGGAAATCCACGAATTACGTATCTAATTTTTTGGTGTTGTAATCAGCAATCCACGAATTTACGTATACCACGAAACGTCTTTTTTTCTCTATCCACGAAAATTGATACCCACGAAAATAAATGAATCCACAGTATCAGGACTTAACATTTCGAAATCAATTTATGTCTGCACTTAAGAACTTTCACCCATCTTAGTATCATATCATGTTTAGTAATGGTAAAATATATAAACAGCATTAATTGAATTATCTATTTATAGATTAAAATTAACAGCACTGCATATTAATTATGGTTAATTGTTTTTTTGTTTTTTTTTAAATTAGAAATTTCTAATAAGAAAACTTGGTTAAACTGGAAATAATGCAGAATTAATTCTGCCCTTTAAGTTTACACTGATAATGCATTCTTATTTTGACCTTTTTTTCTGTAAGGACTTGGAACTATAATCAGGCAAAGCATATTCAATGTAGCTTGAATAAGACTGGATGTGCAAGACATATCCTTCGCCTTGTGTGAGGGAATATGAATAAGCAGGAAGAGATGAATATAAATCTGTGATGATCTGATTAAAAATATTTCTTAACTAGTAGTTCATTCTATTTGTCTCAATAGTTTACAAGGAGCATGCAAAAAGGAAAATATTGTTTCGAAAATCTCATTAAAAAAAAATCCACTTTAATAAATGATAAAGTTATAAACTTTGTAATGTGATACCTAAAATTTACTTTATTTATATAGAAATTTAACTGATGACACAGATATATGTCTCACCTGTATGTATAATGCTTATTAAAAACAAGAATGTGGCCATAGTACACAGATGACCCACTTGCACTATTGTTTTCCGTGAAATTGAGGTAAAAACTCTAATTCAGCATTAAAATTAAAAGATCATATCATAAGGAGCATGTATAGACTTCAACTTCATCAAAAACTACCTTGAACAAAAACTTTAAGCTGAAGTGGGACAGATGGACCGATTGTACAAAACAGACACACATACCAAAAAACATAAGGCCCATAAATGGGGCATAAAAATGGTATAACTTATTACATGTAGTAAACTAAGCAAAACATTTAAAGTCAATGAACCATGAATGAAGGTGCATGGCTAAATAAACTCTGTGGAAATGAGAAATTCTGCATAATAAATACCATTCCCTTATCATGAGTGGTTCTCAATACCTAAACACAAACTTTATAAGATGTAAATTATACATTTCAGTGAATGAACCATGAATGAAGAAATGGAACTGTATGATCTCCATGGATGTGCAACTGCATACCAAATAACATTGACCTACCAATAGTGGTTCCCCTAAACTTGAACACTAATCATAAGTTTATACATTGTCATTGTTGATGCTACCCCAACCAGAAACAGCACACCTCAGTCTCACCTTTGCAAGTTTGTCTAGGTAAGACATATAAATAAGAAATATATTATATAACTATTTTAATATTGAATTTAGAAATAAAAAGGCTCCAAGAAAGCAATATTCCTCATCTCCAACCAACAATCAAGCCTTGTTATGTTGACAACATGTTGAAGCATTCGTCAGTCCCAGAAAAATTCCTATTTGAGCAATACATCTCTTACCACTGCTTAGAACTGTTTCATTTAAAATCTTGGTTAACTCAATAAAATTTCAGTCCAGTTATAGACAACTTAAAAAAATGTTTACTGATGTGTCATAGTTTTAAAGAACAAGAACATTTTGCAGGGTAAAGAAACATTTTTTTTATGGTTGAAATATTGTGTAGCAAAACCTATTTCCTTAATTAATACAAGTACAACCATGATTTTTGGTATAACAATAAGAATGCTATTAATACATTTGTACTTACTGTTTGTCAACACCATTGATGATAAATCACACAGAAAACAATTGTTTGTGGAACACATTTTACCGCAGACAAATACAGCTCAAATTAAAAGACCGAAGAGGACAAAATCCATGCAATCATCAATTAAAATAATAATTAACTAATAAAAGTTGTGTTAAAGAATTCATACTGGAATTCATTCAATAGGGGAAAAGGAGAAAATTGACTACATCTATCTTCAAAAGTACTTCAGAACATTTTATTGGCTATCTCTGAATGAAAACTAGATGTGGTAAAGCGACACGAATGGCCCCCGTCTAAAAAATGTTGAAAAATCTGCAATTTCAATACCACATGTGGACACAAACATGATCGTAGTCTCACATGTCAAACAAGAATGTGTCCAAAGTACACGGATGCCCCACTCGCACTATCATTTTTCATGTTCAATGGACCGTGAAATTGGGTAAAAAATCTAATTTGGCATTAAAATTATAAAGATCATATCATATGGAACATGTGTACTAAGTTTCAAGTTGATTGGACTTCAACTTCATCAAAAACTACCTTGACCAAAAACTTTAACCTGAAACTCCCACTTTCATTTATTATGTTCAGTGGACCGTGAAATTGGGGTCAAAAGACTAATTTGGCTTTAAAATTAAAAAGATCATATCATAAGCAACAAGTGTACTAAGTTTCAAGTTGATTGGACTTCAGCTTCATCAAAAACTACCTCGACCAAAAACTTTAACCTGAAACTCCCACTTTCATTTTCTATGTTCAGTGGACCGTGAAATTGGGGTCAAAAGTCTAATTTGGCTTTAAAATTAGAAAGATCATATCATAAGCAACAAGTGTACTAAGTTTCAAGTTGATTGGACTTCAGCTTCATCAAAAACTACCTTGACCAAAAACTTTAACCTGAACGGACGGACGGACGCACAGACGAACGGAGGCACAGACCAGAAAACATAATGCCCCTCTACTATCGTAGGTGGGGCATAAAAACAGCTCAAAATCTGGAGGCATATAGAAAAAAAGTCTGTATAACTGTGATTTTCAACAATTTTTAAAGTTGTTAACCATTAATTTTGGCAAAAATTAGCAGAGCAAAATGAAATTTAAACTTGATCTGCAACTCATCATAGTTAGCTCACATACAAACAAATCAGCCCAATATCTGAAAACATTTAGAAAACCAGATGCTCTGCAGGGCGCAGCTTTATACGACCGCAGAGGTTGAACCCTGAACGGTTGGGGCAAGTATGGACACAACATTCAAGCTGGATTCAGCTCTAAATTTGGATTGTGATTAAATAGTTGACACAGCATAGTTTTCTGACACAGAATGAATGTGGTCTAATGAACTTAAAATATTTTTTTTGCCTTTGAGCAATTCACTATGCTGTTGAATATTAATCCTCTCCAAAAAATGTTTGAAGAAATTTTCTTTTTATTTATGAAAATCTGAAATGAGAAAAATTTAACCCCCCCCCCCCCATTTTTTTTTCACATCCCCCTTCCCCTTTTTCCAAAACTGATCTCAATTCAAATTTCTAATGGAGTTTGCAACAATAACTACACATTTAAATACATCATAAAATATTAAAATGTAAAATAAAGTGCTGGTTATCACTGAATGGTAAAGATTGTTTTAATTTATCAGTTGGTAGTAAAAGTGAATATACATTGTATATTGTATAAAACAATGATTTAAGTTGATTCAACTACTATTCTGGACAAAGAAAGATAACTCCAATTGAAATATCAATTATATATATTGTATAAAACAATGATTTAAGTTGATTCAACTACTATTCTGGACAAAGAAAGATAACTCCAATTGAAATTGCAATTAGATATTTCTTGCTATTGCGCAATACTGTGCAAATGAAAATATTTGCTATTGCACAATACTGTGCAATTGAAGATTTCTTGCTATTGCGCAATACTGTGCAATTGAAAATTTCTTGCTATTGCAAAATACTGTGCAATTGAAGATTTCTTGCTATTGCTGAATACTGTGCAATTGAAAATTTCTTGCTATTGCACAATACTTAATATAATAATTTTGGATCCTGATTTGAACCAACTTGAAAACTGGGCCCATAATCAAAAATCTAAGTACATGTTTAGATTCAGCATATCAAAAAAGCCGAAGAATTCAATTTTTGTTAAAATCAAACTTAGTTTAATTTTGGACCCTTTGGACTTTAATGTAGACCAATTTGATAACAGGACCAAAAATTAAGAATCTACATACACAGTTAGATTTGGCATATCAAAGAACCCCAATTATTCAATTTTTGATGAAATCAAACAAAGTTTAATTTTGGACCCCGATTTGGACCAACTTGAAAACTGGGCCAATAATCAAAAATCTGAGTACATTTATAGATTCAGAATATCACAAAACCCCAAGGATTCAATTTTTGTTAAAATCAAACTAAGTTTAATTTTGGACCCTTTGGACCTTAATGTAGACCAATTTGAAAACGGGACCAAAAATTAAGAATCTACATACACAGTTAGATTCGGCATATCAAAGAACCTCAATTATTCAATTTTTGATGAAATAAAACAAAATTCAATTTTGGACCCTTTGAGCCCCTTATTCCTAAACTGTTGGGACCAAAACTCCCAAAATCAAACCCAACCTTCCTTTTGTGGTCATAAACCTTGTGTTTAAATTTCATTGATTTCTATTTACTTATACTAAAGTTATTGTGCGAAAACCAAGAATAATGCTTATTTGGGCCCTTTTTTGGCCCTTAATTCCTAAACTGTTGGAACCAAAACTCCCAAAATCAATCCCAACCTTCCTTTTGTGGTCATAAACCTTGTGTCAAAATTTCATAGATTTCTATTCACCTAAACTAAAGTTATAGTGCGAAAACCAAGAAAATGCTTATTTGGGCCCTTTTTGGCCCCTAATTCCTAAAATGTTGGGACCAAAACTCCCAAAATCAATCCCAACCTTCCTTTTGTGGTCATAAACCTTGTGTTAAAATTTCATTGATTTCTATTTACTTTTACTAAAGTTAGAGTGCGAAAACTAAAAGTATTCGGACGACGACGACGCAGGACGACGCCGCCAACGTGATAGCAATATACGACGAAAAATTAAAATTTTTGCGGTCGTATAAAAAGTCTGTATAACTGTGATTTTCAACAATTTATCAAAGTCCATAGCCCGTAATTTCGACAAAAATTAGCCAAGCAGAACAAAACTTAAACTTGATCTGTAACTCATCTTGGTTAACTTGTATGCCAAAAATTATCCTAATATCTAGCGTTTAGAAAAATAGTCCGTATAACTGTGCTTTTCAACAATTTATCAAAGTCCAAAGCCCGTAATTTCGAAAAAATTAGTGGAGCGGAACGAAACTTTAACTTGATCTGTAACTCATCATTATTAACTCACATACCAAAAATCAGCCCAATATCTGAAGGCGTTTAGAAAAAAACTCTGTATAATGGTTTGTTGCGGAATGACGGAATTTCGGAATCACGGACGAGGGTAAAACTATATGGCACCGACAACTTCGTTGCGGGGCCATAAAAATTATAAAAGAAATTTTCTTAAGTCTACCAAGGCAGACGGTTTTGAATATTTTTTTGACTATGTCTAATTTTATCAAGTTTGTAATACAATAATTTTTGACAAAATTTTCTACAATTATGTACCTTTTTTCCCTTTTTGAATGCTACAATTCAGTATTGACATTGCTTACATATCACCTCACTAAAAAGTTTGGTACTTCAAATTGCATGATTTTTTTTTTAAAGAACTACTTGTTGTTTTATACAATTCTTTTAAATTATGTTGATTGTTTTATCCAAAATGGAAGAGGGTTTCCAAAAAAAAAAGTATTACATTGCCAAAAAGACAGCAATTGATGGTATGGTCTGTTAACCCTTTCCTCAATAATCACGCCTTTTGACGCCTGTGTAGTGCCTTAGTTGAAAGGTCTTGTCTACAAAAAAACTTTATCAGACTAAATGAAATTTGTATCTAAGAATTCCTGACTGGAATTTCATTGATGAAATATTCATTTTTGCAATACTTTTTTACTGAAAAAATCCTATGCAAATCAAGTATGCAAAAAAAAAATTCCATGAAGAAAGGGTCAAGCTGAAATAGTGAGTGTCTCATTACATAAAATATGCTTGCGAGATAAGCAGTAGTGATTCAGGTATATATGAATATATTCATGGACAGGTACTAGCAATGACCTACATGTCCCGCATACATATATGAGCTTTCTAAGGTAAAAAAACTATCCTTGACAAATAATCTTGCCATGATATAGCTACTATTTGCTACAGTGGTATTAAGCTTACAAAACTTCAGTCTTAAACAATATGGTGTATCTAATGAAAATCTAGATCAGGTTTTGAAATAACTGAACAATTTGTTATACTGAATTTTGTAAAAAAATAATTATATAATAATATGTACTGAAAAAAAGTTGTAAATTCCACTGTGCTTTGTATTATAAATAGAGAAACATAATCTAGTAATTTGTCAAAGATAGTTTTTTTAACCTTGTGAAGCCTCATGAGTATTAGCTTACTTTGCTGAGTATAAAAGCTACCAAACAAAAGTCCATTTATAGTCATATAATAAGATATTACAGTTAATCTGAGTAGTAAACCTAATTTTGAGCCTACCTTGGCGAGTTTTTGATCATACTGCAAGATAGGTTATACATGTAATTGGCAAGACATAATTCAGAGCATATTAGAACTCAACACTTCAAACTTGTCTACCTGTTAACTACTCGTTTTCCTGTAGTGGAAGACATGTTTGAATCATGTGACCTGAAATTATTGTCAGAAATCGTCACTTTTCACACTTGCATTCATTTAAAGGTGTGTTTACAACATATGATTTTCCATCTGATTTTTTCCAACCTTTAATGGCGTTTCAGCGTAATCGCACCATGTGAACACTAACATGAGAAGCATGTCATGTTTGGTTAATCCAATGGAAAATAATATCGTGAGAACAGATCACTGTACAAATTATCTGCGTTATGGTATCAAATTGAATGGAAAATCTTAACATGCAAACACTCCTTAACTCAGCTTACGTTTTTTATATCATTAACTAAAGATTGTTATTATGAGAATTCATAAGCTCGCTTTATTGTAATTAATGAATTTCAATTGATAAATCAATAAACTTATGTACAATTTTATTTAACTAAACAGACTTATGGAATCTTTTTTTGGAGATAAATATGCATTAAAGAGCATGCTGGATAACATTATGTCAATAATACCAGAAAGAAGCAAAGCATGCTTTATGAAATATTCCCACAGTTAAAGAATAGGGCCTAAAACTATTACACTAAACTACATCAAAAATGATTATAAATAATTTAAACTTACTCTTTAATATTTTCATTTGATCCTGAAATTCCCATAGCTTCTTCCCAGGCTTTCTTCTCCTTTTGAAATTGTGCCCATTTATCATCCATTTCTTTTTGTTGTTGGTCTAAACTTTTCTTTGTGTGTTCTGATCTTCTTTGTAACTAAAACAATACATTTTATTCAAATAAAATGAAGTATTGTTCAAACAAGTTTAAAATAATGAAATAAAAGAAAAAATTTTAAACTTTCATAACTTGAGTTAAACTTTTCTTAATTTCAGAAGTGTTTTCTTTCTCTCATCAGGATATATATATCAAACCCTTCTAGCTATTTTACAGATACTCTCAAACCTATGGAAGATAAAGTTCAAACTCTAAATAGGCAAATGTCTCCCTCGCTAAACTGCATGGTTGAAGTAATAAAAGTGTCTTTTTTTTCTTTTACAAGAAAAATTCCTGGAAAATTTAATTCTTTTTGAAAGTTTAAAGAGGAGCAAATTTTCTCTCAACAACTTAACTTTACCTATCAAATACACATATTTACAATATACTTTATTTCCCTGGATTGAATTAATTTTCAAAAATAAAAAGTATCGTATCATGAAGTTTAACAATAATTCATCTTACATCAGCTTCTGATTCTTTAAGTTTTTGTTCTTTTTCTTTGACTTTAGTTTCGAAAACATGTTCCATTTCAGCCTCCATTTTCTTCATTTTAATATCATGGTCTCGTTTCTCCTCAGCCATTTGAGTTAATGGATCTCTGTAAAATCAAACAATGATACTTTGAATTTTACAGACACATGGAAAATAAGACATGCTGGTGATATGCATAATGGAGGTCAAAAGGATAATACAATTAAAGAACCCTTGAGAGCATACTTACACACCCAACACACCCACATTGTCACTCGGAAAACAAAATCTTTTTATAATCCAAATCAAAGACTTTTAACTCTAAAAAATGTCAACTGATGAAAAAATATCTGGTATATAATAGCTTGCTATTCCATGTAAGCCAACGCTCTGTGTTAAAGATTAATTTCTGTGTCATCTGGTATCTTGAAAAAGAGTTGTCTCCTTGTCACTCATACCACATCTTCTTATTTCTATTTATGCTATGTCAATAAAGTAAAATTGTGATGTGACTTATATTGGGACTTACTTTGATAATGATCCTGGTTTAATTTTGTTTCCATCAACTGAAGTTGGAGCTAGTTTGTTGTATCTAAAGTTCTCATAATGTACATTGTTTGTAACATCTTTAAGGTCTTGCATATGTTTTCTGAAATAATATAAAGAATCATTAATACAAAACATATAAAAATGTGAGCTTGACAGTTCTATTGATGATTGTAAATTTATTAATGCAATTTTTGTAGAATTGAATAAAATGCAAGATTTATTATTGCAAATTCAAGAAAATCTGCATACAGTTATATGTATCCCATACAAAAATTAGAGTTCTTATTATTTCAGTGGCAGTATTCCTAAAAAAAAATAATCTCAGTAAGGAAAATTAAATACAACTCTGTACCCTTGTTTTTGAAATTAACATATGGAAGTGTTTAGATTTCATTTCCTTTTATATCGATATTTACTTTTTCAAATTATAGGAAATACTCTAAACATATTCTATGTATACTTTATAAAAAATGTTCATAGTTCTTAAAAGAGGACATAATCAGTTGTGGAGATCAGAATCTTAATAAAATTTCCACTGTTTCTAAGATACTTGCCTGATAAGCATATTCCGTAATGCAATGAAGTCATTATGTTCTAAGTTTTCCACTGAAAAAAAAATAAACAATGTAAATTAGACTTATTAGTACTTATCATCATGTCATTAAAAGGAGGTGTCAATATACTCATAAATATCTCAATTATCAATGGAGCTATTTTAGCATACTTCTTTTTACAGAGGTATTCACATACTGTGGTTCTATTTATTGTAGTTGGTATACCTTTTCTTTGATTGTGGAAAACTTTTTTGTAGACATTTGATTTTGTGGTTTGCCAATCTCTGTATACAAAGCCTTTCACAAAATTCGTTGAACATTTAAAATCGTGGTTCTCACATTCCCATGAAATCAATGAAAATTGGTATCCAACAAAAATCTATGAATCCACACTATCTTATTAAGTTTTATTTTGATATTTAGTTTGGTTAACAAATTTTGTATATGTACTGCGATAATATACTCCTTTTAAGATTTGAAACAAGGTTTCACAAATCGCATAACCGCTATATTTTTTTGAAATTCTGGCCATTAATAATACATATTTTCTTGTCGTTAGGGAAATTTTTCAAACAAATATAATAACATTTGAAGTCCTCTATTATACATACCTTCTACAATACCCCATGGATACTGTCGACCTCTGACCTTTTTTCCACCTGATTCTATTACTCTGTTGCTGCCTATGACTGCAAAAGGCACTCGGTCCTAAAATATAATGACCAATACAGAAATAGTAATACACAGAAGGCACCCTGCCCTTAAATAAATAATCACAAAACTAATAATAAACAAAAAGTACTTTGTCCTGATATATATTGATTGTTTGGTGACTTTCAGCACTGTTGTGTTACTTTGTTACAGTCATTTTTTTTTTTTTGGTAGAGTGGGGCGCTCATATTCGCCGTGGACACAATTTCGCCGTTTTATGATTTTGAGGTGTAAAAACTTAAAAGGATGGCTGAAATGGCAGAAATATGCTGATAAATGATATTTTTATAACAAATATGATTATTTTTGAAAATGAGACCAAATTTCGGCACTTACCGCAAAGGACCGAAAAAAGGACTACGATTTTCAGCCAATTTCCTGAATGGAAAAAAAGATTTCAAAGAAGTATTTCTTAGTAATTCTTTGATTGATTGCCCTAAATTTCAGTTTTTTACACCTTTCAAATGTCTGCTATTCATCTATAATGAAATTTATTTGATAAATATTGTTTAAAGCTTCAGTTATTTGGTTTTTAATAGATGTGTAAAAACGGCGAATATGTGTCCCCTGTTGACAAAAAATCAGGAAATTTCAGACACCCTTTTATCCAACTTTTCAGATGATTTTTCTCAAAACAAACACGTTTTCAAGCTAAGAATATTTTGCATTTGAAGTTATCTTCATATAGAAATACCAGTATACTTCAAAAACATAAAGACCTGAACATAAACTGAAGAAAACATGGAAAGATATGGCGAAAATGAGCACCCCACTCTAGAGGATCCAGAGAGCCAAGAGAGAAGTATAGAACTAGTAATAAAAAAACCTTTACAAAAAATGGCCTTGTTCTTTGTGTTAAGGGTTTTTTTAAATATTGTTCATTATCAATTAATTCATAAAAACATTGTAACTTATTTCTGGCATTTCCAATTTTATAGCATAATTAACATACACTTTCTTTTGACCATCTTGCAAACTACTTTGTGATACCTTTTATCTTGATATTTTATTTCTGTTTCAACACTTACCCTCATTTTTTTCTGTAGCTTGTTTTCCTCTTCATCATCACATTCAGGAAATTCATATATCTTTATCTTGTGTTGGGCAATTTCATTCAATATCTATAAATAGACAGATACACAAATAGAAAATAGACAGATAAAAAAATAGATATATGTTCAGGAAATTCATATATCTTTATCTTGTGTTGAGTAATTTCATTCAATATGTACAACAAGATCTGATGAACCAATATCTTTTACTTTTCATTGGATTTTATCAGTCTTCTGAACTGTCAAATCCAAAAGCTGTAAATCTGTATTTACTATGGGTTCAGTTTTCAACTTTATTGATTTTTAAAGCAAAAGCATGTTTGCCGTATTTATTTCAAAGGTACTCATTTTCACTGGTACAGTGAAAATAGTGAAATAAAAGTAGCATATTTCTGAAATTATGAATTTTTAAGGCTTACAGTTTTCTTGAATTCTCGACACTCATCAGGAGTTAATGTGTCTGCCTTGGCTATAATGGGGATGATATTGACTTTATCGTGTAGACGTTTCATGAATTCTACATCTAATGGTTTTAATCTGAAAACAAATAATTATAGAACAATATTTTTTTAAATACTTTTATATGAAATCTACAGAGGATTTAAGATAAACAACTCTACTTTCTGTCTGAGTATTTAGAAGATGTTTTTCTGCATTGTATCATTCTGATGAGCTAAGCCTTTTTCGACTGATTTTTATAGTTTGTTCTGATGTTGTCTTAAAACCACTGTCACAGTTTAGGGGAGGGTTGACACCTTCAAACAGGTTTAACCCAAACACATTCTTTGAGTGCCTGTCTCAAATCAGAATCCTCTAACTAAAAAAAATAAGTTTTTTTTTAATTAATTAAGGTGGATCGGGACTATACGACTGCGCATAATTTCACGTAAAATTACAATGCACACGAAAAGTATCTGTTGTAAATTCAATATTTTTTTTTTAATATTTTGATTGATTAGAAATGTTAAATCATTGTAGTTATGTCACTAAAAGAATATTTTCGTTATAATGTGTATCTGTTAAAGCTCAAAATGACATTTCACCCCTTTTCACCATTTTCCCGCCAAAATAATTTTTTTTCCTTATCAGTGACCTATGTTTTTTATTTGCTCATTCTTTGAAGCTATATTTCAGCTTTTCATATTACAGATTTGGACCAAGTGTCATAAAATGTTTTTCTGATATTCCGATAAAAATATGTCAACACCTCTATTTTCCCTATCATTTCATTGAAAAATGGTCACTTTTACATACCTGTTTAAAAGAAAAATTTTGAGCTTAAATAGTCCGTGACCCCCTATTTTTTTTCTCGACTAATTTGATTCACTTTCTGAAGAAATAAAATAACAAAAAATATGGCACTTCTGATAGAAACTTTGAATAGGCCCGACCCACCTTAACTAAATCAGATCAGTTATTAATTTCTTTTTTCAACAATGTTTTGACTTTCTCTTAATCAAAACTAAGTTTACTAAAGTGATGTGCAGTTAAACTATGATATATGGATACATACCCATGACCTGTAGGTGCAATGAAGTAACAACATACATGAACTCGTGTATCAGCATTTGTAATTCGATTGACTCGTGACTCAGCATTTAAATATTCATCGTATTTGCTATCTATATAGTCTATCACTGGCTGCCAACTACAAAACAAAGTCTAATATTAATAAACAGTTTACAAAAAGATATATTTGATCTAAATTAGGAGGAAACCATCCTTCAAGTGACTTTACTATGAGTGCTTCTTCATCACTGCAGACTATGAAGACTAAAATGTCTGTTTTGTCTTGACATTATCCCCTATCTTGTTTAATTCAAATCTATCACTCACTTTAAACATTAAATTTATTTTTTTCAGATTTTTCTAAGAAGCACAGTAATTTTCTCTTTCTGTGTGTACATCAAATATTATAAAAGATTCTTATGAATTAGATAGTATACATATTTTACATCCTCACTCAATTCCTGTTTAACAATACTTTGAATTTTTATATGCCCTTTGAGCATAGCATTATTGTGAAGTAAACATTTATATGCCATTGCATGCAACTCCTTGTTTATTATTTCTCAAATAAAAAATTCTTCAATCATTTTTATGCTTCATAAATATAGTGGTGTATTATTGACATCTATGTATATTTAGTTCCCAATAACAAAATACTTTAAACAGAAAAGTATCATGGTACAAGACCATGGGAAAGAACTCTTCTATTCTTAATATGAAATAATTCTATATTGTAAGATATTGCATAACTTGCATTGCATCATAGATAAAAGAGTGTAGAAACTAGAAAGATATCTATATTTTCACACACAAGTCTGATGCCAGAAAAATCACATATTACATGTAGCATATGATATCTCACACCAGCCTGGTGCCAGAAACAAGTCACATGATGTAATATGCATCAGAGGTTAGTCACATGATATTATATGTAGCAGAGGTTATCTCCCTTATCACACAATGATAAATTGTGTTATACATTCTAATCTTTGTTGAAGCAATTAGAACATACCTCAGAATTATTAAGATAGGTACAAAATCTGTTTTGCAGAGAAACATTTTGGTAACATTCAACCATTTGTTTATTTAATTTTTCTTAGGCAGGAACAACTAATTTGCAGGCTTTCACTTCTCCTTACAGTAATGATTTAAACAGCCAACAGCAATCATATTACTTTGAACTTTGTATCAAAGTGGTTACGCTAGGTTCTTTTAAGAGTTGAATGAGAAATATGCTGAGGTTTTAAGCTATTTTTGAAATTGTTTATTCTTTTATAAAACATAATTTTATAAATATTTTTGTTAGCTCTCATAGATGTTTTTTTTTTTCTTGAAAAGAGATCAACAGAAAACACAAAATAAATTGATATTACAATGTTAAATGCTATTTGAGAAAATTGAGAATTCGTTTTTTTCTATTTGTTGGTCCAAATTGTCATGGAGTTAGAACAATTGTATTTTGCTGATTTCAAAAAGCTTCATACAAGCAAGAAAATTTATACTTTGTTAAACATTTGAACTTGTGCTTTACATATATACAAATAAATGACATATTTTGGAAGCCATTAATAATAATGAATCTACAGTACACGTGGATCCCTACCAGTTACTATTATCCACAGCATCACCAAAACCAGGTGTGTCTACTGTCGTTAACTTTAACTGTACACCATTTTCTTTCAGTACTACTTGTGTTGTATCCACCTAAAAAAATAAACAACAATTGTAATGTGCCAGGGGTATCATGCAACAAAACCATTTATAAGAGAAAGATATTCTAGCAGATCCAAAACTTTTTTCTTACTGATGAGTATTTGGTAAAATAACTACTGAAACTAGAAGTAATCACTGATATAGACAATATTATTTGAGGCCAGTTTTCATGAAAACATTCAGCAATTTGTCATTTCACTTGGCCCTTACAATGTAAAATCACTTTATCAATGATTTCTAATCAATATTTTCTTAAATTTCATCCTTATTCTAGGCCTCTGATATTCCAGGTAACATGCATATTTTCTTTGAACCATTTGAGCTATTCATAATTTTTATTTGGTCCCACAACCCCTTCTGCCATTATTTTCCCTTAACATTTCTGATTGGACCATTGGAGTTAATATAAATTTACATTTTTTTATTAGCCATAACTGGTAATTTTTTCTGAAGTTTTATATTAAAAGGATGTCATTTATGATCTTCAGTAGATTTATTCATGTTTATGTATTGCCTTTAGTAATTTCTAGTTTTTCTGTTAACTTTTGTAATTCATATTAATACATTTCTGTTGAAGTGAACAACATACATCTTTTTTGTGACTTGTAACATATGCAAATGCACTGCTAAAATAATAAATAAAAGTCATGCATACCATACCTTTAAAATGCATTAATGAAACAATTTTAACATGTTATAAATAGGTTTTCTTGACATTATAAAACAAATGTAAATATTGGCATAATTGTACTTTTGGATAAGAATACACATTTTTTTTCAAATTTTATTACATGTAGTACATATATTCAATTGCTTTATCCCCTTAACCACAAAAAAGGGTAAACAACACAGCGCTGGTAAGTCCTTGCTTCCAATCAAAGAGCTGAATAGCTCTGAGGGGAACGACGGCCCTTGTTCCTATTTCATTTTTTTTGGGGGGGGGTTATCTTTTGATAGTCTTCATATAAAGAATGAAAAAAAGAACAGCTAGAACATGTTGAAGGTTGACACTATTGGAATCAATTGTTGTTTAATGTAATTTCGTTTCTTTAGTTTAGGATTCAATTTAGACCAATGGAAGAGATCTGCATCTTCTAAATCTAAACATTCAATTAATGTTGATAGTTAATTATCTAAAATTCAACTTGTTGAATTCTGTCATTTAACAACAACTACAATTATTTTTGAAATCTTAATAGTGTACGACTGAACTACAGGCTAGGGCCATTTTCCATTTTTTGTGACAGAACTCTTAAGATTTTTAATTTTTTTCTTAAGAAAGTTAGGACTGAAAAATCTATTCAGTTTTAAATTTCCATTGATAAAGTTCCCAGTTACATCTCTCATCACAGTGATACAGGTACTAATAAAAATAACAATATGATTGATGTAAACTGTGTGAAGCTTGTTTCCAAATCCTACATTTTGAAATATTTGTAAAATTTCATGAATAAATAGGTTTAAACTACAAAATGCAACATTTGTAATTTTTTTAGTAACTATTACAATGATTATGTTGGTACACAAAATTTAGTTTTAATGGAAGACTACTTATCATATAATTAATGTCACATTTTAAGTGTTTATTTTAGTGGATAATTAGCCCATAAATTGAGGTGCTCCTGAATTGGAGGAAGATTCTCAAAACAGAGTTTTACAGAAAAAAATGGAAAAGATCGTTTCTCTCCCCGATCTCATGTAGCCCCTCGGACTTCCTGTTTACTTTGAAAGTTGTTGACCTACAAATTAAAGTATTGCATGTTGATGTTTGAATCATCTACAGCAAACATCATTATGTTTAAATTTAACAAATACTATTTTTCAATAAGTGCACAATCTTTGAGAATGATTTAAATAACCAGTGAAGGATATCCCTGCTTATTCGTAGTGTGGCATTCCAACAATGACGTCACTATAAAATATAATGTAGGTTGGATATATTTAGAATATCTCGTCATACTGATTTTTCCGGATTGTAAAAGAAACGTAAATAGTGTAAAGGAGAGCTCAATATACGATAATTTTGAGAGAAACAGAAGGAAAATGTGTAAAAAAGTGTTTAAAGTCAATTTATTCATTTGTGTCTCCCCATCTCATCATTTTCAGTAATATTTGTTGGGGGGTTTTCCACACTATAAAAACAAAATGAATGATGTGAGGGAATGTCACTCTGGTCAACCCCATTGGGGATTGACGGCTTGAAGCCGTCTTCCCCAAAAATGAGTCTTGTGTAGTGTGACATGTTTTCCTGTGGACCTTGTGAAATGACACATTAATTCATGAATGAATGAGCCAGTCAGTCCTGTACCAGTGTGTGAAGGATCTTTTTTTTTTTCCCGTTCATTTTACATAATTTTATTATGCATTAATGAAATAATTTTAACATGTTATTAATATTTTTACATGTAAGACAAATATGATTGACATGCCTGTACTTTTAGCTGAGAACAAAGAAAATTTAGTCTAGAAACTAAATCATCTCAACTTAAAAACAAAATATCATGCATACATTCAATCAGTTTTCAAATCTACATACAAAATATCACGAAATAAATAAAACCCAGAAATCAGGTACAGTATTAATCATGCATAAGATTTGTTATGTCATAACTATTTTTTTTTTCATTTTGCAGGAAACTTTTGTTCAGTCATCTAGAATCACTGGAGCATGGAAAATGTGAACCAATTCATTGTGGACTTACAAGAAAATAGAGCAGTAATGTTGATGGACTACTATACATAGCCTATCTATAATACTAAAATTATGAGGTCCAATTTGTCAGCCGTCATCACGTAAAAACGACGAATCAAAGAATTCAACTTTATATATCACTAATATAGTACAAAGGTGTAGATTAAAAATTACACCACTCCAGGCCCTTTTGTTTTCCACGTAATTAATATTGCCAATAATTAAGAAGTTCCGGGTCGAGTCTGATACCGATACCAATAGTATATTCACCTGTTACCGATTACCTTATCTGTACGTTCCGCATTTGACAGGCGCACCACCAAATGGTGTATTCAGGATTAATATGCTATATAGTATTACACAGGGTTGACACTACTTAATTGTCAAATTGTTACCTATTGTAGTATTTTAATCAGTTAGACTTTCTAAGATAACAATACGAATACTAAAAATCTGGACTAAAATAAGGCGTATAGGTACAGTTAGCGGGCATGACGTAAAACAGCGAATCAAAGAATTCAACTTTATTTATAACTAATATAGGACAATGCTGTTGATTAAAAAATATTCCATTCCAGGACCTTTTGTTTTCCAAATAATTAATATTATCAATAAATTGATAAGTTCCAGTTCGACGGGTTCAAACAGAAAGATTTGAAAGCAGAGAAAACTGTGTATCTTATAATCGGCATGACTTTATCAGATGACAATACTAATACTAAAATAAGGCTTGCGCATAGTTATATACTTTAATTCAGTCACGGACCCGCGATATCACGGGTGTGTTCTAGTGTTTTGGTAATAGTTACCTTAACAGTTTTCTGTATTCTGTGTGATGGTCCAGGATAATCACTACTATAGAGGTCAGACAAAAATAATGAGTTGATCAGCGTTGATTTCCCAAGCCCGGATTCACCTAAAATAGAAAAAAGAAACAATAATTTCATGGAAGTTCAGCCAATATGTTAGATTTTATTTATACAAATGAAAATCGTACATTTATTACATTTTGGAGTCATAATTAGACTTTTAATTAGACTTATCACTAAGTTTGTACTTAGCCATGATCAGCATGACTGGTACTTAGCTACATGTGGAAAAAGATTTGCTTATACTTTGGAACCATCTAAGATCACCCGCAGATTGTCATGGGATTTAGGTTGCAGATACAAGTTTTGTGAAAAGTTTTGTGGACTGTTGGTTGTCTATTTGTAATTTTTGGTCATGGTTTATGTTGGTTATCCTGACTTATGTATTTTTATTGGTATCTTTTCAATATTTTAAAAAAAAAAATTTTTTTTAATAGAAGATGAAATTCTGCAGGGTTCTGCCTTCTATTCTTTCCATTGTTTTTTAGAACCAGGATTTTTAAAAACCCTTTTAAAAAAAAAATTACATTCATATATTTCTCAAACATTTTGAAAGTAGAGGGTTTGTAAGAACATGCATTTATTACAAAAAAATATACCACAATCTTTAGAATGGTAAAGGTATCAGTACTGTTTATAACATCTATCATATCATTTTATTGAAGCC
Source organism: Mytilus galloprovincialis (assembly GCF_965363235.1). Taxonomy (NCBI): domain Eukaryota; kingdom Metazoa; phylum Mollusca; class Bivalvia; order Mytilida; family Mytilidae; genus Mytilus; species Mytilus galloprovincialis. The sequence goes on along the minus strand of NC_134843.1, from coordinate 3,899,503 downwards.
ATTGTGTACGAGAAAGCTGTTTTACATAAATATCATTGTTTAAGCTATAAGTCAAATACTTATGACTAGACTGAAGTAGTTTGTGTGTATTCTGACCACTCATGGTGAGGAGTGCTATTACAAATTACTATAGATTTAAATATTTGTTTTGTCAAGTTTTAACATCAATAGTTCACATATTTTATACACGAATCTATGAATCATTGACTGTCAGCAAGCTTCACTATGTTTCTATTTTTATTTTGCAACCCCCTTTTTTCAAGCATGATTCCCTAGAGATTGTTTTGCAGTTATTGGAATTTTTTATCAAGTGGAATGACTAATCATAATATCATATCAATTTATTATTTAGTTTGGGTAGCAACTTCCTTGCCAGACAATTTTACTTTTTTCCTTATTGTTTTTCACCCTAAATCAATAATTGTGTCATTTACAATCATGTATAATGTCTGTTTAAAGCAAGCTAATTCTGTTTATATTGGATTTCCCATAAATAAAATCATTTTCTATTTCTGAAAGATCTCTTCCTGCAATTAATCCATTTACTCTTAGATAACCTACAGACCCTTATTCTAAAGGAAGAAAAATACCGGGTTGTAAAGCTTCTATAAATTTATTATAAAATTCATTTTTAATCAAGCAAATTCGTTGTTTCTATGCACATTTTTGTTAATATTAATACAGGAAGAATAAAATAGTATTTATATTATGTGAAGTACCAGTAAGGAGATTAGTGGAAAAATGACAGTGACAAACTATGAAAAGTTTATTTATGTCTTTATGATGTATTTTGCAAACAAAATTAATGGTGTATCCATATCAATATCAATAAAAACTGTCCAGTAAATCAGTAGCTACAATGCAAAGTGATATATTCTTTTAAGTTAATGTACAACTGCCCAAAACTTGACACAAATAATCAAATATACAACTGCCCAAATCATAACCAACAAACCCCTTTAGCTTTGACAATCATCTTAAATATCCCAACAAATTGGAATGATTGTATTTCAAACTCCTGATGGAATCAGCCTAAAAGCTGCTTAACTATTCTTGACTTGCTTTCCCCCGAACCATCTCACTGAATTTAACACTATGTTCCGGTCTTCTTGTAATTCCCCTTTAATGGATCAAGTCCACACACTCCAACCAAATTAAAATTCCAGTTCCTATCAAATTAAGTCCTCTTTCTTACCAGTACCCCTTTTTTTAAATTTATACCCAACCAAAATATTTCACTTTGCTTCCAACTGTTTCTCATCTCCTTATCTCATACTGTTTTGCAAAACATTCATCAATGCAATGGAGGAGTTTTGAGTATTTAAGATTTTCAAACAAGCTTATTTATAAATAGCCTTGTTCAAATAAATAGAGGATATTATATATAAACTAAATAGCCAATTGTAAAAGAAGAGGGCAATCAGGTTTTTCATCAAGAGAAGAACTTTTGAGGATTTTCATCAAAGGATGGATAAGTTATTACCTAATGACATTCCAGTATCCTTGTGATGTATAAGTAATATAAACATAGGTTAGCCAGCCACACTTTTACTATTGTACAATATAAACAATTTATATATTAGAACAACACCTGGGGGATAAAACTGGTCAAATCATCCCTATAATTATATACTCATTCCACACCAGAATTACAAATTGTCCTGTGTGTAGATAATTGTATTTATTGAATCTAAAATACTCTACATTGAAAATTTTACAAGTTATTTATATCTTGCAAACAATTGGATTTAGAGATGATGAACAGCTATATTTCTTTTTACAGCTGAGGTGATAACCTTTCAATCATCTCTACGAACGAAGTGTGTATAACTTATTGAAATAAACAACTCCTAGACCATATTCTCTATATACTAGCATCTTAACTGATTCCTTCTTAAGTTTAAGTCCCTGGGAATAGAAGTACAACCATCACTGTTGTCAAACTCGCTGTCAAGCGCTACATGTCCAGTTGATTCCGTGAGGGTATAAATACACAACAATGTCTGATTGGAATAAGAGTGACAATCCAATGCTCTGTGTAGGGTGAGTGCCACTCTCTGTACATTATTTTATCATTACAAACACTCTGAGGGGTTTGTTAGAAGCATGTTGCAAGACAAATGTCTACCCGTATCCAACATCTTGTGGCAGTCCAAATTTTCTGCCGTTCATCCTTACAGAATCTACCACCTACTGCAACTCCCAATAATTTCAAACTTAAAGATATTTACCAAGATCTTGTAAAATAAAGGACATGTAACTAAAATTTTGGAATCTTGGAGGTTATACTAGTACAAGTGCATGGTAAGTTTGCAACTATATGACACCTAGTGCCTGGCTAAAGGACACTATGCACTGTTCAACATTAGACAGGTGGTCCATACCAATAACCATATGTCAATATCTACAGCATCCAGGTTATGGCTAGAATAAAAACAAACTATGAAAGATCTGTCATAAAACCAAATTTTCCAAATAACAAAAAATATCTGTTTGATGAAATCTGAAACCAACTATGCACACTTAAGATGCTTACACTAAACCCTTACTTTACCCTCACTTAAATGCACATAATCATTTATAATATCAAATTAACTACATAAATTCTCACATAAATGAAGACTTTAAAATTACTACCATTAACTTTGTTTCTGACAATTGCAAAAACAACATAGTATGTTTAAAGACTGTCCATACGAAGACCAGGGCCAACATACATGACCAGCCATCACCAATTGTGTTCTGAGATGAGACTGTTTCAACACCAGAACAGTAGAACCATTAACACTTGAGATGGGCACCTTTCCATCTAAATCATTACAACACAAAGGTTGTTATGAAGAGAAATTGCAATGAAATATCATTACCTTCTAATTTAGTTTTTACCTTTTAGTCTTTCAGAACTTTTTAAATTTCAAAATCAAATACTTTCTTTGAGAAGGCAAATATACAACTGTGTAATTCAAGTTAAAAGAAATTATTGTGAAAAAGAGAAGATTTGCGTAAATACTGGTGAAATTATATAATTATATAAAACATCTGGTTGGCAGCTGGTTCAAACATAGTACCGTTGAACAAGTAAATCATCTTCATAAGAAGAATGTTCTCAATCAGAACCAAATTCAATAACACATCATCAGAATTTTGGCACTGCAAACCAGATGCTCCGCAGGGCGTAGCTTTATACGACCGCAGAGGTTGAACCCTGAACGGTTAGGGCAAGTATGGACACAACATTCAAGCTGGATTCAGCTCTAAATTTGGATTGTGATTAAATAGTTGACACAGCATAGGTTTCTGACACAGAATGAATGTGTTCTAATGAACTTAAAATTTTTGTTTCTCTTAGAGCAATTCACTATGCTGTTGAATATTAATCCTCTCAAAAAAGTGTTTGAAGAAATTTTCTTTTTTATTTATGAAATTTCAAATGAGAAAAATTGAACCCAATTTTTTTAATCACATCCCCCTTTCCCTTATTCCAAAACTAATCTCAATTAAAATTTCTAATGGAGTTTGCAACAATAACTACTCATTTAAATACATCATAAAATATTAAGATGTAAAAAAACTGCTTGTTATCACTGAATGGTAAAGATTATTTTAATTTATCAGTTGGTAGTAAAAAGTGAATATACATTGTATATTGTATATAACAAAGATTTAAGTTGATTCTGGACAAAGAAAGATAACTCCAATTAAAAAAAAATCTTGCTATTGCACAATATTTTGCAATTAGATATTTCTTGCTTACTATTCTGGACAAAGAAAGATAACTCTTATTAAAAAAAATTTGATATTTCACAATATTGTGCAATTAGATATTTCTTGCCATTGCGCAATACTGTGCAATTGAAAAGACTTGCTATTGCACAATACTTAATATAATAATTTTAGATCCTGATTTGGACCAACTTGAAAACTGGGCCCATAATAAAAAATCTAAGTACATTTTTGGATTCAGCATATCAAAGAACTTCAAGATTTCAATTTTTGTTAAAATCAGACTAAGTTTAATTTTGGACCCTTTGGACTTTAGTGTAGACCAATTTGAAAACAGGACCAAAAATGAAGAATCTACATACAAAGTTAGATTTGGTATATCAAAGAACCCCATTTATTCAATTTTTGATGAAATCAAACAAAGTTTAATTTTGGACCCCGATTTGGACCAACTTGAAAACTGGGCCAATAATCAAGAATCTAAGTACATTTTTAGATTCAGCATATCAAAGAACCTAACTGATTCATTTTTTGTCAAAATCAAACTAAGTTTAATTTTGGACCCTTTGGACCTTAATGTAGACCAATTTGAAAACGGGACCAAAAGTTAAGAATCTACATACACAGTCATGACAGTTAGATTCAGCATATCAAAGAACCCCAATTATTCAATTTTGATGAAATCAAAGTTTAATTTTGGACCCTTTGGGCCCCTTATTATGTTGGGACCAAAACTCCCAAAATCAAACCCAACCTTTCTTTTATGGTCATAAACCTTGTGTTTAAATTTCATAGATTTCTATTTACTTATACTAACATTATGGTGCGAAAACCAAGAAAAATGCTTATTTGGGTCCCTTTTTGGCCCCTAATTCCTAAACTGTTGGGACCTAAACTCCCAAAATCAATACCAACCTTCCTTTTGTAGTCATTAACATTGTGTTTAAATTTCATTGATTTCTATTTACTTAAACTAATGTTATTGTGCGAAAACCAAGAATAATGCTTATTTGGGCCCTTTTTTGGCCCCTAATTCCTAAACTGTTGAGACCAAAACTCCCAAAATCAATCCCAACCGTTCTTTTGTGGTCATAAACCTTGTGTCAAAATTTCATAGATTTCTATTAACTTAAACTAAAGTTATAGTGCGAAAACCAAGAAAATGCTTATTTGGGCCCTTTTTAGCCCCTAATTCCTAAAATGTTGGGACCAAAACTCCCAAAATCAATACCAACCTTCCTTTTGTGGTCATAAACCTTGTGTTAAAATTTCATAGATTTCCATTCACTTTTACTAAAGTTAGAGTGCGAAAACTAAAAGTATTCGGACGCCGGACGACGACGACGACGACGCCGACGACGACGACGCCGACGCCAACGTGATAGCAATATACGACGAAAATTTTTTCAAAATTTGCGGTCGTATAAAAAACAGTGAAATTATCTACTAGACTAATTAATTCAAAGTTTTAGGCAATTTTATTTTGAGAGTGAGCTGAGGGTATAAATGGAAGTTAATTTATAAGAATTAGGAAGCAGCCATTTAGTGGTAATTTATAGTCATGGACACTCACAGCCAAAAAACCTCTCACCAACATGAGATGAAAAGAAGGTTGATTACAGTCAATATAATTTAATTCTAGGTAGCTGTCTTAAAACAGCTATAGGGCCCTCACTTGCTTTTCTTAGTAACCTAGTTTGTCCAGTGAGAAATGTCATTACTCTATCAACTTGCCTCGACATTTGCTTCGCATTTTCAACCTGAACCAGACCATTCAATAAATGTAAAACACAGTCACCTCATTTTTATACTTCTTATACAAGTTAATTGTATGCAAAAAATTGTCCAGCATTATTCATGCATATAATATAGGTCAGGAATGGTTTAATAAAATTGAGAATGGAAATGGGGAATATGTCAAAGAGACAACAACCCATGGAACAGACAAGAATGGATGTAATGCCAAATGTCAACATAATACATCCATGTTTTAAGCCATCATTTGGATAAGGTTACAGAATGGTACATTCAAGAAAGCCAAGGAAACAGTGTTGAATTATTTATTAGAGTGCAAAAGTATCTGTTATTGGTTAACAAGGTTTTAACCCTGTATTGGAGTAACCCTATTATCAAAAGACTTAATTGTGTTATCCAAGACATGGTCATTGATAAAAACCAGATGCTCCACAGGGCGCAGCTTTATACGACCGCAGAGTTCGAACCCTGAACAGTTGGGGCAAGTATGGACACAAAATTTAAGCTTGATACAGCTCTGAATTTGGATTGTGATTAAATATTAATTTTGACACAACATATGTTTTTGACACAGACTGAATGTGGTTTAAGAACTTAAACTAAAAAACTTAAAAATTTTAAATTGGACATTTACCTATTATGGTCCAATATCCAAAAGCTAAATACATGTTTAGATTCAGCATATCAAAGAACCCCAAGAATTCAATTTTTGATGAAATCAAATAAAGTTCAATTTTGGACCCTTTAGACCTCAATGTGGACCAATTTGATAACCAGGCCCAAATATCAAAAATCTAAATACATGGTTAGATTCAGCATATACCAAAGAACCTCATATATTCAATTTTTGTTGAAATCAAACAAAGTTTAATTTAGGACCCCGATTTGGACCAACTTAAAAACTGGGCCTATAATCAAAAATCTAAATACATGTTTAGATTCAGCATATCAAAGAATCACAAGGATTAAATTTTTGTTGATATCAAACAAAGTTTAATTTTTGACCACGATTTTGACCAACTTGAAAACTGCCCCCATAAGCAAAAATCTTAATACATGTTTAGATTTAGCAAATCAAAGAACCAAGGATTCAATTTTTGTTGAAATCAAACAAAACTTTAATTTTGGACCCCGATTTGGATCAACTTGAAAACTGGGCCCATATTCAAAAATCTAAGTACATGTTTACATTCAGAAATCAAAGAACCCCAAGAATTCAATTTTTGTTCAAATCAAACAAAGTTTAATTTTGGACCCCGATTTGATTTGGACCAATTTGAAAAAGGGACCAAAAATAAAAGAATCTACATACACAGTTAGATTCAGCATTTCAAAGAACCCCAATTATTCAATTTTTGATGAAATCAGACAAAGTTTAATTTTGGACCCTTTGGGCCCCTAATTCTTAAACTGTTAGGACCAAAACTCCCAAATCAATCCCAACCTTCCTTTTATGGTCCTAAACCTTGTGTTTAAATTTCATAGATTTCTATTTACTTATACTAAAGTTATAGTGCGAAAATCAAGAAAAATGCTTATTTGGGCCCTTTTTTTGTCGCCTTATTCCTAAACTGTTGTTTAGTAAAACTAAAGTTATAGTGCGAAAACCAATGTGTCTTCGGAAGACGATGATGACGACGCCAACGTCATACCAATATACGACCCCAAAAATTTTTTGCAGTCGTATAAAAAAACTCCCTTTGACCTTAATTTAAACCTAAACACAGGCATAACAAATTTCATTTCAAGCTTCATAACTCAGAAGTAATTTCAGACAAAATATTTTCCTATCTGCTTAAAAAAACACTTTCTTCAGTGTCTAGATGTATTTAAATTGTATCTGTATAGAGTGTCTGTATTTGGAATTAAGTAACAGTTTGGTTATAAACAAATTGTATGTACTATGTAAACTACTTATCCAGTTAAGTTATGGGTTAAATATTTACTCTATACTATGTGACAAGTGGATAAGGTCAAGTTTTAAACTTTTTATCACAACTAATCCTAATTAAAGTTTCAATGTGTATTTTAACTCAACATCCGCAAAAATGAAAAATAAAGGACATTTAAAAGTCAGATGATAGCAAGAGGGCAATCAAAAACCATAAAGAAGGATGTGAATCAGCGAAAATGACAAACATTTGTGATCCTCTTGTATTTGATTACAAGCTAATATCCTAAATTTAGCCAACATGCAATGCATTTTATGATTACTTCTTACTTAATATTTAAGAAAGAGGCTAAAATCATTTCCTCTTGCAGTGGCGGATCCAGAACTTTGCCTAAGGGGGGGCCCGCTCCAGTCATGCTTCAGTGATTCCCTATATAATCAACCAAATTTTTCCCACGAAAGGGGGGGCCCAGGCCCCCCAGGGCCCCCCCTGGATCCGCCTACGTCTTGAAATGCATCAACATACTTATCCATACATGTGTTCAGTTGCAGAATTATTAATTTCACAACAAAAACGAATTGGTGCCCATATAAGAGACCATGTCCTACTCAAACTTATATGTCAAGGTTCAATGAACCACAAAATCTGGGTTAAGGCACCAATCTGACCTATTAATTCATAACATACTGAGTATGTGTACTAGGTTTCAAGTTAATTTTCAAACTCCTTGTAGGGAAATAGATTGTCCAATTGTTTTCATGAATCCATTACTTGCAAATAGCTCACATTGAAAAAGGGCACTTTGAAATTAAATTACAAATTGAAGCCTTGTTACATATTTTGAAGCACAAAATCATTTTAATACAGAACCTCTCCCAGTGTTAAATCTGCAGCCAGTTTTTAAGTTGATAAGTTATTCCTTATTAACAGGAAGATAATAAAGCACCAACTTCCTGTGTCCGTATGTATTACCCGTTTGAAGTTTATAATTAACATATTAATACCATACATGGTTATATTACAGCTTTACAGCTAATACATTAATGCTAGCAAGACAAATTTTTGTTTGGCTTGCTTGCTTTGCTTGTATCAATGTTTGCTCAAGCATGGCAATTAAGGTAGGCGGGGCTTCAGCTTGTTTACATCATACTTAAATTTTATTGGACGGTTATGTTTGAAGTTAAGGACACTAAATTTTAAACATCACAGGATGACAAATATAAAGCGCAATCGTAGAAATGGAAGCCAAAAAATGTATTTGTTTTTTCTCGAAGATATGCATTTTCATCATCCAACTGAAAAGACTGTGGTCAAGTACTTTTAGAAAAGCAAAATAACTATTCGAACACACCTACTCTGATTTAGTGATTCATTACATAAGTATTTCATTTGACCCATATATTTCATCTTTTAGTACTGTAATTTTTTTTATGTTATAAAGTCAACCTGTAGCTTTGCTATATAAAAATGATAGAATCTGAAGCGAGATGATGTATCAAATGTTCTTCCTTTGTGCGTTTTTTAGACAAATTATTCATCTCAAACACACCCTAACATAATTTTTAAAAGTTAATAGAAACAAATAAAATAATAATTTTCTTCTCATATACGAAGTGTTTTATTGGAAAAAAAACATTTGCATAAGTTTTCAATTTATCTATAACATAGTTAAGCAGAACAATTAGATATCAAGTCGACGACATGGTTATCTATCAAGTTGGATGAAGAAAATGCATAACCTCGATTTTTTTTAAAAAATTACCACGGACGGAGAACATGTCAATCTATAAGTTCGGTTATTTCCGTGTCTGTCCTTCCATTATGTGACTCATGAAATTTTAAAAAAAAAATTCGTAACAATTTTATCAAAAAGAGAAAAATTAGTGCACCTTCTTATGTTAGGGTGTGTTTGAGATGAATATTTTGTCTTGAAAACGTGCAAAGCAAGAACATTTGATACATCATCTCGCTTCAGATTCTATCATTTTTATATAGCAAAGCTACAGGTTGACTTTATAACATAAACAAATCACAGTACTAAAAGATGAAATATATGGGCCAAATAAAATACCTATGTTATGAATCACAAAATCAGAGTAGGTGTGTTCGAATAGCTATTTTGTTTTACAAAAAGTACTTGACGACAGCCTTTTAAGTTAGATGATAAAAATGCATATCATCGAGAAAAAAAATACAATTTTTTGGCTTCCATTTCTGCGATTGCGCTTGATATTTGTCATCCTGTGATGTTTTAAAATTTAGTGTCCTTAACCTCAAACATAACGGCCAATAAGATTTAAGTATGATGTAAACAAGCTGAAGCCCCGCCTATCTTAATTGCCATGCTTGAGCAAACATTGATACAAGCAAAGCAAGCAAGCCAAACAAAGATTTGTCTTGCTAGCATTAATGTAAAAGCTGTAATTTCCCTATTCCCAAACATTTCAATCAACTGGTCTATAAAAACATTGACAATTGTATTATTCTTTAATTTTTTTTGTGTCATTGCAAACGATGGGAATAAACTAGGACAGAAAGTTTGAGGGAAAATTTATTAAAATCTGATTGTTAAGTTTAGGAGCAGTATACTGTATTGTTATTGAACTGACCTCAATATTTTACATTGACCTAAAAATGTTACATACAAAAAACAAACAATGTTTACACCAAATAAATTCACTCTGTCCGCATTCCAGTTCATTATATTACTTTTCATTTTAATAAACAAAAGAACGTTCAAAACATGAATATTGAATATCTTTTGGTAAAACAATAACGCTGAAACAAGCTAACTAATAAGCCATTAGGGATTTCATTTACAAGTGGGTCTGGAGTCAAATCTTACTTTCATGATACTAAAGAAAACTTATTACTTCAATTATATAAATGAACTATATAAACTCTCAAGTAAATTTTGGATGAAAATATCCTATATATACAGATGTAAATAGTAATGAAGCATGTATTTATACAGGTCTCACATTACATGATTCCTATTAAATTTGCTTTGGTTTACAGTATCTGAAGGTTTTTTAATCTCCCTTTTTTTTATGCAAATCAAGTTGAACATATGAATATAGATATTTTATAAGAAGATGTGGTATGAGTACCAATGAGACAACTCTCCATCCAAGTCACAATTTGCAAAGTAAGCCAATCTGTACAATTTCACAGTTTTGGGAACTTCTTGTACCCTTAATTAATCTCTTATTTTTTTTTACAAATGGTCAGTTGTGTATTAGTCTAGACCAATACTGGACAGAATACAATTATGTATGGTCATCAGGTGCAAATAATGGCCATAAGGTTTTATAGATTGGTCACTTGCACTGGACATTTTTATTAACTGATATTAACAGACAATTTGACATGATAGATATATCAGTGGGCCTTAGGGTCTAACTGATCAATATATAATGTCAAAAATCACTTTCCACAAAATAGAAAAGCCTACCTGACCATCTATGACTTGAGGGAGATTTTATCACAAATTGTGTGAAAAGTCATAAGTGTTTCTCGTTTCTCGTTTTTTTATATAGATTAGATCGTTGGTTTTCCCGTTTGAATGGTTTTAAACTGGGTTTTTTTTTGGGGCCCTTTATAGCTTGCTGTTCAATGTGAGCCAAGGCTCCGTGTTGAACACCGTACTTTGAACTATAATGGTTTACTTTTATAAAATGTGACTTGGATGGAGAGTTGTCTTTACGTTTAGTTTTCTGCATTGGCTAGAGGTATAGAGGGAGGGGTTGAGATCTCATAAACATGTTCAACCCCGCCGCATTTTTGCGTCTGTCCCAAGTCAGGAGCCTCTGGCCTTTGTTAATCTTGTATTATTTTTAATTTTAGTTTCTTGTGTACAATTTGGAGTTTAGTATTGCGTTCATTATCACTGAACTAGTATATATATTTGTTTAGGGGCCAGCTAAAGGACGCCTCCGGGTGCAGGAATTCCTCGCTGCATTGAAGACCTGTTGGTGACCTTCTGCTGTTGTCTGCTCTATGGTCGGGTTGTTGTCTCTTTGACACATTCCCTATTTCCATTCTCAATTTTATTGTTCGCAATTTAATTTACATATCCAACTTAAAATTGAATGATGAAACACTTACCAACTACCATAAGTGTGAATTCAAATCCTTTTTTAACAGATTTTCTATAAACTTGGTTCGGTAAATTAGCAAATCCAACATATCCTTCCAACTCTTTCGATCCTGCGTCTCCTCCTCCATGTTTTCTTTCTTTATGGTGTTCTTTCTCTCTATCGTCATCTTTAGAAGCTATTGGTTCTCTAGTTCTTTCCTCTCGTCTTTCACGATCAGCTGCAAATCTTGCTGCTGGATCAAATTTTGGTGCATCTTTGAAAAATGCTTCCCGCTTAGCGTTTAACTGCAAAACAACATAACAACATATAAATAAATGAAAATCTTTAATAAAAAATATATATTATATCTACTGAAAAACTAAGTTTAACACCACATTCTACTAAAAAAATATTGTCATTGAAAACAACAATTTGAGTGGAAGAAACTGACAAACCATGCATGATCTTGTGATTTAGATCTTTCCTGATGTACAAGTCCAAATTAAAATCAGTATGGTGATGTGACTAGATATAAATGCATTTGGGAAAGTTATAAGTTACTAGACTATTTAAGGAGTGTCATATGTAAAATGTCCATTTTTTGGCTGATATTTTGTTGTCTTTTTGTGTGTGAAAGAACCATCAGTTTGTACAAGCAGGTAATGTTATAACTTGCCTCAGAAGTGTGCTTCTGCAGTTCAAAATATGTGAATTGTTACTCATACATTGTACTGATGTTGTGCTGTTACACCACTGTCTCAGGTAAAGGAAGGTTGAATCCCTTTAAACATAGCCCCCCCATATTCTGTATTAGCTTATTCCAAGTAAAGATCCTGTGATTCATCATGAAGCTTACTATGCATTATGGGTTTCCCATTGTCGAAGGTACAGCAACCTATAGGAACCTATAATTGCTAATTTCTATTTCTTTTGGTCTTTGTTGGAAAGTTGTATCATTGTCAATCATACCACATCTTTTTATTATCATTTGTAAAACAAATATGTTTTCTTGCAATTTCTATTGAAGATTATCCCATCCATATGAATAATCCACAAGATTAGAACATATTATACGTATTACATAACTTTTCAAAATACAAAGTACTATATTTCTAGCTTAAATACTACAGAATATTATACAAGTATGGACAAAAAGACAGGGGTACACAATACATGCCAAAATTTCTCATCATGAGGGAATAAAAAAAAAAATACACTCCTCTCCAATTCTAATAGCAGTGACGCTAGTAGGCATTACAATGTACTTCAATCAGTCTGTTGTTGAGGAGCCTCTCCTAACACCTCATTACCCCTGATATATATATATAGAACTACTAGTGATTCATGTCTGATAGGAAAATCTATAGATGGCAAAGAATACATCTATTGTATCTACATTATAAATGGAATACCTTCAGTATATAAGAGATTAACTCCAAGTTGAAATCAGTCTAAGAATATCTATAGATCTCAGACTGCATCCATATCATCTACATTATAAATGGAATACCTATCTATAAATTAACTCCCAATATCAGTCTAAGAATACATCATGTATTTGTTCTGTAAAACATCTGCTGATATGCAGTGATTTTTGTAACTCACACATTTATTAGACTGACATACATGTAGGCTCTAATAATAACTCAGCGTTTACAGTATTACAACTAATGAAATATTCATTTACTAAATTTACTTTGTGTGGACACTGGTGCAGTCAAGAACCAATTTTTAATGAAATATTTTTTTAACCTTGTCGTAAAAATAAGTCATTGGTCGTAAATCATAAGATGTTTTGTCAACCCAGAACTGACCATTAAAATAGCTGTATTTTAAACCCTTTTTGTAAATTGTTGTTAAAATTATGCTTCTGTAACTACCTCATGAACCAATTACATACAACAGTTCAAACAACTTTTTTTTTTTACAATTAGGTAAAATAATTGAGTGTTGTGTTACAGCTGGTGTACACCCTTTAGAAAAAGAAATTCAATTATCCCCAAGTTTTGAACACAATGACCTTTACAGTGTAACCTGTGTTATCCACACACACTGGCATGGGGGACCAGAAAATATGACAGATTAAGCAAGGTGTCTGAATACTCAGTTTTTTCTGCAAGAATAGGCATATTTTGTGACCATGAAAAGGTGTCATTTAAAGCAGGATGTTGGAATACTCAGGTGTCTCCGATTAGGCAGGTTACACTGTATAAGTAAAGGATAAGGAAATTCCATGATATCATGTAACCAACAATTTTCTTAAAATATCATTTGTGTTAATCACATTTCAAATCTTGGGATTGTTGGCAAATGTAACAAAAAAGTAGCACAAAATCAACCTTATTCAAGATTTTCTGAATTTATATATTGTAATTGTCAAATTTAAGAATGCACGAAATGTGTGTGTATCTACTATCAGTAATCTTAGACAACAAAGTCGCTTTGTCTTCAAATCAGAAATAAATGGAAATAAATTGTTCAATTGAAAGCTTACAATGCTGACTTATGCATTTTACAAAAAAATCTAGGATAAACTTTATCAAACAATATATTTAGCAAAGAAAAAAAGTATAGGTCATGGTGACCTATTTTTTACAGTACAAATTTAAATAATTTCCTATAGAATCTTTCATGCAAAATTGGTACACACCAGAGTGTCATCATTTTACAAACACAAGGTCCAGGGGAATACAAAGTAATACCAATTAAGTGCACCAGTACAACAGTATTTTATCATTGGGAAATTACTTCTACAATGACCTAGGCCAAAGTACTTCACCATTCACTCTGTGTAAAATCTGGCAGATGGTCATTGCCTGACTACTAAAGAATGTTGATTACATTCTGACCACAATACAACATTTATTTAATAAGTTACTTCATTCCTAGATTGTTCAATAAACTGATCAGAGGGGCTATAATGGATTTAACTGAATACCACCATCAAAGACATTATTATGACTTTAGAATCCTCTCCCAATAAATTGAAACATGAATATAATGTCAAGTTGACCCGAGTTTTAAGAAACTGAAATATTATCATTTTTCACAAATTTAAGGAGGGTAACTTGAGAAATATACGAATACTATCAATTATTTTCAGTTTCTTAAAATTTGCAAAATCCATCAACTGAATAAGACAGAAAAGGATTTTCCACAAATTTCCTGCCATTACACTATAATTATTTTAAAATCATTTAAGAAAATTATGTTTTTTACAAACAAGGGGTCAATAATGATCCAGCTGTTTAGAAGTATCATATGTTTAATTTTTCAAGATAAATTGTTCACCTCTGTGTAAGGTCAACTAACCCTATCCATCATATGACATATATTTCTGAATAGGACATAACTGAGTTTTAAGATTTATATAAGTAGAAGATTTAGACCTACAAAACACATCAATAAATTTACATTCCAAACACCAATTTTACACCTTTATAAGACATGGGGCACCTGTTTAATGATAGGTATAACCCTTGACTGATGTATCTCTTTTGACACCAAAGTACACTATTGCCATAAAATAGGGGAGTGACCCATGGCTTTTGTGTCTTTATTTACTATTAAAGACATTTTGTTTATTATTAAATGTCTGTAAAATTAACTTAAATTACATTTTGTATTTAATGCGAAAATTCTGGGGGAAAATGACCTAATTAATGAGTAATTAAATGATTTTGTTCTTACCTGAGTTGTCATATTGAACTATACATCCGATCTCACACAAAACATAAAACTGATTAAACGACCTTCACCCTCTCCTATACACAATATGATTCACCAACTTTACTCTCCATTCATAGTATTACTCCTTGGCACACTAAACCGAGCGACACACTAAACCAGGCGATATATTGTCTGAATTAAACAGGAAATAATGGTGTCTAGTCCTCGACCCTAATAAGGATGCTTACTGAGTCAGCTAGGAAAGGAAAGTATTGATATTCTGTCAGAACACTCTCATACAATGTCTCAAGGCTAATTGTTCTGGATAGAAATATTACTTAATTTTCAATAGACAGGATCAATGAAACATCAATCTTTAGGGGTTTTGTTCATTCAGCCAAATAATCATTAAATTAAATCCATGTTCTGGATGTAAATAGAATTACTACAAACCCCAATGTATTACACAAATGTATGAAGATAAAGCTTTGATAGCAAATAATAACATTGTATGGGTTAATGGTTGGTACAAAGAAACAGAATAAATATAACTGACTAACGAGAATACCTTATGTTCAGGTGTGATGTAAAAAAATGTTCCTACAAGTTAAGTAGATTTCTCAAGCCATTCAGTATATATACGTCTGAGCCAGTGACAACTTTACAACAGATTTAAGCGAAAGCAAATTTACAGATCTAACATTGTTGGGTTGATGTTTAGACGAGTTGTATGCTATATCTAAATATATACAGGCCTATTAATCAAACCAAACAATGTCCACTGCCAGATCCAGAACTTTTAATAAGGGGGGCCCTCTCCAGTCCTGCTCCAGTGATTCTCTGTATTATCAACCAAATTTTCCCAAAAAAAAGGGGGGGCAGGGCCACCAGACCCCACTGGATCTGCCTAAGATGTCATTTCCAACCTCTAACTATTATGAGACAATTTTAAAATAACCTTTTTTTTTATTTCACTTTTTTATTTCATTGTACATTAATAATTAGTGCAGAAAACTTTTCTACTTTTTTATTGAAATAAAAAAACATGATCTTATTTTATGGTAAAGCATGATAATTCAATATATATAATATCTTGGTGTAAGTATGTATAATTATTTAATAAATGTCATACTTTTTCCTCTCATCAAAGATATAATACTAGTCATTTCAGATGACATACATGTTAAACGTAAGTTCTAACTGATCTAATTAAGCCTAAAATGTAGTTCTAAAGCAGCAAAGATGGCAATGAACTCCACTTGATGAATCCCAATACCAATTCAAAGTATAATGGAGTTCCACATAATAATATATTATCAAAGTAGATAAGATTTATGAAATGTAGAAATACATGAATTGGATTCTCATTCCAATATGAAAGATGACAACATGCAAAAAAGATTATCAGATTTGAAATATGGGGAAACTATTTATCATCATTCTGGAGATTTCCATTCCATGATGACTTATGGCATTAACATGCCAAATTGCATGACATTAGAGGCAAAGCATAACCATATCAAGTGTGAAATATACTGGTTTGTTAGAGTGACCAATATTTGGGAGAAACAAATATACCTTTGTCTAGATTTATGTATCTACATCTCAAATTATTTGAAATAATAAACCTTATATTCAACTGTAAATGTAGTTTGATATGCATTCAAATGAAATATACAAGTAGCTCAAATGGCTGAATGACTGCAAGTCTGAGAAGAGGTTCCCAACAATCAGTCAGTAAAGGTGCATCTCCAAAAACAGATCCTCTGCGGTTTTAAAGCTTTATAAAATAAATGGACAATGTGTTCAAGGGACAATAATGATGATGCTCCTTCTTGCATATAACGTGGTAAGGGACATAACTCGGGAATGGTCAATTTTTCCATTTGCCATTTGTAAAGGGGTATAACTATAGTTTGGCAAAAGTTAAACCACCAAAATTCAAACTTGTGTTTTGTGGTAATAACATTTTGTTGTTTGCAAAGTCTCATCCGATATAATTCTATATTCATTGCAACTGTTTTTCTGATAGGAGGCCAATGTGTGTGTGTAATAAGTATAGCTGTTTTAATAATTGGCATTGAAATCTTTCATATATATGTTATTTTTCGATATTTTATCCCTAAAGAAGCGTTGTGTACAGAGTTTAGCTGACCACATAAATCCTTATGTACGGTGCATAGTTAAGTTGTTATACACTGTACACAAAAACTTTATTTTCATACTCGTTTATTGCCCAAAAAGTTTCAAGGAATGAGTAATTACAGGTAGGTTTATGATTGGTAACTTTTACTTTTGCCCTGTATTAGGTTTCTTTCAGATAAAACATGTAAATGTCTCAACAACTGTATCGAAATTGAAAGTTGGTGTTGACATTCACAACTTTTTGCGCATGTACAAGTTAATTGTTCTTATTAGAATATCAAAGTTGTTTTATAAATAAGAAAAAATTGATGCGAAAATTATTTGGGAGCAGGAATTTCAAATGTTGAGAAATGTACATTGAATATTGATAAAGCAAAACAAAGATTTTCGTTACCATTTAAGGTCAAAATCGATCATGTCTGCTTGGTTAGTACCTATATCCTGTGTACTGATGATACACGGTGAAGCAAAGATTGGCTGAAAACTCTTCTTGTTCTACACCTCTTTTTGTATTATGGTCCAACTTTTGAACATAGCATCTACAAGACATACTTTCAATAGTGGTGAATTTCCATACCAAGTGGCATGGGTTAATACAATGTATCTTATGCAAAGAGTGTCATTTTTTATCCATTGTATTATGATTTAACCATGTAGTTCTCATATTTGGAAAAATTGGAAAAAATCCCCATACAACTACATGATAGCAGGTAGACAATTTCAATATTTACAAATCAATCTTTCTTTAAGTCTAAGGGATCTGAGTTGAAAACTTTAAAGATAAGTAACACAAAATGGTACACCATGTTTTGAAAATTTTAGAAATGTTTTTTTTTTTTTTTTTTTTTTTTTTTTTTGGAAGAAAGACTAAGTTTTCAAGTCTGAAAAAAATGCAAAACTGATCCTTAATCTATATAGCAGGTGCACAAATAAATCATGTGTGTATCTTTGAAAACTGTAAGATTTAATTACATAATTTAGGTATGCACTTTTTATACATCCATCCAACAGAAACATATCCCAAACATCACCATACTTTAATCAGGTTTTGACCTTTGTCCAAAATGGTCAACAATAATTACATTATTATAATGTATTGCTAAAATTGTAGGTAAACACTCGTTAATGATAATTGAAACAATACCATTTCTTGATGAAAGGGAAGTAACTCTGTTTACCAAAAATATCTGATTAGAGTGGAACTCCTGTTACAGCTAAAAATGTGCCACTGCAACTATGAAGATTTTACAGTTAAAAAAGTTTATATCCCGAATGGAAAGATCACATGCACTCGTATTTTTCGCAAAGGTCAAAACTGGGCTGTGGGGCATATCTTAAAGAGTTTAAACCTACACTAAAATAATTAATTATTGCACTGACCCTTTCTCTACTTTGAGTCTTCCAGAGAATACAATTTGACTGCTATATAACTGCATTTATACTGGTAAAATACCCATAGTGTGTCACATGAGACAAAACATGATGAAGATATCTGTGAACCAGTAGGTAAACAAAACAAAATATCTTTGAGTATAGAATATCTCCCAAAAAGGAGTAGTTTGTGAATCAGCTAAATTTAGGGGGTGGGGACCAGGGGTTAGGGTATCCAGGCATCAACTTTATGGAGCTTAATTTATGATCAGTTCAGACTTTTTACCTGTCCTACTCAAAATGTCTAGTTTTTCCATATGTTTACAAAGTGCAACTTCTGTTAACTGCTTTTAAGACAAAACAATACAAGATTGTAAGCTACACGTAATGTTACTTTTAAATATTGATTTTTAATTTTAGTTTCTTGTGTATAATTCGGAGTTTAGTATGATGTCCATTATCACTGTACTAGTATACATATTTTTTAAGGGGCCAGCTGAAGGACACCTATGGGTGCGGGAGTTTCTCGCTACATTGAAGACCCATTGGTGGTCTTCGGCTGTTGTCTGCTCTATTGTCGGGTTGTTGTCGCTTTGACACATTCCCCATTTCCTTTCTCAATTTTATAGAAAAGAATTTAGAAAACTGACTCAAATAAATCTAAAATAGTTTCAAAGTTCTGTCTTGAATAAAATGCCAGTATGTATATATTCTGCACTGAAATGATCTTAGATTATAACAGATTTATGTTAACACTTATGATTCTTCGCCCCTGCTCTTGTTTTGACAAATATTACATTTTATGCTCTCAATAAGGTCTGGTGGAAATTTTAATAATGAATTTTTGTTGAAGGACCATTCATATCATATAAAAATATTTCTTCCTCTATAAAAACTATGAAATTTATTGACAACTGCTTATCTCAAGAGCAAAGTGACTCATCTGACATATATAACTAAGAAACACTAAAAAGATTGGATCAAAATAACTGCACTAAACAACATAAAATGTTAATTAAATTTAAAAGAATGTCTATAATATTACTAGCATCTGTGAGCAGGGCTTACAAAATGTGTAACCTTTCCTCCAATGAGTCCATATTATGCAATGACTCTGAAAAGCCCAAAAATAAATGTTCTTGAACCACAAATTCTAGCCTCTATGTCAAAACCCTAATTCAACATCATTGTTTTTTGTTTATATTCTAATCATTTTTTTGTACATATCGGTTCTAAAAATGGGCTGGAAATTTGTTAATTTTAAGATTAAGTTTGCATATCTCACAGAATAATGCCTAGTGAATTCAAAACTTGGAATGCAATTCAATTGGACAGTAAGGGTTGTGGAAGAAGACATGTGTTATTGCATCATGGTGATGAGTAAATTTGTCGTTTTTTTTTTATACATATTATGTATAATAAGGAATGTAAGAGTTTACCTGAGGTTGTAAAACAAAGAGTGAAATGTATGATAACTCTGATAAAGTGATTATCAGTAATATGCATAAGGAAAATAATACACCAGACTTAAGGGCATACGATACAGTTACAGGGGATGTAATGACGTTGCTAACGTAAAATGTTATTTTCGCGACGTCAAACTATGACATATCGGGAAAAGATGCATTTTTCGACTATTTTTTATCATTCAAACTGATTTAATTTGAAAACGAGTGCATGGACCCCTAATTTTTAAAACGACCTTTTGTTTCATTTTGCAGGGAGAATATGTGGACCAAATTTTATAAAACTGCAAATAGAGGATTTTTTTTAATTTTGATAAATATACAGCAAAAAAATACGATTTTTTCTTAATTCATAACCATTTGATAAATATGAGTTATTTCTGAATAAAAAATGCATATTTTTTTAGGATACTTGTTAAATACAAAAATTACAAATTATCTAACAAAAATTTTTTTGTGTTTATCTCTTAAAACAAAAAAGTTATGGCTTTCTTTCGAAAAGGAAAATACAGCCACAAATCTGAATTTTGAGCAAATATACAAAATTTTGACCTCGTTTAACTCAAAAAGTAGCGCATGAAGGTATATTTTTTCTTATATATTTGATTTAAGCAGGCAAAAACTAGCCTATATGGAAATTTTCATCAAACTGTAAATACAGGATCAAAACTGTATCGTATGCCCTTAAAGATTGTTATAGGTCAGTGAAGATTGGCTAGACTTTAAAAACACATTGTCTCTTGTCTGCAAAATACATGCACACAAATCAAAAGTTTTCATTCAATAAATTCCTAATTTGTTACACTATTCCTGACTTTATCCTCGTTTAAATCAACAATATTTTATATTGAATACTAGCATGACTAGACTAGGACTTTGGCCAGTATTCAAATAGTCAATAGTAAGACATACTATAAATAGACTCTCGTAAGGACAATTAAATGTACATAAAGAGATAGTGCATAACAAACATGTGCATAACGACATTAAAAGTGTGGTGTGTTAAACTTTAATCTTGGAGTAAGTCTTTGGACAAGAGGTTAATATACAGGGGCGGATCCAGCAATTTTTAAAAGGGGGTTTTCCAACCCAGGATAAAGTGGAAGATTCCAACTATATGTCCCCATTCAAATTCATTGATCATCAAAAAAAAGGAGGGGTTCCAATACCCAGAACCCTCCCCCTGGATCCGCCAATGATATAATGTACACAATGATAGGAAACTGTCACTCCCAAGCTGGTTTCTAACCACACATCATACCTCCATAGTTAGCTCATACTGTTGTCTTTCTTTTGTCATCTGTAGTTCAAGAAGATGTGAAGGGTCGTTTGTTTGTATGTAATTAAACAACTTTTGTAAAACCTGACAATGTAGTAGATTCTAGTAATACTTCAACATCTATAATCATTTCAATACAACAGTGATAAGAGAAATGAAGGAAGGAGAGAGAGAGAGAGAATGGCTGAAAGATGGCAAAGGTGTCAATGACAGGTAGATTTACTGTGGATTCATTTATTTTCAGGCCTTATTTTACTTTAAGGGTCCCTACTTTAAGGTAAGGGTTCATTTGCCGTTATGGTTACATGTGTAGGTTTTTCTAGGTTAGGTTTAGGGAGAGTGTAAGGATGGTTCACCTGGTAGTAAAGCTCTACATGTATATGGGTTAGGACTCCTAAGGAAGGAGACCTAATTTCATCAGTATAAGTTGTTGCATATCTATAAGGAAATTATGTATTTCCTTCGATAATTTAATTTGCTTTAAATGTCGTAAATTCTGCAAATAAAGTAAATTTATATTTAGTTGAACACTTGAATGGATTATAGCGCACATGTGAAGTCCATGATAGATTAAGTTATAACTGTCATAAGGTAGAAAAGATTAACTTGATTAATCATGATTTAAGATTTAACAGAAAGGAAGAATTCAATCAAGACCCATGCATGTTTCTGTATTGGAATAAGTGAGAGAAGAAGGTCAAAGATTTGTATATCAGTTACACCTTCAGATAACAGTAGCCATTATAATTGACCATTAACAATAATCTTAAACCAATAAACACTTATCTGATGTCTATAAACACTGAGGCTAGTTGGTAATTGGATTTGTATACTGACCACTGAGATAAGTAAACAAAGTTGGGTATATATCTTCCCTCAAGATCTTGAAAACAGTTAACATCAAGATTTACACCTAATACGTGTATATCATTATTTTTTGAAAAAAACTAAATATTATTAGCAAACACTTATAAAATTGCATTCTTAAATGACTTAAAAGGTATGAGTCACCTTTCAATTGCCCTACAACATGTGGTTTAGGGATAGTAACAAAGGAATGCATTTAAATGGGATTAAATCTATAAATACTCAGTTTTCTTTTAACAATATAGTACTTGTAAACCATTGTAGCCAAAAAACAAAATGAAACAAGAACAAAAAATACAATTCATAGTGAAATTTAAATGTACGGGTATATACAGTAATTACATGTAAAATAACTGCTGGTAAAACTGCCTCTTTTCATAAAATATGAAGGAAAGAAAAAAACACACAATTAGAAATAAATCTGAAGATACATATGTACCGTATACCCTGGTACCCACCCTTTCCCTGAATGTATATGAAAGACATGCACAGCTAAAGTCAAGACAAGACAAACGAATATACATACAGCTGGTGGACTTACTGCCGGCTTTGGTGGCAAGTCCTTGACTGAGTCCGGAGTGGAGGCCTTAACCCCTACACCAGTCATGGACCCCACACTACTAGCAGGAGAAGGAGTCTCAGATTTATCCCCATTTGTCTCATGACTATGTGGTAGTGTTGCTGCTCTTTCTACTATTGGACTTGAAGATACAACTTTCGGTTTATCAACATCATCCTTGCGAAAACTTGATTTTAGAAGTCTTGTTCTCTCCGCCACTGAAGGAGGTTTCTCTGGAAGGGGTGGAGCTGGTCCTCTACCTGTGCCTGATTGTGTCATAGGTGTACTGGCAGCCATGTTGTTTGTCAGAAGTTCATCAAAGTGGAAATTAATTACTTCAACACACTAGCAATACTCAATCCAGATGTTGAAAATAGATCACAAACAATAATCAACGAAATCCTAAATTAAAACACACAAATTGTTGTGAAGTCTAATTAACGCCTAGCACATGTAAAAGTCATTAAACTTTAGACAGAGGCACCTTATACACTGCCAAAATATTCCTCCTCCTAAAAGTTTGAGGTGAAATTTAATCTCCTGGTGAGTGCAGATAAATCTACATCATACACACATAAGACTGATTGATAACAAACAGACTTTCTCTAACATACACAGGATGTGTTTCCCTCAAACAGAAGTCATTTCCTCTGGCACAGTGTAAACATGAGACAAACGTCAGATACAAATATTGATCAACATAAAAAATGGATCTTGACTTTTTAAATCTTCAAAATATCTTCAACTTTATTTCATACGGTTAAATCCTGACAATGGATATTATTTGTGACAATATGCACGGTAAAGAAACAATTACTGGTATTTATAAAGAGCACAGATTTTAATCATTGTTGTGTTCCGATCGTCTGATTGTTGTCCAATTTGGGCGGAGATGATTGTACTAACTTTAGAAAGGATCAATAATTTTGATCCACACTCGGTGAGCTGATAATTAACATTTAAATACAACAATTAATTTGTCCTTGCACCATTGATCCAAGGCTAATCTTGTCTGATCAGCCAAAAAACATTTATACAAGAATTTTATTCTGTGAGTTTTTACACTTGTGATAAAACTTGGGACCTAAATAAATATGGAATATTTTGTTGGATTTATATTCACAGACAAACAGCTGTTTCTTTGTGTTATATCCAGGTGTTCTATACCACCTGATCTGCTTTTAATATCGACAAAAAATTGAACGTTTACAGATTTCTATTTATTCATATTCAAACAATCATTCATTGAAATATTTGAGAATTATATAATCTACTATTTTACTGAGAGAAAAAATCAAGATGGACACATTTACAACTAAAGACTCTTTCTACCAGAAATACACACCTCTAAGTCAAATTTCAGGAAGCATTTATTAAAACATGAATGTCTTTTTATTCAATTTGATGAATTGACATGTTTTCACAATCACACAAAAAATGGAAAGCACAACTACGTTTACACAAATAAATGATTGGTTCTATTTTTATACCCCCCCTTTTTTTTTCTAAATTTAAAGAGCTCTTTTTTGTACAGCTAATTTTTCATCAAGATTTGAATATATATCAATAATCAATCACAATGAACTTTAGTAGTAATTTAAACCCAGACCTTTACGGTTTACAAACTTCATATTATATGCATTGAACCAGGAAATTGAGGTCACTACACTACCCTACACTGATTTGAGATATTTTATATCTTGATCTGTTCTTTAATGGTTACAACTTCTTCACAGACTAATCTGGGATCAATATTTTATAACAATCTAAACTCCTTCCCATTAAAACTATCAATAACCTGAAGTTAGACAGATTACAATAAGCACTACATACCAACTCGAATACTCAAACAGGACCAGTGGCAGATCCAGGGGGAAAACCCCTTTTTCTTGACAATCAATGATTTAAATGGGGACATTAAGTTGGAAGCCTCCCTTTATCCTGGTTTGGGAGCCTGAAATGGCTTGATCCACCCCTGAGGACCTACAAATAATTTGAACCTTTCCTGATTTTATTTGAGAGTTCCTGATTTTATTTTCGAGATTTCCTGATTTTATGTGAGAGAAGTTAATTCGAAGATATTGGATTCAAATGGTGTCAAATTCTTTCAAAGATATAACCTGTTCATCAAAAACAGAACAACACCTTCAATGATTACAAAAACTTATATACTTGCACAAAAACCAGATTTTGTTCTTTTTGTTCTTTAATATTTGTGTATGCAAGGAAGAAAATATGTGCTTCCTGTTTTTGAATTTTCATTCATTAATTTCTATAACATGTGTATTAGATACACTTGTAAGGATGTTAGGCCTATTGGGTGTACTAATTTACAACATAACATTATAATTATAGCAAAATGATAGATTCAGTAGGTCTTTTGGCAATTTGACCTTATTTTATGGTAAAGCATGATAAATGTATATCCATTTACATTTCATGGTGTAAATACATATAAAGCAGGGGTTGAACGTTGATCCAGCCATTTTTAAAAGGGGGTTCCCAACACAGGACAAAAGAGGGGGAGAGGTTCCTAACCAAGGATAAAGACGGGGAGTTCCAACTATATGACCCCATTCAAATGCATTGATCGTAAAAAAAAGGGGGGGTTCCAACCCCCAGGAGGCCACCTCTTGATCTGCAATTTTTTTTCAATTTTTGCCTTCTTTTACTCACTTTCCTATATTAATATAGGTTTAAACCACCTGCACATTTTTTTTTTTTTCAAAATTAAAAATCTGTCAAACTTTATTTATTGTCATCACATCATGCAATGTCTCCCGACAGATTTGACAGGTATTTAGTGGGCTGATGGAATGCATGTCAACCAAGATATATTTCCTAATGACAATCTGAAGATGTGGTATTAGTTACATGTAATGAAAGGTATAAATGAGCTTAATTCCACTCCAGTAATTATACATGCGTCTCATTCTGTCAGCATAATTTTTTTTATCCGCTTACAGAAATACTTAACATAATTGTTAGTATATTATATTGTAAACTACAGGTAGGTCTATTTACATTTAAATTTCTTATTGTTAAAGGTGTGTTTTCACTCAGCGGCGTTTATTTTCAATTTGGAATTATAGGTAATGAAGACACCTTCTAAACAAAATCTCCATTTGATGCTTCACCTCACCATTGAAGAAAAGGGGACAAAATATGAGGTCAAGTTATCGTTGTTGTCTTCTAATAATGGATTCAGACTGTTCAAATCTTAATAAATTATAATTTCAGGGATGAACAAAATATAAATATGCAGAAAATTTGATTGTAACAGCAAACCATTAAGGGATCCAGCCTTATTCAAAAAAGGGGGGGGGGGTCCCAACCCAGGATAAAAGAGAGGGAGAGGGGTATGTTTCCAACCATATGTCTCCATTCAAATGCATTGATCCTCAAGAAAAAAGGGGGGATCCAATCCCAAGAACCCTCCCCCTGGATCCACCCCTGATCATTACTGTCATGCGATCCTGATTTCCATTGAAGTATTTTTTTATAAACTTATCAAGAGGAATGAAGTATGTTTCAAAGTGTTGAATATTGCTTTTTCATAAGTCATACTTCCTGAAGTTATAAAAACTGTCTTTTCTAAAGTTTATGATAACATCCTTATTTTCATCATGTTCATAGTGCACACTTAGAACTACGCTTTCTGAGAGGATATCCAGGAGCAAAATAAATAGTTCATATCGTGTAAATTAAAAATATTGGAAATTTCACTTTTTGTTCAGTCCTTTTTGAAAAATTCTGGGTCTACCTTGTTACACCTACAATGTACATGTAGAAAAAGCTTCACAGATGTCTACTCTTTCAGTTATCATTATGACTGACGCAGGGGTTGTTCTTACTATTTTAATTGCCATCATGCATCGATTAACAACTTTAATTCTGTGCACACGATTCTGGAATACTTGAAGATAAGTAGTCAAAACTCTAGATAAGAAGTAAACATCCACAGAACAAGCAATATGCTGTAACAGATGTCTATACGGATTTTGATTATGAAACATGAGGCTTCTAAAACAGACAGATTTTACTGACAAGCTTAGACAAAGATAGATCTTAAACAGCTGCCTTTTTCAGGGTGGAGCTTAAGTTTATTAAACTTTTACTTCTGAATGTACCTCACTATGTGTGTAGAATTCATATCTAGATTTTTGAAGAATGTGCAAGCCCTCAGTGTTTTAACAAAGTGAACAAACGCCCAAGAAAACCTTCCAAAAATAGCCGAACGTACATGTAAATAGGTATCATTATACCATAACTATTATCTTTCCAGTGAAACACACAATTATGTTCTTTTCAAAGAATGAGACCAACAGCCTAAAAACTGGCAGAAAATAAGTCTCCCAAGGCCCTTAAATATAATGCACAGTTAACAAGCTGTCCCATATTTCTGACCCAAGGTGCTTTAATAACTAGTATCTCAATTTCTTTGTCCCCAAATTTACCCTGGTGCTAACCAAAAAATCATGGGGGAAATTCTGACTGGTCCAATCAGTAATTAACAACTCTGCTAATATCAAGCTATAGATCAAATTTTGTGAAAAATTCAGGGTTTTTTTTGCATACATTTTTGTACTACAACAATACATGTATTCTCATAATGACAAGTTTCTGGTGATCCTGTGAGAATGCCTTCACATCTTTGTGCTCCTTTATGAAAAATGCCTGCAGGGTCTGTGAAAGATACCAAAAATGGCAATAAAGATCTCTGAATAATCTGTCTTATAAATCCTATAATACATGTACTTTAAGTTTGACCATAGGTCTATAACTGGTTCCTACTAAAGGACTTTAAATATGACATCAAAATCATACTTGTTAATTAACAGCTAATTACACAATCATAGTTTTTAAGTACTATTCAACACTCAGATCATAACCAAAGAAAAATAATAACCGAAGGAAGCACGAAACAAAGCCAATGAACAAAAACAAAGCATTTATGCAAAACAAGTGATCACCTCATAACCGCAATTAATTGCTAACTATTAACATAAAATTCTGACATTTCCGAAAAGATTTGGCAAAAAAAATATCTGGCAACAGAATATCTGATAGTTTTATCAGAAACATTGAACGCTGCATCAGTTTAATAGATGTAACATGATTTACTGTGAAAATGACTAATACGAAAAATATGAAATTGATACAATTTTATCTAATTAACATTGTTATATGTAATTATCAATGTATACTAACCTCTGGTTCGGAAATCTGCAGATTTTCTATAACCTGCGACATTTCTATAACTCCTAAACACTATAATCTCTTACACACAAAGCAGCAGTATATAACAGCGTTTTTATCTCGAACGAAATCTACACCCTCAAATTTTAATTTACATCAAACAGTCTAAAAACAGTAAGCACATTCATCAGTCAGGAAGCATTTATTTCGGTAATAATTCACATCCAGCTATTTACTTCCAGTGTGTATTCGAAGGGAATCTCGACTCCTTGTAGAGTACAGGTGATAAAAAATTACTACCTATTTACAATAGTGACATAAAACATAAATAAAATACTATCTATCTGGTGTCACAGAACAATAGGACGTCACCTAACCATAGACATGTATAGTGTTATTTATTTCAATGAACACTTATTTTATTGCTACCCATGCTAGTCAATTATATAACTGAAATAACCTATTAGATTCTTTACTGATCAAAGGGCTGTCTCAAAAGTTTTAAATATTTATTTAAAAATTTAAAGTCCATAATCACTGAGATGTATATAACCATTAAAATTTAAATCGACATGGAAAATGATGGGTTTCCTTATCTAATGCACCCCAAAAAATCACTAAAAACTAACATTCTATATATTTCTTTGTATCTTTTAAAATGTGCAAACTAATTAATAGTCTGTGACTGAACTTTTACATTCTAAATTTTCAAATTATAAGTGTGGTTTTCCTTTAAATTGCTACTTTCTTCATTTCAGTGAATCTGAGAAGGTTGTTATTGTAATCAGATAAATTGACAACTTTTTTCAAAATAATATAATTTGAAGCTCAAAGTGAACAAAAGTCCTGTATCACTGGTCATTAAACTTATTACAGTATATGAATGTCAAGAGAGAAGGTTTAATATGTTATTTTCAGGTTAATTTCATGAATGATTGTGTACTACATTTTGTACATCTACCTTGGGTTTCAAATCTTTTATCATTATCAA
Source organism: Mytilus galloprovincialis (assembly GCF_965363235.1). Taxonomy (NCBI): domain Eukaryota; kingdom Metazoa; phylum Mollusca; class Bivalvia; order Mytilida; family Mytilidae; genus Mytilus; species Mytilus galloprovincialis. Next base: position 3,870,508 of record NC_134843.1, on the reverse strand, counting down.
CATATTTCGTTCAGATTGCTTAAATTAAACCAGAACATGCACTGTGCCAAAAGTTGCACATTTTTTTTCATGTAGACTATTTTTATTTTGTGTATATTAATTTTATGAATCAAGAAATGTACTTAAAACATTTTTGTATGTCATCCAAAATCTTTCACCCCAGGCTTTTTATTTTTTATGGATCATAACATGTTTTAATAGCAACTTACATGTAATATCAACATAAACCTGCCATTCTTAGTTTGTGTATTATCAGCTCTGCAGATTAAAGCTTGAAACATGGGAGATTTATCAACATTGTGTCTCAGAAGAGAGGGGCCAAGGCCTAACAGTACCATGTACAAAATGTATAATTTGGAAAATGTAAAATACATGTAATAAAGATTTTTTTTTACTCCATCCAACTTCCTTGACCCATAAAAAAAATGTAGCCCATTGAAAATGTGAAATATTTGTAAAGGGAATTCCCCAGCTCTGTAAGTACTTCAGAACTACGTTTATACCTTTTTTGTACTGCATGAAGCAAGCAAGCTAGTTTTATAGGCATGGTGTTTGAATTGGGAAGAGAGGGTCAAGGGAAAGTACATGGAAAATGGTAAAATTTCCCCCTCACCAACCACATCCTACAAATCAAATTCATATAAACTCTTTTGTAACCCATTGCAAATGAAAACTCTTTGAAATTATATTTCCAAACCTTGTCAGCACTGCAAAACATGTACTCATGTGATATTATTGAAAAATATAGTACAAACCTTAACCTCTGGTAAGGACGTATACAAGTGGTGAATTACTATCTATAATTCTACTTACTGTACATGATCAACCAGGACAGCACAGCAACAATATGAAAAGAAAAAAGAAAAGAAAACTTTAGTTACTAAATGTAACATTAGTAAATAATAAACTACTAGTACTAAATGAAGCCATAGTAATAAAAGTATATGATACATGCCAATGGGTCACTAGAGTTCAACATACATGTTCTCTACTTCAATTACCAAAACAAGTTTCTGCAACATATTTACCCTGAGACTATATAAGTGTGAACTAATACACAGGGTTTGAAATTAGCAGGGGCCCACTCGCCAATGGCCCCTAAAATTTGATGTGGGCTACTAAAATTTTGGTTTTACTTATATAGAACTATGTAGCTTGGCCACAAAATTTAAGCTGTGGGCTACCATGCCAAAATTTTAACTTCAGTAGGATATAACTCAAGACAGCTACTGACATTGTTCCTGGTTTGGAAAATGCACAAGCAGGTGTTGGGGTTAATTAAACATTCTTTTCTTCGGATTCAATTTTGATCAGCAAAATAAAAATAGGTATAAATACACACAAAAAAAATCTACCCATATAGAATACCTTCATGCATTTCATTTCAAATAATCTTTTTGTAAGATTGCAATGTTACCATATGCATGTGTGGCCTGAAAAGTGATATATACAACTACTCTTCTGTTGGTAAAATCCCTTTTTACTTAATTGTTCAACTTTTTTTATATTTACTGCAGGGTTGGCCCTGGTTACTCATGCTGTGTGGATGCAGTATAATGTGTACCCGTGAGTTGACTGTACATAGTGTATACCCTTATATTTTTACAGTGAAGTTTTTTTTGCTTGTGAGAGAGCTGTCTACATATTCCATTAAATCACTGTTCTATTTCTTTTACAGTATTCTGTGTGACTGTCATTTGGTCTCTTGTGGAGAGTTGTCTCATTGGCAATCATACCACATCTTCTTTTTTACATATCAAGACTAACTTTATGATTGTTTAAATCAGCCTTAGTAATAAACATCAGAGATGCAACTAATCGTCGGACCTGTCAGACCTAAGGGGCAGAATTTATGCAGGTCCGGCAAAACTCGTTGCTGTGCAGGACCTGATGGCCGTCAATATTTTAGTCTGCTTGGGTCAGCCAAAACTTAATTCCCCGTCGGTCCTGGCAGAGTATTTTGTTTATAAAATTGTGAATTTACAACCACGTTGCATGATTAGATAGAACAACATTCAAGGCTTCCATTACATAATAGAAATCGGGAGTTCAAACTGTTTTAATGATAACTATTATAGCCTGACACCTTCCAAATATCCTTCCTTAAAAAATAAAAATAAAACCTTTTGCAGTATAAATTTCAGTTTTGAAATCGTATGTTTGACATCGTTAATTTATTGAAATATTTATATCAAACGCAGTTATTTAGTTGTAACAGAGAATACACACCATTGGTTTGAAAAATGACGTAACTTTAACCTCCGTAGCAGAGTTAAAAAAAATCTATGGGTCACTGAATATTCACAATATATTTTATTTTTTAAACTTTTCTTTCAAATTAGTTTTAATCCAGAAAAAAGTAAAAACATTGCCTGACTGTACCTTAAGTTGAATATCTATATCCAAATTCAATTAATTAAAGCTGTAATCCATGATCACAAATTGAATGCTTTGTTTACAATTGTTGAAAGCCATGTGCTTTTTAGCGGAAAATTCGGGAAACCCCTCAACAGGAAACAGTTACATTTCATTGTTATTTATAGACATATTACAAAGTTTTTACATAGATTATTTTGAGTGAAAATATAGGTCTGGCAGAAATGTGATGGGTCTGGCAAAACTTCGTACCCTGTAGGCCCCAATGTCTGACAGGAAAAAAAAACTGTTTGCATCTCTGAAACATTAATAGAGTAGATACAACAAATTTATAGCAGTTGGTTATTAATACAAACACATTAATGTATTTTTAGACCAAACTTCGCAACTGGAGTTGGCAAATAGAAGTCCATGTATGTTCCTATTAAAATCCATAATCATTTGACGTTATCCAAGTACTGTAGTAGTTGGATCCCATAAATCACAGATACTAAATGTAAATAAAAGACTCAAAGTACATGTAATTGATTGGCCATGCATGTACCAGATCATATAATAAATTATCTACCAAAACATTTCTTTTAATGTTTCTTTTTTTACCCATGACCTTTTTGTTTTTAACACCATGATAAAACATGATAAAATATTCTTGTTATCATGGTTAATGTTACACCAATGGTTTCCTGGTTGAGTAAATTTTAAAGAAACACAAAGTTTTATCTTTGTTTCATCTTTTTGATGTGTGTTTGTAAACCAAAAAATATTCTCAGTTAAATGTTACATGTGTAATAAATACAAGTCTACTTTTTGTTACAAAAAATGCTGTACTAAAAAGCTGCTCTGACAAAACCAACCCACTAGTTTTTCCTTACAATAATATCTGAGGTGATCAGAAGGTTCTGAATTGACAACAGCCTACATTGTAGCTCATCATTGTCTTGCAGCATGATACTTAACAAGATGTTATTAAATGTAATCATTCTTAGGATATCCTGCATTTATCATGCTTTTTCATTACATAAAATGTAACCTTAAATCGCTGAAAGACCCCTCCTAAATTATTCAAATTTATTATATATATATTAGTACATGTAGTAAATTGCTTAAACAGTGAGAATTTTTCATCGAGGAGCCTCATGCAAGGCTTATGCCAGCTACCAAGGGTCTCTCAACGACCGAGGCAGAGAAAATATACCCTCGGTAAAAAAAATTAATGGGGAATAATGGTGTATCAGCCATCCTTGATCATAAGTGAAATCAGTTTGGGTTCCAACGGCTTTATGGTCAAACCCCTAATATCTATGACATCAGGACATTGTAATCAACTTCACATGTGGCTGCAGAGGTTATATCAAACCCCTTCAGGGAACATCCCACCAGGCTGTGAGGGACTAAGTCACTCTAGAGAAGCTTCAAGTATTTATGTCGCACTCAATTTTCAGTAAAAGTTTTTTAAATTAAAATTTTAGATGACTCCTTTTTATCTTTCAAAACTTTAATATTTTACCCACTTAATATCTATATGCAATTTAAATCTGAGTATCTTTTATTTTCTGATAGATAACAATATTTGATACTTCATTAAAATTTTCTTACTTCATGCACAATGCAAACTGGAATCTGCTTGTATTTTAACTATATGTACATAGTTTAGGAGTCAGTGGGGAACCAGTACAAAGATGTATAAACTACAAAACGTAGTCAGTTTTTCGATCAAGATTTAGGTGTTTCAGGCTGCTAGGCGTACATATGCTTTCTTTTAGCTAAAAGACCTTTACACACTATTTTGAGGAATACTTGATCAAGATTGTGTTAAAGGAAGGGATTTTTTTTACTTCCAAAGTCGTATATGTTTGTAAAATATTAAATACAAATTTTTGCTGTGTCTTAAACACCGTATTTGTTTTTGATTTACAAGTACTTATTTCGATTTACAGTATGACTTTTCCTATGATCTTTTATTGTTATTTTGTCACATTTAAACCATTATGAAGTGTTTGAAAATCATTATATGCATTTCTAAACGACAATTTGATGCTTTGAAACAGATTATCCATGCAAATACAAGAAACAATCACATATGATTTGAAATTAACATATTTTTATAAAATTAAGAATGGAAATTGAGAAAATGTCAAAGAGACAACAACCCAACCAGATAACAAGCGAAGGACACCAATGGGTCTTCAACGCAGCGAAAAAACCACAGCCAGGGGTCCTCAGCTGGCCACTAAATAAAAATGCTTACTAGTTCAGTGAACATGGACGTTATACTAAAATCCAAACATATCAATGAACTAAAATTTTTAAAAGCAAAAGACTAACAAAAGGCCAGAAGCTCCTGAATAGGGACAGGCACAAAAATGTGGCTGGGTTAAACATGTTTTGTGAAGTCTCAACCCTCCCCTTATACCTCTGGCCAATGTAGAATAAATAAACACAGCAATATGCACAGTTTAACTCCTGTGTTGAGTTTAAGTTTACTTTCCAACAAGTGACAAACTGTTTTTCTTTCTGAATTCCTATTAAAAAATTTAAGACCAAAAATAAAGAACCTTTCTGAGCACGCTCACATACATGTACCCAACAAACCCACGGTCACAGGGCAAACAAATCTCACCAGATTCCTAAGTTCAAAGACTAATAACTCTACAAATGTCAACTGATAAAAAATTTCTTGAGGATATGCACATTAACATATTACAGTTGTATGTCCTCATTAACCACAAAGTTTCATGAAATTCTGTTGTGTGTATTCAGAGGAGTTCAATACAATGACAAACGGTTGCAGAAGTAGATTGAGGCAAATACTGGTACATGTAAGCTCAAAGGGGCGTAACTCATGGGGAAAAAATGAATTGTAATTTCCTGTCTATATACATGATCATATTACATGTACATTTGTATATGCACATTTACATAGAATGTTCTTTATATTATATACAATGTTTCATGAAATTCTGTTGTGCTGTTTCAGAGAAAGTTGCGATGACAAGAACAGGACTGACCGACAGACAGGTCAAAAATATTATACCCTCTGCAACTTTGTTGCATGGGGTATAATTTAATATCATTATGATCTTAGCAATGGAAGGCAGTGAAACATTTGATTAATGTCAAATCTTCAATCCATTCAGACCTACGTGTAGCTGCACAAAGTTAGCTCTTATGGTCCTTATGTTAATTTTTGACAATTTGAAAATGTACATTGTAGGTACAAATGTAATTCAGTACAAAAGCATGACAAGGCATTGCAACGACATGTATACCACCTTAGCAGTTGTCATGTAAAAATGCTTTGAAAAATAACAAAAAAACAAAAAAATACAGATTCTTAGAAGATTTTATTCTTGAAAGTATTAACGTGATCCTTCTGTTTTCCTTGAAGTCTTCGGAATGGGGTTTGACTTCTCTTAAAATTCTGAAGTGTGTTGATCCCGGGTGTTTAGAGTAATACTAATTTTGTATGTATTTCGTTTAAGTTTGCGCTGCAGTGCTATTAGAGCTGCCACAAATTATTTGAAACATTTTTTAATGATCATGTTTTTTAAGGTCAATAGACTAATTAGAGGCATTTAATCCAATCAACTTTCAAGGAATAAAAAATGTAACCCTTATGGAATCAAGGCAAAGCATTTGGTCACATGTATGTACAACACATTTAAATGATTACTTCTTACTTTTGATACATGAATAGATTCTTCTATGAACTGACAGTAGCCAATAAACCTCTGGAATTAAGGGTTTTCAATGCTGTTCAACTTCATACTTTTTTTAATCAAGTGTCACTGACATTACTGATGAGTCTTTTGTAGACTAATCACACATCTGGCTTATATAATTAAAATCCTGGTAACTTTGATGAGGTTTTTTTCATACATCAATTGATAGGATTTCCATTTACTTATTACTGTGCATCTTTTAAATTTAGAGAAATGCATAGTTACACCAAATTTTGCACTTTATACATGTACATGTACAATGCAATACTACACCGATGAGAAACTTCCCTTTGTTTTGAAAACACTCATTTTGTAATATCTGATGTTGACTTGACCATGACAAACTTGAAACAGATGGAATATATGAAATTTATTTACTTTCTTGTCAATCATCCTACATGCAAGTTAAAGTGATTATTTCAATTTATTTTTGAAGAAAAAACTTAACTAGAGGCTCTAAAGAGCCTGTGTCGCTCACCTTGGTCTATGTGCATATTAAACAAAGGACACAAATGGATTCATGACAAAATTGTATTTTGGTGATGGTGATGTGTTTGAAGTTTTTACTTTACTGAACGATTTTGCTTCTTACAATTATATCTATAATGAACTTTGCCCATTAGTAACAGAGAACTATATTTGGTAAAAATTTACATAAATTTACCAAATGAATGAAAATTGTTAAAAATTGACTATAAAGGGCAATAACTCCTTAAGGGGTCAATTGACCATTTAGGTCATGTTGACTGATTTGTAGATCTTACTTTGCTGAACATTATTGCTGTTTACAGTTTATTGCTATCTATAATAGTATTCAAGATAACCAAAAACGGCAAAATTTCTTTAAAAATTACCAATTGGAGGGCAGCAACCCAACAACCAGTTGTCCAATTCATCTGAAAAATTCAGGGCAGATAGATATTGACTTGATTAACAATTTAACTTCTTGTCAGATTTGCTCTAGATGCTTTGGTTTCATAATTATAAGCCAAAAACTGCATTTTACCCCTATGTTCTATTTTTAGCCGTGGCGGCCATCTTGGTTGAATGGCCAGGTCATCGGACACATTTTTCAAACTAGATACCCCAAAGATGATTGTGGCCTAGTAGTTTCAGTGGAGATTTTGTAAAAGATTACTTAGATTTATGAAAAATGGTTAAAGATTGACTATAAAGGGCAATAACTCCTAAAGGGGTCAACTGACCATTTTGGTCATGTTGACTTATTTGTAGATCTTACTTTGCTGAACATTATTGCTGTTTACAGTTTATCTCTATCTATAATAATATTTAAGATAATAACCAGAAACAGCAAAATTTCCTCAAAATTACTAATTCAGGGGCAGCAACCCAACAACCGATTGACCGATTCATCTGAAAATTTCAGGGCAGATAGATCTTAACCTGATAAACATTTTTATCACATGTCAGATTTCCTCAAAATGCTTTGGTTTTTGAGTTATAAGCCAAAAACTGCATTTTACCCCTATGTTCTATTTTTAGCGGTGGCGGCCATCTTGGATGGTTGACCAGGTCACGCCACACATTTTTTAAACTAGATACCCCAAAGATGATTGTGGCCAAGTTTGGATTAATTTGGCCTAGTAGTTTCAGAGGAGAAGATTTTTGTAAAAGATAACTTTAATTAACGAAAAATGGTTAAAAATTGACTATAAAGGGCAATAACTCCTAAACGGGTCAACTGACCATTTTGGTCATGTTGACTTATTTGTAGATCTTACTTTGCTGAACATTATTGCTGTTTACAGTTTATCTCTATCTATAATAATATTCAAGATAATAACCAAAAACAGCAAAATTTCCTCAAAATTACCAATTCAGGGGCAGCAACCCAACAACCGATTGACCGATTCATCTGAAAATTTCAGGGCAGATAGATCTTGACCTGATAAACATTTTTACCCAGTCAGATTTGCTCTAAATGCTTTGGTTTTTGAGTTATAAGCCAAAAACTGCATTTTACCCCTATGTTCTATTTTTAGCCGTGGCGGCCATCTTGGTTGGTTGACCGGGTCACGCCACACATTTTTTAAACTAGATACCCCAATGATGATTGTGGCCAAGTTTGGTTTGATTTGGCCCAGTAGTTTCAGAGGAGAAGATTTTTGTAAAAGCTAACGCCGGACGCCGGACGCAAAGTGATGAGAAAAGCTCACTTGGCCCTTTGGGCCAGGTGAGCTAAAAATCAAATGAGAAAACTGCATTAAACAGGTTGGGAACAAACCCTCTATATGGTGATTATACCTGTATAGAGGGATAATCCGTCTATAGAGGGATAAAATTATCCCTCTATAGAGGGGTATTTTTGTTTAGACTGGATTTAAATCAAAATAGGACAGAATGGCATTCTCTACTTATTATGGAAGTAACCTGGAACAGTTGATGCACCACTTGATGTACTTAATTTAATATGCACATGCCCAGTTTGATGCCTATCTGACTAAATATAAAATCTATTGTTCACCATGATTGAAAGCTGTGATGATCAGGTAAAATCAACTCACTTATGCCTCACTGAACAGAATTTCTATTGTTAGATTTAACATGAAATTTAAAGGTCAACTATTCCTTTTGTTGTTGGTCAGGTGTTCAGATAGGTATACAATAGATTACAAGTTTTGTAACTTTAGCAGAAAACTGGTTATCCCAATTTTTAGCAAAGTGCATATGTTGATGCATATAATGCTAGAGATTATAGCCAATATAACTAGAAAATGCCATTCTGCCCTAATTTACTTTAAATCCAGTGCAAACAAAAATACCCCTCTATAGAGGAATAATTTTATCCCTCTAAAGAAGGATTATCCCTCTATATAGGTATAATTACCATACAGGGGGTTTGTTCCCAACCTGTTCAATATTTTTTTGTTCATTTAAAAGCTCTTGTATGCTTAATCGCCTGCTCACACGCAAACCTCAACTTACAAATGTAAATAAATGAGAATATGTCTGTGAGCCATACTGACAGACCCCCACCTGTTTAGCACGAGTCAACTTCCACATGCAGATGCAGGATTCACATAGTTGTGTATAAGTTTCATAACATTTGTTTGAGGCAAACTAAAGTAAAACAAGAATGTGTCCTCAGTACACGAATGCCCCACTCGCACTATCATTTTCCATGTTCAGTGGACCGTGAAATTGGGGTAAAAACTCTAATTTGGCATTAAAATTAGAAAGATCATATCATAGGGGACATGTGTACTAAGTTTGAAGTCGATTGGACTTAAACTTCATCAAAAACTACCTTGACCAAAAACTTTAACCTGAAGCGGGACAGACGGACGGACGAACGAACGGACGGACAAACGGACGGACGCACATACCAGAAAACATAATGCCCCTAGGTGGGGCATAAAAACAGAAACCAATTTTGGGGACGTGCAGGATGCGAGATGAGATAGACAAACATTGGAAACACTAAATGCCCCCTCCGCTACAGCTGGGGCATAATAGAAATATGGTTCTAGTTATGTATTGTTCTTTCACTACAGCTGGGGCATAATACAAATATGGTTCTGGTTATGTATTGTTAATCAGGAATTATTCAAAGTACATTTCACCTAGGCTATGGTAAGGGAGGCAACTCTAATACTTTGTGAAGATTTGTCTGGGTGTGAAAGTATTGATTGTTAATGATTCACTGTACGCTTGCTTAATAAAACAGGTTAATATCGCTTTTAAATAGAATAAATAGTTCCGTAGAAGTATTTATCTAGATGCCTTAATTATTAATAATATTAATCAAGTCAGAAACCCATTTTAATCCATTTACATCCTTTGACACTGTGGCAAATGTCACGGAAGTGAACCCGGTTTCCTTCATTTGAAACAACAGATAATTTGACTTGGAGAAAACCGAAATTTTATGAGCCACAAGAAAGATTGGGTATTTAGTTAATGTGGTAATTGTCAGGATAACACATGCAACATTGATAACAATTGTTTTGTTTTCCTCTTACCCATTTCAATCTGTAGTTTAGCCGCTTTAATATCCACGCATGCTTACAGATGGATGTTCAACTTCCGCCAACTGAAGCGTGACAGGTACTTTCACTTTCGATTTGACTTAAAACACGTGTTAACATGTAAACACATTTTATCATATTTTTTTTATCTGTTCTATGACGACTTTTTTACGTTCAGATTTGGAAAGTGAATTGGTCTTCCTTTTGATCTTTTCCAGCACAGATTTTCAGAACTTCCAGTAACATTTTCCAAACAAAAAAATCAAAACTGTATTCCATCATTTTTTTTAAATGTTTAATGAAAATTGACGATGACTATTCTGATCCCTTCCAACTTCAATAAGTAATCTATTGTAAGAAGGACCGGACCGGTAGTCTTGTTAAACAAAAAAATCGTTAAACATTTTTCATAGCAGTAATTATAGTCTGGATATTTAAATTATATAAATCCGTCAGTTTGAACTTTCCCATCAGAGGACTTTTTACACTTACCAATATAAAGCATTTCTTTTAAAAGGGGAATGATATCAATATAATAGCACTCCTTTGGCTTTGTACATTTTGCACGTAGCTGCAATGTTGATTGAGGTTTCGTGGTCCTTAGAATGAAATGGCAAAATTTAAGTGAACTTCCGCCGCGGGCACTTCAAATATCATGACATATAATTAATATCACTATGGTTTTTAAACTTATATGGTAAAGTGTACAATTATGTCTTTTCAACTCTCTGTTGGAAATAAATACAATATGATTGGTGTCGCTCCTTTAAAAATTTACTATGATGGACTAAATTCAGATGATAATACAATTTTCGGACTTGGTCAGCATGGTTCTTTTTTTTTAACGGGAATATTACTCTACGATTTTCCAAGTAATACCAATATACTAGCAATTCAAAATGTAATGGAAATCTTTAAACATAGGTTCTATTGGTTGAAAAGTACAACTCTTTTTTTTAATGTATTTGCACTGCTTGAAGACTAGATAATGCATTCAATGAATTTTTGCATTCAGATCTCTATGTGTATAAAAACATCCTTCTTCAATACAAGACTGGAGAAGGCCCAAGTTAAGCGACTGTGTAATTATATACTCATATATGTGACCAGTGCCTCCGTAAACAATGCGTTAGGTGTCCAATTCCTTGAAATTTTACAGCATAGACCTTTCTTAAGTTTTCAACATCATCTTTTTTGGTCATTTGATTAGGTTTAAATAGTTCTTATTTTGAAAGCAAGACCTCATTCTTCTTTTTTTTTCTCAATCGTGCCAATGCATAACTTATTTAATTCATGTATTTTAAACAATGTTATAATAGCAACTGTTTTATTTGTCTTTATGAATTGTTCTAACGTCAGAGGTAAAGTACAGAAGCCTATTTTGGTTCGCTTTGCTTAATAAATAGTGTGTCGAGGAACTTTCAAAAAGGCCACGTTAACCTGATTAAAAGTTATACTTGATCGATTCGGAGATATAGCATAATAACAAGTGATACTAGTACCTATATATATATATAATCCAACTACTGTCGTAAAATTGACATGCATCGCAATAATATTTTTCTTTTGTATCACTGAAAACTCACTTGAAAAGCCGGATCACTTAAAATACGGTTCTTGGGAATTAAAATTCGGCTTCGGTGTTTGATTTTTTTCTCTTGTCTGTTTCCGTGTTATCTAGGTACACAATGTTCAAGACGTTAACTTTTGACTGATATGCATTCGTCATTAAATCAGGAAATCTCTGCGTAAAAAGTTTAAAAAAAAAAAATCTTCAAAAAATATTTCCACGAATTTTCATATTTCCATGAGATTTCATTTTATAATATTTAAAAAAAAGGCGAAAAATACCAGAGAAACTTCATACGTAGCTAAATTAGACAAACAGAAAAAAATAGACAAGAATTTAGAAAACTAAAGACTAATCAGCACGAACCCCACCAACTTCTGAGGTAAGCAGATCCTGCTCCGCGTGTGGCACCCGTCGTGTCGCTCAAGTTAGTACATGAACCCGGTAACAAGTCTAATTCGGTAGAGTCACATTTGTTAAAATGGGGGGATTGTAGTTACGACATAAGGAACATATCCTCTAACATCATCATAGGTATTCCATGCATTACAGGTCAAATAAATCGTGATGGCGTCCGTAAAATTTTCCATGGGACGATTTCAACTTCACCATTTAGAACTCTTGTTTTATTGGCCTCCTTGTGAGGAGCAAACGGCCTCTATCAAGGAAATCGCAATAAGAAATATAAGCCCGAGAATATAATACCGGTATCCATTGGAGATATATCAGCTCCGAATGCAGGCGCTGCTGGAATCCTGCTAAATAGAAATGGAAAGTTCACAAAGGTGGAAGGCTGAAATCATCACTTTTTTCGCCAAGTTTTGTTTTCAACTGATTCTAAATGCAAGTCAAGATATTAGGCATACTTAACTGTTTCTGTTGTATCCTTTATCTCAAGTTCGATGGGATAGATGCGTGCAACATAGTTACCAAAATTTTAAACATTTAGTGAGAGAACATCATCTATATAGCGGAAAGTAGAGTTAAAGGATACAGCTAACTTATTTTCTTTCTTCTTAAGAAGTTCCTGTATGAAGTCAGTCTGAGTGACTATCATATCTGAAGAGATAAAGAGTTCTATTTTGCACTCGATAACGCCAGCGTTTTTACTTAGTAAAGTATGTTAAAACCTAGACATTTGAAGAAATTGTTCCATAGCATTATTTCGGATTTATTCCTGCGTAAAAAAAAACCGATAAAGATATTTTAATGATCATCTTACTCTGGTAGCACTACAGTCAGAATTTTCTGACTCCAATCAACAGTCTTTATAAAGATTAATTTCTCAAAAACTACTCAATGGATTTTTAAAATCTTTAACTCATTTTAAAGCTGAAATATAACTCTTTCTTCATCTATATATAAATTTATTTTTGGTTTGATTAATCTCAAAATAAAGCTCTTTAATTGCCAAAAATGTGGTCTCCAACATGGATGAAAATGACACATTCATGTCAAATGGTAGTAAAAATTTGTTTTAATCCCTTCAGTCAACCATATACAATCTCCAAAACCGTGTCTTAGATTTTTGATATATGCCTCCAGTAAGAAGATATATTGATTTAACTGCTGGGTGCCCAACCTCATTTCACCTTTCATCTTTGGAGACCTATAAATTCATTTAGAAACAAATTATCCAAAAACTGGGACACGGTATTGTAGAAAATACACCCTTTAATCATGTATATTAAGGTCAAGCCAAAGGGGGTACCCATAAAGTTTCAATTTACATTTTTTCCTTACAATTCTCATGAAAAATTGTTCTGAGAAATGACCTAAAAACTGAATTTCCCCCTTAGAACCCCTATAAAGTCAATATAAATACAAACATTCCACTGGGAACACACCAGGAGTGTTCTGATACCATTACTATGTCAATAGAACCACACACTTTGTGTCTTTGATGCTCTAATGTGGTAAATTTTGCATTATATGTGAACTGTCCAACACTAACTTGGCATTTGGCGGGAGTTTGACGTCACAGATTTGACCAACATCTGTGATGTAGTTATTAAATATAGACAAAGCTCCGCCTCTTTCCAGTCTAAGATAAGAGAGTAACATGATTGACCAGCTGCATTAATCAATGTTTAACATCATTATTCACTATATATAAAGAATAATTTTCATTTGAATTTTAAAAAAGAAATAAACTAGGTCTGAAATTAGCTAGAACATTAAAAGTGTGCATCAAAGAACATGTTCATAAAAAGATCAAGACCACCCTTTTCTTGAAAATACACTTTCCCACATGATTTTTTAATTTTATGGAACTGAAAAATTACACATAAACTGAAAATTGGTTAAAATGCATAAAACTGTATTTAAATGAAGAAGACCAAAGAGGCTTTCAAAAATACTTTCCCACTCTTTTCCATAGTATTTTTTTCCTTTAGTTTTTTCTTTTTCTTTGTTCACTTCTATGTTATATAATTAATTTTTGTTGCAAAAAAAATGAGTTAAGACTACAATATTTATTAACTGGACCCCTGCTGTTGTTACAATCTTATCTACACAAACAAAAAAGTTTGTGTCGAAGTATCAATCAGCGGGTGGCCAGTTAACAATATTTATCTTGTGGTCAGGGATTAACAGCTGGACACGGTATCAACAGATGATTGACATATTAGCCCCTCCCAAATGCCTATATATTTAGATTAATTACCATGTGCTTTTATTTACATAAGTCCATTATTAATTTACTCCCTGTTGTGATATGATAATGACTTTGGGATTTTTATAAACTGTGCAGAATAATACTTACTTCAAAATTATGTGATAAAAAAAAATATCTTCAAAAAATCATTGTTAGACTGTAGTGCTACCAAATAGTACTGAATATTTTTTTAAACGCATATACTATCAATATAATTGATTTTGATTGAATTAAATGATATCCTAGATATGATTTGCAAGGGTTTTCTATTCGTCGACTATAATCCCCCAAATAATATATATTGGAGAAAACTTTTATATCAGTCAATGCTTAACAATCCTGAGGATGGAATTTAAACCAGCAAGTTTGATACAACTTCTTCATGTAACTCTTCTTCTATATGTTAGGGGTAAGTGATGTTTTGTTTCAAGGTTGTTGTTTTTCTTTAAATATTTATAAAGTGTTACTGGATACAATGTTCCCGTAAGCAAATGACCATCTCCTTGAAAAACTTTTGGCAAATATAGTAAAGTTTTTTTTCTTAAAATAATAAATTTTGTAAGTTTTATTCATATATAATAATAAAAAAAAAATAATGTTTTATTTTGCCATAAAGTATAATACATAGACGATTTTGTTTGTTGTCAAACTTTTACAAACTTTGATAAGTAGGAATAAAGGTAACAAATCAAGGCACTGTCACGTGGTTTAATCTTAGCAATCCCCTTAATAAAAAAAATGCACCATTTCAGATTTTTTCAACAAAAATGAAGGCGCTAGACTAGCGACAATTAATAAAGTGACGACGAACGGACGGACGGATTACAGTTATGATTGTCATACGGACAAACTGACGGACAGGTCAAGATTAGTTTAATATGTTCGTTGCGTGGGATAATGATAACAGATTTTATTGTTCTTTATTGTATATTTGGAATTTCAAAAATTCACTTGTAATGCCACTTTCTCCAACTTTCTATTTTTGTGAAGGTTTTGCTTGATTAGCCATTATCTTTAAATGCACAATTATTTAGGTTTTACATAGAGGATTTATATGTTATAGTTTCTTTCTTTAAGTTAAGACCCTCTTAATGTTTGAAGAAGACATGTACAAATTTTGACAATTCTATTATAGAAACTATCTTTTTCTCTTTTTTTTTGTATTTTTGTTTCTCTTTTTTTTTTTGGTTGTTTTTTGTTGTGTATTGTTTTTGTTTAGTTTTTTGTTTTGTTGTGTATTTTTCGTTGTGTTTGAATATTTGTGGTTTTTTTTTATAGTTTTTTTGATGTTTAATAATAGTATCATAATAAACATCATCTGTATATCATCAATAAAGGATAAGATTTGTTATACTAGGGGTTGCTACTTATCAGTCATTTAATGTAAAAAGGTTTCATCACACTACATAAAAATTGTTGAAATACGAAAAACAATTCTTTTGACATTTTATTTTGAAACTATTTTTTTTATCAAATGAAATTATAACTTTTAAAATAAAATTATATGTCACAAATAAGGACAAATATATAAAACATAGACACGACTATATATATTGGTTTGCGAATATAATTCAGTGACGTTTCTACTATCAATCAAAACACAAGTATTTCTCAAAAAACGTATCGGATTCTGTTGAAATTAAAACGGCATTAACTTGTAGATAATATAATCTCATTTTTTGTCGATTATGCTGTGTTCGTTCTGTAAAACATAGGAATATAAATATGTTAAGTACTACTATAACCAAATCTATATTTCTATGGAAGAATTAAGTAAAAGTTTTAAGTAATTTAATCCCTGACTTAATAATTTACCAGTAATAACGTAATGGTACCCAAATTGCACCTATTTTGACTGGTTTTTTTTTCACCTACGTTTTTTTATGATAGCGACAAAAATATCCATACTGTGTTTATTTGTTATAGACGTTACTTTTTTTTTTTTACTAAATAGTTACATCAATCTAATTTTGAATCCCTATTGAATCATAGAAAAATGGGTTTTTGCATTTATACAAGGTATTAAAGCTTGGCTGTAAGTAGTCTGGATTAAAAGTATTGCAAAACATTTATGCCGAGCGTAGCGAGGCTAAACAAATTTTGAAGGGTTTTGGACCTGCTGAAGACCCCGAGAAGCTATAGTACAAATGAAGCAAAATCGTGCTCTTTGGGTGATTCACAGACCCTTTCTTAATCTGAAAATGCAAGTTCAGAGTTGATAATTTTTTGACAAAATTTTCAATGAGTCTCAAAGCAACATGTATAGGTTCAGTGTAAGACTTAAGTTTTTAGGGACACCATCAAAAGACCAATATGTAGTATAAAGCAAACATTTAATTCACATAGTTAAGTATGTGGCTGCTGTGTTTTTTTTTAAACTCATGATCAAGTTAATAACAAAATTACTAAATTACAAAAGGAATGCAACACCAACAGAATATAGAGGGGCAATCAATGAACAAAAGACAAATAAATAAGAAACATTGATCCCAAAAATACAGGGGCTACCTCAGAGGGTGAACAGAACTCAGAACTTGCTTCTTGCAAGACACTCGACGTGAAAACAATTTGATATGAAGACAAATTTTTGGTTTTGAAATTTCCTACATGAGCCATTTGCCTCAATGTAGTTACCGGCCTGTAATAAAAGTGAGGTAAGTGTTTCTGACACACAATATATCTCAAGTTAAATGAAAACCATTTTCAGACATTTCAAGTATATTTTTGAAATAATATTTGTTGGGAAGTGTTTCCCCTATTATTTTTTGAAAAAAATATTAATTTTATGAAGAATCTGGTGCCATCTCATACTTTCGAATAGACCTGCAGAGTTATTTACTAATAATTTTCAATACATTGTAAGTCAGATTATTTATTTTCAAACTACCACAGAACAAACCATTTATTTTTGTGATTATCAAGGCTGAGTTATCTATTTTGAAAATCCCCCCCCCCCCCCCCCCCCTGAATATCAAGGAAAATAATTGTTGCTTTTAATGTTTTTTCGATTTAGTTATGTGATAATGTTTTACTGACTTCCCAGTCATTTGATAAAAAAACTATTTATACCATTTTGACAGGATCGCAAGCTGACTGGACCACATGTTTACAGAAACCACATTTCATCAGTCCATGGTCCAAAATAACAGCACATGACAAAGCTTCACCCCAGCAAACAATGGAGCATGAAATAGGGACATTTCCTATCAAAGTTGACGTCCAAGTAAGACCAGGAGACAATAAACCAGAAAGACAGTTTTACTTTTCAGGACTAGGGTCTTCACAGAGAGATGATGATATAGATAGTCCTTATGGTGGACTTGTCTTTTATTACAATGACGAGGCAGTGGTAGTTTCTGTCCCTAATACAAATGACGGACATAATGTTGGAAAGGTGATTTTTACAGGTACATAGTCTCTTGTGGACGCTTGTCCCATTGGCAATCATACCACATCTTCTTTTTTATATATACATAACTTATTTTTCAATGCTTGAGTTTTATTACAATGACGAAGTAGTGGTAGTTTCTGTTCCCAATGAACATGACGGACATAATGTTTGAAAGGTGATTTTTACAGGTACATAACTTATTTTCCAATGCTGATTAAAACCGTGAGGTCTGCTAATACGAGGATATTGTATATCAAAAAGGATTTGCTGTAAGTCTTCATATAGATTGAATTCATTGTTGTTGAAAATCCGTTGTTGAAATAGGATTTTTTAACATATGTTTAATAAGATTTTGTACAGATTCATTTTGCAAATAACAAGCAATAATAAGCTCGTAAAACGATGAAGTTCTTTTGCATAGTTATTGTGATTGCTTTCCGGATATCATAATTCCCCATCTACAAAATAATCACGTAGTGCAAACTGTAATAGTCCATCTAATAAATTTTGCAAAGCCAAATTTTATGGTACACTCAAACTTAAAAGTCTAAAGTCTATATTTGTCAATCAGTTGCAATCAATGTTAGTGTACATGAATGAAATGAGTAATATTTTCCATTTACTGCCTTATCAGGACAGACAATTGGCATACAATTAACGGTAGATTCTGATATTATTAAAGTTATCTCCCTTAAAATTAATTTAGAATGCATTCTATAGAATTTATATCTCAATTATAAGGAACAATTAACGGCTTTTGGTTATTGAATCACATTTTGCATGATCACATGAGGACTGGGACCATACTATATTGTTCTCTTTAGTTAGCATATAATCAATTAAAACGTTCACATCTTTTTTATATTTTGAAGGAGGGAGTGCTTGGTCTGGTCCTGTCCAACAAAGTGAAATATCCGCCGAATACAGGATCCGAGCATGGGGCAAGAATAACTTCCCTAAACCAGATTTTGAATCGTCATCGATACCCATGGATACAACGAGTAAGCAGATTTTTTCACTGTCAAATATTAAATTATTGATAAGTACATTAGTCGTTTAAAGTACGTATTGGTATAATTAAAGCGATATATTTTTTTCAACAAGAATGCTTTGCAAGTCACTTTACTTTTTTTTCTTTCATGATGTTAAATTTTTGTAAGTGTTTAAATCGTCCCTTTGACACTAGGTAGGAGGTAAGAGAAAGGCCATCGACAAGACACTAGTGTAATCTGTATTATATTCAAGTGTCAATTTATAATAGAATTAACAATTGTTAGATATGCGGTCCAAATAATATCGATGAACACTTTAAATTTATTAGTAAAATGACAAAACAAGAGCATTAAAACGTATGTTTGGTGAAAAGTAAATACAATCTGGTTCATCTCTTACATGTTGCACCCAAAGAAGTTATAGATGAACTTTCATCTTAAATGATTTTATTGGTATATACAATTTAAAAGTTTCAAGAAATGTAACCTTAATGAAAAAAAACCTAGACAAGATATACATAATAAAAAAATTCATGATACAATATGAAATTGTGTCAACCGCTTTATTGCGACGCACACTTGGGTTGTAACTTGGAAAGTACTTGGAAAGAGCTTGGAATGCACCTGCACTTTTTAAGAGCATGTTATATTATCTATCTCACTTGCCAACAATTTGGTATTTTGTAAATGCAGCCAATTCATCGACTTATATGCACATATTCAATATTACATATAATGCATCCAAAGAAACTGACCAAACCGCATCACACCAGTGGCGGATCCAGGAGGAGGTGATCTGGGGCGGGGGCGGGGGGGGGGGGGGGGGTTACCCCCTTATTTTGGACGATCAACGCATTTGGTTGGAATCACCCCTGTTATCCTGGTTTGGGAACCCCTATTAAGAATGACTGGATTCGCCATAGCAGGCTTTGATCCGATTCTGGCGAATGAGACCGACTATAAATAAATACTAATCTAAGTTTTCTAACATAACGGTTCTAAGCTTAAAAGATAAAAAAAAAAGATATCGATTAGAGTCTAGACAATTATATTTGACGGAGGCTATACCATCTGCAATAAAAATGATAAAGCTTTTTACGGGAGACTTCAACCTGCAACTAACATGAACAAACTATATAACTGAAACTTCAAAGCTTAGTTTTAAATCTATCAATGTTTTTGTAGCGAACACTTACAAGGAAGTATCCCACGGATTAGGAACAGAACTAGACTATGCAATAGTACAAGTCACCTTACCGTCTGGTATTATTACTGAAGCTGTAGGTAAATAATTCTAAATAGTTATAGTTATCAAGGCAAATTAATAAAAGAAAACACACACACATTGTTTGGGAGTTTGGATAAAACAGACATGCAGTGTAAAAATTCGGCTTTTAAACTTTACGAATGTTAGTCTTATCCATAGCAGATCTCCGACTACCGTCATCGGAACCACTCATGCGACTGGCTTCGCATCAAACTTGAAAGGCAGCACTGCCTATAGATAAAACCCAGTGCGCTGACCACATCATGCGAATTGTGTATCATATGTGGTTTGGATCCACATCTTAAGATAGCCCGGCCGACTCATGTATCACTGCTCGACTGACGAGAAGATGAGAGGTTGGGCAAGGACACAAGTTTGCTCGATTGGAGGACTTTTTTAGTATATAAAAAGGATGTCACTCGAATGGTATGTGCAATGAGTGCTGCCATTGATGCTCCGTCTCGGTTAAGACTTTTGAACACACATTGGCTGATCGAGGTTAAAACTGAAAACCATCTCGTTGCAGCACTTTTAAATAAAAAAAGACGTTTATGTGGAATTTTGTTTTCTCCTTGTCAAAAATATAACAAACATGCTATTCAGTATCGGTGGACGGTAGATTCAACTTGTTTGTATACATATAGTTGTATTTGAAATATATATTTTTTATAAGCAAAATAAAAATTATATTTAGTTTTATAATGAATGTAATCCATGGAATCATGTTACTCAAAAGTATAAAAAATAACAAAATTAAGTAAAACTTTTTTGGATTCGAGCGTCACTGATGAGTCTTTTGTAGACGAAACGCACGTCTGGCGTACATACAAAATTTAGTCCTGGTATCTATGATGAGTGTATTATGTACTACCAATTCCGATCAAAAATCATATAGGAATAAACATCGTGTTAAACTCAAATACTTATGAGTGAAATTTGATTTGATATATAGGTTCGTCTATGCAGACCAATCCAACGGGTACTGACTGGGGAGGAGTAATATACAGTTACGATAATAATGTATTTAGATTATGGGCGCCAAATGGAGGACAAGGTATGAATGTGTTGTTTTTAATATATATTTGGTATAGTCCTGCTTGTGTTGTTTTGTTTAGTATTGCTTTTTTTCTTTTTCGGTGCATTATTTAACAATTTCTCAATTTTAAATAGTATTTGGTATGCCTTGTTTTTCAGTGTAAACAGACCAAAACATTAAAATAATCCAAAACAAATAATTAATGCAATAAAAATCATTTCTCTGTGATCTTCCCATTTTTCTTTCTGTATGGAGATCAGTTAAAGTTCAATATTTCAGTATAAGCCACGTCTGACGAGAGAATCTTTGTGTGGTAAATGCAAATTCCCGAACTAGATATTGTAAACTGTGTATCTCTGTAAACATTGTATTTATTTTAAGGTGGTTTATTCAGCATTGCAGATGGATGGGGCAAAAATAAGGGAAAACTTGAGAAGTCCGGAACTGTAAAGATATATGCATGGAAAAAACTCACTTCTAAGAGTAACTTCATTCAATCAGTAACTTTACCATCTACATCATATACCATGAGCCTAACCCAGCCTATCGACCGAGAAAACAATCTGATAGATATCATAGTGAGTAAAAATGTCTTCATATGCATGTGGAATTTATCTCTAGGTAACAGCAATCTACCGTTATATATACAACAAATGCAAACCAAAAGAAAAATGCAGAGACTTTGAAAAATTAGAATGTCACAAAATACACTATAAAAAAAACTAAAACAAATATTCATGAAGGCCTGTTTTTATCCAACATGTAATGTGAGCCGTTGTGTTACTCATGACAAATCAAATTCCGGCGATTTATAAGGAAAGAGCGCAAGAGGTTTTTTGAAAAACTTGAGAAATGCCTTTATGAGTACTCACAAGACTAGCAACACTAGTACTACCCACTCAAACCATAAACTGTTAACTGCATATAAGTGTACATATGTATATAGACAATAATAGTGCATTGACTTGACATATCAACGATATAAGGATGAGGCTTAGAAACGGGGAAAGCTGCTCTTGTGGTACCCGTTGAGTTGCTCATGAGATGTAAAAAAAAAGTCGGAACTTTCTCACGTTCAGCAATTCTTCTTCTCTATTCTTTCCTCCACTATCTGGAGTACCACTACTTTTGTAGTGTAGCACGGATTAGCAACTGATTTACTGTAAGCAACTGTGTGCATGTGCAGGAATATTATACAGTGTATATGATCGGTGCATATAAAACCAGTATTATTTCGCCTAAATATATTGTTCTAGATACTGGTGTAATGGACGTCAACACAGCCTGGCGTACCCACCACCAATTTACAACGCAACGGCAGTTGGTCTTATCCAAATTGAGCTAAGGCTGCGATCCCAGCTAGGAGCTCAATTCAAACATAAAACTTTAAAATAACTTAATGTCAAATCACTTTTGTAAACGTGCAGGAAACTGTTCCATCACCATACTATATACATTTGAACTCCATATAAATCACATATGTTATATCAAATATACACTAATCAATGTCTATTACTTTAAAAGTTCATGCACTGTGGCATATACTAAAATCTAAAATTACTTCATGTACCACCAAATTATCAATGTTACTGTGGCAATTTGTTACTCAGCATATAACTCAGCTTTTTATTGTTCATTCTAAATTGAACCAATATGCCATCTTAATTGGTACTTCACTCAAGTTTCCTTACACTGCACCAGTAGCCTTATATCTCCTACTTCACTAGAAAAAAAAAAAAACACACAACAATTTAAGTTGCTTACATAATAGTTACTTTATCACCTATTTGGGACAAAATTTTTATTTTAATAATAATACAATAAATAAAAAACATGAAATTCTGTTTTGATTTTTTCACTCTTTACAGATCAGAGCTCTTGATGGTACAAGCAAGAATTTTATATTCCATGGTTCCGGCGCGGTACAGAATGTTAACGGGAACGACGCGCTTGGTGGAATGGTGATTTCTTATTCTGACCAGACCGTAAGGTTTTGGTATCCTAATGCATCGTCTGCAGCACTGTTGCTTGTGGATAAATCGTGGGGTCAGCCAAATACTCAGCATATATCACATAAAGTAGAACTTTCAATTAAGACCTGGGAAAGATATACCAGTTGTAAGTATATTTTGTAACACACTGTGTCGCGTAAAGCTTCAAGTTGTCATCAGATGATTTGTAATATGCTTCAAATGCATGAATGTTGTATTCACGAATGTTAAATCAGTTATTGAAATGCATTTCTTAGATAAACCTTTCAGCATAATAAACACTAGATAATGAGTTTAAATGAATTTAGTTTCTTTAAGAGAGAAAAAGAACATTGGTATCATTTGTGAATATAAGATACTAGTCACGTGATATAAAAGATGTAGAATGATTGCCAAAGAAACAACTCTCCAACAGAGACCAAATCACGTGCATAGAACGATACAAAATTGTAAAAGAAGCAGCACATCAAAGATGTTCTGTCAACTGCTTAGTCTCAAGAGTAAACTCACAAAAATACTGAACTCCGAGGAAAAATCAAAACGGAAAGTCCATAATGAAATGGCAAAATCAAAAGCTAAAACACATCAAACAAATGGATAACAACTGTTATATTCCTGACTTGGTACAGGCATTTTCTTATGGGTTGAACCTGTTTTTATAGCTAGCTAAATCTCACCCTTGTAGAAAACTTGTCTATCTATATAATTATGCATACTTGTTTATTTTTACCACTTGTAGGTCCACCTGTACCAAAGAGCACCAAATATGTTCCTGTCGTCACAACTGTACAACCCAAAGGTACCAACCAAAGTGCTCGTAACTAGTAGATCAAAAGATCATTTTCTCTTTTGTTCATTTTATTTACACAAAATGCTTGTGTGTAATTGTATCAACACTTATAATTATGCTTGTGTGTATAAAGTATAGCTATCGATCTTTGTTTTAGACGTGAATTAAAAGGACATTGTGCAAAAATGAAAAATCAGAAGTAATAGGGCAAGTATACGGAGGAAAATACTAGTCTACGAAGAGTTATCATTAAACGTAAAGAAAAACTAAATGTTCTCATAAACTACTGAATAGTTAAAACACAGACATATAGTCAGAGACACATACTAGTTGTCATATATATGTGTCTGGTAAAAGGAAATCCATCTTTTTTATTTAAAAACTAGAGGCTCTAAAGAGCCTGTGTCGCTCACCTTGGTATATGTGAATATTAAACAAAAGAAACAGATGGATTCATGACAAAATTGTGTTTTGGTGATGGTGATGTGTTTGTACATCTTACTTTACTGAACATTCTTGCTGCTTACAATTATCTCTATCTATAATGAACTTGGCCCAATGAAAATTGTTAAAAATTGACTATAAAGGACATTAACTCTTTAGGGGGTCAATTGACCATTACTTTGCTGAGCATTATTGCTGTTTACAGGTTATCTCTATCTATAATAGTATTCAAGATAATAACCGAAAACAGCAAAATTTCCTTAAAATTACCAATTTAGGGGCAGCAACCCAACAACGGGTTGTCCGATTCATCTGAAAATTTAAGGCCAGACAGATCTTGACCTAATAAACAATTTTACACATGACAAAATTGTGTTTTGGTGATGGTGATGTGTTCGTACATCTTAATTTACTAAACAGTCTTGCTGCTTACAATTATCTCTATCTATAATGAACTTGGCCCAGTAGTTTCAGTGGAAAATGTTAATAAAAATTTACAAATTTTATGAAAATTGTTAAAAATTGACTATCAAGGACAATAACTTCTAAGGGGGTCAATTGACCATTTTGGTCATGTTGACTTATTTGTAAATGTTACTTTGCTGAACATTATTGCTGTTTACAGTTTATCTCTATCTATAATAATATTCAAGATAATAACCAAAAACAGCAAATGGGTTGTCCTATTCATCTGAAAATTTCAGAGCAGATAGATTTTGACCTGATAAACAATTTTATCCCATGTCAGATTTGCTCTAAATGCTTTGGTTTTTGAGTTATAAGACAAAAACTGCATTTTACCCCTATGTTCTATTTTTAGCCGTGGCGGCCATCTTGATTTGATGGCCGGGTCACCGGACACATTTTTTCAACTGAATACCCCAAAGATGATTGTGGCCAAGTTTGGATTAATTTGGCCCAGTAGTTTCAGAGGAGAAGATTTTTGTAAAAGATAACTAAGATTTACAAAAAATGGTCAAAAATTGACTATAAAGGGCAATAACTCCTAAAGGGGTCAACTGACCATTTCGGTCACATTGACTTATTTGTAAATCTTACTTTGCTGAACATTATTGCTGTTTACAGTTTTTCTCTATCTATAATAATATTCAAGATAATAACCAAAAACAACAAAATTTCCTTAAAATTACCGATTCAGGAGAAGCAACCCAACAACGGGTTGTCCGATTCATTTGAAAATTTCAGGGCAGATAGATCTTCACCTGATAAACCATTGTTTTCCACTGTCAGATTTGCTCTAAATGCTTTGGTTTTTGAGTTATAAGCCAAAAACTGCATTTTACCCCTATGTTCTATTTTTAGCCGTGGCGGCCATCTTGATTTGATGGCCGGGTCACCGGACACATTTTTAAAACTAGATACCCCAATCATGATTGTGGTCAAGTTTGGTCCCATAGGGGGAAAATGTAGATTTTGGCTTATAACTCTAAAACCAAAGCATTTAGAGCAAATCTGACAGGGGATAGATTGTTTATCAGGTCAAATTCTATCTGCCCTGAAATTTTCAGACAAATCGGACAACCCCTTGTTGAGTTGCTGCCCCTGAATTAGTAATTTTAAGGAAATTTTGCAGTTTTTGCTTATTATCTTGAATATTATTATAGATAGAGATAAACTGTAACCAGCAATAATGTTCAGCAAAGTAAGATCTACAAATAAGTCAACATGACCAAAATTGTCAGTCGACCCATTAAGAAGTTATTGCCCTTTATTGTCAATTTTTAACCATTTTGTCTAAAATTTTAGTATTCTTTTAAAAAATCTTCTCCTCTGAAACTACTGGGCCAAATTTAACTAAACTTGGCCACAATCATCATTTTGGTATCTACTTTTAAAAGTGTGTGGCGTGACCCTGCCAACCAACCAAGATGGCCGCCATGGCTAAAAATAGTACATAGGAGCGAAATGTAGATTTTGGCTTATATCTCTGAAACCAAAGCATTTAGAGCAAATCTGACAGGGGATAAATTAATAATCAGGTGAAGTTCTATCTGCCCTGAAATTTTCAGACAAATCGGACAACCCGTTGTTGAGTTGCTGCCCCAGAATTAGTAATTATAAGGAAATTTTGCAGTTTTTGGTTATTATCTTGAATATTATAATAGATAGAGATAAACTGTAAACAGCAATAATGTTCAGCAAAGTAAGATCTACAAATAAGTCAACATGACCAAAATTTTTAGTTTACCCCTTAAGGAGTTATTGCCCTTTATAGTCATTTTTTTAACAATTTTCATAAATTTTTGTAAATTTTTGTAAATTTTTAAAAATATTTTCCACTGTCAAGTTCATTATAGATAGAGATAATTGTAGCAAGAAGAATGTCCAGTAAAGTAAGATCTACAAACATATGATCACCAAAACACAATTTTGTCATGAATTTATCTGTGTCCATTGTATAATATGCACATAAACCAAGGTGAGCGACACAGGCTCTTGAGAGCCTCTAGTTTAAACTAGATACCCCAATGATGATTGTGGACAAGTTTGGATTAATTTGGCCCACTAGTTTCAGAGGAGAAAATTTTTGTAAAAGATTACTAAGATTTACGAAAAATGGTTCAAAATTTACTATAAAGGGCAATAACTCCTAAAGGGGTCAACTGACCATTTCGGTCATGTTTACTTATTTGTAAATCTTACTTAGCTGCACATTATTGCTGTTTACAGTTTATCTCTATCTATAATAATATTCAAGATAATAACCAAAAACAGTAAAATTTCCATAAAATTACCAATTCAGGGGCAGCAACCCAACAACGGGTTGTCCGATTCATCTGAAAATTTCAGGGCAGATAGATCTTGACCTGATGAACGATTAAACCCCTGTCAGATTTGCTCTAAATGCTTTGGTTTTTGAGTAAAAAGCCAAAAACCGCATTTTACCCCTATATTATATTTTTAGCCGTGGTGGTAATCTTGGTTGGTTGACCGGGTCACCGGACACATTTTTTTAACTAGATACCCCAATGATGATTGTGGCCAAGTTTGGTAAAATTTGGCCCAGTAGTTTCAGAGGAGAAGATTTTTGTAAAAGCTAACGACGGACGACGACGACAACGACGACGGACGACGGACGCCAAGTGATGAAAAAAGCTCACTTGGCCCTTTGGGCCAGGTGAGCTAAAAATATAATGTTCATAAAAACTTGAAATTATAACCAAATCGACCTCTAAGTATTTCTTGTTTTCAAATGTCCTCCTGTCCTCTTGGAACCAAACATGTAAAATGTAAACAAAAAAAATCAACAATTTAGATACTTCTGTAGAAATTAAGTCTCACAAACTAAGACTGAAATTGTTTGATGTTAGTAAAAAAAAAAGTCCAATAGATGACTTCAAATTAATTATAACGAACCATTCAACATTTGTACAATAACTGCCTCGTAAGCAGTGATATTCTTCATTGAAGTCCTGATAGAAAACCCAACCCTGGAGTATCGTTAATGATACGAATTGCGCTAAAAATAAAGCATATCATATATGCGAGTGTATCAGGTTCGCATCGTTTCTTCATTCTAGAAATCTTGTCGATTGATAACATAACTTAAGAGGGGGGCAAGGGGTTTAACTGTTATGCTGTTATGGGGCAATTTAATTCTTTGTTATCTGTTATTTTGAAAATATATTTGCTGTTAGCTGTTATTGTCTTATTCTTTGTTAGCTGTTATTGGGCTATTAGTTTTTTTGTTATCTGTTATTGTGATAATGTATTTGCTGTTAACTGTTATTGAAAATTGGA
Source organism: Mytilus galloprovincialis (assembly GCF_965363235.1). NCBI lineage: Eukaryota > Metazoa > Mollusca > Bivalvia > Mytilida > Mytilidae > Mytilus > Mytilus galloprovincialis. Next base: position 3,842,522 of record NC_134843.1, on the reverse strand, counting down.
ATGTTAGAATTGTTTTTTTACAGTCAATATTCGGTATAAATTGAAGATCATTGGACATTGGGGTCTACCACTACTAATATGTTTATCCCGTATTCAGAGAAGGATTCCATTAACATTTACCCATCACAGAAGTGAGGTCCAGGACAATTCAAGTATATCTTATGATTATCCTTTGTAATAAATTCCATTTTTTTTATGAATGTGTATTTAGAATTATCTTATTTTTTTGTATGAGAATAATGTTCCTTGTTTCCCGTACGAACATATTAAATTAAAACAATTCTTAATATGACAAAAAGGAAAACATATGGCCAGGAATATCTGACAAGGATCTCAATTAAGGCCTAGGTCCTAACAACCAGTGTACCTTTTATATAATATGGTACATAGACTCAGCTCTGTGATTCTTTTCAAAGCAGAACCAAATGCATTGTACAATGAAAGTTCCAACCATGTACTTGGGTCCGAAGCTGCACATGTACTTGGGTCCAAAGCTGCACATGACTCATTACAAACAAAGATTTCTTTTGTTTCAAGCCATTGTTTCCCTTCTAAACTATGTATTCTACTTGGTACAATCAAAAACCTCAGCTGATAAAAAAAAAATTCAAATAAGGCCTTTGAAAGTAGTGGAATAAATTGCTTTTGGAGTGTCAAAATTCGTTCGAAGTACTTGATAAATTGCATGCTTTTGATTTTGCTACCCTATATACCACTTTGCCTCATAGTCTTATTAATAAAAATTCACACAGCTCATTAAATGGTCATTTAGAAAAAGTCAGAATATTCAAACTCTTTTAGGTCATTTTTTTTATTAGTAACAAAGGGAGCTTCAGTCAATATATATTAACAATACACCAACGTTTCATGAGAACTGCTGAAAGCATTTTTCAGTTATTTTTGAAAACTATAGAAAATACCAACTTTTTCTAATAAATAATATCCCTTTACTCAATAACATAAAATCTAAAATTAATAAAAATCGAAAGGGAGTTTACAACAATAGATATAAACATTTCAGAAAAGTTTCATGAGAACTGCTGAAAACATTTTTGTGTTAATGTCTGAAAACTGGAAAATCCCCCCTTTTTAATTAATAAAACCCGTTAACTCGGAAACGTAAAATCTAAAATTTATAAAAATTGAAAGTGACCTCATGTTAATAGATATAAACAATTCACCAAAATTCCTTGCTTTGTGAAAGCATTTTTGAGATATTATCAGAAAAATGAAAAAAAAAAAACACCAATTTTATTGAATAAAAACCCATTACCCAGAAACTTAAAATCTAAAATAAAAACAAAAAGGGAACTCACGTCAATAGATATAAACAATTTCCCAAAGTTTAATGCAAATTGGTTAAAGAGTTTTTGAGTTAATGTCCGACATGTTGACAACAGACGGACAACAGTATACCATAATACGTTCTGTAAACGAGCGTATAAAAAATATTATAATATATTGAGTAGTAATTTAAACACAGTCTAGATACATAAATTAATACTAAAAACATAGTCATAGAAAATGGAATGCATTAAAAAGGATTATATCTGTAATAATAAATACTGATTTGTCAAAGACCGAATTATTTTAATATTTCATTTACTGTTATCTGTTTTTGTCCATTTTAATTCCTTGTTATCTGTTATGAGCCGAATCAATTTGCTGTTTTGTTGTTATTGGGACCCCCCTTGCCCCCCCCCTCACTTAACTTACAAAAACAAAACATCAATTTTCCGATTGTTAATTTTCCATTTCTATGTGGCTACCGTCCTATATAACACTTGCATATGCTATTTTAATAACTGTCCATTGATACGATATGTCAAGGGTTGAGCTTTTTCTCTATTATGATGAGCTTTTTCTTTATTATGATGAGGTTTTTCTCTATAATGAGGAGGTTTTTCTCTATCATGATGGGCTTTTTCTTTATTATGATGAGCTTTTTCTTTATTATGATGAGGTTTTTCTCTATTATGATAAGCTTTTTCTCTATTATGATGAGCTTTTTCTTTATTATGATGAGGTTTTTCTCTATTATGATGAGGTTTTTCTCTATTATGATGAGAATTTTCTTTATTATGATGAGGTTTTTCTCTATTATTTCTCAACATAAAGAAAAAGCTCGTCATAATAGAGAAAAAGCTCATCATAATATAGAAAAACCTCATCATGATAAAAAATGAAGTACCATAAGGCAGTTACGGCGTTCCATATATTTCTATGTGTATCCATCTGATGAGTTGAGCATTTCTCAACTGATTTTTATAGTTCGTACTTATATGTTGTACTGTTACACCGCTGTCCGAGGTTAGGGGAGGATTGGGATCCCGCTAACATGTTCAACCTCACCACATTCTGTATGTATGTGCCTGTCCCAAGTCAGGAGCCTGTTATTCAGTGGTTGTATTTTGTTGATGTGTTACATATATTTTTTTCATTCATTTTTTGTACATAAATTTAGGCCGTTAGTTTTCGCGTTTGAATTGTTTTATATTTGTCATTTCGAGGCCTTTTATATCTGACTAGGCTGTATGTGCTTTGCTCATTACTGAAGGCCGTACGATGACCTATAGTTGTTATGTTCTATGTCATTGAGGTCTCTTGTGGAGACGGTTGTCTCATTGGCAATCATGACCACATCTTCTTTTTTTTTAAAATTGTAACCACAAGAATTCCGACTCTCACGTAGAAAAACGCGTCAAACAAACATGACAAATATGTTATAAATAACAAAATCAAATACTGGTAATTTGATGATTTAAGTGTCAGAGAACCTTGTCAAAATCGAAAGTAATTTTACAAAGTATGATTTGCCCTTTTCTTATTTGTAACTTTTAAAAGTGACATTTGATCAACTCTCTTGATATTAGTCCAGGTTCACTCGGAATGAGAATTAAAGGTGTTAAGGTCGGAGAAGTCTTTTAACAAAAAAACACTTTTGATTGTATGTACATTGAAAGATGTTAGAATTTTATAGTATCCACTTCTTATGCACTATGCCCTTCTTATATATGTAGCTTCTTAGAAATTCTGAAACCTTTCAAAATAGTCTAATGTTTTTCTGAGAGTCACCAGGGGTGATTATGGACTACAGTGATTAAGATGTATAGGTTGATAGAAGTTGTCAAAAACGTACTAACTTTATGTAATAAAAATTAGGATTATTTTTCAGTTGATGGCGGCTGGAATACATATGGATCTTGGAGTACATGTTCTAAATCTTGCGGTGGAGGGACACAATTTAGAAACAGAACGTGTTCAAATCCATTTCCGTCTAACGGTGGTAAAAACTGTCAAGGTGTTGCTCGGGAAACACATGCCTGTGGGGTTAATCCATGCTTGGGTTCAATGGTACAAAAAAGTCCGTCCAGTGGTACAAAAACAACAGCACTAATGACTAACAATATAACAAGTAAGCCAAGAAATGTATGGATTATAAGAGTGTGTTTTTTTTTTAATTTTATGTAAGAAATTAGAAAATTGGATTGTAATTTTGAATATGAGGTTCTTGTTTCAATGTGTTTTTTTATTATTATTATTTCAGTTTCATACTTGGTTAGTCTTAATCGGTTCATTTAACTATATTGGTAATGCTATTACACTTTGAAGATGACTCCTACTTATTGTTTCAATGTTCCAGGTTCTCAGTCTAAGCAACATACTGATAGTTCTAAGAAGACAGTTAGTTTTAGTTTCACGAATGTTGACTGTAAGTTTACATAAAAATATAGATTATAAAAAATACTATTTATAGAAACTAACAGAATATCTTTAAAAAAAACAACAGAAAACCAAAACATAAAAGCTAAGACTTTATCAAAGACGGTTACTGTCGAGGTTCCTAACTTTGACAAGCACATAAACATGTGACAGGCATAAATATACTTGTGAATACTTAATTCGGATCATTCGACTTACAAGTTAAATCTCATATCACCAGAGATTGCATTTTGTGATAATTTTTTTTTTACCTATACGCATGATACGTATAAAAGTATTATTAATGATGGAATGGAAAAACAACTAACAGAAAATAAAAATAATCGTTTTGTGCTTGTGATAATCGAATAAAACTTGAAACTCGAAAAGAGGGACCGAAGATACAAGAGGGACAGTAGAAATCTTTACCGTATGATAAACAATTTCTCGCAGAGAATATAAAACTAGAGTTTTTTGTTTGTTTTGTTGTGTGTGTGAGAGAGTGTTTCAGCCTATCTACATATACGTATATTTTCATGGTTATAAAATGTTACGTTTTCTAGTGCCAACAATTTTAGTCGGAGCTGGACTTGGTGTTGGTGGGTCGGTTCTGTTGTTTGTTGTTGGTTGTATTATTAAGCATGTTATTAATAAACCGAAACCAACGGAAGTTGTAAGTATAAAATACAATCAAGAAAGAAAAATAAAATTTATCAAATAGCTCGAATAAAAAAACTCTGAATGAGGATTTTCAGTGTGCATACCAATCAAAAAATTGTTTAGGATCAGAGACCTAGAAAATGAGTGTACATCATAATAAAAGTCGTATCGATGAAAATATGCTAGCATAGAATAGTGGTGTGTCGTCGATTCAAGATGACAGTGAATGGTATGTCAACAGTATACACATTATACATGTATATATTTGATTCCAATTCAATATTATTCCTTATTAAGTGTCATTTCATTTTCCTAAATTATAATATTTTCCAAAAATGTATGTAGTCAGGGGTGGTCCTGGAACCCAATTTTGCCATTATTATTGCCCCGCAACAAAGTTGTCGGTGCCATATAGTTTTACCCTTGTCCGTCATTCCGTCATTCCGTCATTTTGTCATTCTGTCATTCCGCAAACAAACCATTTTACAGACTTTTTTTCTAAACAGCTTAGATATTGGCCTGATTTTTGGTATGTGAGTTAACCATGATGAGTTACAGATCAAGTTTAAGTTTCGTTCCGCTCCACTAATAGTTTTTGCAGAAATTACGGGCTTTGGACTTTGATAAATTGATGAAAATCACAGTTATACGGACTTTTTTCTAAACGCCTTCAGATATTGGGCTGATTTTTGGTATGCGAGTTAATCATGATGAGGTACAGATCAAATTAATGTTTAGATCTGCTCCGCTAATTTTTGCCGAAATTAAAGGTTTACGACTTTGAAAATTGTTGAAAATCAGTTATACGCACTTTTTTTCTACACACCTTCAGATTTTGAGCTGATTTTTTATATGTGAGACTACCATCATGTTTGTGTCCACATTTGTTGTTGAAATTGCGAATTTTTCAACTTTTTGAGACGGGGTCATTCGTGTCGTTTTGACACATCTAGTTTTATTTGTGGTTTATTTATGATTTTTCAGTCCCCCCATACATTAAGAAAAAACAGTCAATGTGCAAATCTGGGTTCTTATTTAGAAAATCCTAGATTGCTCGCTAACACATCCAATGTCAAATATTTCATGCATATTCAGAACAAAACCAGTATCTGCAAGGTAGGTCAGCTCAGAGGAAGGGCGAGACATTATAAATTACTATTGCAAATGAGGGAAATTTAGGTAGAGACACAACATTTTCCTTTCAACAGGCCACAAACGGACTTCAACGTGAGTAGAGAATGGAACTCTCCCTACACTAGACGCTGAATCTAACACACCATTCAATCACGTCGTCGTCGTTTTATGTATTATTTAAGGAATGACTGTCATATTTTTTCTGTCTATGAAGAAATAACATAAAAAATTTGGTGCACACTTAATAACGCGCGTAGCGGGTTATTTAACAGTGTGCACCACATTTTTTATGTTATTTCGAATAGACAGAAAAAATATTACAGTCATTTCTTATAATTTAATTCTAAATCCATTTTAAACCGTAGAAAAACATGAAAAAACGTTGATGACGTCACGGTCACATGACTAAATTTTGTTTATGGGCTGGTAACAAAATAACGTCAGCCAATCAGAAGACGCGTTACATCCAAAATTAAATTATTCACTTTTGTAAATTGGTACATCGTACCCTGAAAGGGGGGGGGGGCATACTAAATAATGAGCAACAATTTCAGGGGTGCTAAAATATATAGAATAGAAAAATGGGTAATCATGATAAAGAATAAAGTAAACCGTCTAAATCATCAAACGTTAAAAAACGAAAATAAACATGAAAAATACTGGAATCTTTAGAATATAAATCTAATAAAACACGAAAGTTCCGTGAAGTTAGTAACATGCATATCTTTGACATACTATAGTGATGATAATGATGTTCTTGTTATATTTGCAGGAACCCTTCTGATTGACAGCATCATGATGCCAGACATTTTATTCGAACAAAAACAATTCATGCTAAACCATTCGTTCTTTTTACTGACAATGTTGTCAAAACTTAACAATGAAAACTTTTCTATTCTTTGAATACAGTTGTTCAGTACTATTTATATATATATATTATATCCAGCTTCGTCCATAACCGACACACAATGCTTTATTCAGTTTTATACTTACTGAAAAAGACGGTATATATATCACAGAAATAAATCAAAAGTACCAGATTTTATGAACCATGTGCGGATTAAAAAACAAAATTTCTATCAATACAAAGTTATCAAAATAAGATATTGGAAACCAAAAATGTTAACCTAACAGATTTCACATTTATAAACTGTTTTTTTTTTCAATATGAATAAAAGGATACGTGAATATACGTTGACAAGACAGCATTAACAACGATTGATATAAACAAACTTTCCTGTCCCAACTTTTTTTAGCTCACATTGTCCAAAAGATCAAGTGAGTTTTTCCAGCACTTGGAGTCGCCGTCGTCCGTCGTCGTTAACTTTTACAAAAATCTTCTCATCTAAAAACTATTGGGCCAAATGTAACTTTACCACGATTGTTATTGGGGTATCTAGTTTGAAAAATGTGTCCGATGACCCAACCAACCAACCAAGATGGCCACCATGGCTAAAAATATACCATAGAGGTAAAATGTAGATTTTGGCTTATATCTCTGAAACCAAAGCATTTAGAGCAAATCTGACTTGGGGTATATTTGTTGAACAGGTCAAAATATATCTGCCCAGAATTTTTCAGATGAATCAGACAGTCAGTTGTTGGGTTGCTGCCCCTGAATTGGTAATGTTAAGGAAATTTTTCCGTTTTGGTCATTATCTTGAATATGATTAGAGATAGAGATAAACAGTAAACAACAATAATGTTCACCAAAATTTTAAGTCATCATGACCAAAATGCACAAGTGACCACTTTATGAGTTATTGTCCTTTATAGTAAGTTTTTAACAAATTTTGGTAATCTTACAAAAATCTTCTCCTGTGAAACTACAGAGACGAATTTAACAAACTTGTCCACAATAATGGGTATCTAGTTTAAAAAAAATGTGTTTATTAACCCAGCCAGCCAACCAACATGGTCGACATGGCTAAAAATAGAACATAGGTGAAAATGCAGTGTTCATTCAGAGCAAATTTGACACTGGATAAAAATGTTCATAAGGTCTGTTGTTAGGTTGCTGCCCCTGAATTAGTAATTTAATGGACATTTTGCAGTTTTTGGTTATCATCATGAATATTATTATAAATAGAGATAAACTATCAACATCAATTATGTTCAGCAAAGTAAGATCCACAAAATAGACAATATGACCAAATTGCCCTTTAAAGTCGAATTTAACAATTTTTCGTTGTTTTTTGGTGATCTTTTACAAAGGCGTTCTCCTGAAACAACTGAGACAGTTTAACCAAACTTGGCCACACTAAGCATAAGGGTATCTAGTTTAAAAGTGTCCGATGACCCTGTCTGCCAACCAACATGGCAGACATGGCAGACATGGCTAAAAATAGATAAGGGGAAACTGGATTTTTGATAAGTCTGAAACTAAAGCAAAAGTATAACGATTGCATTATGTCATGCATCAATTGTAAATACAAACTAGAACACACCCGCGAAATCGCGGGCATATACTACTGTTCTAGGATGATTTTTTTGTAAAAGATATTATGTATGGACTGGAGAATTTCATAAAAGGTATCAAAAGCCCTCTCCCTTTTTCCAAAGTCCGATATTTGTTTCCTTTCTGTTAAATTCAATTATTTTCGTGTTTCTGGCCTTAGACCACAATTATTCTTCTCCTTTGCTACAATGCTTCTTTTGGTAAAAGTCAAATCAAATTAAAAATTTGCACCGTTTCAAACATGAAATAAATGTAACTGCTTATATATAGACCATTATTAGTCTAATAAAATATGCTTCAAGGACAATCCATCAGTGCCTTTTCTTTTGAGAGCCTTATTAACATACCAATGGTAGGATATGAATCATGTATAAATGACTAAGACCGACTTAGGCCAATTTGAGGGGTGGTCGGAGGGGTCCTGATCCCGAAATCCCGGGCTTATAATTATTAAATCCTGAGATGCAGAATTTAAAGAAATTCATATCCCGAAATCCCGAAATCGAAAAATATATTCCCGGATTCCGTAAGGATCAATCCCAAAATCCCGAGCTTAAAAACACCCAATCCCGACGCCCCGAAAAAGGTCCTGCCTCCCTCTAATCTCTACCTTACTTTCGTTTTTGCTAAATCACTATTTTTCCTTTCAACCATAATGTTTTATGCCCCACTTATGGTCGTCCGTCGTCTGTCCTTCTGTCCCGTTTCAGGTTAAAGTTTTTGGTCGAGGTAGTTTTAGATGAAGTTGAGCATGTTTACTTATTAATATATATGCAAGTGGTATGACCACTTTTAAAATAGTAAACATTTCAAAGAAAACAGTAGACAGAATCAGGGACTTTCTATACTAACATAGAAAGTCCCTGACAGAATACAGAGAGTCTCTATATATTAAAGTAGTACAGTCGTAGTTTACATGTTGATAAACGCGAAAAATAATTGTCCTCTCTAAGGAGGTATAATAGTTGTGGTTCCTGCGATCTAAACACCATGATATGAAACGCGAAAAATAATTGTCCTCTCTAAGAAGGTATAATAGTTATGATTCTTGCGATCTAAACACCATGATATGAATGGCTTATTTATTTTTTTATTTTTGTTATCTATCATACGATTGGTTGTACTTGTGTCACATGTTTTACTTATTTTAACATATATGCAACTGGTATGACCCCTTAGATAGTAAACGTTAACATTTCAAAGAAAACAGTAGACAGAAGACAGAGAGTCTCTATATATATAAGTAGTATAATCGTAGTTTACAAACGCGAAAAATAATTGTCCTCTATAAGGAGGTATAATAGTTGTGGTTCTTGCGATCTAAACACCATGATATTGAGAACGCTCTGATTGGCTTATTTATTTTTCATTTTTGTTATCTATCATACGATTGGTTGTATTTGTGCATGTTTCAAACCGGAAGTCTTATCCATGACTAAAATTTAGTCTGATGACGGAATCATATCCGGACTCCTTTTTTGTCGTTTTTCTCCCAAAATAACTCAATCTGAATAATCATAAGAATGGATGACAAATGCGACTATGCATGTTACCTATAGGACACAGAAGCATGATGATTGATTTATTGTGGAAGGAAGAGAAGCGACACACAAAATGAGGTCTTCTCGTTTAATAGTATAGATGTCAGGTGAGCGACACAGGCTCATTGGAGCCTCTAGTTGTTCTATTTACCACTCATAATTAACATCTTTGTGATTGAAAAAAGAATTCTAACCATCATGAACAACAAAGTCTGCTTAGAATGCGGTGGCATAATTCTGATTAATTCAGAACTCAAAAAGGTTCTACAGATATATCTCAAACCGAGCAGCGAGGTCATGGCTATAGAGGCAAACACGCTTTTGATTTATAAGAAGTGCGATACTGTTTTTTTTTTTTTAATCTACAAATCAGTCTCTAAAAAATATAGTGATTATACTAGCAGATATTAGAAGATGTTGCATAAGTGCCAATGAGACAACTCTCCATCCAATTCTCAATTTGTAAAAGTAAACCATTATAAGTCAAATTACGGTCTTGCACACGGAGCCTTGGATCACACTGAACAGGAAGCTATAAAGGGCCCCAAAAATGACTAGTGTAAAACCATTCAAACAGAACAACTAAAGGTCTAATCTATATAAGAAAAACGAGAAACTAGAAATACTTATGAACCACATCAACAAACGTCATCTTCTGAAAATCAGATTCTTGACTTAGGACAAATGCTGCAGGGTTTAACGTTTGACCCTTTTTTGAAACAATAGTGTAACACCACAACATAGAAAGACAGTGGCGGATGCAGGAATTTTCGAAAGGGGGGGTGCTAGCCCAGGGCAAAGGGGGGGGGGGGGTGCAAAACATATGTCCCGATTCAAATGCATTGATCGGCCAAAATAAAGGGGGGGTGCGCACCCCCGGAACCCCCCCTCTGGATCCGCCACTGAAAGACATAAAAATTATAAAATATCAATTGAATGGCTTAATTCAATCAAAGATATATTATATTATTAACACAAGTGAACATACACTGAATGAATAAATTTGATCTATGACATAATGTAAATACAAAATCAAAATATGGGGTTAGTTTTAACAATTTTTAAAAAACACAACCATAACCTTGAACAAAATACTGCCAAATAGAATAATGTACACAGGTAATTGGAAAAAAAATGTTGTCAGGTATATAGTATAAATGGAGAAAGGAAATATTCTTTTTCAGTTTATAAAAATAAAATAGGGGGGGGGGGGTTCTTTGTAATAAGTTGTTGCATGGCTACTGATTTCGACCCGTGAAAAGTACCATGTACATGTTGAAGTTCTGTTATCGTGCTTAAGGGAGTTCGCTTCTCAGTTTCAAAGTAATTAACTTTTCAAGACACAGGTTTATATAGATAGGGGATTAATAAAGGAATCCAAAGAGCAAAAAAATATATAGGTCACCTTGCTTGTTTTCAAGATATTAGCCTTTGAAATTTTGGCGGGAAAATATTCTCTCCTGACTTTTCATAGCTTTATCATTGATAAGTTGACGTTCTCAAAAACTGTTAAAAAGTAATTAAAATTTTATAAGACTTTTACAGATGTCTTATCATTATACATGCTAAAGAATTTCAAAAAGAAAAATGGGGGTCACCGGGCAAATTTTTTCAAGGCATTCAAATGGATAAAAACAGAGGATTCCGAAAATCTGACAAAAAATCCAAAACATCACAAGCCAGCTTCCTAATAAGACTTTTTAGAATGCACCTTTTGAAAGCGGCGCCTCCAAACAAGAAAACAATTAAAAAAAAACATTCATTGGAACATTTTATTTATTTGTCATCCATGTTTTATTGGAATGGTAACTAGACAACAGAATCCGTTATACTAAAACTAATGAGAAATTTATAAATGCCCAGCGCGGGACAGATTGTTTCAAGCGTTCAACCGCTCGTACCTACAACATGACATCTGATCTGCATTGGCGGATGAAAAAGGGGCTTTTGTTTTTGTTTTGTCAAAATGAAATGAGGTCCCTTTTTCGATTAAGAAAAACAAAGTTACATTTCATGTTTTTCCGGTTTAATAACGAACCGTTAATAATTAACCCTCTTTTTATTCGTTTTGTTTTTTTAATAATCATATGAACGGTTCATTGAGTTCCCAATCGTAACCACTCGGCCTTTCAGTGTTTCTTCGTGCAAGGATAAAGGCCGAGTAGTTCCGATTGATTGAGTTAAAAAAAAAAAAAAAAAAAACCCAGATTTTGGAAAAAAGGGGAAGGATAAAATAAATTGCCCTGTACCTATGAAAACAGCAAGTTAATTATCAAACTTCAACAGCATTAAAAAACATAAGGCAAGAAAAAAATTTTGAAAAAGCTAAAAAAACAAAAGGAAGTCTGTTTTCAATCAAATGTAATAAAAAAAAAAACCCGTTTGTTTGAACATTTTGAAATATCCCCCGAATATTTTGAAATGGTCCACGTGAAGGAAGTTTTAGTAACTGGTTCCCTATACTTGTTTTGCTTCGATAGATCTTTGCTAAATTCAGACAAAAAGGTACCAGAATATACCTGCCCACTTTTTAATCCAATCATACTTTGTTTACAACGAAGAAGGTCAAGGTAAAGTCATCTACGTCTACAAAAACCACACAAAAACAACTTACAAGCAAAATTAAACAGAATAGTTCACGGAAAACAAGACTAAAAAGTGTTGGTAAGTGAGGATCATATATTTTAAAACTGTTGTAGGAGCTTGTTAAAAAATCTGATTACCATATAAATAAAGTGACCATAACTGACGAAACAGTTTATTGGGTGCAGACTTACAGAACTTGACTTACAGAACTTTCGTTCATTTTTGTATTTCAAAAATGAACGAAAGTTCTGTAAGTCTGCACCCAATAAACTGTTTCGTAAATTAAATTTACATTTTATATAAGCAGTAATAAGATTGTTTAGTCTGTAAGTTATAAAATTCAACTCTTTTCCGTGACTATTTTCAAAAGTTACAATACCTTGGCTTTAATATAGCATACAACTTGTACACAACACATACATGTAACTTGCACTCTCATTAAATTTCAAACCATTTTCTTTGAAGAAAAAAACACTTTTAAATTCACCTTAAAATTCAACAAAATCACAGGAAAACAGAATACATTGTAGAGGGTAGTAAAGAGTTATTTTCGTGAAATGTTTTCGACCTTTTTATTTCAGGTGTTTCGACGTTTTATTTCTCGTTTTCTCATGTTTGTTTTGATGTGCGTGCTTCATGTTTCCCCTTATTCAATTTCCATTTTCGTGTCGGTGCTCTTTATTTATCGGGCTTGTCCCGCATTTGATCAGACATGTAAATCTGGACTACTTCAAAGTCAGTGCTATGCAAATGTTATACCATCTGAAACTTGTGTAAGCTAATAATTGATAAAGCCAGACTCTTTTGCAAAGGATTTCAGGCTGCAATATTTTAAAGCATTACCTAGACTTATTCAAAGTCAGTGTTATACAAATGTAATACCATCTGAAACTTATGTATGCTTATAATTGATAAAGCCAGACTCTTTTGCAAAGTATTTCAGGCTGCAATATTTTAAAGCATTACAAAAATCTGCCAGTCTTACTTGATATACAACCACAATTTTTTTTTTTGGATCCTATAATGGTATCGTCATCCCAAGACACATTTGGTTTCCGGACAATAACTTTAGTTTATATGAATGGATCTCTTTGAAATTTAATAAGAAGGAACAAAACCACAAAAGGAAAGTTGGGATTGATTTTGGGGATGATGGTCCAAACCGTTTAGGAATTACATGTAGGGGCCAAAAACAAGCATTTAGTATCTGGACAATAACTTGTGTGTAAGTGTATAGATCTCTCTGACATTTTACCACAAAGTTTTATTTCACAAAAGGAAGTCTGGGATTGAGTTTGGGGGTTATTGCCCCTTTCAGGAATATTGGGCCTAAAAAGGGTAAAAAATTAGCATTTTTCCAGTTTCCAGACAATAACATGTGTTTATTTGTATGGATCTCTCTGAAATTGTACTACAAGGTTCCATACTACAAAGGAAAGGCTGGGATCGATTGTGGGGGTAATTGCTCTAAGGGTGGATTAAAAAAAAATGGGGGTGTCCAAGATTTATTAAGGAATTCATTTTTTTTTTTAATTTTTAAAAACTTTCAAGAAGAAATATTTAATTGCACCGTATTGCGCAAAAGATTTGTAAGATCTTGACATTTGTTTTGTGTCAGAAACCTATATTATGTTAAAAATTGGATCACAATCCAAATTCAGACCGTCTCAAACTTGAATATTGTATCCAAATTTGCCCCCATTGTTCTGTTCAGGGTTCAACCTCTGCAGTTGTATCAGGCTGCGCTCAGTGAAGCATTTTATTGTATATATCATGCACATGTATATAGAGAAAAACTGTAAGCTAGACTAGTACAATAAATCTAGAAATCAGTCAACTTGCTTAAAAATCATCAATCAACTTCTTAAAGGAGTTTATGTCCTTGAATGACAACATTTTACAGATAATTTTTTTTGCCATCTTAAAAATACAGAGAGAGAGAGATAGAAATTTTAAACAGCATAAACGACAACAAATATTTAAAGTTTTTAATACCCATAAATTACAGGTTAGAATGTACCCATGGTTTATCATATATGGTAAATGTCTTGAGAACTATGAAAAATTGAAAGAAACTGTAAACAGCAAACCTGATCATCGATTATAGCATTATAAGTGAACATGAATATTTTTTTTGACATAATTATAGGAGCTACTGCCCATAATGACAATTTTAAAAGAATATTCTCCAATTGAATCTTGATTAAATCCAATCACAATCTTACTTAGTGGGTAAAAGCTTGAGTTTGCTGCCACTGATTCAAATGATTTTAATCTTGCATATTATATGTTTACTAAGTGAGCCTTCAGAGTGACAGTCCTGTCAGCATCAAGTTTTATTCTCCAAAATGTATATTAAATCCGTAAATATAACAAGGATTTGCCAAATGCAGAAATATTAGCTTGGATTCATCAATAAGGTTGACAAATTATAAATGTTACTTAACCCCAGCTTGTTAGACCCATGGTAATCATGATTCTGAAAAAAAACAGCAGTAAAAAAACAAGGATAGATAATTCATTATACATGCTTATTATTTATACTGGAAGATGTCAGTAACTGCTGTTCCATTTTTCTCAAATAAATAAAACCAATGTATATACAAATAATCTGTACCAGATGGTACATGTATACTATAATGAGAAGATATGCCTACAGATCATTTCATTCGATTGGTATGCTAGCATAGCACATACATTTTACAAGTTGTTGACATACATATTTTATTGACATGCATGATGCAATCAAATGTATTTTGTTTTTATCAGCTGCTGAAATTGTTTTCCACATTCAAAACAAATATAAATCTGATCATACATGTAGGTGGAGTGAAAATGCATACCTTTTAGCTATACAATATTATACAATTCAGCCTTTTTAGATTACTTTTAGCCATTTCTGCAGAGTTCTTGAAATGCCCCCCCCCCCCCCCCCCTGGTTGGTTCTTGAGAGAATATGATGGTTTTTACTGTTTCTATTGCAATACTGAAATTGTGCTGGTCCTTTGCAAATTTTGGTGATCAAAACCTTAGGACCACTACTTTTTGAGAACTCTGTTTCTGAATTAAACTAGTACTGTAAGAAATTCTTCAACAGGATTTATCAACATGAGAATATAGTTTATAATACAAGAAGCTAGCTAAGTTAACCAAGGACCATATATTGGCTTTTGTTATCAAAAAAACCCATTTTCCCTGTAAATTTAAAGACAACTGATTGGGCTTATCAATGTTTGTGTAGTAGATGACAAAGGCTGTATGATAACACATTATGTCATATATTATATACGTTTCTTTCAATTCTAAAGAATGGATTGGTAAATGTGTAAAGTCTTTCAAAATCTTTAGTCTTTTTCTCTTCACAATTTTTTCCCGTTATTTGGTAAATGTCCTGAGCAGACATGTAGGGGTAACTGGATTGTATTAAAAATTAGTAGAGGGTTTCCAGTATGTAAACATTAATTTTGGTACCATTTACCTGATTTAAGTGGGAGGACATCAAGTGGCTAAATAAGGCATTAAAAACCAGTAAGGACATTTTAATGTTAGGATTATTAATATATATATCTGACCTAATGACCTTCGGGCGGTCATCATATATTACATACATGTAAATAATTGGCATTTAACACCCTATTGTTGGTTATTGATTTTTTCACTGATGACCAATTGTAATAAACATAATATTAAATACCTTCCACTGGTTACCTGTATAAGTATAAGGACAAGTAATAAGTGGAACAGTTTAGGGACATATTAACATATAAACAGGTAGGTTTTGTTGTTTTTCTTTCCTCCCTATTTATTTGAAATTTTATTGACAAAAAATACATTAGTTAAAAGAAAACAATTGGAGAGTATAAATCAAATTGAGAAAAAGAGAGAGAATATTAAATTTAACCTTGAGAAATTTTTGGAATTATTTTTAACCTAGAAATCCTTTTACTCATATTTATATAAGAATAAGCATTTACTTATATATTCAGTATGTTTATTTTTCTTGTCAACTTGAGCAATGGATTAGTGAACAAAATCCATGATTACATTTTTTATTGATGAAAAAAAGAATTTCATATTTTGCATATATAGATTTTGTACATCCTGTTTTTATTGATGAAATGTGTGCATTAAGACTCATTAAGATAAAGTTGATCTGTCATATCCTATTCGCACCATGTAACTGAACTGAACCATTATTTTGTATTTTATGAACTGCTCATCATAAAGCACAAGAACTAAATTTTTGCATGTATTTTTACTTCTTCACTACTTGAATGAAATAGACTCTGTATGCATGCTTTAAAACAAAAACAGAAAAGGATCTTTTTTCAAAAGATTGTCATTTTGTAGATTGTATACAATAATATGCACTGCATGCATCTATCCAATTAACCTAAAAATGTATGACTTGGCTTAATGGTCAGTTCAGGCTTGTATTTTCCATATTACATGTATATATGCAGTGCAACCAAAATCCTTTAAACTAAACTGTCACAATATAGGGAAAAAAGAGCATTGGTTGCTATTTTCTCAGGACAAACTTTTTTCACCTAAAATAAAAAAAAAATATGATTTATTTTCAATAACATAAAATAACTGAATTTTTTTTCAATGTTATTTTTTCAATGGTCGTCTTAAAGTTTATTTCTCAGTTACATGTATCATGGGATATATTGTTTTTAAATCCAACTTATAAAGTTGGTCAAACTTCACATCAAGCTATTTATTACTTTACTTATTTAGATGTAAAGGACATTTACATGAATGACATGGTTATTAATGATGTCCTAAAAACTTGGCAAGACTTCTTTATTTAGTACATTTATTAAACATACGATTCCATGTGCTTTGTGTTTATATCTACTGCGATCAAAACAGTTGTTTCATGTGAGAAAAATAATTGAATATTTGGAAACAAATGAACAAAATAATTTAAATGCTATTTATGTGAATTTTCAGATTGGGTAAATATACTTAATAAGTCCTCAAAATTATACATGACAAAAAGAGTCTTGAAAATTCCATTGAGTTGAATCCAAATTTTACAATTTCAACATTTTTGATGGTTATAACTCTCATAAAAATAAGTATTTTGACCAGCATTCAGTTTTGATATCAATTTGTCATTACTGCTAAAAATGAATATGTAAGTTCGTAAATAGTTAAACACTAAAAGTACTAAAATAATAACAGTCTTAGAGGTTCTTTTGAAGAAAAAAAAGTTTACCCTTTTAGTATTTTAGTTTTAACAATAACAACTTTGATATTGTGAAAGTCTTCCACAACAGAATTTTAAAAACTAATGAACAACCTCAATAAGAGTTATTTTTCCATAATTACTTCTAGCTGATAAGTCATGGTTCTTTCCAATATCATTCAGGTTACTTGACCACCAATGATGCTAAAGTTTGGGTTTTTATATAGCCATAGTTTGTTTTGAAATTCTTACATAAAATATTTGCTTATTCCATTTCTTAGATAGAAATTCATGAAAATTCAGTTTCAAACAGAAATAAATTGTAACTAACAGCTCTGACCCATGATTTGTATAGATTTGGTCTGACGTCACAATATTCCTTGACAATGATTAGGTTGTGATCTGATCAGTACGCGAATATTTCATGTGTACCAGACAGTCACTTTAGCAAGTCCATCAAATGACTGCATGTTCATATTTGATGCACATGAAAACAGCTAGAAATAAATCTACATATATAAATAATGGTAATATATAGGCAACATGACATGGCCTTTGTACACAAATGTAGTAATAGAATGAATAGGAGTTGAATGAACTCTAAATAAAAAAACAACACTAAATCTTTGTAGCTAGTCAGGCTGACATTGATTTTTTTCTCCTTTAGACAAACACCGGTTTGTAAATATTGAAAAATTTCTGCAGCAGTCCCTAAAGTGTTGTTGTTATAAGACTCTCTACATTTTATGTTTTTTATCATAACGACCCTGCATACCCCCGGGTATCCACTTTATGGACTCTACCATACTACAGACTCACCAGGCGTTGGTTCACTTTCGTTTGTAATTAAAAAGAACTGTTGTCATTATTTTACTGTCATCCCTTGTCCCTTCAGATGATTTGCAGGGAAGAATGATTGTAAAAATTTTCAGACTTTTGGACATAAGTGTTTCATGTTGTCAAGCGCAATCAGCAGAATAATTCAAAGGTCAATAGAAAATGTGTTCTGATTTTGGTTTTAAGAAATATATGTTCCTTTATACAATGTACAAGGGGAAAATGAGATAAACGATAACATTACTTGTTCATTGGGAAACTATGAAATTACTTTGGATTCTGTCTGTTTATTGCCATCACTTTTTCATTTCAGAATTTAGTAATCTCAGTTAAAAATTGAAATATGGAACCTCAAGTAAAACGTATGAAGACTTGGCATGCAGTACCAATGTCAGAAATGGCAAGGAATACATTTAATCCAATCAGAAGTATTGTGGATGGAATGAAAATAACACCCAATCCGAAGAAACCAATGATAGCATTATCTATAGGTAATTCTGTTGTAATTTTAAAAAATCACACTGTACAATAAACTCATCATAGATACAAGGAATGAAATTTTGTATTTGCGCCAGTCATGCATTTTGCTACCAAAGACAGCCAAATAAAGTATGAAGCCGAAGAGCATTGAAGACCAAAAATTGCTTAAAGTTTAAATATGCAGACAATTTTAACATGGAAGCAGACACCTAAAAAACATAAACATGTCACATTGTTTACCTAACATTTGACACATCTACTGCATGCATGTACCGGTGTATGTTTACAATTGCTAAAAAAATTTAACCTTTAAATTTTGTAACACATTGTCATATAAAAAGTTACTTATATATGATTCTGCCAGTTATGAAATGAAAACATTATGATGCAATCATTGAATAAAAAGTTATGATATTTATGCAATCATGGAATAAAGACTTGTGAAAGAATCATAAAGAACAAAACTTGTACACTAAAAGACCAACACAAAGTATTAAAATATTGATGTCTCAGTTTTGAAACAACCATCTAAGTATACAATATGGACAAAAGGAACTAAAGAACATGTCACTATTACAGTGTACCTGAAATTAATTAAGCGTATTGTCCAAGATACATGTACTTAAAACTTCACAAGTTTGCACACATGTTGAAGTTGTGCAGCTCCAATTTTGGAGTGATTAAAAATTCTATTTAAACATCCCTATATTTAAGTGTTCATTTATTGACAACTCTCCATTGTTTAAGAAAAAATCTGTACAAACTACAAACTGGAACAGTTCACATTGAAAATGTTGCATGATGATAATATAATTTTATTCAATAGAATATCAAGCATTACAATACACAATATATACGATTCATAAAGACAATACTAACACATACTTTGCATGAAGTTTAACATTTTGGTTTGTTATTGATTTCTGAAACACAACTTTACTTTTACATTTCATATATCAAGTTTCTTCAAAACTTATTATTCAAAACAAGTACAGGAACAACAGTTATTTAAATGTGTTATATAATATTTTTGGTTAAATCATCTTTTTCTTTGTTTGATGTACTTTGGTTTGTATTAATATTAAGTATAGTCTTTTTATTTATCTAAAGAAATTATTGCTTTTAATATAAAATTTTTAGATGTGGTATTATTGCCAATAAGATAACTTAGATCAACCTGATTAAATGTCAGTATTTTTTTTGTGGGGGGAACCAATAAAATATTGATTAGCATTGATTTTCCCCATTCATTTCCATATATCACTGAAATGTGAATTGAATCATTCAAAAGTACTTTTCTTTCAGGTGATCCTACAGTATTTGGAAACTTGCCAATTCCAGAAGAAATAGACGAGGCTGTAATTGATAAAATTAGATCACACAAGTACAATGGTTACAACCCATCTATAGGTAAATTTTTAATCTATTAGTGTAAACTCCAAGTAGCAATGCTGCATCACTAAATGTAGTACAGGTAATGACATAAATACAATAGTTACAATCCATCTATAGGTAACAATCCATCTATAGGTAAATTTCTTTTAATCTATTAGTGTAAACTCAAAGTACCAACGCTGCATCACTAAATGTAGTACAGGTAATGAAGCTTTTCAATTTTACAGCAGAATTTCATGTTTTCATATAAAAAAGAATACCATCTTTGTCCATACTTGCCATTACATTGTAATTGAAAATCCCTGACAAATTTTTAAAGCACAAATTTATTCATCAGGTTGGAGGATTTGAACATGTTTTTGTTAAGGTTTTCCTTCTCTGGGACATAAATTCAGTCACAAATACAGTAAAAAAATATAGTTTGGGTTAGAAAAAATCAGAATATGTAAGCAACATTGAACTTTACGTTATTTTTAGTAACAAGAAATTTTACAAGAAATCTGATGTATAAGTATATTTTATACACAGGGTATGAAGAAGCTAGACAAGCTGTAGCTGATTACACATCTACACATGATGCCCCTGTTACATCTAAGGTAAATACACATCTAAATATATGTCTATATTATACAATTATAGTCTTTGTATCTAAGAGAAGCATATTTACTGTGGACAAATGCATGTTCAGAAATAATAAAAGTTAGCTTGAAAAATAGTTGTCTAAAGTGGGTTTTAAAATCATTATATAGATGTTAAAAAATAGAAAAATATATTTTTGGTTCTAGATTTTTGCTTACCCTAGCTGGATGTATACCTGTAGAGTTATTACAAAGATAAAAGTGTCAAGTCCTATAATTTTTCTTTCAGGATGTGATACTGACCAATGGTTGTTCCAGTGCCTTAGACTTGTGTATAACAGTTCTTGCTAGTCGTGGACAGAATATCCTCATACCTAGACCTGGATTCTCAATCTACAAAACTCTTGGAGAATCTCTTGGTATTGAAGTCAAATTCTATGATTTGCTGGTAGGTATAGAGGAATGGGTACTTTTTTATGCCCCATTTATGGGCATTATGTTTTTTGGTCTGTGCGTCAGTTCGTTCGTTCGTCAGTTTGTTCGTCCGTCTGTCCCACTTCAGGTTGAAGTTTTTGGTTGAAGAAGTTTTTGATGAAGTTGAAGTCCAATCAATTTGAAACTTAGTACATGTGTTCCCTATGATATGATCTTTCTAATTTGTATGCCAAATTAGATTTTTTACCCCATTTTCACGGTCCACTGAACATAGAAAATGATAGTGTGGACAGATGGGGCATCCTTGTGCTAGGGACACATTCTTGTTAATAAATGAAAATTGTCATTGATAATGGTTCTTTAAACATTACTTGGAATGAATGTATCTGTTACACATTAAATATGTAAATTGTACAGGCAAAACTTGCTGCACAACATTATGCATATGCTTTATCCTAATTTTGTGGTTTTCTCTTGCACTCCTCCACCAATAAAAACTGACTCCTCCCACAAACTAGCACACCAATCAATCAATCAATCTTGAGAATATTCAAATCTCTGAACCCTGCAGTGTATTTAGTAATCAAGGTCCATTGAGCTTGTAATTTACAATTTATTGTTACTTGTAGCCTGAAAAGTCATGGGAAGTGGACCTTAAACACATGGAATCTCAGATGGATGAGAATACAGCAGCAGTGATTGTAAACAGTCCATCCAATCCATGTGGTTCAGTCTACAGCAGACGACACATTGAGGACATCTTAGAAGTTCTAGAGAGAAACAGAATACCTATGATTGCTGATGATATCTATGAACATTTTGTAAGTATAATGTTATATCAAGTATAATTGGGCATAGATCCCCTTTTTAGTTTTTCAATGCTTTCAATCAATTTTTTTTTTAATTCAACACTATCGGGTATGGGGAAAATCTGGATTCAGAATTATTTTTTTTGTCATCTGCTGTACCACGATATATTTTTTCATCAAATAAGGGATCACAACATTTTTTAGTAAAAAAAACCATAACACCCTTGAAGTTAAATGGTTGTTTCCTAATATGTGTGATAATTTTTTTTAATATATAAATAAAACAAGGTTGAGTTCAGGATTTTGTTTTAGTTGGGGTGCTACCCTTAACTGTTTTGATTTGTTTATGCTAACATTTGTATGTTCTTATTTTAGGGGGTTCCTACATTCCATAACATTATTTTGTAAAATGCTGTATGAATTGTAAAATGTCTTAATATCACATTTCTATTCAGATATTTGTATTTGCAGGTATTTTCTGAGAACAAGTACCATTCCATGGCATCAGTATCAAAAACTGTGCCTATCTTATCCTGCAGTGGTCTTACTAAAAGGTGAGTTAGAAATAAGTCAACTTTTGAAGAACTAAGGTTAGGGTCCTTCTTGATTGATTGTTGGTTGCTTAATGTCCAGTGGCAAAGGTTACAGCATGTTGTAAAGACATTGAAGTGCATTTAATCATGAGTATAATAAATATATGTAAATACCTGTATCATATAAGCATTTCATTATACAAGGAAGCTTAGTTAAATGGTCAGTGTGCAAAGAGGATGCTCAAAGGAAATAAGTTTGTGATGCAAAAAAATAAAATTTGATTCTTTGTACTGTATCACTTCCAGATTTTTTTCTCTCAAGTTATTGATACAAAGTTTTAGTGAGAATGCTCTTTGCATACTGAGGAAACTGATTGAAAATTATGAGATACTTAAAAAAAATTGCAATGATGTCAGATTTGAATTTGTCACTACC
Source organism: Mytilus galloprovincialis (assembly GCF_965363235.1). Classification (NCBI taxonomy): domain Eukaryota; kingdom Metazoa; phylum Mollusca; class Bivalvia; order Mytilida; family Mytilidae; genus Mytilus; species Mytilus galloprovincialis. Next base: position 3,819,741 of record NC_134843.1, on the reverse strand, counting down.
AAGACATGTTTGATTTAAAGAAAATATTTTGGAATATGTCAGTGAGATAGTCACTTTATGATGTATCAGAACTTTCCAAATTTTGAAATGTATTTTAATCATTCATGATTTCACCTTATTTTGTTGATCATTTTTAAAGATAATAGTAACAAAATGTATTGTTCTTAACACATTATACATAAAGCTATCACAACTACTGATAATATAAACTACACATCAACCAAAATCACAACAGGTCATTTCTAAATTATCAGTATCATGTCATCCAATAAAGCAATTATGAAAAAATCTTGATCAAGAGGTAAACAGACAAAAAGTTGCTACAATATCACTGAAAAAGTATTCATGAAAAAATCTATGAGCTACAAAGGGCTTTTAAAGTCTGAAAAAGAAAACCAATTGAAATAGAGTAGGTCTTTTAAATAGAATAAGCCTGTAATATTTTTTGGCACCTGTATACTGAAAAGTAACAACTCTTTGACTCAAATTTTAAAAAGCAACGGAAAATAAATATTTGTGTGGTCTAAAATACATATACAATATATTCAAAGCATTGTCCAATTCAGATTTATTTTACAAAAAAAAATGATGCATGATGATTGAACTATATCGAAAAAAAATGAATGAAAATGGTTTAAATAATTTATTTTATTGCCTGCCAGTATTAGGCAGATCCTTGACTGTTGTTTCTTCTTATTTAAAGGGGAGTTTAAACATTTTAGTCAGAAGCTGTGTGTGATTTGAAGGTCATATGAAGGTGAGAGAGTCGGTCAGGCAATAAACTGCTTGTACCTGACTTAATATTGGGATTGTTGATTTTGTTCTGGTTTACATTTCACTGGTAACATTCTGAATGTTAATAAGATGAAAAATAATAAGTAAAATGTGAATAAATCATGTCTGGTGATGACTGATAGTTTCCTTTACATACAAGTAGTATCGAAATACTCACTTTTCCTGTCTTCATTATTTCCTTGATTTCATGCAAATATCTGATTTACAATTAACATTTAAGTTTCCAAAAATGTTAAAGGAAAATAAAAAAAAAATCATGAATTCATATTGAATTCTAAACTTTGAAATTGATTTAAAATGCTATAATTTTGTTGCATTTTATTTATCACTTGACCATAGATTAAATGCATTTTACCAAGTAGGATATTATCATTCAATTAATGAACTAGATTTAATTAAACACAAATTTAATATTCGGGCCTTATGTTTGAACTTAAGGAGTAAGCAGTGAATATCCTAACTTATGTTATATTTTCTGTTACAGATTCCTGGTCCCAGGATGGAGAATGGGTTGGATTGTTGTACACGACAGATCTAATGCATTTCATGAGGTATTCAAACATAAAACAAATATTTAACAGTCGTGTATAATTTGTTATAAATATTCAACTCTCAGTTGCAGAACAAAAGCTGCATGTTTATTTTTTAAGTATTTTAAAAAATGTTGTACAGTATAAATATAATGTCTTCTTATATTCAGTTTTCTTGTTTGCTTAGCTAATTTCCATTTCAATTATTTTTTTATTTTGATTTATTTATACAATTTGATTGTAAAAACAACATTATTTAGTTAATGATAACCTCATAAGATATAATAATAACATAGAAACTCAAATTAAGTTCCAAATCAACAAATTGTGAGTATAAATTCATGCATTAAATAAAAGTTAACATCTAAAGTTTTTATTTTGATAGATCAGAAAAGGACTGAATTCGTTGTCACAGAGAATTTTAGGTCCTAACTCCCTGGTGCAGTCTGCACTGAAAGATATCCTGAAAAACACTCCAAAGAGTTTTTATGCAGAAACCCTGGAATATATAGAGGACAATGCCAAACTATTCTACAAGCTTATATCAGAGATACCTGGACTAAAACCAGTCAAACCTCAGGGAGCAATGTATATGATGGTAAGTGAAGAAAGTGGGTTTGTTTAATGCCACACTCTGTGGCTGGGGCATTAATTTTACCCTTGTCCATCTGTTTGTCAGTCAATCCGTCTGTAAACTCCCAAATTAGTGTCCCTTTTCTAACTTTATATTCCAATATGTGTGGTGTCAATTTCACTGTTTTTGAGTTATGTCCCTCTTTAAAAGGAAAAATAGCTAAATTTGCTATTCACACACTCTAACTTCAGTTTGCTCCAACAAAGTGTTATCAAATTTATACACAATGATAATTATCACCAAACAAAGATCAAGTATTGATATAGGTGGCATAATTTTCCCTGTTCTATAGTTATGGCCCTTTATGAATGGTAAAATTGGAAAATTTGCTGTTTCTCAAATCTAACTTTTGTTTGCCTATTGGCCCTAAACTAAATGTTGTAAAACTTATACACTATTCTAATACCATCAAATACAGATTATTGTGAATTTGGGTGGGTCACATCTCTTGCCCATGGACACATTCTTTAGTTGAGTCCATCATAGTCCATCACATGCATGTCCCTGGCACACCTCACCTTTCATATGAATTCCCAGTAATGTAAATTAAACAATAAGACTGCAGGTGGGTGCATTCGTGTCACAATAATATATAATTATACAATTTTTATACGACCGCAAATTTTGAAAAAATTTTCGTCGTATATTGCTATCACGTTGGCGTCGGCGTCGTCGTCGTCGTCGTCGTCGTCGTCGTCGTCGTCGTCCGGCGTCCGAATACTTTTAGTTTTTGCACTCTAACTTTAGTAAAAGTGAATGGAAATCTATGAAATTTTAACACAAGGTTTATGACCACAAAAGGAAGGTTGGTATTGATTTTGGGAGTTTTGGTCCCAACATTTTAGGAATTAGGGGCCAAAAAGGGCCCAAATAAGCATTTTCTTGGTTTTCGCACTATAACTTTAGTTTAAGTTAATAGAAATCTATGAAATTTTGACACAAGGTTTATAACCACAAAAGAACGGTTGGGATTGATTTTGGGAGTTTTGGTCTCAACAGTTTAGGAATTAGGGGCCAAAAAAGGGCCCAAATAAGCATTATTCTTGGTTTTCGCACAATAACATTAGTTTAAGTAAATAGAAATCAATGAAATTTAAACACAATGTTAATGACTACAAAAGGAAGGTTGGTATTGATTTTGGGAGTTTAGGTCCCACCAGTTTAGGAATAAGGGGCCAAAAAGGGACCCAAATAAGCATTTTTCTTGGTTTTCGCACCATAACGTTAGTATAAGTAAATAGAAATCTATGAAATTTAAACACAAGGTTTATGACCATAAAAGAAAGGTTGGGTTTGATTTTGGGAGTTTTGGTCCCAACATAATAAGGGGCCCAAAGGGTCCAAAATTAAACTTTTGTTTGATTTCATCAAAATTGAATAATTGGGGTTCTTTGATATGCTGAATCTAACTGTCATGACTGTGTATGTAGATTCTTAACTTTTGGTCCCGTTTTCAAATTGGTCTACATTAAGGTCCAAAGGGTCCAAAATTAAACTTAGTTTGATTTTGACAAAAAATGAATCAGTTAGGTTCTTTGATATGCTGAATCTAAAAATGTACTTAGATTCTTGATTATTGGCCCAGTTTTCAAGTTGGTCCAAATCGGGGTCCAAAATTAAACTTTGTTTGATTTCATCAAAAATTGAATAAATGGGGTTCTTTGATATACCGAATCTAACTGTGTATGTAGATTCTTCATTTTTGGTCCTGTTTTCAAATTGGTCTACACTAAAGTCCAAAGGGTCCAAAATTAAACTTAGTCTGATTTTAACAAAAATTGAAATCTTGAAGTTCTTTGATATGCTGAATCCAAAAATGTACTTAGATTTTTTATTATGGGCCCAGTTTTCAAGTTGGTCCAAATCAGGATCTAAAATTATTATATTAAGTATTGTGCAATAGCAAGTCTTTTCAATTGCACAGTATTGCGCAATGGCAAGAAATATCTAATTGCACAATATTGTGAAATATCAAATTTTTTTTTAATTAGAGTTATCTTTCTTTGTCCAGAATAGTAAGCAAGAAATATCTAATTGCAAAATATTGTGCAATAGCAAGATTTTTTTTTAATTGGAGTTATCTTTCTTTGTCCAGAATCAACTTAAATCTTTGTTATATACAATATACAATGTATATTCACTTTTTACTACCAACTGATAAATTAAAATAATCTTTACCATTCAGTGATAACCAGCACTTTTTTTACATCTTAATATTTTATGATGTATTTAAATGAGTAGTTATTGTTGCAAACTCCATTAGAAATTTTAATTGAGATTAGTTTTGGAATAAGGGAAAGGGGGATGTGATTAAAAAAATTGGGTTCAATTTTTCTCATTTGAAATTTCATAAATAAAAAAGAAAATTTCTTCAAACATTTTTTTGAGAGGATTAATATTCAACAGCATAGTGAATTGCTCTAAGAGAAACAAAAATTTTAAGTTCATTAGAACACATTCATTCTGTGTCAGAAACCTATGCTGTGTCAACTATTTAATCACAATCCAAATTTAGAGCTGAATCCAGCTTGAATGTTGTGTCCATACTTGCCCTAACCGTTCAGGGTTCAACCTCTGCGGTCGTATAAAGCTACGCCCTGCGGAGCATCTGGTTATCTATAACAATTTATAGAAGAGGATGGCTTGCTTTAACTATGATTATTTTTTTGCTGCAGGTTGGAATTGATACCAAAAATTTTCAAAATATAAAAGATGATGTGGATTTTACAGAGAAACTTGTTTCTGAACAGAGTGTGTTCTGTTTACCAGCCAAAGTAAGTGTTTTTTAATGAAGAAAATATAAATCAAGACTGAATTTTATATTTGTCCTGTTAGTAACCTTTTGACATTAATTGATTTGGGGGTGAAATATGTTCTAAGAATTTTTTCCTACAACAGATCCATTATAGGGATTCCAGAAGGATTCTTTAACATGCAGGGCATTTAACATATGACATTGGAATTAAATGTTTCCATTTTGACTGGACACGGCTGCATATCTATACATCCAGGACAGCTGAAACTTCTATAGTGAACTGTTTATATTGAATACAAATTCCGGCGCATAAGCTACAGATAAACATTAGAAAATAACTTTATTTTGGACTTTTTACAAGTTTGTAGGACCAAATAAACCCAATACAATAACTATTCCTATAATTGGGGTGCAGGTCCTAATACTTTTAAGATTAATTTGTCAATTGCACCATACTGTAGATAGGAGCATAATGATATGTAAAATTTGCTGATAAATTGGCAATTCAGTAAATAAGAGTGGTGGAAATGCAATCTTTTACTGTAGGTAAGGGGAGATAATCTTTTTATGGGAGTTCTGGCTAATTTGATCTTTTTATTTTGTAGTGTTTCCAGTATCCAAACTTTTTCCGTATTGTGTTAACTATACCAAAAGAAAAAGTTGAAACAGCTTGTGAAAGAATAAAAGAGTTCTGTGACCTACATTATAATAGTGACAGTCCATCTGATATTTCCCGTTAATCATTGACTGTGATAATACTGTGATAAAGTTATATCAAAGGACCACTTTGATTGGTATGGTACCATGATGCAGAGTGCAGCTAACTTTTATAATTAAACAGTATTTTTGAATTTTCATTACACAAGAATGTGTTTTAACAATGTTCTCTGATATTACACTTTCTTTTTCCAATTATCTTGTTGATTATACATATATCATTTTCATATGATAAACTTTGCTTTAATATCCTTTTTTTTAGTCACTGGCACCAGTGAATTCTAATGAATGCCTAACTCCCTATCATTTCATAAAAATCATCTTCATTTAATTTGAGCATATATCCCGGTAATTACGAATGGAATGAATAAGCCTTTGAGAAATTTTGCTTAGATTTTGTGTTATTTATGTCCCCATCATAATGAAGTAATATATATACATGGGTCATGTTCCAATCATAAATAGTAAAAATAAAGTTTTGCAATAAAAATTCAGCTGGTATAAATAATTTTAAAAGTACTAATTTATAGAGTTTATGCTTTGTTCATGCAAAGAATAATTTAGATGTCCTCAATTGGCAATGATAGCTTTTGAAAGGTGACTGCTAGGCAGATTTGCATTAATTTTTGCACTGCCTTTGTAAGACATTTTTCAAAAAGCATCAGATGCAGGATTCTAGTCATTATATATATTTATAAATACAATTTTTATGTCTTTCAAAAATAGAATGACCCGACAAATTCAAGAGATTTTTTTGTATAGCTTTACTTGATTTATTTGCATTTACTCATAATATCTGTCATTGCATTTTAATGTATATAAAGTTATGAATTAGATTCAAATGGTACTTTGTTTGTTTACTATTCATTGTGCCAAGAATGTATTTAAAAATTATTGTACATATTAAATTGTTATAATTTATCTCCGGTTTTCTGTTTTGATATTTGATATTTTAGCAGCTATTTAACTATCTCGTTCAGCTAGGTAACTTACACATTGTATTTTATTACCTATTGACCAACTTACTGGTTATTGAATCTCTTAAAGTGAAAGCATCACTCTGGTTAATATACAGACCCCGGTGTCTCAGCTTCACTTACAAGAATCTGACAACACTGTTCTACTTTCTGTTCTGGTATTGATTACATCAGCCAATGAAATTTCAGCATTCAAATTTTTGAATATCATTAAGCCAAAGCAAGAGAATAATGAAGGATCTCTAAAACAGGAAGTAGAATCAAGCGTTGTCAGATCTGTGAAGCGTGGACACAGGATATATTTTAATTAGTTGAACATCACTATATGACCAAAGATTTTAGGATTGTTTGTTTTTATTTTTACATATTTTTTCTTTTGTTTGTTATTTACTTTTGTTTTGAGATATTTCTTGTATATATTTCTATTTGAAACATTTCACATGATTTTTTTTTCGATTTGGGAAATAGATTTTGTATATATGTATACATTAGATAAGCTGTATATTTGTGCATTTATACAAGCTATCAATATGAAATTCAGTCAGAATTATTTTTTCTTCTGTATGTGAATTAACTGAGTGTTTTTAAATATGCTTATTGAACTGTTGATAGCCAATGTCATTTCACTGTGATCTAGATTTATTAATATATGTCAAAAAGTTTAAAAAAATAATAATGAATTAGCATGCTTTTGAACTGGATAAAGGGTATACAATTAAATGTGTTGTATTAAGCCTATGCTTTATAATTTTTGTTGAGCATCTTAATCAGATATTCAAGATATTAGTTATTCAGGTTTGCACACAGGACAATCTATAATCTTTATATATAATGTACAGACAAAACTATTTTTAATTCTTAATGTTATTGTCTTGAATCATGTACCGGTTAGACAAATAAAAGTTGAGTTTGTTTTGTTCTTGTTGTTTATATCTGAGCATGTATAATTTAAGATGTATAAATACAAATGTATAAGAAGATGTGGTATGATGTATAGACCTAATTTTTGTTGTTGTGAATGAAGTATTTTGCCTCTTAAAAAGCAATCTGGGACACTCATTGTGATTCTGAAGAACTCCTGGCCTTGCAGTCATAAAACTTTCAGGTACAGGTACGATTATTGTTCTCAGACTAAGAAAAGAACCAATGGAAATACTTGATATATTGAGTGTATAAAACACGAATTTTGTACTGGGAATATCAAGTAAAGTTTTATGGCCAAGAGCCCCAGATTTACAAGACCTGAGTCATATTAATTAATATTAATATGAAGAAAAAAGATATTTACCAGAGTCTGAGGAACCATTGGAATATCTGCAAGCCATTATTTCAAGAAAGTATAGCCATATCAGGAGCCTCAACATAATTTTAACTTTACTTATGTATCCGACATAATGCATTTGTGATGGGTGATTGAACATGTTATTTTCCAGTTGAGATTGTTCTGGTAAATTGGAGATAATCTAATTTAAATTATGTGCTGTTGTTCTAGCAAATGTATCATATATAAAAAGAAGATGTGGTATGATTACCAATGAGACAATTATCTACCAAGTTCAAAGGAAGTGGCTGAATGCTATTATAGGCAACCATAACCTTCAACAATGAGAAACATGAAAATTTCTTTACAAAATTTGGTGGAGCTAAACAATGTCTTCTGCCCAATTCCTTGTAAACTGTAAATGTAGACTATTGAATGGTGTATGATATAATTGTTATCTTCTTCTTCATTCTGTTGAGAGTTGTATCATTGGTAATCACACCACATGTCTTATCTTTATACAGACAACAAACAAGACAAAATACAAATATATTTCTTTTAATTCAAAACAAAGGAGCATTTCTTTTTGTAATATATTCAATAGATAATTAAGCAATACAATGTTTTTTTCTTTTCTAAAATAGTACTCCAAAACATCTGAATCCTTGATAACAACATCACCAGAAACTAAACAGAAGAGGATGGGAAGTTTACATTTGCCTCATCAGTAATGTCCCCAGAGATAGTATATTATCCCCAAACTCGAAAAAGTAAACTTTTTGTAGCTGTGATAAACACCGTCTTTCTCCATGATTATCTGGACTGTCAATGCTCTACTTTGGGGTGGACTCAAGTGGGGTGCAGCTGGCATGCTCAATCCTAAATTTGCAGAGCATGGGTTGTCCTCAGCTTAATAAAGAATATTATTTCTATAATTTTATCTTTTGCATTGCTCATCAATTTAAGTTTGTGCCCCCCCCTCTCCCCCCCTTCTAACCTAAAAAATCTTGAATTGCCTCTGCTTTACTTAATTGATTCAAATAGCATGACAGCTCCAAACCACAGACTTTTAACTACCTGTACATTACAGTTTTATATGTTGAAAGTATACTGTTCCCAGATTAAAGTCACTGGCAATCCTAGTAAAAGTTGCCAAAGTTGATATCACTCACAATTGTTAAAAGTTATTGTAAGATAGGATAGCTCCTTCTCAGAGGCGCATTAAGAGGGGGCACCCTCCTTTCTCGAAAAAATTGGGTTGATTATATAGAGAATCATTGCAACATGATCAGAGTGGGCCTCCTCTTAGTCCCCACTTCTGGATCCGCAACTGCTCCTTGTGTATGACCTTGTGTATGACCTTGAAAATATTCCATAGTGACTTATATTAGCCAACCAATTTATTTGGTCTAGTTTAAACTAACAAGGTCTTTGACATCAGACTGCAGACATCTTAAATATCCCTTTTCTACAATTGGAAAGGATCTTGGATTGACTTACAGGAAAAATAATACATAATGACTAATATCAAAGAAATGTTTTAAACCTAAAGAGTTCATGACATATCCATATCTAATCATTGCACTAAGTTTGATGGAACTAAATGGTGGCCACAACATCAACATTGCCATATTTATACTCCATTTAACTTTGAACATACAAATGTCAAGACTGTAATGGGTAAACAAATATGACAGACATACAAACAAAGCTGTTTGCTCTCAAAAACTTTGTAGGAATTGCATAAAAATGAAATTACAAATAAATCAATAGTATATTTCATATTTTCTTTGGTACATTTGCAATAATAGGTTTAGGTCTTGATTTGAATAAAAGTTTCTTTTTAATGATAGCTGTGACAGTATATGATGTTTCTTTCTTGTCCTGATTTGAATCCTCCATGATAGAGTTATCTCCCTGTTTTTTCTGATTTTTCACTAATACTGCGAATGGTTTCTCCATGTTGACCACTTTACCATATAGAATATGATGTCCAATAATCAGCACTGGCACATCCTGGAAACATAAAAATATATTTTTACATCACTAAAATATTGATTCAATTATTTATGGTATTGATCATAAAATTGAAAATGGAAATTGGGAATGTGTCAAAAACAACCTTTCATTGCTTTTGTTTAACTTTTTTTGGATTGTGGAAAAATTTAATTTTCCTGGATATATAATTTCCTGGTTTTGCTCAGATCTGGATTCAATAAAATTGAGAATGGGGAACGTGTCAAAGAGACAACAAATCAACCAAAAAGCAGAAAACAGCCCAAGGCCCAAAATCAGACTTCAACACGAGAAAATTCTGCAAACTTCAGCTGGCCCCTAAACAAAACAAATATGTGCGCTAGTTCAGTAAAAGTCTATAGAAAATCTGTACTTCTTTGAACATTTGAATTTGTGGTTCACCTAGCCTGTACCCATGAAAATTGGTATCCAACAAACAATAATGAATCCACAGTAGTATATTTTAATTACCTTCTGAGTAAAGTGTAAATCTCCAATAAATTTTCCACTAAGTGGTACTGGGTGTCTAGTTTCTAGGTCACCTTGAAGGTCAAGCATTCCCCATTCTTCAACATCTTTTCCCTCTGCTGGTCTGTAAAATAAAGTAGACATATTAAAATACAAGTAAATAATAAACAGTCAAATTAACTGAGACTTTGATGAATATGTTCATTAGAAATGTGTGAGTAATAACCATTTGTCATGTTAGACTGTTAGTACTATATACTGTGGGTAACCATATCAATTTTCGTGGATTGCTTATAACTTGCATATTCCTGGATATTTGATTTCGTGGTTTTACCAATCTCTGTATACAAGTAAAGCATATTGAAAATATGGTATTCGTTGAACATTTGATTTTGTGATTCACCTGTACCAACGAAACCTACGAAAATTGGTATCCAACAAATAATAATGAACCAACAGTATTAAAGTCCATTAATCCCTGAGTCCCATAGAGAATTAATTGACGGTTTTAGTTTTAGTGGCATCATGTAGATTTTGTATTACCAATGATATCTGTATGGTAAAGTCTCTGTCTATTTATTCAAATTTTCAAGATGATTAGCAAATATTCTGAAATTCAGTAACTGTTGATCCAAATCAATACTCTGGATATATGCGATGCTAATTGACTTTGAAGGCTTTTTATGGCCAAGTTTTTTTAATCAAGACTTTTCTAAACAATCCATATAGAAGCATGGAACATGTGAAAAATAAGTGAGATGCCAGACCAATGTCAAGTTTCAAATATTTTTCTTGGATTCCATTTGTTTATTCAACTTTGTCATAACACAGTTGTAAAATGGTTTGTTGCATTTACATTTTTTCTTGCCGACTCAATAAATACTATCCATAGGCGGATCCAAGGAGGCCCGAGCCCCCCCCTTTTGTGAGTAAATTTGGTTGATTATATGCATGACTGGAGCCCCCCCCCCCCTTAGGTCAGTCAGCGGCCCCCCCCTTAGGAAAAGTTCTGGATCTGCCACTGCTATCTTCCTACCATGTTTGCTTGCTACCTTTTCTTAATTCATAAGTTTTCCCTTCTCATTTGTGTGTTTGTCAAATTTACAATGAAAGGTGTCATAGTGAAGGTCACTACAAATGAAATAGCTGTTAGGAAATCAAGAGAAGGGGAGACAATACACATATTTCAATTATGTTCATTTCTTTTTTTCTACAATATCATATTGAAAGTGAACCTTGAATCTAAACAAGATAACTTAGTTAATTCTGGTCATATTTTGTGCTACACAATCATGAATGATTAAATTCATTTCAGCGAAGTTTTCACTCCCTCACACCTGCATATAGGATTACAATTATAAAGGGACATAACTCAAGAACAGTAAACGTGATGCAACCCACTCAAATTAATGTACTTGTATTTTTTATTGTAATAAGCATTGTCTATAAGTGCATAACATTTGGTTGATGCAAACTAAAGTTAAGAAAATGGAAACAAGATTTCGGGACATACTGATGCTGCAGTTTGCGCATAAAAGTAGTCCAATTTATTATGACGTCTTGGGAGACTATTTTAAATTTTTGCTTTCACGCCTTCCTGCCCATGTAAGGCATCAAAGAAAAAAAAAATATAATAACCTTTCAAGATGTCATAATTATTTGGACTAAAAAATCAGTCTTCATGCTTAATAACAGGCCTACCAACCATGGGTGGTTAATTTTCTAATTTTGGTAAAAATCTTCTCTACAGGCCTAACAGAATCCAACCAGAGTTTTGTAAAATTAAGCTTTGAGTCTGTGGATTCAAAAGTTTATTGTGAAGACTGAAAAATAATTAAAGGTTTGAAAATAGTTTGTAAAAGAAGGACGAAAGATACCAGAGGGACAGTCAAACTCATAGATCAAAAATAAACTGATAATGCCATGGCTAAAAATGAAAAAGTCAAACAGACAAACAATAGTACACATACACAACATATAAAACTAAAGAATATAAGATGCACCAACTAGAATACACCTTATCGCTAATCCCGGCCGCTTGAACTTTTGACTCATTCAACAATCACTTTTTCATTGTGGCGTCAGATGTTTTGTTTTGTGACGTCAAAAGTTTACGGGAACCTGTGTGATATCCAGTAATGGCAGACAAATAGTGATAAGGTGTATCCGGGAAGTTTTACACTCCTACCTAGGAGTCTACTCCCGTATTTGTAAGAAGAAAGAAGAAGAAATAATTATGATGTCTTGGAAGGCTATTTTAAATTTTTGCTTTGACGCTTTCCTGTCAATGTATGGTGTCAAAGAAAAAAATATAATAGCCTTTCAAGACGTCATAGCTATGGCCATAACTTATGGCATGGCTACGTTCATTGGGTTTGCCAACCTTGGAATATCATAGGGATAGAAAGGATACGATACAAGTCTACAAAGCGTGGCATGGTATATAGATGACATCGACTGGATGAGCCTATTTACATTAGCACCATCTAATAATACTAGAGGTCACTCATTAAAACTTTTTAAAAAACATTGTAAGACCATGAAGACCACACATAGACTGAATACTTTTTCAATTAGAGTAGTGGATCAGTGGAATAACCTGTTAGATTTAACGGTGAGGGCAAAGACTCTGAAAAATTTTAAGTCTGCATTAAATGGCGGATATTGGAACCTATAAAAATTCATATGTTCGTGTTAAGTGTTTCAGCTGCGCACACCTAAATAAGTATTTTTTGATAAGTTTAATATATTATATATAAATATATTATTATGAGATGAGAAATCATATATTACAATCCAAGATGAGGGGTCAGTGGAAGCCTTTGGCTTATGTAACGACTGAAGATAAAGGTATAAAGGTATACTGGTTTAACCCCATTCCGGTGGTCATAATGTTATTCTTCTGTAATGGTGGTTGGTTTTACCTTATAAATTATTCATATTAAAAACCACTTTGAAAAAGTATAATAGCTTCTAAACTGCCGTACTGGCCGTAGCTAGTTATGAGGTTACCGGGCCTACCGGTCTTCTTCCGGTAGGACCGGCCCGTGCCGGTCTGATGACGTCAGACTATAGTTTTGCGTTCTGCACTTACGAACTGACTGAGAACTAAACACTGAACATCACCTTCTTCAGGTTGATATTTTTATTAAGACTACGTTTGTAACCACCATTATGTCTCATTTCGCCATTCTAAACATTTAAAGTATTATTATTCATTGTAAACTGTGCTTAAATTATTTGGCTGATATTAAATCTATATTATTATTAACGACGTATTCTGTTTTCTAATATTCCGTGAACTCGGGAAAACTCATTCCCGTTACATTGGGGGCTCGTCCGGGATTTTTTTAAAACGTCACGCGACGTTTAATAATGTCTGTGCTAGGGTCCATCTTACAGATACTGTGCATATTCCTGCTAAATCTGAAGTTTTTGTAGAAGGGGAAATTAGGGGGAATTTTTACGGGAAACCTGAAGGTTGCTTAGAACCATTACCTGAATTCAAGGGCGATACTCATCTTTTAATGCCGAAGTCAGTGGTTAATTTGTCAAAATCAAAAGTAATATTTTCAATTTTGAATCCTACAGCGGATCCGAGAATTCTTAAAAAGAATGTACAAGTAGGGTCTGTACAATCAATTGAACAAGTTTTAAACTGCAATTTGGAATCAAGAAATCAAATAAACGATAATTTTACTTTGCCCGAAATTGTAATACCAGAGCATTTGCAACCGTTGGTCGAGCGATGCTCCGAGAAATTATCAGCAGAGGAACGAAAACGCTTAGAGAGCGTAATTTATCAATACGCGGATATTTTTGTCGGACCGGATGGGAAGTTGGGACACACCGATCTTGTTAGACATGAAATCGACACCGGAGATAGTAAACCGATAAAATTGCCTTTACGGCGATTACCGATTATGCAGCGAGACATAGCCGAAGCGGAAATTAATAAAATGCTAAATCAGGGCATTATCGAACCAAGTCACTCGCCGTGGGCCGCTAATATTGTCTTGGTGAAGAAGTCTGACGGCTCTACTCGATTCTGCGCAGACTACAGGAAAATTAATTCTATAACGAAAAAGGATGCCTACCCCTTACCGCGCATCGACGAGTCCCTGGACGCCTTGTCCGGAGCTAAGTATTTTTGTACGGCCGACATCAAGTAGTTTCCATCAAGTTTCCGTAAAACAAGAAGACAGAGAGAAAACAGCATTTATCACGCATAAAGGCCTTTTTCAATTCAAACACATGCCTTTCGGCCTCGCCAATAGTCCAAAGACTTTCGAACGCCTAATGGAATTAGTAATGTCAGGTCTGCAGTGGGAAAAATGTCTTGTCTATCTGGATGACGTTATTATTTTTGGAAAAACTTTCACACAAACATTAGAAAATTTAGTTTCGGTATTTGATCGATTTCGTAGTGCTAATCTTAAATTAAAACCTAAGAAATGTGCCTTCTTCAAGGACGAGATAAAATATCTAGGACACATCGTATCTGAGTTTGGCGTTCAGTGCGATCCAGGAAAAATAGAGGCCATTAGAAACTGGCCTAAGCCTCATAACGTTGGTGATGTCCGTAGCTTTCTAGGCATAGCGTCGTACTATAGGAAATTTATTCCTAATTTTTCCGATGTGGCGTTCCCGTTAACCCAGCTCACTCGGAAAAATCAAAAGTTTAAGTGGACAGAGAGTTGCGTTGACGCTTTCGACCGCCTTCAAAATGCCTTAACAACAACGCCGATTCTAGCATATCCAACTCGCGAAGATCCATTCATTTTGGATACCGATGCCAGCCTTTACGGTATCGGAGCTGTCCTTTCGCAGGTACAAAACGGAGAAGAGCGCGTTATTGCTTATGGCAGTAAAACACTGTCACGGTCTCAGATAAAGTATTGCACAACTTACAGAGAACTTTTAGCGGTTGTTGTATTTGTAAAGCAGTTCAAGCATTACCTCTACGGTAGAAACTTTCTTCTGAGAACAGATCACTCCTCGTTAGTTTGGCTAAAAAACTTTAAGGAACCGGAAGGTATGGTAGCTAGGTGGATATCTCTGTTAGACACTTACGACATGACTATAGAACATCGGAAGGGCAACGCGCATGGAAACGCAGATGCACTTTCACGAGTGCCTAGACGACGCTGTAAACGCGATAACTGTTCAGAATGCATAAGTAATACGCCATGCACTGTTAGCGCTATCAATGCAAATTCAGGGGATTCAAAGCAGCCAACTCCAAATACAAAAATCGTGTCCGATTCAAACTGGGTACAACAATGGGGTGCAGAGGATATACGTAGACTGCAGCACAAAGACAGTAATATAGCTACTGTATTGCACTATCTTACACACAGTACTGAAAAACCACAGATCAGTACTCCCGATCAGGATATGTCTGCCTTACTGCGGCAGTGGGATTTGCTCTTCATCCGTGATGATTTGCTCTGTCGTAAATTCTTTGAAATCGATGGTTCGGTTACCAATCAACTCGTGGCACCAAGAGAATTGCGTAAGGACATTATGCTCCAGTTGCACAACAATCGGACCGCTGGTCACTTAGGACGGGAAAAAACTTTAAATAAAGTTAGGTCACGGTTTTATTGGCCGTGTATGACAAGCGATATAAGTCGATGGTGTCAGACTTGTCCCTCTTGCGCGAAGCGGAAAAGGGGACCAGGAAAGGGGAAGTATCCCATGCAACATTACACTGTTACTCGTCCGCTTGAGTGTATTGCTATAGATATTATGGGGCCGTTGCCACAAACAGACAACGACAATGAATATATTATGGTAATTGGAGATTATTTCAGTAAATGGAAAGAGGCGTATGCTTTGAAAAATCATACAGCGCAAGCGGTAGCAGACAAATTAGTAACTGAGTTCATTTGTAGATTTGGGGCACCGACAAGAATACATACTGACCAAGGAAGAGAATTTGAGTCTAATCTATTTTCGGAAATTTGTAAACTCCTAGGAGTGGAAAAGTCGCGTACTACTCCATACAGACCGCAATCAGACGGTATGGTGGAAAAGTATAACCATACTGCCCAAAATATGTTGGCAATGTATGTGGATGAAAATCGCACAGACTGGGACGACCACTTGCCTTTTATAATGATGGCATATCGTGCCGCGGTACACGAAAGTACCAAGTGTACACCAAATTTGATTATGCTGGGGAGGGAAGTATGTCTGCCTATAGACATAATTGCTGGCACACCGCCTAGTGAAACAGAGTTTGAATGTCCTATTAAATATGTAGAATGGATTAAGGATGCTATGCAAGAGTCTTTTGCTTTTGCCCATGAGAAATTAGAAGCAAGTTTTCTTCGACAAAAACGTTTTTACGACGTCAAGCTTAAAATTCGTTCCTTCGAAAAGGACCAGTTAGTGTGGTATTGGTATCCCCCACATGCAAAACGGAAATTAGGCGTCGGTTGGACCGGTCCATACAAAATTATAAGAAAAATTTCGGAGGTCACTTATCAGATCGAGTCGAGTCTAACAAAGAAAATGAAAATCGTACACGTAGACCATTTAAAAAAAGTAGAAGGAAACGGCTTCAAAAATGAACTGTCAAATGTCGATTCAAGCCTCGCGACCTTAATGGATCAAGGATCTCTGGAACATGTAAACTTGAACACAGAAGAACACCATTCCGTTTCTTACACTGAAGATGAAACAGTTTTAGATAACTGTACAGTCAAAAATAACATGAATAAAGACAATGTTGTACATAACTCTCCTAAATACAGCACACGGGGTCGCTTGATACGACCAAAACTTCAATTTTCACTATAAATTAGCTTTCTTATGAAATCTTTTGAACATAGTTTTTTTTTTTAATATCCGAATAAACTTTAGACCTACATTATGTAGATATATCATAAGGCTGTGACCGGGAATGCTAGGAATTTACATGTACGTTTGTACATTTTATTTACCATGGGCCTTTTCGTATGAGCTTTCGGTAATGTGCAGATGTATATAGGAGAATTTAGCTGCCTTTTTGTAAGGGTAGGGGAATAAGGTCAGGTTAGACGTCAACCTGATTTTATTATTTTGGAAGCTGGGAACGCTTCTTATAGCATGTGAACAGTCAGCATTGATGTCTACATAATGATAGATAAAAATAAAATAAGTATAAATCGTAGGAATCTAACCAGAAAAACTTTTACACCTATTATACTAAACATTTTTTTTTAAGTATCTCTCTTATTCACAGCATGGAAAATCAGGATGTATTGGAATACAACGAGGAAGAAATGGATACAGAGATGTCGGAACTGACAAAAAGCATTGAATTTTTCTTTAAACCTGGGGGACGAATGCAATGTCCGGTGGAAGATTGTGGCGCTAAGTCCTTTGAAAACAGAACCAAGTATCAGAGACATTGGGAGGAAAAACACACTATGAAGTGTGTGAAGTATGAATGTTCAGTAGCCGGTTGTTTAGCGTCCTGTAGAAGGAAACATGACATCAAAATCCATTTGGTTCGCCAACATTATATGACAGATATGAGATTGATACAGTCTGCCGTAGAGAAATGCCAAAAAACACAAAGGAACAACAAAGGGTTTATTGACCCTGGTTTTTTTATATACAAAAACAGAGTGTTGGTACCTGATTCTGCCGGATCAACAGAGAGAGAAAATTCATCTAACACAAGTTCAGCCAAGCAAGTATCACCTTCACCTTCAGACAAAGCTGCTCAGGATTCACCTTCACTTTCAGTCAGGTCTACTAAACAGTTATCATCCGTTGTGATTTCTAACCGGCAGTCAGCTTCTTCAGATGTGAATCCCACTAAGCACCTAGGCTCTAATTCCGTAGTTTCAGTCCGTCTGGTATCATCACCCACTCCATCTATATCACTAATTTCATCTGTTCTAGCAGCTACAGGCAACCCTTCTAATGAGGATGATGGACCTGAGTTTACAGTGTCAGTTCCGAGGAAGTTCCCAACCACTTCATCTAGAATTTCTTTGTCTGATTATCAGAAAAGATCTTACACTACTTCTACCGCTACTACTGCAACAGATACCACTTCTACAGATACTACGTCAACATATACTACTTCCACGGACACTACTGCAACATATACCACTTCTACAGTTACTACATCAACAGATACCACTTCTACAGATACTACTGCAACAGAGACTACTTGTACAGCTACTACTTCAACAGCTATTGATAGGACTTATAATACCTCCTTTAGGTATTCTGCCATTGCTATTACTGAAAGTTCCAGCCAGACGTCCTGCCTGGATTACCCTCCGATTCAGCTGCCTGCCATCCCAGAGAGTGAGACTGGGTTATCTTTATATCTTTTATTCCTATCAAATAGTATGGACTCTCTGGGAAGGACGAGGCAGGTTGCTAAGGAAAGGTTAGAGACTATCAGGAAAGAGGGTTCCAAACTTGAGGTCGAAAGAAAGAAGAGGAGAGAGGTTGAGGTGGAGAATCGCCGTTTACTCACAGAACTTGCCGAATTAAAATGGAAGCAATTCAGACATATGGAACCGTAATTCTTTTGTTTTGTGGAACTATAGTTATTATATATGACTGACTTATTGTGAAATTGTTGAGTGTTCATTATTTATATATTTTTTAAGAAAGTTGGTTGGAAAAGTTAATTGACTGTATTTTGTTGAATTTGAAATTGAAATATGTGATAAAAATTTCTAAGAATTCAAATTGATTTAAGAAATTTAAATAGAAATCAAGGTAAATAGTTTTGGAAATGAAATTTTTTATTGATTTTCTTTGATGTTAATTAAGTGCTAAAGTTAAACATAATTAAGGACTTGGTAAATCTACTTACATGCTTTCATATTATATGTACTTTGATCTATTCTATTGAATATTTTATCGTTGGACTAATGTCGTCCCGACATTAGGTCTTAAGAGAGGGGGAGTGTAATGGTGGTTGGTTTTACCTTATAAATTATTCATATTAAAAACCACTTTGAAAAAGTATAATAGCTTCTAAACTGCCGTACTGGCCGTAGCTAGTTATGAGGTTACCGGGCCTACCGGTCTTCTTCCGGTAGGACCGGCCCGTGCCGGTCTGATGACGTCAGACTATAGTTTTGCGTTCTGCACTTACGAACTGACTGAGAACTAAACACTGAACATCACCTTCTTCAGGTTGATATTTTTATTAAGACTACGTTTGTAACCACCATTATGTCTCATTTCGCCATTCTAAACATTTTAAAAAGTATTATTATTCATTGTAAACTGTGCTTAAATTATTTGGCTGATATTAAATCTATATTATTATTAACGACGTATTCTGTTTTCTAATATTCCGTGAACTCGGGAAAACTCATTCCCGTTACACTTCAAATCCAACTGGCGGTCGAGCTAGACGGAACAAATATGATTCAAATAAATAAAATTCATATATTAAGCTTTATAATGATGCATAATATGTTACCAATTTGTCTAGTTTATTCAGTTCAATAAATGATTGAAAATCGGCGATCACCATACGCCATTGTTTTGTTTATTAACCTCTTTCCGGTGCAAAGATAAAATATAGTATAGAGGACAACTAGAAATTTAATGCACCCTATTTTGAGCATCAAATAACCTTAATATTCTAGTAAAGAAACACAAATGAGCAAAACATTGTTTTATTCAGGACAATTTACATTTGCAAGATGAAAAGTATTTACAGAGTCAAATGTGCAAGAATTTAAAAAAAAAAAAAATTTGTAAGAATTTTTTATTTTATTTTTTTACTTTTATTGTGAAAAATCCATAAAGATAAATTTATTTGGATGTCTATAAGGAAACAAGAATTTCACAAATTTTCAATATTTGAAAAATTACCTGAATACATAAAAAAAAAGATCATTTTTAAAACAGTTTTAAAACTATTGTGTGTTTGTTTGAATCAGAATAATGGAAAAAATATTGTTCTGTGTTATATAATATTGAGATTGAGGAAAATAAGGTACGGTATTCTCAAAAAAAGATTTCGGACCCAAAAACAATTTACATGAACCTTTATATCAACTCTTTCCAATAGAAGATAAGATGTTCATTTTTTAACATAAAGTGTACTGCAATAATGACATACATGCTAACGATTATCTGTACCATTTTCTACAAACAAAATATAAGTTTACATTTCCCGCTTTGTCATTCTATGGTAAATACCCGAAAAGGTCCGAAAAGTAAAAAGAATCAATAATATACAAAACCAACGATGGAAAGGACTCTGCCGACCAAATGCGGAGCCGATATTTAATTGAATGCTTCTTTTTGTAAATTATTAAATCAATATGTTGTATAATGTGTTTATAGTAGTCTCAGAGTCATTTAAGTACCAAGACTTTGTCATTTTGCTTTCATAACAACTATTGGATTATTATTGATATTTCAGTGTTGAATGCATTTTTAAAATTACAAAGATGCCTGGCTTCATATACAAAAGTTCAAGAATAAAAACAAAAATCAATTTATTTTTAAAATTAGTGTTTTCTTGTTCAAAGAAAAATAATCACAAAACTGAATTGTGACTTTTTATCCGTGACTTTTTGTCTGTGACTTTCTGTCCTAAATTTCAAGGCCGTAACTACCATTTAGGCAAGTGAGGCAATTGCCTCACTAAAATTTCGACATGCAGTGATTTTTTTTTTATGGTAAATATTAAATACGAAATATAATTGTCATTTGTTGTTCTGTCTCAACCTTAATTTCCATAACTTGTCATCATTCCTTTTAAATTATTCTTCCTGGATATAACTCGGCATCCCAATGGGTGATGTTTCTCAATTAAATCAACCTAGTAACGATAATCATTGTGGATCTCTGGTTAAAAACAGGCTCTTGCAGAAAAATAAAAGCGATACTGAAGGTAAATAAAGAATAATTCTAGTAAACTAATGCTGTTTGTGAACAGAATCTGAGTATTGAATATAACTTCATTGGAACTAATCCAAAAACCATAACATGGATAAGTAGACTGACAAATCAAGTACTGGGCATCGCAAGGGGACAATCCTGTCTGCGTATTCATTTCTCCGTTTCACCAACTTTACTTGTTCTCTGTTTACAGATAAACAAAATATAAATAATATGAAACATGCATGGATTAATTTTTATCCATGTTTCTTTAACCTTAAAAATTGAAAGAACATCCCGTATTCCAATTTGACATTAATGAGGAACGGTAGGACCTTTAAAACGGCATTTTGTCTTTACTTATTCAGGACTACGGAATTTCGTGTCTTTATATTCGTGATTTCGGAATCGGACACCCCCAACCACTAACCCCTAAATTTATAGATTCTGGAACTAACATATCTTACCACCGACTATTTCCCGAAATAATTTGAAATCACGGACCTACATGGAAACGGCGAAAACTCCATTCCAATTCCCCTGTACCCATATCATACAAGTAAACTAACTCCAGATAGAATCATATTCATGTATCTTATCTCACTCTATTCCAAGTTTGTTTACTCTTTGTCAGCATAAAAGCGAGTTTAATATTTTGTAACAGCGACAGTATGATGGTGCTAACAGAAAAGCTAAATTCCCTTTTTTCCAACCCAACTGTTACTACCGATGCTGCTATCGAATTGTTGATGGAGAAGGAATCAGAAGAAAACGTCGATCATTATGTTGATGATAGTGTGCTACCGCTAAAAACACAGTCTGCCCTGAAACGATTGAAAACTTGGGAAAGGGCATGCATGAGTGGCGAGAGATTGTGCTGTCTTGCCATGCTCCATGTTCATCGCGATAAGGATATCAGCAGACAAAATATTCTGAATCGATTTGACGAAACCGGCCATAGAAAAATTGGCAAACTTTACTGAAGTGATGTCTGTTCTGGCGACAGACTCAAACTGATATTTGAATGTTTATCTGACATTTAAATTTAGATAAAATAGTTAAAAATTTAATGTTTGTAAATGCTTTTAAATATGAAAAATTTATATAAAAAGTGTCCAAATTCAAAACATTGTCAAGCTCTCTTGAAATGCCTAGAATGCAGGATTTTGCACCATTCATTTCATACTCTAAAAAAAAAATTTCGCCTCGCTTCGCTCGGCTCAATTATTATGCCTCACTAAAATATAAGGCCTAGTTACGGCCTTGAAATTTTAAAAGCGTTGACCGTTTAATCAATGTGTTATCATCGCGGCATTGCTTTGTAAAAGGTGAGTATCTTTACTGACTAGGAGAAACTGTATGTACTCCATGATTAGCTCATTCTGTCCTTGCTTTTAGCACTTGATTTCTAGCAAAACACTAATCTGGCTATAGAATTACGAAAATTGAACATTGACCAATGCACCATATATTCTATTGTCAAGATCAGGATTACAGTCGATTTCATTGAGTGTGTGGCTAAAGATAATATCTTTGGTTAGTTTGCTTGCTAGCTGAACCATTGAAGTCATTATTAGGTACGTAGACTTGCTACAATTCCCTTTCTAATATTTCTCTCTTACTAATTTATATGTTTACTGATAAGTGCCAGCCTACTGATTGCCCTGCAGATGTCAGTATAATTGTAATCTCCTAGTTATAGCAGTAAAATTATTAAAGGGGCAAAATTGAAAAAATAATAATAATTAGGAAGGGACATGTAGCAAGTCTATTAGGTACGGTAAACTACTTTCCTTTCGAAGTAGCTTAGTCCTAAAAACATATAGATTGGTTATCAGTCTGACTAGTCTATTCTTAAAGGAGGGTAGTTAAACCTAACCTAATAATGACGGAACGCGGATCAGCTTGCAAGCAAGCTAAACAAAGATATTCAGGAGCCTCTGGCCTTTGTTAGTCTTGTATGATTTTAAATTTTAGTTTCTTGTGTATAATTCGGAGTTCAGTATGACGTCCATTATCACTGTACTATTATGCATATTTTAGGGGCCAGCTGAAGGACACCTACGGGTGCGGGAATTCTCGCTACATTGAAGACCCATTGGTTGCCTTCGGCTGTTGTTTGCTCTATGGTCGGGTGGTTGTCGCTTTGACATATTCACCATTTCCTTTCTCAATTTTATTACCTTAACTACACACTCAATGAAATCGGCTGTAACCCTTGCAGACAACTTCTAAACCATGATATCTTTCTATAAACCAAATATGGATGACTATTTCTTTCAGCATCTAATAATTAGACACAACAATCTTAACATTGACCAAAAAACTATGAAAATTAGGTCAGGCTGGCCTTGTTAACTGTGACCTGCTAGACAGACATGTACAACTTAATCGGCAAAATATCGTTGACCTAATGCTTATAGTATTTGATAAACTTTGATTTATTGACCTATATATATATATGACCAATATGATGATTTACACCTCACAATCACTACACACACTAAATACAGTAGCCCTTATACGAATAGAATCAGACAAACAGACAAAAAATATTAAAAAAAAATGCATTGAATCATGAATCATGTACGAGAGGTCAAGGTCAGATGAAACCTATCAGTCAGACATGCCAATGACATCTTATAATCATACACTAACTATAGTTGACCTTATACATTATCTAAAATACGGTCATAACACGGTAACTTAACCATGATCACTGATCTATAAAATGAGGTCGAGGTCAGATGAAGCATGCATGTCTGACGGACATGCTGACGTTTACAAGGAATATACCAAATACAGTTATCCTCTTTCTCATTATAAGTGAGTATTTCACTAGACGCCACAACTTTAATGTTAAATGGAGTCAAACACAATGGACATACGAAAGAAATCATGAAAGACGGAAACTTCGTACATGCAGCAGATAAGCTAAGTCGTTATGACAAGTTAGGTAAGTCGTTAAACCGTTAAACGACTTAAAAATAAAACTCCTACCTGACACTAACTGGCTTCCGTACCATACCGATTGCGATAAGGAATAAACATTTGATTGCATGCTAGACTGGTCGTAATTTTTACAGCGGATGACTAGAACTTGTGGTCATCCGATGTTCAGTACTTCAGTATTTTGATTTGATTATCAAATTACAGGCCCTATACTAATTGAGATAAGTTATAAAGATATGCTGGACTGACCGTAATATGATATATCGTAACAACTTTGTTGAGAATTCGAGATGTAACCCTTTAAAAAGGGTTTCCGGACATTAGTTTGTAATTACAGTAACTGTTCATAATAAAAACACCAATGTGAGATTTTACACAATAGATGGGACTATAATACCAGAGACATATAATACAATATATGTCTCTGATTATACTAATAGAAAATAGCATGTCTTTTTTACACGGGTGTCATTCGGTTTATCGAGAGAAATGATCGTGAAAGAACATCTAACGGTGGTCAAGTGTTGCGAGACGATCGTGAAAGGTCTGGTACCGGATCGCGAATGGAAATTTTACTTCAGAATCCGTGGAAAAATCGCTGAATCAGTTTCAAAACGCGGAACAAATTCGAACAAAAAAAATATGTCTGTCAAAATGATTCAACTTCCTCAACATTACTGTGCAATAAGATAAAGAAAATATGCAGTACTTTGTGAATGTGAAAAAAAACCCACAAAAAGGTACAATATAAAAAAAAAAAGATGTGGTATGATTGCCATAGAGACAACTGTCCACAAGAGACCAAAATGAAAATGCATGTCTATGAAATTAATTATAAAAAAACACGCTTTTTGTACCTACAATGGTTATATTTTAATATATCATGATGTACTTGAAATTTAATCTTTGATGTGTCTGATAGTACAGTTAAATAAAAGTATGCTCTTCCCTTAAAACCGTTCATTTGTTTATGAAAACCTTGAATTTTGTTGAGTTTTCATCAAACTTGATCGTGAAAGATCAGGCAACGCCTGTAACTAAGAACGAAAATTAAAGCTATCATTTTTTTTTAATTCAACACTTTATCCCGAAAGTTAAAAAAAATAACTAAAAACGTGTCTGAATCAGTGTGAAAAATTCAGCTATGAGATCGGTTTAGTACAATTCATGCAGACCGCCACTATTTAGCTAATCATATGGGTATGCAACGTTTAAACAAAAAGTTAACCTTCAACCAACAACTTATAGCAAAAACAGCATCTTTCATGAACAATTTGAGATTGAACGATAACCAACATTTTGTCACGCAACAATTATGTATCTTTATATTCAACGTAGCAGATATGGATTGATTTCCAATGAGATAACTATCTATATATTACAGACTAAAGAATACCAGAGCGCAAATGCTGAAATATCTTGCCGGTCTGCTTTACTTATGATATTATATATGTTGAACATGTGTAATATTAAGGGTTTTACTATAGAAGTATCACATAAGCTTAATAAGATTGTCAATGATTTATAAAAAGTGGTTAAGGTCAAATGAACCATGCCATATAGATCTCTACAAACATTCCGTATACACCAAGTATAGTTGTTCCGATGCTTACATTATACCTCAGAAACTGACAAATGTAAAATTTAGTTTGGCCAATTAATTCGGAACATAAGCCTTAAGGTCGAAAGTATATGAACCCTGACCGGCGACAGCCTGACATAGACATCTTACTTTCATTCAATACTAGTATATCAAATACAATTGACGTCATATATGAAACATGCAGACAGACATGTACACCAAACACAAAAAACCGTGGCCCTATAGCATATATGTCTTTTCTTATCGCCTTAGTTGTTATTTCTTCTTTCTTTTTTCATTTTCTGAAAATATTAATATTTTGAAATGCTTAAATTTATTAAGGATCTTTACTTTATAAGTATAATGGGCATACAAAGGAGAATTCAAAGTTATAAATACAAAATTAAACAATATTAAATTTGTATAAGAAAACAAAACTTATGAAGGACGGTCAAATAGACTGAATATATTGATATAATTTTAATACCAAGTCTGTATGGTAGTATAAGATAATTAGATCCAATGGCATTGCACGATTATAGCCCTATTCACCAACACAAGAGACCCGGGTCAGTCATGCCAATCTAGTTTTTTTTCAATACCAATAACAAATATTAATTATCATATATTATTGAAGAATAATTTGAACGTCTTCGTAGCATCAGATTTTTCACGATCTTCAAAAAGAGGTACGTGATCTTTCACGATCCAAAATATTAATTTTGTGTAAATACTTCTAATTTTTTTTACAAAGTTTCAGATTATGTGTATACAAAATAAATAGAATTGAATTTTTGGAGAAAAGTCGTGAGTTTATTTTTTTCAAATTTTCGAAAAAATAATGTTTGTTTAATACATTTTTGATGTCACTGAAATGTCGAGGAGCACCTATGCACTTTTAAAACTGGATTTTCTCACATACTGATCATAATGTTGAACCATTTTGACAGACAGTTTTATTTTATTGTAAATTTGTCCGTGTAATTAATTAGATTATTTAATGACCTTTCACACGTCTTCAGTTCTCGATTAGATTTCTTTTCTGATCCGGTACCAGAGCTTTCACGATCGTCTCGCAATACTTGACCACCGTTAGATATCATTTTACGATTATTTCTCTCAATGAAACCACACACCACATCCCACACCCAACATTACACATTGTTCTCCCTTCTTGTTTTTATTATCCAGATCCCACTATTTTTAATACCCCCTATATCCCCATGACATGACAAAAACGTGTCACCCCTCACATTTCGATAGTAAAAGAACTCCGATAATTTCCCGCAAAAAATATTAATAACGGAGAAAAAAATAACCATTCTTGCTTAATTTTGCGGATTCAGTGATTATTGTTTTTTTTCTGCTCTTAGTTTAATTTTTTTCATCCTACAAGTTTGCCATTACTTTTTTTATTGGATTCTACGACTAAGTTGGATTTTGTACTCACATTTGTTAGTATAGATTGTCCCTGGACTGTTACACTATTATAAGTATAAAAGTTCCAGGTTCTTTTTAATTCATCTAAGAATACGGATTGCAAGCTAATGTGTACCGTTTTGTTTTATTTGGAGGGAATAAGTATTTTCCCGCGGAAAACATTTGGAACACTTTTACATTTTACCTTGGCTTGTGATGTTTACATCGATTTGTTTACTTTTCGTTTAATCAAAGAAGACTAAAAGAAATTTTGAAAACAGCGGTGTTAGCCTTTTTAATGTATTGAAAGA
The DNA here is from genome assembly GCF_965363235.1 of Mytilus galloprovincialis. Taxonomy (NCBI): domain Eukaryota; kingdom Metazoa; phylum Mollusca; class Bivalvia; order Mytilida; family Mytilidae; genus Mytilus; species Mytilus galloprovincialis. The sequence continues at coordinate 3,792,458 of NC_134843.1, read as the reverse complement.
AAGGTAATATTTTTTTTCATCATGTTTATTTTATTTGACTGGGAATCTTTTGCTAAGAACTTCCTGGATAAGTTTTACTCAGCATTTTTAGTTCATTTCCAGTATTACAATGTATATCCACAGATATACAGATACAATACATATATATATATATACAGATACAGAATAAGGCAAGGGCCACACATCAGGTAGCCATAATTTTCTATGTAACATGTTTTTTTTTTTAGTCCAAACACAGAAATTTGAAGCAATTTGAGGCATAAAACATGGAGAAATAAATTTGGAAGGTGTATAAAAAAAATTTGCAAGTAACACACTGTCAACACTAGGGACTACATTCTTGGACAACGAAAATCTAGGGACGACAATTGTGGTCTCGGACCTAATAAGATAGAAAAAGTTTACCAATCTTAATAAAACTTGGTATGACAAAAGTTTGATAAATTATGAGACTGCTTTTAAAATGTCATGGCAATAGGATAGATATTATAGACAATATGATCAGTTCTATATTCAACTTTGCATGTTAATTTTGATGTTTAAATTGAAAAATTTCAATTGTCAACATTTGAGGCTTTAAAAATTAAAATATTGCAAAAAAAACCCTTTTTAAATGGCTTAATATATTGTAACGTGTCCGCCTCGTGTGAAATCTGCAACTTTCGAAATGTAATAGACTCGGAAGAAGAACCTCTTGTGTATATGCTACTCTTTTGTAATAGCGGGGAGGAGTGTAACTGAGTTACAGGACTGGATCCCTGAACACTGTTTTTACATTCGGGCAGTGCTCAACGGACTCAGTTCCGATGTTGACATATTTTGGCTAAAATTAGTAATACCAATTGAAGTTAATTATTTAATTTATGAGACAAATATTTTATGATGTTATAAGATATTATGTTATTAACTTCCACAAATGTAACTGATTACTTAATATTTTAATAGTCACCAAGATTAAGCAAGCAAATCGTAGGGATGTTCCTGGTCAAACAATACAAATAAAATCAATACTTAACAATATAATAAAAAATGACTAGCTTTGAACTATTATATCCTAACTTAGAAAATCGGCGGAATTACAATTAAGTATGATGTGTTCCTAAACTATGTAATAATCGAACGCGTATAGAGAAACAATAGAGACCTTTTCAATAGATCTGTATAGCTATTTGCTATTGGATACCTAAATTACACGTTTCTCTGAATACCTTTTCGTATAGAAATCGGATTAGAAAGCATAAACTTTTATACCAAAAATATGTATGGAAGTATTGTGTGAATATGCCGGAAGGTCACGTAGACCGTTAATAGTTCTTTAAAACTGAATGGTGTCTTTTATTTTATAATTAAATTAAAGACTCTGGTAACGAGTCGTTAAGTATATTACGTCAACAGAAATTGAGTCAGAATATTGACTTTAATGACTCGAAAAAGCCTTTTAAATAAGCTAACCTTGAAATTTATCACGTTGTTTTTATAATGGAAAAGGTCAGAAAGACTCCTAAAGTTGCTTTATTATAGCAGTTAGAAGTAGGCTTTTGGCTAGCTGTTGCCTTATGCCCAGTTGAACCACAACTGAAACAATGCAAAACGCACGCTCTTTTATACCTAAATTTCGACTAGAAAATGACGTTTCGACTCTAAAAGACTCGAAACGTTACGTCTTTGACACGTTTAACGACAATCGATACTTGATTTACGGCAATTGTACTGGAATGACAAAGTTGACCTTTCAATGTAAACAATCGTACAAAATTGATTGACCAGGTAATCCTACGAAGTAATGATAAATGTGCATGATATAGAGATAATGTTACATGTAAAATCATCTTAACAATGACGTTTCAAATCACGGAAATAATCAGAAAGATACAAAACAGGTAAGAGCATGCTTTGACTTTTACGTTACATTTGACGTCCATAATTACTAGAAGGCTATCTGTTTTTAAACAGTTACTATGCATGTGATTATATATTTAAGAATATTATTAAAAAGAAAACTTGGTGACTAAAACTGAACATGACCTGTTAAAGAACGGTAGAGTTAAGAAAAGGGGGGAACAGCGTAAACGCTAAAACGTTACAATATAATATATTAAATATTAAAAGCAATAGAGTACTCGTTTGATTTATCAGACTTGGCATAATTATTCAAAAGTCCAATATATACAAGCCTGTGCCTAAACATTGAGGTTTTCCAGTGAAAAGGGGGGGGAGGGGGTACATGAAGAAGATGTTATATTTTCCAGCAATTTTAAAGTTGTGAAGCTTTAAAGTGTCATTTTAATGTACTGCAATTCTTCTTTGATTGTTATGAACTTTGCAAAAATTATATGAAAGCCTACTTTAAATTGCATATCTTGTAAAATACAATAAAGCCAGTTCTTAAACACATTTAAAATGGCTGAAAAATATATGTATTTAATATTTAATTGATTTACACGTAGAATGTGATTCAGACACAGAAACTAACCTTTTGTAAAAATGTTTTATTGTTTGTTAAATTATTTTTGATAGCTCATAAAAATATGTGTTCTAATTTTATCAAATTGACTGGAGGTGTTTAAAGCTATAAGTGTGTGTGTCATAGCTTAGAACAAAATTAGGAACAAATGCAAAGTAGTCAATTACACCAAGTATAGTTTTATTTAAAATATTACATAATGAATTCTTAAAAAATAGTTTAAGTTTGAAGATATAAGAAGATGTGGTAAGAGTGCCAAAGAGACAACTCTCCATCTAAGTCACAATTTGTATAAGTAAACTATTGCAGATTAAAGTCTTCAACACAGAGCCTTGGCTCACACTGAACAGCATAGAAAGCTCATTTAGAAGGGAACAAACTATGAATTGCCTTAAAATCCTCATATTTCCAAAATTAATAATTATTTTTGTTAATATATTGTGGCTCCTGGAATTTTTATTATTTTATTTATAAAGATAAATCATAGAGTTTGGCTGATTCATGTACCTATATAAAAATAAAGAGATGTGGTATGATTGCCAATGAGTCAACTATATATCAACCAAAGTTTAAATGAAGTGGATGTTTGCAATTATAGGCAACCATATTGACTTCAACAATGAGAAAATCCCATACCATGTGGTCAACTATAAAAGGCCTTGCCATGAAAAATCTACAACAATTCAATTGTTAAAACTGACAGCCTAAATTATAATAAACAGTTTACGAAAAACAAATATGACAGACATGAACCTTTGATATTTTAAAATATTTTGCAATGTTGGTAGTGAAAAATGACATCTAATACTAATTAATATAATTGATAGTGTCTTTGAAATTTTTCACCAAGAACAATTCTTTGACTAATGTATACCCAAGAAACAAAATTGATGACCCTTATAAAGTTATAGTTATTTTACATCATTAAAAGTTTTAGAAGTATTATAGGTAATTCTGACAACGTATGCTAGATTTTATGTACAGTTTCTTAAAATGTTTTTCTTTCAAGGTTATTTCAGCAAATACAACAGTTGAATGATTTTTTTTTGTATTTTCAGTTGGAACTTATAATTAGATTTTAACATATAAAAAAGCTGTGTGCAAAATTTTAAACAAAATCTGTGACAAAGACCCTTTTACTTTAAACTTTTTCAAAGTTAAGACTTTTTTGTCTCAAATTTAGTTGTTATGTTAATTATAATTTATGGTTATCTATGATGATACATATAGCTTTAAGGGTAGGGTTTCAGTTAACACTATTTTTAGTAAAATCCTGTGTTACTGGGTACCAGTATAGGATTTTATGGACCGTGACTGGGGTAATTATATATTTATAGTAAGTACTCATGCTTTTGTTCCATATGCAAATTTTGTGTCTATTTGTTTCTTTTTTAGTTGCAAATGGTTATTATCCTCATAACTTGATACTGGTTTTAGTTTAATGCCTATAATTATGTAAACAATAGAATTCAGATGTAAATTGCTCCATCGTCTTTAAAAAGTAAACTTGATAAAACCATAATTATTAAATGTCTTTTAAATGTAAACACATTCACTCATCCGTTTTAAAGTTATAAATAACCTTTTTAACAAATAATGGAGAAAATTTTGTAAAACTTTTAGGTATGTATACTGTAAGGCTGTATAAAGGTTTAATGTCACTAAACTGCCATGAAAAGCAGATATTAAAGATTGTACTTTAGTAATTAACCTGTACAGGTAGTTTTAAAGTCACAAAAACTTAGTATGAAAATAGCAGTAATTTTTGGTACAAATCAATGGCAACTTTTGTAATCCTGAGCAAGGAAATATCACCAAAATTACTTTTTAACTTATAAACATACAAGAAAATATATTTTAACAGATTCTTATAAATAACAAGTACATTTGTTGGTGGATATTAAGCTGGAAATTTAATAGGAACATTCTTATCAATTTTAAGACTTTTTGCCTATGATAATAATGTGTCGTCTAAAATCATGACTCAAAACTAACTAGACTTGAAATATCATCTGCAGTTGAGCTAGTTAAACTTATCTTTTGAATAAAAGAATGTCAGACTTTAGTGCACTAATATTTCAAGCTCTTGATGCTAGTATTGCAGGTAATTTGCTTCCAATTGTTAATTGAAATTATAGATACTAAGCACAAATCTATTGGGTGTCTTGTTTTATTGTCAATAATCTGAAAATTCTACATCTACTTCTTTAGCAGCCATTACCTTTTAAGTAAAATTTATTAATCACAAATCTAAGAACATCCAGGTTTTCTAAACTGACTTGATATGCATGTGATAGGTATTATTACTGCTGATAGATGTATATTGTCAGATGATATCAATGTAACAAATCAGGGACTTTTTGTTGACAGTTTTTTCATAGTGCTAAACCAATTATTTACCAGAGCTAATTAGAGACAATACCAGTTAGAACAAATGCTTATCTTTCTTCATGGTAAAGACCTTTTTGTCTGACAATTGATTTTATATACTAATCTCTCTTTTCAATACATGTAATAGATTAGCACTAATATATACTGTAATCAGTACATTGTGCATTATAATGACACCCTCTCTGTCCATGTTATAATGAAAATGATCCTCTCTCTGTCCATCCGTGATGTCATTTGATTGACTGTAGGTAAAAAATTGATTATTTTTTTATATGAATTCTTCAGGTAAACATAATGAATGTAATTTATTTTTAGGGAATACACTGAAGAAGGTTCAAGGACTTAGATATTCCGTATTGATAATCTTGTCATCAGTTAGTGACCAGAATCTACACAGGTGAGTATACTTGTACTTGAGAATTTAATATTAAATTCATATCATTATATTAGGTTTTCAGTAAATATCTAAGTAATTAGATACTGTGGTTTTGTATATTTATTTTATTTCTATGTTTTCAAATTGTGTCAAATTATATGTATTTATAATATATATTTATAATTATATTTATATATATTTATGGTAGATAAAAAGAATATTCAATTCTTAGATTAATTAGCTGATTTTTTGCATCTTTTTCGGACAACATGTTTTTTTTTTTTTAAACTTATATGATTTATGATGAAAGAAGTTTTTCCCTTGATTTTGATGAAATTTATTCATTATTGGCTATTTAAACTATTTATTGAAAAGATGCCTTTTGCTGCTATGTTTAGTTTGACAATTTTAATATAGAGAGAATATAAGAATATGTTAACAAAGATTATGAAAATATGGAGATGTGATATGATTGCCAAGTTGTCAACGATACTACTTATAATCCCCCAAGTTCAAATGAAGTGGATGTAAGCAATTATAAGCAACCCTACAGGCTTTAACATCGAGAAAAACTCTTACAGTTACTGTAATGATGGTTATGGGTTGAGAAAGAAGAAGACAGGTCAGACTGCAGTGTTAACCATGTGTTAACCCTTAATTAAAAGAAATGCACCTAAAAACACAGATTTGTTATGTAAAAAAACAAATTCATATTTTAAAGCAAAAGTCTTTTTTCAAAATAGGAATATCGAAGAAATTTGTAGTTAATCATGTTTATTATCCTTGTTAATTTTCACTACTGTTAATTGTGTTGGTAATATGCATGTATGAATGTCTGAACTATTCCTTTGAATAATTTTTGATGTGAAATGTTCTTTAAAACAACTATAAGATGAGAAATGTTTGTGTTCAAAACTAAACAATAACTATTAATTCTTCCCTGCTAAATTTTTCTGATGCGAGGAACAAGAATTACCAACCTAAACAGGAAATAATTTTCTTGAAACTAGTGGTGAAACTTTTTTTGACCACAGAAACAGTTGTTTTAACAATCCTGACAGAATTAATTTATTTTTAACGATGATTGCAAGGGATTTCTGAAAATCCCAAATTACAATTAATTGAATGAAAGGACATAAGCTGAAAAAGCGCTGTTCCTTTGTTTTTTTTTTTTTTTCTGTGCATATATTGATTTTGCATAATGGACGGATACCCCATATCCTTTGTAACCTTTTACAATCAAGAGAAGCTTTAAGCTGATTTACCGCTTAATTGAAAATCACTTTTGAGGACATTCATTCTGTACAAAGTCGTGGTATATTAGAAAAAATGAATACAAGCCAAGGCTCCATGTTGAAGACCGTACTTTGACTTATAATGGTTTACTTTTATAAACTGACTTGGATGGAGATTTGTCTCATTGACACTAATACCACATCTTCTTATATCTATATATATATACGAGTTATATTAAGTTCTCTTGTTCTTTAATATAAATCCCTAATGAAGATTATGAAATGTCAACAGCCAGGTATTTACACAATATATCAAGCTCTAAATTGTCCTGGGGAAACCCATTCAACAGAAACAAAGATCTGACATTAACTCAAAAGTTCTCTTATTAAACAAAAACAAACATTAATATCTGACTTAAAGCAATCACACTCTACATGCTCTAAGAGAAACAAATGGTTGACCAAGCATGCATACTATTTTTGATTTAAGAAATCTATTATTTCTATTGGGTTTGTCGTCTGCATTGAAAATATATTTTGTTTGACAGTTGTAATATTTTGAACAGATATATCATGTTAAGGAGGGGTATTTGCGAAAAATACCAGTGAGAGAATGTTAAATTTCACGAGCCGTAAGGCGAGGGAAATTCATTCTCAAGACTGGTATTTTTCGCAAATACCCCTCAATAACATGATATATCTGTTTAATTACACCGAATGTTAATGTCCTAAAACGCATTGATGATCGTGACGTTACAAGCGTCCAGTCGGATAGAGTATTTTTTGGCAAATACCACAGCAGAGAGGGTAAAAAAGGCATATCCTTTTAGCAAATACCCCAGCGGCGTTAAAAATGAACGATATTCATTTGATAACAGTAAATTGGTGAAAAATACACTGGCTATTAACCAATCAAAACCCAGGATTCTTACATAAGGTGTAATTATATATTAAATTATATGTTTCAGAAATAAAAAGAGAAAAAATCTGTGCAGCTATGTTGTTAGTTTGTTTGACCTTGATGGTCAGTTTTCTCTCTGCAGAAGGTCAAACACGTAATGGGTAAGTTAAAAACATTTCAACTTTAATATACAGTACTTACACCAAAACTTATGCCTGTGGTATCTGATTTATGTCTAGATTTGTTGTCTTTAGTCCTTTCAATCTGCATTTATTTTGGAACAAGTTAATGAATTATTTTGGTAGCAAAGTTGATATTTTACTTTCAGGATTGATTGAACAGAAAAAAATAAAACTTTAGATTTTTTATATATCTCGTAGCTAGTGCCCGTTTAATGAAATTGACAACTTCATGGAATATGAAAGGCACTTGAAGGGGATTTTCGTTTAACAAAAAGAGAAAATTTATTTTTTAATCATTAGAGAAACAGATTCTTACATAGTTACTCGTGGATTATCGGATTTATCCAATCTCGTTAGTTAAATTATAAATTTCCTTTTGTTTTTTTGTATTGTTCGATTGCTGTCTCAATAGCATGCACACAACCTCTCCTTATATCAATATAAAGCTAGTCTTTATTTAAAAAAATAATAGACCAGCAATTGAAATTTATTTTAAATGTTTTTCTCTCCTTATATAATTATAATTTCCTGAGAAATAAACAAATTTGCAGTAAATATAATTTTATTTAAAACTGTTATATCTAAATAGCTAGGACAGGTTTGATAAATAAATAAATTTTTATTAAAAAGAAGTCTCACTGAGGCCAGAGGGAGACAGATTTATATATTAAAGTTCTTCTTGTGTCCAAATCCAATTATTCCAATTGTATAATTGTATTTTGTGCACTTTAAAAATAAATAAAATATTGATTGAACAAAATCTCACTGTTAAAAATACCTTACAGCTCATTAGCAAAATATCTACAAAATGTTAAATTGCTTTTTTATTGACCAATGTGTTGACCTATTTTCTTATCTTTAAATACATGTATTATACTTTTTTGGTATATTTTAGTATAATATTGGAAAACCAGTTTCTTTATACAGTATCGATAGCACATTACTGATTAACATTTAATTCATGAAATCATTAATCAATCTATATGCAGTACCACCACGTTCCATCCTGGGTGTGAATCTTTAAGTAAACATAATTTCAATACAGAAATATACACTTTAAAAGGGGTGTACATGTTTACAAAATAACCAGTGCATAACAATAATAAATAAGATGTGACTTTTGTCACCAAATATAACTTAAATTTGACTATTGATACAATCAAATGATAGTTTTGATCATTGATGTAAAATAATTATTTTATAGGGCTGCAAACCATTTTAGTTTATCAAACTCTTGCAATTTTGATATTACCATAAATACCATTTCATAATGATTCACTTAAGGCAAGCAAGAGTGATTTTTTGGTGGGGTTCATGTCGCTTAGTCTTTAGTTTTCTGTGTTGTGTCTTGTGTACTATTATTTGTCTTTTATTTTCTTTAGCCATTGCGTTGTCAGTTTATTTATTGATCTATGAAATTGAAAGTCCCTCTCATGTATCTTTCGCTCTTTTTTCTAGCAGAACCACCCTGTTTGTACTATATTCAATGATTAGAAATTAGTAACCCTATCTATACTTGAATGGACATTCTCTGATTTATAATTACTTAAAGGGGCACTAGCTGCCAAATTCATGTTCTCCGATTTGACTGTAATTCTCATATTTTATTTATCACAATGGTCAACATTTTTCAAACTATCAAAAGTATAAAATAATCAATTAACAGGACATGGTCTCAAAAAGATGTATCTTCGTTTCATGTGAATTTTAGCCAAGACACCATCTAATTAACTATCAAGTTGACCTATGACCATATAAGCGATGTAAACATAAACATAGATATAAATAGATTAAGCAACTCGTGCAAATGGATTTTCATAGGTCTGTTAAATTTTGTATTGTAGATTAAAAATTTATGTTTATCATCGTTTTTACCTTATATAAGAATGACTTTGTGTGGATCGAATCAGTTAATCAAATTATTTACCTAGTTTCACTTTCAATGTTGACAGTCTTTTCCTTTAAATACCCGTACACGGACAATGCATGGGTTATTCTATCTCTTTCTACGAGGTTAAATTGGAGTTCACATGAATATGGATTTAATGAGGTCGAGTTATTCACTTGCAAGTGAATAATTCATTATCAATGTTTATTAGCTTAATTTGAAAAAATTTGAAAAAATTGAACCATTTTAGCTGATAAAAGCAAATTATTATTTCACTATTTCACTTTCATTAATGATTGAACAAAAAAAATCATACTTTTGATTTTTATGCCCCACCTATGTTTTCTGGTCTGTGTCTCCGTTCGTCTGTCCATCTGTTCGTCCGTCTGTCTGTGCGTCCGTTTGTCCATCTGTCTGTGCGTCCGTTCATCCGTCCGTCTGTGCGTCAGGTTAAAGTTTTTGGTCAAGGTAGTTTTTGAAGAAGTTGAAGTCTAATCAACTTGAAACTTAGTACACATGTTCCCTATGATATGATCTTTTATAATTTTAATTCCAAATTAAAGTTTTGACCCCAATTTCACGGTCCACTGAACATAGAAAATGATACTGCGAGTGGGGCATCCGTGTACTTGGGACACATTCTTGTTTATATATCTCATAGCTAGTGCCCCTTTAACACTTTAACTCCCTCCCACATAAAGTTGTAATTACAACAGCATTTTTGACAGTTTATCTTAAATAATTTTCCAGTTTAGGAAGATGATCAGAAAAATTGTCAATCAAAATCAATTACACAAATTTACCCTTATAAGGAATTCAGTAATTTTGGATTACTTGCAGAACTTTTGATGGGTGTAATGTGTTGTTTAAGGACAAAAAGTGTTCTGTAAGGAGTTAAATCAATTATTCTGGTTAGTGGTAGATCAAGTGTGGTGTTGATCTTTACATCTAGCCTGCAACATTTGTCGTTGAAGTCAAACATAACATCATACATTTTGTAGATGTTTGCTGTGTTAAGTGCTGTTGTTGGTAGTATCAACAGATCCCAAATCCCGTTTATGATTTTGTCAGATTCTTGTATCTTGCTGATCATTGTAATAATAACTCTCATTATTTAAGATATCACGCCTAAAAAAAAATCGCTACTGACTTTTAAACAAAATATTAGTTCCTTGAAAAAAAAAATTGTAGACATTAATTTATCTTTTGGTGATCATGTATAGACAACATATTAGAGATAAACAGAAGTAAACTATAATTAATGTCCTTCTGCAGGCAGTCATGATGATATTTTAAAACTTGAAGTTATTAAATGCAGCATAAAGTTATTGTTGGTTTTTGGGATACGATTGCTTTCAAGCAATCTGTAGACTTATACCGGTGGCTCAGAGCAATTTCCCTCACGTCAATCGTTTTATTCTAAACATTAAGGAACATCTCAGATTCTTATGATTGTCTTGCTTTAAAAGGTAAAAACAAACAAAGGGATTGAACTAAATCAACTTTCCTATAATGTTCTTTTCATAATCTTCATGTTTGATAATTCCCTTGCCTTCGATGCTTGTTTTTAACAACACGGAAAATCAGAATTGAGCAGTATTTATATTTAGTGTAGTTATAAATTTAGAAACACGTCAGAGGGAATTCCCAGTTTTGATAAAATGCGAGAGTTCTCTGAATACAGATAAATCTATTTCTGTCATATAAGAACTGAAGTGGAGTTTTTCTTATATGTTACCGTTATGAAACTGATATTTAAGATTGTACTTCCATAAAGAAATTGAGAACCATCTAGGTCGTTTAATAAGCATTTGATATATCTTGCCCCAGGGTTTGACTTGGAAATTATGCGCATGTGTATAGTTTTCTGGACTTTAAGGGGATTTAGATTGAATGGTTGCTCTGGATTCCCCACTCAAAAAATTAATTTATAACTCGTGGGATCTTTTCTATGTATGTCTACCTATTGAGGGTTATTGTTGTTGCATAATTTTAAATCATATGCACCATTTAGATTAAAATAAATATATTCCACATCGTAGAACACCCCTTCAGGCGAAATGGAGTCTTCCATATTATCGTTTCGAGTTGTATCCCTTCCGGCAGTAACTTCCGTGAATTCTGAATATAAACAAGACGTCGAGTATTAGCTCGTTCTGTCAATAAACGTCGTGTTATATTAAAAACGAATGCAATTTAAACCGATAACGTGTACAGAAAGGAGCCATGATGACTGACCCAAAGGAAATTAAATATTTAAAGAGTTAGGAATCGGGTTCCTCCTAGAATTAACGTAGGAAAAAAGGTGATAAGATACGAATTGAAATCTACATCTACCAGTCTATATCATACAACGATCCATCAGCACATTGATGACTATATGTCGGCGCATCGCTAACAGACACTTAATAAAATATAATAACCAATGAGTGAAATAAAATACCTTCTCTGACATCTCTCACTCTGAGTCAGTCAGTGACTGCTGTGGAAAGTAAACTTGGTATTGATAGTACAAAAATAAAACACAATAGACCTAATTACATTGTTCATACACTTTTTCGGGTTTGGCTATTTTGTAACTATTTTACATGTCTGTTTGTCATTTGAATTAGTTTTGAAAATAATATTATCCAGCTACATGCATACATGTGTCAATGAAACAATGGCAATCGTATCCCTCAGAGCAATCTGCTCTTTGATTAAAGAAAATAGTATAACAATATCTTACATTGATTTTGCATTTAGATTTGTATTATTGAAGATAAAATAAAAGAGAGGTGGAAAAAAGTTAAATCACAAAAATACTAAACTCCAAGAAAATTCATAGCAGAAAGTCCCTAATCAAATGTCAAAATCAAAAGATCAAACACATCAAACAAATGGACAACAACTGTCATATTCCGTACTTGGTACAGGCATTTTCTCATGTAGAAAATGGTGGATTAAACCTGGTTTTATAGCTAGCTAAACATCACTTGTATGACATTTGTATAAAATTCCATTATATTGACAATGATGTGTGAACAAAACAAACAAACATAATAGGTAAAAATGTCATAAATAGGGGTACAGCTGTCAACGTTGTGTTATCATCTTAATCACTATAAAAACAAACAGATACATGTATCAACACAAACACAGCACAACATAGAACTCAGAACATGAACCAAATTTAAAACCAGGTTTGCAGAAAGGAATCCTCAAAAATGAGATCATTACTGAATATTGTAAAAAAGGTCATTTGATTTTAAAAACACACATCAGACATAATATTATTAGAAGAAGGACAATATTTCTTCTAAGGCTCCTTTAGGTTATATAGTAAAGAGAGTTGAAGGATATCAACAGATATTCAAACTCATATATCTAAAACTAACCAACAATCAGGGGGGTTACTGACTATCCTTTCGGGTATAACGGTGCAGACAGCACTTGCCAAATCATACCCTGTTCTAACCAGAAAAACTTGAAAAACATATCCTGTTCTAAACAGTATCTTAAACAGTTAAATAAGCGATCATGTACTAGACAAATACTATGTTAAAAAGAAACATGTTCTCACTAGCAAGGAGGAAAAGGATCCAACCAGCAGGACATAAAAAGGTACACTGTTCTAACCAACAAGGCATGAAAAAGGGACCCTGGTTTGCATTGCACTCATACCATTAAAAATAAAGGAAGTACCCCCCCCCCCCCCCTCCTCCACTTGTCTTTAGTGAAAAGACAAACAAGAGTTAAAAAAACACAACAGAAGAACTAAAGACTGCAGAACAACATAAACATCACCAAAAGCCAGGGGTAACAGCTTCCATTGTTTTATACTTTCTCAGCTCTTCAGAACAACATCAACATCACCAAAAGCCTGGGGGTAACAGCTTCCATTGTTTTAAACATTGTTGGCTCTTCAAAACAACATAAACATCACCAAAAGCCAGGGGTTAACAGCTTCCATTGTTTTATACATTATTGGCTCTTCAAAACAACATAAACATCACCAAAAGCCAGGGGTTAACAGCTTCCATTGTTTTATACATTGTTGGGTCTTGAAAACAAGATAAACATCACCAAAAGCCGGGTTTAACAGCTTCCATTGTTTTATACATTGTTGGCTCTTCAAAACAACATAAACATCACCAAAAGCCGGGGGGTAACAGCTTCCATTGTTTTATACATTGTTGGCTCTTCAAAACAAAATAAACATCACCAAAAGCCGGGGGTAACAGCATCCATTGTTTTATACATTGTCAGCTCTTTCAGAACAACATAAACATCACAAAAAGCCGGGAGTAACAGCTTCCATTGTTTTATACATTGTCAGCTCTTCAGAACATCATAAACATCACCAAAAGCCAGACGTTAACAGCTTCCACTGTTTTATACATTGTCAGCTCTTCAGAACAACATAAACATCACCAAAAGCCAGGGGTTAACAGCTTCCATTGTTTTATACATTGTTGGCTCTTCAAAATAACATAAACATCACCAAAAGCGGTGGGTAACAGCTTCCATTGTTTTAAACATTGTCAGCTCTTCAGAACAACATAAACATCACCAAAAGCGGGGGGTAACAGCTTCTATTGTTTTATACATTGTCAGCTCTTCAGAACAACATAAACATCACCAAAAGCCGGGGGTTAACAGCTTCCATTGTTTCATACATTGTTGGCTCTTCAAAACAACATAAACATCACCAAAAGCCGGGGGTAACAACTTCAATTGTTTTATACATTGTTGACTCTTCGAAACAACATAAACATCACCAAAAGCCGGGGGTAACAGCTTCCATTGTTTTATACATTGTTGGCTCTTCCAAACAACATAAATATCACTTAAAGCTTGGGGTAACAGCTTTTATTGTTTTTTACATTGTTGGCTCTTCAAAACAACATAAACATCACCAAAAGCCAGGAGGGTAACAGCTTCCATTGTTTTATACATTTTTGGCTCTTCAAAACAACATAAACATCACCAAAAGCCAGGAGGGTAACAGCTTCCATTGTTTTATACATTGTTGGATCTTCAGAACAACATAAACATCACCAAAAGGGGGGGGGTTACAGATTCCATTATTTTATACATTGTTGGCTGTTCAAAACAACATAAACATCACCAAAAGGCAGGGGTCAACAGCTTCTATTGTTTTATACATTGTCAGCTCTTCAGAACAACATAAACATCACCAAAAGCAAGGGGTTAACAGCTTCCATTGTTTTATACATTGTTGGCTCTTCAAAACAACATAAACATCACCAAAAGCCGGGGGTAACAGCTTCCATTGTTTTATACATTGTTGGCTCTTCCAAACAACAGAAATATCACTTAAAGCTGGGGGTAACAGCTTTCATTGTTTTTATACGACCGAAAATTTGAAAATTTTTCGTCGTATATTGCTATCACGTTGGCGTCTTTGTCGTCGTCGTCGTCGTCATCGTCGGAATACTTTTAGTTTTCGCACTCTAACTTTAGTAAAAGTGAATAGAAATCTACGAAATTTTAACATAAGGTTTATGACCACAAAAGGAAGGTTGGGATTGATTTTGGGAGTTTTGGTCCCAACATTTTAGGAATAAGGGGCCAAAAAGGGCCCAAATAAGCATTTTCTTGGTTTTCGCACTATAACTTTAGTTTAAGTTAATAGAAATCTATGAAATTTTGACACAAGGTTTATGACCACAAAAGAAAGGTTGGGATTGATTTTGGGAGTTTTGGTTCCAACAGTTTAGGAATTAGGGGCAAAAAAAGGGCCCAAATAAGCATTATTCTTGGTTTTCGCACAATAACTTTAGTTTAAGTAAATAGAAATCTATGAAATTTAAACACAAGGTTTATGACCATAAAAGGAAGGTTGGTATTGATTTTGGGAGTTTTGGTCCCAACAGTTTAGGAATAAAGGGCCCAAAGGGTCCAAATTAAACTTTGTTTGATTTCATCAAAAATTGAATAATTGGGGTTCTTTGGTATGCCGAATCTAACTGTGTATGCAGATTCTTAATTTTTGGTCCCGTTTTCAAATTGGTCTACATTAAGGTCCAAAGGGTCCAAAATTAAACTTAGTTTGATTTTAACAAAAATTGAATCCTGGGGGTTGTTTGATATGCTGAATTTAGAAATGTACTTAGATTTTTAATTATTGGCCTAGTTTTCAAGTTGGTCCAAATGGGGGTCCAAAATTAAACTTTGTTCATCAAAAATTGAATAAATGGGTTCTTTGATATACCAAATCTAACTGTGTATGTAGATTCTTAATTTTTGGTCCAGTTTTCAAATGGTCTACATTAAGGTCCAAAGGGTCCAAAATTAAACTAAGTTTGATTTTAACAAAAATTAAATTCTTGGGCTTATTTGATATGCTTTATCTAAATATGTACTTTGATTTTTGATTATGGGCCCAGTTTTCAAGTTGGTCCAAATCAGGATTCCATATCAAGTATTGTGCAATAGCAAGAAATTTTCAATTGCACAGTATTGCACAATAGCAAGAAATATCTAATTGCACAATATTGTGCAATAGCAATTAATTTTCAATTGGAGTTATCTTTCTCTGTATAGAATAGAAGTTGATAATATATGTTGGAAATTTGCCAGACATGACTATGATGTCATTTTCTATTTTTATTTGCCAATAACTTTATGTAAATAACTTCATTGGAAATTTGCCAATATAAAATGTTGCTGATGAAGCTTTTTTTCCTTATCTTATCTAAAATGTTTTTAGATAATGTATGTTTGACATTTGCCAGACATGACTATGATGTCATTTTCTATTTTTATTTGCCAATAACTTTATGTAAATAACTTCATTGGAAATTTGCCAATATAAAATGTTGCTGATGAAGTTTTTTTTATTGTTTTATACAATAAACAATGTATATTCACTTTTACTACCAACCAATCTTTACCATTCAGTGATAACAAGCACTTTATTTTACATTTTAATATTTTATGATGTATTTAAAAGAGTAGTTATTGTTGCAAACTCCATTAGAAATTTGAATTGATATCAGTTTTGGAAAAAGGGAAACGGGGATGTGAAAAAAAAGGGGGGGGGGGTTAAATTTTTCTCATTTCAGATTTCATAAATAAAAAGAAAATTTCTTCAAACATTTTTTTGAGAGGATTAATATTCAACAGCATAGTGAATTGCTCAAAGGCAAAAAAAATATTTTAAGTTCATTAGACCACATTCATTCTGTGTCAGAAACCTATGCTGTGTCAACTATTTAATTTTAGATTTAAAAAGTTTGAAGAAGAAATCTTTAATTGATTTGTAAAATCTTGACATTTGTTTTGTGTAAAAAAAAAATGTAATGTCAAAAATTTGATCACAATCCAAATTCAGAGCTGTATCACGCTTGAATGTTTTGTCCATACTTGCCCCAACTGTTCAGGGTTCGACCTCTGCGGTCGTATAAAGCTGCGCCCTGTGGAGCACCTTGTTTACATTGTTGGCTCTTCAAAACAACATAAACATCACCAAAAGCCAGGGGGGTAACAGCTTCCATTGTTTTATACATTGTTGGCTCTTCAAAACAACATAAACATCACCAAAAGCCAGGGGGGTAACAGCTTCCATTGTTTTATACATTGTTGGCTCTTCAAAACAACATAAACATCACCAAAAGCCAGGAGGGTAACAGCTTCCATTGTTTTATACATTGTTGGCTCTTCAAAACAACATAAACATCACCAAAAGCCAGGAGGGTAACAGCTTCCGTTGTTTTATACATTGTTGGCTCTTCAGAACAACATAAACATCACCAAAAGCCGGGGGTAACAGCTTCCATTGTTTTATACATTGTCAGCTCTTCAAAACAACATAAACATCACCAAAAGCCAGGGGGTAGCAGCTTCCATTATTTTATACATTGTCAGCTCTTCAAAACAACATAAACATCACCAAAAGCCGGGGGTAACAGCTTCCATTGTTTTATACATTGTCAGCTCTTCAAAACAACATAAACATCACCAAAAGCTGGGGGTAACAGATTCCATTGTTTTATACATTGTTGGCTCTTCAAAACAACATAAACATCACCAAAAGCCAGGGGTTAACAGCTTCCATTGTTTTATACATTGTTGGCTCTTCAAAACAACATAAACATCACCAAAAGCTGGGGGTTTACAGCTTCCATTGTTTTATACATTGTTGGCTCTTCAAAACAACATAAACATCACCAAAAGCCGGGGATAACAGCTTCCATTGTTTTATACATTGTCAGCTCTTCAAAACAACATAAACATCACCAAAAGCCGGGGGGTAACAGCTTCCATTGTTTTATACATTGTCAGCTCTTCAGAACAACATAAAACATCACCTAAAGCCGGGGGTAACAGCTTCCATTGTTTTATACATTGTCAGCTCTTCAAAACAACATAAACATCACCAAAAGCCGGGGGTAACAGCTTCCATTGTTTTAAATAGGGATGGCAACGAGTACTCGAGTACTCGGGTATTCGATCGAAAGGCCGAGTACTTGAGTACAGTTTTAGTACTCGGATACTCGTTTGACTATTATACATCTTGAGATATTTCTCTTCACATTCCCACTCATAACCCATTCGTAATACTTAAATAAAATCAATTAACATCATAAATATAATATATTGAGGCTACTTTTTGTTATAGTAGTACCATCAATGTCCTTTCCTTCCGAGGGAATTTGTTCATATACATTTATTGAAACAAAAATAGAAAGTCAAACAGTCTTTCGTCTGAAATTGTTGACCAGATCATATTTCTAAACAAGAACAAAATGACCTGCGTTAAACCCTTCACAACTGATTAGAGACATTTTTAACGGTGTTTGTACACGATCAACACTTTCATCGATTAATAATTAACTCATCACAAGCCGTAAAAACTTACCTTTGTTTGTTAATCAAGATTTCTATGTAAACGTATTTGGTATGAGATGTATATCTAAATTAATTTAATTACTCTGTATTTGAAACTGAACCTTAATTGTTTTATTTCCAATTTAAAGATATAGGTGAGAGCGACATTCAAACCCAAAAGTCGAAAATAAACTGACAACGGCATGGCTAAAAAAAAGATCAGACAAACGATAGCGCAAAAAAAAAAACCCTCAGAAAAAGTAAGACTGAACAATACGAATAATCACAAGTAACTGAAGTCCAATATTGTTGTTGCCAATAAATGGACAAGTCGTATTATAAAAAAATACGAACTCCCACCTAAAATCTAAAATTTTCAATAAACATTTAAGCTTCACCCGAGTACTTGCGAGGACTCGAGTATCATGACCGAGTATCCGAGTATTAAATTTCAGATCTTTTGAAATCCCTAGTTTTAAACATTGTCAGCTCTTCAAAACAACATAAACATCACCAAAAGCCGGGGGGTAACAGCTTCCATTGTTTTATACATTGGCCTATCTTCAAACTTTTGGCTCAGAGTATCTTTTAGGCTGATCATAAGTGCTAAGCAAAATGAGATATACCATATAAGGCTTCTGCAATTTTGTATTTTGTATTGTAAAAATTAGTTTTATTATTTTAGAACTTTTGTTGTGACTGCTCCAAAGGAAGCCAGGATTGGTACCCCATATATTGTTAGTGTTATTATGACAGAGCCAAGATCAGATACATTGACGGGAAAACTTGAAATAGTTTCCAGTGACTCTGTAAAAACAAAGGACGTATATTTTGATATTGCATCCACAGGTAAAACATGTATTTAAGGATGTTCGCTTGTCATGTTTTGGATTTTTTGTCAGATTTTCGGAATCCTCTGGTTTTATTCAGTTGAATGCCTCAACAAAAATTTGCGCATTGACCCCCATTTTTCGTTTTATAAATCTTTTACATTCATGATTATAAGCCATCTGTTAAAGTCTTATAAAATCTTTGTTATTTTTTAGTTGTTTTTGAGAACTTAAACTTGGAAATGATAAAGCTATTAAAAATCAAGAGAGAACATTTTCGTGCCAAAATTTCAATGGCTAATATCTAGAAAACAAGCACATTCACCTATATATTTTTGCTTATGCTTATTTGCTTCCTTTATTAATCTCATATCAATATATACAAGTATTATGAAAAGCTTGTTATTTTTAAACTGAGTAGCAAACCTCCTTATTAAGTGATATTTAATCTAAATCTATATATAATTCATTATGACTATAAGGTTATTTTTTTTCATGATGAAATGTAATATTGTGTCCTTCAAAAATGCCTTACACATTTACAGTAATGTGAGTTAAACATTGTGGGCAAATTACACAGTATGGAGTTGCTAGATTCTGCTTAAGCTAATTTATTTGTAAAAGACAATAAAAATGTCTGTATTTATAATTTTTTTCATTAATTTATTGATTATGGTATGTAAATAAAGGAAGATGTGTTGTGAGTGCCAATGAGACAACTCTCCATCCAAATACCAATTAATAAAAGTAAATCATTATAGGTAAATTTACGGCCTTCAACATGGTATATTTTATGACAATTATTAGAATTGAAATATAACTTCTCTTATGTGATAATGAAAAAAGATCGCAATTGATATTGTTGACTAAGAATATGATGGATTTATTGTCGAGCCTGCAACTTTTGTTGCAGAAAGCTCGACATAGGGATAGTGATCCGGCGACGGTGGCATTAGCTAACTTCTTAAAAGGTTTATATTTTAGAAGGTGAAAGACCTGGATGCTTCATACTTTGTATATAGATGCCTCATGTTACGAAGTTTTCCTCAGTCACATGTCCAATGTCCTTGACCTCATTTTCATGGTTCAGTGACCACTTGAAAAAAAAGTTCAAAATTTTTGTAATGTTGAATTCTCTCTTATTATAAGTAATAGGATAACTATATTTGGTATGTGACTACCTTGCAAGGTCCTCATGCCTGTCAGACAGTTTTTACTTGACTTCGACCTCATTTCATGGATCAGTGAACAAGTGGATCAGTGGTTAATTGAAAATGATAGTGTGAGTGGGACATCCATGTACTATGGACACATTCTTGTTCCTGGATATTTCAATTCTTGGTTATGCCAAAGTCTGCATTATAATCCTATAGATTGATGTATGTTTGAAACTCAATTCTTAATCAGTTTGTGTTGTTGGTATGTAAACTTCAGAGCAAGTTTTCTGGTCCTTCTACTAGGGGTGTTTAACAACCTAGCCGACCCATGAGGTTTTTCTGGTCCTTATACTAGGGGGTGTTTAACGACCAAGCCGACCCATGAGGTTTTTCTGGTGCTTCTACTAGGGGGTGTTTAACGACCTAGCCTACCCATGAGGTTTTTCTGGTCCTTCTACTAGGGGGTGTGTAACGACCTAGCCTACCCATGAGGTTTTTCTGGTCCTTCTACTAGGGGGTGTTTAACGACCTAGCCTACCCATGAAATTTTTCTGGTCCTTCTACTAGGGGGTGTTTAACAACCTAGCCTACCCATGAGGTTTTTCTGGTCCTTCTACTAGGGGGTGTTTAACGACCTAGCCGACCCATGAGGTTTTTCTGGTCCTTCTATTAGGGGTGTTTAACGACCTAGCCGACCCATGAGGTTTTTCTGGTCCTTCTACTAGGGGTGTTTAACGACCTAGCCTACCCATGAGGTTTCTCTGGTCCTTCTACTAGGGGTGTTTAACGACCTAGCCTACCCATGAGGTTTCTCTGGCCCTTCTACTAGGGGGTGTTTTAATAAAAGACCTAGCCTACCCATGAGTTTTTTCTGGTCCTTCTACTAGGGGGTGTTTAACAACCTAGCCTACCCATCAGGTTTTTCTGGTCCTTTAACTAGGGGGTGTTTAACGACATAGTCTACCCATGAGGTTTTTCTGGTCCTTCTACTAAGGGGTGTTTAACGACCTAGCCTACCCATGAGGTTTTTCTGGTCCTTCTACTAGGGGGTGTTTAAAGACCTAGCCTACACATGAGTTTTTTCTGGTCCTTCTACTAAGGGGTGTTTAACGACCTAGCCTACCCATGAGGTTTTTCTGGTCCTTTTACTAGGGGTGTTTAACGACCTAGCCTACCCATGAGGTTTTTCTGGTCCTTCTACTAGGGGTGTTTAACGACCTAGCCTACCCATGAGGTTTTTCTGGTCCTTCTACTAAGGGGTGTTTAACGACCTAGCCTACCCATGAGGTTTTTCTGGTCCTTCTACTAGGGGGTGTTTAATGACCTAGCCTACCCATGAGTTTTTTCTGGTCCTTCTACTAAGGGGTGTTTAACCACCTAGCCTACCCATGAGGTTTTTCTGGTCCTTTTACTAGGGGGTGTTTAACGACCTAGTCTACCCATGAGGTTTTTCTGGTCCTTCTACTAGGGGGTGTTTAACGAACTAGCCTACCCATGAGGTTTTTCTGGTCCTTATACTAGGGAGTGTTTAACGACCTAGCCTACTCATGAGGTTTTTCTGGTCCTTCTACTAAGGGGTGTTTAACGACCTAGCCTACCCATGAGGTTTTTCTGGTCCTTCTACTAGGGGTGTTTAACGACCTAGCCTACCCATGAGGTTTTTCTGGTCCTTCTACTAAGGGGTGTTTAACGACCTAGCCTACCCATGAAGTTTTTCTGGTCCTTCTACTAGGGAGTGTTTAATGACCTAGCCTACCCAAGAGGTTTTTCTGGTCCTTCTACTAAGGGGTGTTTAACGACCTAGCCTACCCATGAGGTTTTTCTGGTCCTTCTACTAGGGGGTGTTTAACGACCTAGCCTACCCATGAGGTTTTTCTGGTCCTTCTACTAGGGGGTGTTTAACGACCTAACCTACCCATGAGGTTTTTCTGGTCCTTTTACTAGGGGGTGTTTAACGACCTAGCCTACCCATGAGGTTTTTCTGGTCCTTCTACTAGGGGGTGTTTAACAACCTAGCGTACCCATGAGGTATTTCTGGTCCTTCTACTAGAAGGTGTTTAACGACCTAGCCTACCCATGAGGTTTTTCTGGTCCTTCTACTAGGGGGTGTTTAACGACCTAGCCTACCCATGAGGTTTTTCTGGTCCTTCTACTAGGGGGTGTTTAACGACCTAGCCTACCCATGAGGTATTTCTGGTCCTTCTACTAGCGGGTGTTTAACGACCTAGCCTACCCATGAGGTTTTTCTACTCCTTTTACTAGGGGGTGTTTAACGACCTAGCCTCTACCCATGAGGTTTTCTGGTCCTTCTACTAGGGGGTGTTTAACGACCTAGCCTACCCATGAGGTTTTTCTGGTCCTTCTACTAGGGGGGGTCCTTCTACTAGGGGGTGTTTAACGACCTAGCCTACCCATGAGGTATTTCTGGTCCTTCTACTAGGGGGTGTTTAACGACCTAGCCTACCCATGAGGTTTTTCTGGTCCTTTTACTAGGGGATGTTTAACGACCTAGCCTACCCATGAGGTTTTCTGGTCCTTCTACTAGGGGTGTTTAACGACCTAGCCTACCCATGAGGTTTTTCTGGTCCTTCTACTAGGGGGGGTCCTTCTACTAGGGTGTGTTTAACGACCTAGCCTACCCATGAGGTTTTTCTGGTCCTTCTACTAGGGGATGTTTAACGACCTAGCCTACCCATTAGGTTTTTCTGGTCCTTTTACTAGGGGATGTTTAACGACCTAGCCTACCCATGAGGTTTTTCTGGTCCTTCTACTAGGGAGTGTTTAACGACCTAGCCTACCCATGAGGTTTTTCTGGTCCGATATTGGTCTATAGTATTATAGTGTTTTACAGGACGGTACTATCAATCCAAAATCCATCAGTTATTTTGACTGTTTTTGGTTTTGATTTTAGCTGATTTTTAGTTTATCAGTGCGTTGTGTGAGTTACTGCTCAACGGTTTGATTTCCGATGATCTACTTAAATGAAATTATAGTCCTTGGACTGTTTTCTCAAAATTGAATTAAAGACAGTATTTTTCTTTTGTCTATATATGAGCTGCTTCAGATAGAAATCAAGTGCATGTATACATGTACATATTTAAGACTTTGATCGATTTTGGAAAAATTTAAATAAAATATTTAAGATGGAGTTGGTCTGTTTTGTAGGGTAATTTTATACCTTGGATTTTACATAGACTATTTTTTTAATATGAAATTGGTCAACTAATGTGTTGGTTTTTATTTGCATTTAATAATTTCTATCCATCTCAGCTCAAATATTGAGCTATTAGTCTATTTATATAGATGGTGTTGCATTATAAGAGTCTTTCAGTATATTTCAATAAATTCTTAAAAAAGAACATTATTATTTTCTATTTGTTTAATTGTAATAGGTTTGGTTTCCTATTATTGACCGTTATATCAATAAGAGATCAAATTATACAAAAGGGGATAATCAGCCCATTTTCTCACTGAACGTAAAGGTTAAAGTTATTGTATGTCTGATTACAAGGCATAAACACTCAAGATAGATAATATACATTCAAATTATAATAAGAAAAAAGGGTTCAAATAGGACTTACATTGTATACAGTTCATTTATTGCTAAAAAAACTTTCTCTTTCCTTGTTCCACACTTCAAAACTCCAATTTGCAGAATTAAATATGAATATTTATGCTCTAAGACATAACATTGAAATATTTTTAAATAAAAAAATCTTTATTTCATACATTTAACAGCTGTGATGTGATAGGGAACACAGTGGATTGGATATTCAAATTCTTTACTGTTAGACACACCCATACATTATTATTGGAGAGGCTTGACTTCTGATCGTATTTGTCATAGTGTTTTTGAAATATTCTCATGTTTGTCTTACTATCAAGACATTTCAGTGGGGACACTAAAGTTAGCTTAAATCTGGTAAAATTGGAAGAGTTTATATCACCCTTCTCATTTTAAGAATTATTTTTCAGATTTTGCAATTTCTGGGACCCCATTTTGGCTTTTATCTTTCCTCCCTTCATTTCATTCTTTCAGCACTTATTCTTCTTCTGTAAATTCATTATTATTTGTTGGATACCAATTTTCGTTGGTTTACTGGTACAAGTAAACCACAAATTTAAATGTTTAACCTATTATAAATTTTGTATAGGCTTTTTATGCAGAGATTGACAAAACCATGAAATCAAATATCCATGATAATGCAAGTTTTCTTCATTCTACGAAAATTGAAACGCACAAAAATAAATAAATCCACTGTACCCAGGTATCTTAAATTGCAATGTCAGCTATACAAGCACCTGACTTAAATTACAATGTCAGCTATACAAGCATCTGACTTAAATTGCAATGTCAGCTATACAAACACCTGACTTAAATTGGAATGTCAGCTATACAAGCACCTGACTTAAATTGCAATGTCAGCTATACAAGCACCTGATTTTTTTCAACATTGACATTTGTAATAGCTGTACTTATATGTAAGATTATAGATGATTTCATCTTGGATAGCTTTAATGCATAATGATTATGTTCCCTAATGGTTAAATTGATATTTTAAGAGAAAAGATACTGAAAAGAGGAATAAACAAAGCATAAAAGATTAATGAAACATGATAGGCAGCAAATTGATTCAATCATAATAAAAACCATCTAGGTTCTACCATCTTTTAATGGATAGTTGTTTTATTGGCAATCATACCACATCTCCTTGTCTTTATATAGACACTATTTATTTGACTTCTAACATATGGGAGCAAGACCGTAGCTAGGCATCTTATTTTAATGAGGCAAAATAATTGAACTGAGCAAAGCGAGGCAAAATTTTTTTTTGGAGGGTATGAAATGAATGGTGCAAAATCCTGCATTCTAGGCATTTTAGAGTTTGATAATGTTTTGAATTTGGACTTTTTTTATATAATTATTTTATATTTTAAGACTTTTACTAACACCAAATTTTTAACAACTTTATTTAAATTTATATGTAAGATAATCATTCAAATATCACTGATTAGAGTCTGCTGCCAGAACAAAGAACAAACATCGAGTCAGTAGAGTTTGCCAAATTTTGCTATGGCCGGTTCAGTCAAATCGTTTCTGAATCATAATTTGGTCTGCTGATATCCTTATCAAGATGAACATGGCAAGCCCGCACAATCTCTCGCCGCTGATGCATGCTCTTTTCCAAGTTTTCAGTCATTTTAGGGCAGTCTGTGTTTCTAAAGGAAGCACATTATTATCAACACAATGATCAATGTCTTCTTCCAATTCCTTCTCCATCAGCAATTTGGTAGCAGCATCGGTAGTAACAGTTTTGTTTGCAAAAGGGAATTAAGTTTTCCTGTAAGCACCATCATACAGTTGCAGTTACAAAATATTAAACTTGCTTTTATGCTGACAAAGAGTAGACAAACTAGGGATAGAATGAGATAAGATAAATGTATATGATTCTATCTATAGTGTATATATGATATGGGTACAGGGGAATTGGAATGGAGTTTTTGACGTTTACATGTAGGTCCATAATTTCAAATTATTTCTGAAAATAGTTGGTGGTATTTTAGTTCCAGAATTTATAAATTTAGGGGTTAGGGGTATGGGGTTTCCGATTCCGAAACCCCGAATATAAAGAACCGAAATTCCGTAGTCCCGAATAAGTAAAGACAAAATCCTGTGTTAAAGGTTCTACCATTCCTCAATAATATCAAATTGGAATATGGGATATTCTTTCAATTTTTAAGGTTAAAGAAACATGGATAGAAACTAATCCATGCATGTTTCATATTATTCATATTTTATTTATCTGTAAAGAGAAAGATTAAAGTTCGGGAAATGAATACGCAGAAAGGACTGCCCCCTTGTGATGACTTGATTTGTCAAAAGTTGGTTAAACAGAGAAATGAATATGCAGACAGCACTGCCCCCTTCCGAAGACCAGTACTTGATTTGTCAGTCTACTTATCGTTTTTGGATTGTTCTAATGAAGTTATATGCAATACTCAGACTCTGTTCACAAAAAAACTAGTTTACTAGAATTATTCCTTCTTTACCTTCAGTGTCGCTTTTCCTTTTCTGCAAGAGCCTGTTTTTAACCAAAGATCCATGATGATTATCATTACTAGGTTAATGTTATCGAGAAACATCACCTGTTGAGATGCTGAGTTATATCCAGGAAGAATAGTTTAAAAGGAATGATGACAAGTTATATAGAAATTAAGGTTGATACAGAACAACAAATGACTATTATATTGATATATATGTATGAAAAAAATAATCAGTGTCAAAATTTTAGTGCCTCACTTGCCTCAAGGGTAGCTACAGCCTTGAGTGGAAATGAAGAGAATGTCACAGGAGGATAACAGATTATTTTTTTTTTAAATAAAAAAAAAAAAATCAAAGGAAAATAAATGGTACAAATGTTTGATGGGAATAGCTGAATTTGTTATTGTTTTGAAATTGATGCTTGAAAGAGTCTACGTATATGCAATTTATGATATGAGAATGTAAAATATGAATTAAGACACTCATTTATTTTGAATTTATTTTTAAATGTATAATATATTTTTTTCATTTTTTTTCAGAGAATAAAAAAGATGTATCTGTAACTTTTATGGTAAGATTATTTATTCTAATTTGATTGGGATTGGGATTGGGATTGGGATTGGGATTGGGATTTAAAAATATTTTTTATATAAAACTCCATTTATCTATGGACAAGTGTTCACTCAAAACTAACATTTTTCTATAATTCACCAGTTCTCTTCAGCACAAATGCACTTCATGAAAAATTTACTAACATGCATTAGATACCTGACTGGTAGGAGTTATTTTTGATTTTCCAACTGTTGCTTTTTTCTGGTACCATTTGACATCACAAAGAAAATTTCTTTAATATGTAGCCCCAATTGACCCCAGGTAGTTCATTCATAAAGTCATAATTGGAAACTTGTTTATGCTTTTTAATGTCTGCAGGTGTCCTGAATTTTGGAGAGAGACTCTTAGGGGTACATGATCTATTGGAAATTTTGACTTACCAACATGCTGACTTTGTGCAGTATCAGTATTTTCTCTTAGTTAACTCGTTTGGATAATTGTTTATTATGCCCCGTCTACGATAGTAGTAGGGGCATTATGTTTTCTGGTCTGTGCGTCCGTTCGTCCGTCTGTTCGTTCGTCTGTTCGTTCGTCTGTTCGTTCGTCCGTTCGTCCGTCTGTCCCATGTCAGGTTAAAGTTTTTGGTCGAGGTAGTTTATGATGAAGTTATAGTTGCATCCATTTGTAACTTTACATACATAGTCATTATAATAGGGAATTTCTAAAAAGTACCTCAAATTTAGGTTTTGGTCCTCATTTCATGGTTCATTGAACATGAAAATGAGATTGTGTGAAACAGCTCTTTGCCAGGTTAAAGTTTTTGGTCGAGGTAGTTTATGATGAAGCTATAGTTGCATCCATTTGTAACTTTACATACATAGTCATTATGATAGGGAATTTCTACAAAGTACCTCAAATTTAGTTTTTTGGTCCTCATTTCATGGTTCATTGAACATGAAAATGAGATTGTGTGAAACAGCTCTTTGCCAGGTTAAAGTTTTTGGTCGAGGTAGTTTATGATGAAGTTATAGTTGCATCCATTTGTAACTTTACATACATAGTCATTATGATAGGGAATTTCTAAAAAGTACCTCAAATTTAGTTTTTATGCCCCACCTACGATAGTAGAGGGGCATTATGTTTTCTGGTCTGTGCGTCCGTTCGTCCGTCTGTTCGTTCGTTCGTTCGTTCGTCTGTTCGTTCGTCCGTCTGTCCCGCTTCAGGTTAAAGTTTTTGGTCAAGGTAGTTTTTGATGAAGTTGAAGTCCAATCAACTTGAAACTTAGTACACATGTTCCTTATGATATGATCTTTCTAATTTAAATGCCAAATTAGAGTTTTGACCCCAATTTTACGGTTCACTGATAGAAAATGATAGTGCAAATTTCAGGTTAAAGTTTTTGGCTTCAGGTTAAAGTTTTTGGTCAAGGTAGTTTTTGATGAAGTTGAAGTCCAATCAACTTGAAACTTAGTATACATGTGCCCTATGATATGATTATTCTAATTTAAATGCCAAATTAGAGTTTTGACCCCAATTTTACGGTTCACTGAACATAGAAAATGATAGTGCAAATTTCAGGTTAAAGTTTTTGGCTTCAGGTTAAAGTTTTTGGTCAAGGTAGTTTTTGATGAAGTTGAAGTCCAATCAACTTGAAACTTAGTATACATGTGCCCTATGATATGATCTTTCTAATTTAAATGCCAAATTAGAGTTTTGACCCCAATTTTACGGTTCACTGAACATAGAAAATGATAGTGCAAATTTCAGGTTAAAGTTTTTGGTCAAGGTAGTTTTTGATGAAGTTGAAGTCCAATCAACTTGAAACTTAGTATACATGTGCCCTTTGATATGATCTTTCTAATTTAAATGCCAAATTAGAGTTTTGACCCCAATTTTACGGTTCACTGAACATAGAAAATGATAGTGCAAATTTCAGGTTAAAGTTTTTGGTCAAGGTAGTTTTTGATAAAGTAGAAGTCCAATCAACTTGAAACTTAGTATACATGTTCCCTTTGATAAGATCATTCTAATTTTAATGCCAAATTAGAGAATTTATTCCAATTTCACAGTCCTTTAAACATAGAAAATGATAGTGTGAGTGGGGCATCCGTGTACTGTGGACACATTCTTGTTTTTAATGTTATTGTCCTAAATATGAATGTTATATTTGCCAGAGGATATGAGATCATACAAGCAGACAACAGATACTCTACAACAACTTCTGTATATTGAAAAAAAATAATGTCATTCTATATGCCTTTTGGAAATATAGAAATTTTTAAATTTGTCATTCTTAATTGGTTTGTTAAGATATAACAATGCCATTGTGAACTGTAATAGTTAAAATACATGTGTAATAGTAACAGTGACAGTAGTCAACTAAAAAGATGTAGAGGATGACAGAAACAAGTGATACTCTGGCAAACTTTCAAAGTTTTTCTGTTTCTCATGCATTAGATTTCACAATTAGATAATCCCTTTTGTATATACTGAGAAATTTGTATTTAATTGTATTCATTTTGTATTTCATTCACCCCTTTCAAAGGTCAAGGTTATTAAACAGTTGTTGAATACTTTAAAAAATACCATAAAAGCAAGTGATTTAAAAATAGGATGTTATATTATGATAGAACATTTAAACCTGTTTATTTATAAAAATATTATAGAAAAAATGAGGTCTGATTGAAAGAGACAGATAAGATTAATATTGTTACGAAATAAAAAAAAATGAAAAACCAAGTCATTTACAAGATTTTCATTCACTGGTCTATTGATATAGAATTGTTATAAATATTTAATATTACATTTCATTTTAAAAATAAATTATGAATGAGAAAGTCAATGTAAAGTAGAAAGGGTATGGAGATGTACTTTAATGCAAATCCAACCAAAAAAGGATTCCATTTATTCACTTTAAATGATGCATTTTCAAGTTAAAAAAATAAGAAATAAAAAATAAGAATGTTTTCAGATTTTTTTCTTCCAGTTATTGTATCTCAGCTAAGGGATACAAGTTTTAATTGATTTTGTGGTTCCTTGCAATTACAAAATCTAGTTCCAAACAAATATGAATATTTTCTAATAAGTTATAATGTATTAGATGATTTAAAAATTGATCCAAAGTGCAATTTTTACAAACAAAATGGAAAATTGAAACTTGGAAAACTATCAAAGAAAAATACATCCACAGATAGTGGAAGCAATCTTTATCAGATAAGACAACTGGTAGTGCGATATTGTTTTCAATGTTTATCACCATAACTTACTAATACATTTAAGTGGACAAAAGATAGCTTTGTATCAATATAAAACATATTTTACATTTGTAAGATTGACACATATGCCTACAGCATACTTATTAAAAAATTAATATAAAATATTCAAACAACTAAAGTTGCAAACTATCTTAAGTGTCAATATGAGCATTGCTTTAAAAAAACGAAGTTGATATATTACACATTGGTACTTATATAAATTTGATTTTTCATGGTCTAATGAAAATAGAGGGTTTATTGAAATGCCTTTTTAAATTTTTTAAGTGCAACTTAGTTAAATGTTGAGGAGAAATCCATGTAAGGTTGCATCTTAGACAGAGAAAATACTTTTACTATTCCCTACAATATATATATATTTCTCTAATTCTTCGTCAATTTATCTCTTTCTGCACCCATTGTATAAAAAAATTTAATCAACGTGTGGTTCGTTTGATCTCAGTTCTTCATTGGTTATGACGTCGAATTGTCTTCTTTTCCTCTGAATTTCCTATTGTGACGGCATGAAAAAATGCGACCATGTCTGATGACGTTAAATAAATAGAACACATCTTTTTGCAGATCAGTCACAAAGAAGGAATACTTTTGCCTGCATATTGTTTGAAAATCTTTAGAGAAAAAGATTCTACCACCAAATCTCGTGTAATATGATATTTATCCACTCTCGACAGTTAAATTTTAAATATTTAAAGTGCTCGGCGAGCCTCGCGTTTTAAATTTGAAAATTTAACTGTCTCGAGTGGATAAATATCATATCACACTCGATGCAGTGGTAGAATCTATATATATATTTAATGCTACAACAGCAAAAAATTAAAAAAAAACCAAATTTATACTAAACCCTTCAAGCTACAGCAGACTAAAAAAAACCAAAACATTTTAAAAATTATTAATGTCAAATTAACCTACAATTATTGAATGAATTATGTTTTAGGCTGGTGAATTAGACCCTGGGAGTTGTAGATTGAAGTTTGAGATGACAATTGGAGGGAAGCTTTTGAAGGACAGCATTGAAATAAACTTAGTTAACGATGGTGGTTTAATCCTGGTTCAAACAGATAGAGCCATTTATAAAAAATCACAGACAGGTATAGCGTTTACTGTGGACCATCGGTTCCATTTGGTAACATGACATTGTGTCTGTCTCTTATTGTGCATTATCCATGTACTTTTAAGTGCAGGTGAAAAAGTTTTGAAAACAATAAGAATTTGTCAAAATCTGTATTCACATTTTAAGCTTAGTACCTGAAAGCAAAATGTTTTTTTCATTGGTTAAGGTGTATTCTCATAAAATTGAAAAATATTAAAAAAAAAAATTGTATACCACCAACAGTCTCTACTTATATAGCGGATTAGAACAACAAAAATGTAAACTTAATTCTAAAAAAGACAGTAAGTATACTTTTAAAAGACAAATACAAGAAAAAAATGAGAAAAAAAAACAAACAAAAAGCACAATACTGGTTAAAAATGTTCACTCAAATGAAATAATAAAGCACACGTATGACCGTTACAAGAAGTCATTTGATTAAGAATCTGTCAAACTTTTTTGCAGTGAAAATGAGAGTAGTTATCCTCAATACAGACTTGATGCCAGTTAATAAAAAAATGGACATCACTATTGTCGTAAGTACATTATTTTATATACTTGTTTGAAGAACAAGGTTCACTGATTCATCTGTATCATATAATATCAAAATGGCCATAATTTGGTTCTTAAATGAATATTTTTCATAAGCCTTACTATTAGGTTTAAACAAATATTTTCATTAGAATACATTCTAGGCATCAAAGTCAGAACTTTCGGTTTGGTTGCCAAAATAAAGAGGATTTCATTTAATGCATATTTTTTTAACCTATTTTAATTACTTATAGATTTACTATAATGCTTTTTTATTTTTAGGATCCAGATAGTAACAAAGTTCAGAAATTTGCTGATTACAGCAACGACACAGGTAATTTTTGTTTTCTACCACTTCAATTTAAAAAAAAATTGTATAAGACTTTCTTTTCCTCATTTCTGTCTTGGGTCACAGAAAGAATTATGCATGGAGTTGCTGTCATCATTTGAAGTTCATATATTCAACCCTGAGATATATGTGGCAGTTTTATTATCACAATAATTTCTTATTATCAAGAAATTGTTGTGAAAATTACATGTATACCCTAAAATAATGCAATTCAAACCCCTGTTTTGTTTGTAAGGATTATCTCACATGTTTATAAAAGAAAATCATGTAAGAAATCAATGAGACAGCAACCAAACAAAATAAACGACCAAAAAATGACATCTTTAAGTAGCAATACAGCCTTTAGCATAGTGAAGGAATCTGTACCACATGGAAAGCTTTTAATTACCCTTAACTTAGGAATGGTGGTTACAAATAAATGCCTTCAACAATAGTTTTCTTTGACTGAGAATGTATCATAACCTGATATATATTCTAAAGACCAAGATCACAGCAAATATATACAAACGATAACCAGGCCTTGCTTGTTGTCCCACTTGTTTAGATCTAAGGAATACTTGCACAAGTAATGCCCAATATTAAGGTGGTACCTAACACTACAGGGAGATAACTCTGTAAAATCAGCTAAACGTTTTAATTACGTTGTGTTGTTAAGGGAATATTAAGCTTCTCAATGGTCAAACTGCTATATAGCCAGTGTAATTTTTCTGATAAAACGGTTGGTTCAAATTTTTTGAAATTTTTATATTTTTGTAAAAGGGTCAAAGTAAATACTTTGTCAAAATTTTAAGAAAATTAAACAAGCCAAATTAATTTTAGTATAAGTGTTGGGTACCACCTTAAAGAAAGTGTCTTGAAGTATTTTGGGTTTATAATTATCTAGTTTACAGGGTAAAGATAGGATACTTATGTAACATTTGTATATTTTAGTTTTTTCTGCATCCAATGATATGTGATATATATGTTATTCAGGTGTTATAACTGTTGAGTATGAGATATCAAATGATCCTAAGATGGGAGATTGGAAGATACAGGTTCAGCCATCAGATGGAATGGTTTGTATATTTATATCATTAGATAGGGAACATAGAATAGGGTACATAGATATAAGAAGATGTGGTATGAGTGCCAATGAGACAACTCTCCATCTAAGTCACAATTTGTAAAAGTAAACCATTATTGGTCAATATACATGTTAGTTTTAACAAGTCTGCAAGTCAATAACAAGTTAAAAGAAAAAAAAGATATACAGGAATTACTATATGGTCTACAACTCATTGTTAAAAGTATGTTGGTAAATTTTGCGACAAGCCAACACAATTTGATAAAAAAAAAAAAAAAAAAACATATATTGCGGTCGTAATATTACTCCGGACAAAATTTGAGAATTTTCAAAATTGTAACTATTAAGAGTGTTTAACTACTTGTATGTAGAAGTGTAGTACTATAAGTTATGATAAAGTTGTGATATAGATAAAATCCAAATTCAAAACACAACATATTAAGTCTTCAAATGAACAACTATACCAATATTATCTTTATTTTTAGGGTAGTGGAACTGAGAGAAATTTCACAGTTGATGCTTATGGTAAGTTTTGCAAATGCTTGTTTCTAACAGTCTAAGACTATAGTGCTAGTTCTAACTTTTGATAACTTTACATGATAACAATAATTCCAAACAGAGTTATTGTCAGAAAATACAGACTTCACAACTATCCTGATTTATGGAGGATATTCCACATGAGAGGTATTGATCGGAATTTTGAAATTCTTAATTATATAAAACGAACACCTCAAAACAGACCTTCAAATGAGTTAAAAGGGTATTTAAACACACAGAACTCATTTAAACAATATAAGAATAGATTAAAAACATTGATGAAAATACAAGAGGATCATTAAGTCCCTATACTTAAAATCCTCCATAGAGATTTCAAAAACTTGGCAGGCATGGATTATATTGAGGAAAAAATGTAAAATGGTGACAGTAATTGGTTCTAGACCTGAAAAGCATTCTGTTGCATTATTTTTATAACCCTTTATAACACATATTGAAATAATTTCTGAATTTACAAATACTTGTACAATACTTATTTTCTTATGTATTTTACTAATTTTCTTACACACAATTCTTAATTTCATACATACAAAAGAATGCCTTGTTGCATATTATGAAACTGATTAACAATGTTTATTGCCACCAGATACAGATCAAGTAGAACTTAAGTGCTGTCTTATTTATTGTTCTAGAGTTATTCCTCTTTACAAATGGAAAAAAAATGCTGAAATTTTTGTTTCTGTTCTCTGTTTTAAGTTTATCTCAACCAAATGTTATGTAAAAACTTATAAACATTACTTATTATCCACAAAACTTAGATGAAGTTCAAATTTGGAAGTTGTCACGTTTGATGTTCTTGAATTATGTCCCTTTATAACATTATTATGTCAGCATGGGAATAAGACCCACAGACGCATTCTCCATTTATTTGTGTTTATTATATTTATTACATTGGTTGCAATGAATTACATTGATTTCCCAGTGAAATAAAATACAATAATTTCACATGTGAAATAAACGTGGTTATTTCACTCCCCTGAGGTCATACAACAATAGGCGTTGTCAAGATGTCGATTACGTTGGATCAAAAAAAATTGTGAATGCGTAGAAAAAGATATAGTTCCTTACATTTTCTACTTTATTTTCTATAAAAGTCATTTGCTAATGAAATAAAAAGAATAACTAATCAAAGAATACAAATATCGAAAATTATTACATTGGTTGCATTGAATTACATTGATTTCGCAGTTAAATAAAAACCGATAATTTCACATGTGAAATAAACGTGGTTATTTTACTCTCTGACATATACAACAATAGGTGTTGTCAAAAAATACCTTATCATGAATTAATGTGTTGTTTTGTCACTTGTTGAATATTTTTCTCTATTTGAATTCTTCGATTAGTTTATTAATTATTAAGATTTGAAATCTGACCTACATCTAGGGTGTTAAGATATTTTGTTATTATATTTCAGTGCTGCCAAGGTTTTCCGTGGAAGTGAAACCATCGGTTCCATTTGTCTATGTTAAAGATTTTTTGTTATTATATTTCAGTGCTGCCAAGGTTTTCTGTGGAAGTGAAACCATTGGTTCCATTTGTCTATGTTAAAGATTTTTTGTTATTATATTTCAGTGCTGCCAAGGTTTTCTGTGGAAGTGAAACCATTGGTTCCATTTGTCTATGTTAAAGATTTTTTGTTATTATATTTCAGTGCTGCCAAGGTTTTCTGTGGAAGTGAAACCATTGGTTCCATTTGTCTATGTTAAAGATTTTTTGTTATTATATTTCAGTGCTGCCAAGGTTTTCTGTGGAAGTGAAACCATTGGTTCCATTTGTCTATGTTAAAGATTTTTTGTTATTATATTTCAGTGCTGCCAAGGTTTTCTGTGGAAGTGAAACCATCGGTTCCATTTGTCTATGTTAAAGATTTTTCATCAATAGATATTGAAGTTGAAGGAATGTAAGTATCTCATTACAGAACTGATTCAGAAAAATATTTTATAACATTATTTTTTCATAAATTAAAGCTAATTTCCTAATGCATGTAGAGCAAGACTTTGCTTGCTTTGTTTGTATATTGTACAATAGTAATTAAACTAACATCTAATTGGATTTAACTATAATATTAAAAGGTTCAAGTTTGCCTATATTTATTGTTTGAATATGTCAATCATAAGTACAAACCTTGGGTAAATATTTATACAAACAGAACAAGCACGCCAACCAAAGTTTTACTCTATAAGCTGTAGTAAATTAGCTGTAATAATGACCTCAGTTTAGATGTTATTAGTATCAATTGAAATGTTCTTAATTTGTCAAAACTTTGTTTATTTTAAATCCTGTGATTTTAACTAACTTAACTTTAACCTTTTAAAAGTAAAACTATCTTAACAATAGAAAAACAAAGGATATAGGGTATCCCAAAATTAGTACATGTACAAATACACACAAAAAAACAAAGTAACAACACCACTGTTGGAAACTTATACACAATTTTTATTACAACAAAATACAGATCAAGTTTGAATTCTGGGAATTCACTTTTATTGTTCTAGAGTAATGCTCCTTTACATGTCCCTTTATAACTTTATGTGATATGCAAGCGGGGGCATCATCTGTGTCCCATGGACACATTCCCCATTTATTGTTTTTAACAAAAATGTTAAACAGTAACTTGAAAATCAAGTTAATCTTTTTATTAACAAATGATACAAATACCAAACTTATGATAAAAGGACAATTTTTAGCTCACCTGGCCCAAAGGGCCAAGTGAGCTTTTCTCATCACTTGGCGTCCCTCGTCCGTCGTCGTCGTCGTCGTCCGTCGTCCGTCGTCGTCCGAAAATCTTCTCCTCTGAAACTACTGGGCCAAATTAAACCAAACTTGGCCACAATCATCATTGGGGTAGCTAGTTTAAAAATTGTGTCCGGTGACCCGGTCAACTAACCAAGATGGCCGCCATGGCTAAAAATAGAACATAAGGGTAAAATGCAGTTTTTGGCTTATAACTCAGAAACCAAAGCATTTAAAGCAAATCTGACATTGGTTAAATTGTTTGTCAGGTCAAGATCTATCTGCCCTGAAAATTTCAGATGTATCGGTCAACCTATTGTTGGGTTGCTGCCCCTGAATTGGTAATTTTAAGGAAATTTTGCTGTTTTTGGTTATTATCTTGAATAATATTATAGATAGAGATAAACTGTAAACAGCAATAATGTTCAGCAAAATAAGATTTACAAATAAGTCTATACTACCGAAATGATCAGTTGACCCCTTTAGGTGTTATTGCCCTTTATAGTCAATTTTTAACCATTTTTTGTAAATCTGAGTAATCCTTTACAAAAATCTTCTCCTCTGAAACTACTGGGCCAAATTAAACCAAAGTTGGCCACAATTATCATTGGGGTATCTAGTTTAAAAATTGTCCAGTGAACCGGTCAACCAACCAAGATGGCCGCCATGGCTAAAAATAAATAATAGGGGTAAAATGCAGTTTTTGGCTTATAACTCAAAAACCAAAGCATTAAGAGCAAATCTGGCCGGAGGTAAATTGTTTATCAGGTCAAGATCTATCTACCTTGAAAATTTCAGATGAATCGAACAACCCGTTGTAGGGTTGCTGCCCCTGAATTGGTAATTTTAAGGAAATTTTGCTGTTTTTGGTTATTATCTTGAATAATATTATAGATAGAGATAAACAGTGAACAGCCATTATGTTCAGTAAAGTAAGATTAACAAATAAGTCAACATGACTGAAATTGTCAGTTGACCCCTGTAGGAGTTATTGCCCTTTATAGTCGATTTTTAACCATTTTTTGTAAATCTTGGTAATCTTTTACAAAAATCTTCTCCTCTGAAACTACTTTGCCAAATTAAACCAAACTTGGCCACAATCATCATTGGGGTATCTAGTTTAAAAATTGTGTCCGGTGACCCTGTCAACCAACCATGATGGCAGCCATGGCTAAAAATAGATAATAGGGGTAAATTGCAGTTTTTGGCTTATAACTAGAAAATTAAAGCATTTAGAGAAAATCTGAAATGGGGTTCAATTGTTTATCAGGTCAAGATCTATCTGCCCTGAAAATTTGAGATGAATCGAACAACCAGTTGTTGGGTTGCTGCCTCTGAATTGGTAATTTTAAGGAAATTTTGCTGTTTTTGGTTATAATCTTGAATAATATTATATAGATAGAGATAAACAGTGAACAGCAATAATGTTCAGCAAAGTAAGATTTACAAATAAGTCAACACCACCGATATGGTCAGTTGACCCCTTTAGGAGTTATTGCCCTTTATAGTAAATTTTTTACATTTTTCATAAATTTTTGTAGATTTTTAGAAAATATTTTCCACTGTAATTACTGGGCCAAGTTCATTATAGATAGAGATAATTGTAGCAACAAGAATGTTCGGTAAAGTAAGATCTATAAACACATCACCATCATCAAAACACAATTTTGTTATGAATTTATCTGTGTCCATTGTTTAATATTCACATAGACCAAGGTGAGCGACACAGGCTCTTGAGAGCCTCTAGTTTAATCTTATAGGGATATCTTTCCTGTAAATTCTGTCATAATCTGTCTTCTGCCATAATATTGTTATTGTTTTAATTCAGATATACCTAGGGACATAATCTGTCTTCTGCCCTAATATTGCTATTGTTTCAATTCAGATATACCTATGGAGAAGGGGTTCATGGAAGTGCCTCTATTGAATGTGAACTTCAGGACACAACATTCAATAAAAGAGCTAAGTTGGTATGTTAACAAATAGTATAAAGATATTGGCAAGTAAAGGGAAACAACTGTGATTGTCTAGAGGGACATAGAATAGTTATTATCTCCCTTTTCATTTAAACAGAATATGATGATTGAACCGAGTAGAACTTATCTTAATTTATATTTAATGATATATAAACACTACATTGGAATGCATTTAATGTCTAAAATTCAAAATTCTCAAAATAATGTAATTTCTGCTTTTTAATTAATTGAATTTAACATTGACAGGAACAGAGAAATTATTTTTGAATGACATAATATGTTCTAGATAATTTAATTGTTTACCAAAACAATCTATTCTTAAAGATGAGTATACTTCATAATGAGTCTGAATCAAGATATTTTAACTGCAGACATAAATGTACTAGTAACTAAATTTTGACATTTTAGTACTTGAAATGCAATGTTTACATTTGATTCTTGTGGAATCATTTTTTAGTAACTACAGCCTGAGTAATTTCAAAATTTCATTAATATTGTGGTTTATTTAATACTTAAATGGGGTTGTGATGGATGGGTTAACTAAATGTCTGGACTTGGAGTAAACAACGTCTATTTCATTTGATTGTGTAATCTCAACTTAATATAAAGTAACATGTTACAAAATAACAATAAAACAACG
This sequence comes from Mytilus galloprovincialis, assembly GCF_965363235.1. Classification (NCBI taxonomy): domain Eukaryota; kingdom Metazoa; phylum Mollusca; class Bivalvia; order Mytilida; family Mytilidae; genus Mytilus; species Mytilus galloprovincialis. The sequence goes on along the minus strand of NC_134843.1, from coordinate 3,753,392 downwards.
TTAATAATGTATAAATGAAAACAGAGTTAAAAGTAGAATAACATTTGGCGTAAGTTGAACTGTCTCTAAATCACCAACAGGGATAGTTGGAGCAGGTCTTATGGACAAACAGATACAGAATGGTTGGGTGAAACTAGTTTTCTGGTGCCAAACCCTCCCCCTAACCTGAGAATAGGGTGTAACAGTACATCACATGAGCAAATAATATTCTTGTTTGGATATCAGTTTTATGATAAAAGATTTAGTATGCATGCAGTAATGCATATTTTAATTTACACAAAAATAACTACAACCAGCTCTTTTATTTAGCTGTTCTATTATTTCCTGATTGTGCTTGGAATAAATATTGGATTATTATAAAGAAAAGAATAGAATAGTTTGATTTATTTCAATTTTCTTAAAATAGCTTCAAACCACACACAGTCACTAAGGCCAGAAGATTTTGGGGATAATTATTCTGTCCTGGTAAAAATATTCTATGCTAAAGACAGAATAAAATTAATTACTTTTTCCCACAATATTCAAATGTCAAAAAATCCTCCTACCATCCACCCTCTAAATATCTAATTGGCATTCCTTTAGGCTAATTAAACTGTGTTTAAATAACTGAGCAATGATTTAGTTTTAGAATTGGTATAATATAGACTTCATTACGAGTGAGAATTGGTATAATATAGGCTTCATTAGGAGTGAGAATTGGTATAATATAGGATTCATTACGAGTGAGAATTGGTATAATATAGGATTCATTACGAGTGAGAATTGGTATAATATAGGCTTCATTACGAGTGAGAATTGGTATGATATAGGATTCATTACGAGTGAGAATTGGTATGATATAGGATTCATTACGAGTGAGAATTGGTATAATATAGGATTCATTACGAGTGAGAATTGGTATGATATAGGATTCATTACGAGTGAGAATTGGTATGATATAGGATTCATTACGAGTGAGAATTGGTATAATATAGGCTTCATTACCAGTGAGAATTGGTATAATATAGGCTTCATTACAAGTGAGAATTGGTATAATATAGGATTCATTACGAGTGAGAATTGGTATAATATAGGATTCATTACAAGTGAGAATTGGTATAATATAGGCTTCATTACGAGTGAGAATTAGATATCGCTTTATATCAACTTGAGTTATTTGATTTTGATATAATGATCAATGAGCCTTTGGAGAGTTTATTATTAGTATCTAAATTAAATGAAAAGAATAAAGTAATATCTTATTCTCACTGGTTGTTAAACCATTTTCTCTTATCATGCTTATAATCAAAACTCTTATTGTGTTAAATAGAAAAGTCTGCTATTTGTTGATAAATTCTTTTGCACATTCCAGGACAACATCATTTGTCCTGTTCAAGTGTGAAACATGAACATCAAACATTCCAGGCTAATAGATATAGGAAGATGTGGTATGAGTGCCAAGGAGACAACTCCTAATAACAATTTATAAAACCATTATAGGTCAAAGTACGGCCTTCAACACGTAGCCTTGGCTCACACTGAACAGCAAGCTATAAAGGGCCCAAAAAAATTACTAGTGTAAAACCATTCAAACAGAAAAACCAATGGTCTAATCTATATAATAACGAAAAAAGGAGAACTGTTCCAATTGTCAAACAATGTCCTGTTCCAAGTGTCAAACATTACACAAAATATTTATATGCTTCACAATAAATGTAAAAAAAAAATTGACAATAAGAAGATTTTCAGGTGTTTTGTATATTATTGAAAAATATACATATGTCTGTTGAAATTGAAATTCTGACCAATCATTTGCAGAGTACAAAGTTTTTTCTAGAAATGAGAACTATTTTTCTCTCACCAATTGAGACATATGAAAGTAGCATGAAAATTCAATAAACCTCATTCATGATATATATAGTTATGCTAATTTCTATATATAATAGCTGTTTCTTCCTAAAATATTCATAAAAAAACTTCTTGTTCTGAATATCAAGTTCTATGTTAAAAGTACAAAGCCTACATTAACTATAAACTGCATTTAATCAAAACCTGATTTATAAGTACAACATGTAAACAATGATATTTATCAATGGAAATGTAGTAGAGATCTCACTGGCACCACACAAACTGAAGCATAATGTGAATACAGCATAAAACAGGAATTAATTTTAGAATTTTGTTTTCCTAAACTGGAAATATACATCATTGCACCTGTGGCCTGTTTTGGACTTCCTGTGGAAATCTAAAAAAAAAAGGTGATATTTTTACCCCATCCTGTTTCTGTAGATATATATGTATTGTATATGTATTGAGTGGTTATTATGTAACATAACTTAATCAAAGATATGACTGAAGAAACACCTAATTGGCTTTAATACCCTCATGGGTATATTCAATACTTGTAGTATCTTCAGGATGTTTGTAAGAGAAGACTTGTAAACAGCTGAACCAAGCAAATCTAATTTGGAGGGAACATGTTTTGTTAGAATCCCTATGAATTCTAACTACTGTTATTGAGTGCATATTATCCAAGTCTTACGGCCTTTTTGAGAGTTAGATAGTACTTAATTGGCAACTTTTACATGTGGTAACACCTTTAGCTGGCTCATCGCATTGTACTTAATTTAACTCAAACAATTATTCGTTTTCAAATGACAGAAGAAACGAATTACAGTTATGTCTGTACTTTCGCATGAAGTTGTTTCTGCTGTCTTAAACTATCTGCAAGAATAGAATTGAAACTGATCGACATATTTGTTAGAAGAATTAATTCTGTGACATAACAAGCACTTAAAGCATCAACAAGTTTTAAGGATCAGAGGATGATAATAACGAATGTCAGTTTTGTTAAATTTAAACATTTGATAGATTTAACATCTTTTATATTTTAATGCCCCCACTGCAGCTGAATGGGCATTAAGTGTTTTCCTTGGTGATTGTTACATTCACCCCAAAATTGGGTTCTTTTCTCTTTAGTTTGACCTAGGTAACCTTACGTCAGATCAAGTTGGAATTTTGGTGACGGTACTTGTACTATTCTCAAGTAATGCCCCTTATTAAAGTTATATGCAAGGGGTGTATCATCGGTTTCATCTTTTATTTGTTAATTGTCCTGGCTAGTTTAAACTGCATTATAGGAGAGAATTATACCAAAGGCTTAAATTTAACTTACTGGTAAATAAAAGGCACATCCAAAATATTATTAAGGGAATGAGCTTTTTTTCCCGAGGGGTATATCTTAAAATCTTAAGGGATAGTCATAGTAATTAGATTGAATTACTGTCGAATCATTATTATTAGTAAGATAAGGGATAGTCATAGCAATTAGATTGAATTACTGTCGAATCATTATTTTTAGTAAGATAAGGGATAGTCATAGTAATTAGATTGAATTACTTTCGAATCATTATTATTAGTAAGATAAGGCATAGTCTTAGTAATAAGATTGAATTACTGTTGAATCATTATTATTAGTAAGATAAGGCATAGTCATAGTAATTAGATTGAATTACTAGTAAGATAAGGCATAGTCATAGTAATTAGATTGAATTACTGTCGAATCATTATTATTAGTAAGATAAGGGATAATCATAGTAATTAGATTAAATTACTTTTCGAATCATTATTTTTAGTAAGATAAGGCATAGTCATAGTAATTAGATTGAATTACTTTCGAATCATTATTATTAGTAAGATAAGGCATAGTCTTAGTAATAAAATTGAATTACTGTTGAATCATTATTATTAGTAAGATAAGGCATAGTCATAGTAATTAGATTGAATTACTAGTAAGATAAGGCATAGTCATAGTAATTAGATTGAATTACTAGTAAGATAAGGCATAGTCATAGTAATTAGATTGAATTACTGTCGAATCATTATTATAAGTAAGATAAGGGATGGTGATAGTAATTAGATTGAATTACTGTCGAATCATTATTATTAGTAAGATAAGGCATAGTCATAGTAATTAGATTGAATTACTGTCGAATCATTATTATTAGTAAAATAAGGGATAGTGATAGTAATTAGATTGAATTACTTTCGAATCATTATTATTAGTAAGATAAGGCATAGTCATAGTAATTAGATTGAATTACTGTCGAATCATTATTATTAGTAAGATAAGTGATAGTCATAGTAATTAGATTGAATTACTGTTGAATCATTATTATCAGTAAGATAAGTGATAGTCATAGTAATTAGATTGAATTACTTTCGAATCATTATTATTAGTAATATAAGGCATAGTCATAGTAATTAGATTGAATTACTGTTGAAGCATTATTATTAATAATAGAAGGCATAAACATAGTAATTAGAATGAATTACTGTCGAATCATTATTATTAGTAAGATAAGGGATAGTCATAGTAATTAGATTGAATTACAGTCAAATCATTATTATTAGTAAGATAACAATTTTTTGTGGAATAAGTTGGTAAAGGGAATCCATGAATTTTAATTTCAACAAATTACAAATTTTCTTAAAGAATATACAAAATAAAGGCAACAGTAATATACCGCTGTTCGAAATTCATAAATGGATTGAGAAAAAAAACCAAATCCAGGTTACAAACTAAAACTGAGGGAAAGACATCAAATATAAGAGGAGAACTATGACACAACAGAAACACGACATTAAAATTTAACACACACAGAAATGAACTATAATATAACAATAGCCATTTTCCTGACATTGGAAAAAATATGAAATCAAATATTCACAAAAATTTAAGTTTTTCTCAATTCAAGATAATTGGTACCCATGAAAATAATTGAATCCACTAAAATGAATATACTGAATTTTGAGAATTTTTATTTTAGGTCGATGGTAAAGCCATGTTCACTATTACAACAGCAGAAATTGGAGATCCACAAAATTTACGAAAGAAATTGTGTAGAAGCTATTGGTGTTGGTATGCGGGAGAACAGTCATTCCCCCTTAAAATCAAAGCTAAAGTCACAGAGGATGAGACGGATGAAGAACAGGGAACGGAAACCAGTATCAACTTTTATACTGAACCTGTTGCCATGGAATTGGTTAATAAGAAGGAGTACAGGAAGAATATGGATTACACTGTTTATGTAAATATTTATGTACAACAGATTATTGTATAATCATTTTATTTTTATTAGCTCACCTGACCTGAAAGGTCAAGTGATCTTTTCCCATTACTTGGCTCCGTCGTCCGTCGTCCGTAAACTATTACAAAAATCTTCTCCTCTGAAACTACTGGGCCAAATTTAACCAAACTTGGCCACAATCATTACTAGGTTATCTATTTCAAAAAAAGTGTCTAATGACCCTGCCTACCAACCAAGATGGCCGACATCAGTAAATACAGTAACAGGTGAGTGACACAGGCTCTTGAGAGCCTCTAGTTATTAGATGTAAAAAATCATTGAGAATTGATGGAAAAAGTTCTATGGTTGCCAATTTTGGAAGTTTAAATTCCAGAATAAGTAAATTGTTGTTTTATTGAAGAAATTAAGAAAAAAATTAATTCTGCGTTGACAGAATAGAGTCTGAAACTGATACAGCTATAGTTCTGTTGGAAAGTTGTATTTTGATAAAACTTAAAAATGAGGTATTTATAAATTGAACTATTTACATTGATAATACGAAAATTCAGATAAGTTCAAAGACTATACACCTACACAGAATTCAGATAAGTTAGAAGACTATACACCTACACAGAATGAAAAAAATTTGGATGCATGTAGTCAATGATTGTTGAGAAATTTGGAACCAAATTGTACAATCCATTTGACAGGCTATAACTGCTATAAATCTTGTTCTCTCGGGTACAAAAAATTCAGCAAATTTTTTTTTTTTTTTTCATTCATTACAAATTTTATTTATTACACCATTAGTTACTACTTAATGATATGGTACAAAAAAAAATCCATAAATCGATTCAGTTTGGCACTAGATAACTTTTGAAATTGTAATATCATTGAAAAAGCTCCAAATTATCTGCCTTTGGTGCAAAAATGCCATTTTTAGCTCACCTGGCCCGAAGGGCCAAGTGAGCTTTTCCCATCACTTGGCGTCCGTCGTCCGTCGTCGTCGTCCGTCGTCGTTAACTTTTACAAAAATCTTCTCCTCTGAAACTACTGGGCCAAATTAAACCAAACTTGGCCACAATCATCATTGGGGTATCTAGTTTAAAAAATGTGTGGCGTGATCCGGCCAACCAACCAAGATGGCCGCCATGGCTAAAAATAGAACATAGGGATAAAATGCAGTTTTTGGCTTATAACTCAAAAACCAAAGCATTTAGAGCAAATCTGACATGCGGTAAAATTGTTTATCAGGTCAAGATCTTTCTGCCCTCAAATTTTCAGATGAATCCGACAACCCGTTGTTGGGTTGCTGCCCCTGAATTGGTAATTTTAGGGATTTTTTGCTGTTTTTGTTTGTTATCTTGAATATTATTATAGATAGAGATAAACTGTAAACAGCAATAATGTTCAGCAAAGTTAGATTTACAAATAAGTCAATAAGTCCAAAATGGTCAGTTGACCCCTTTAGGAGTTATTGACCTTTATAGTCAATTTTTAACCGTTTTTCTTAAATCTTAGTAATCTTTTACAAAAATCTTCTCCTCTGAAACTACTGGGCCAAATTAATCCAAACTTGGCCACAATCATCATTAGGGTATCTAGTTTAAAAAATGTGTGGCGTGACCCTGCCAACCAACCAAGATGGCCGCCATGGCTAAAAGTAGAACATAGGGGTAAAATGTAGATTTTGGCTTATAACTCTAAAACCAAAGCATTTAGAGCAAATCTGACATGAGGCAAAATAATCTATCAGGTCAAGATCTATTTACCCTGAAATTTTCAGACAAATCAGACAACCCGTTGTTGGGTTGCTGCCCCTGAATTAGTAATTTTAAGGAAATTTTGCAGTTTTTGCTTATTATCTTGAATATTATAATAGATAGAGATAAACTGTAAACAGCAATAATGTTCAGCAAAGTAAGATCTACAAATAAGTCAACATGACCAAAATTGTCAGTTAACCCATTAAGGAGTAATTGCCCTTTATAGTCAATTTTTAACCATTTTTCTAAAATTTTAGTAATCTTTTAAAAAATCTTCTCCTCTGAAACTACTGGGCCAAATTTAACCAACCTTGGCCACAATCATCATTTGGGTATCTAGTTTTAAAAATGTGTGGCGTGACCCTGCCAACCAACCAAGATGGCCACCATGGCTAAAAATAGTACATAGGGGTAAAATGTAGATTTTGGCTTATATCTCTGAAACCAAAGCATTTAGAGCAAATCTGAAAGGGGATATATTGTTTATCAGGTCAAGATCTATCTGCCCTTAAATTGTCAGACAAAACAGACAACCTGTTGTTGGGTTGCTGCCCCAGAATTAGTAATTTTAAGGAAATTTTGCAGTTTTTGCTTATTATCTTGAATATTATAATAGATAGAGATAAACTGTAAACAGCAATTATGTTCAGCAAAGTAAGATCTACAAATAAGTCAACATGACCAAAATTGTCAGTTTACCCCGTAAGGAGTTATTGCCCATTATAGTCATTTTTTAACAATTTTCATAAATTTTTGTAATTTTTAGAACATATTTTCCACTGTAATTACTGTGCCAAGTTCATTATAGATAGAGATAATTGTAGCAAGAAGAATGTCCAGTAAAGTAAGATCTACAAACACATCATGATGAGATCACAAAAACACAATTTTGTCATGAATTTATCTGTGTCCATTGTATAATATGCACATAGACCAAGGTGAGCGACACAGGCTCTTGAGAGCCTCTAGTTTGTTATTATCTTGAATATTATTATAGATAGAGATAAACTGTATACAGCAATAACGTTCAGCAAAATAAGATCTACAAATAAGTTTACATGACCAAAATAGTCCATTGACCCCTTAAGGAGTTATTGCCCTTTATAGTTAATTTTTAACATTTTTCATAAATTTTTGTAAAATTTTAGAAAATATTTTGCACTGTAATTACTGGGCCAAGTTCATTATAGATAGAGATAATTGTAGCAACAAGAATGTTCAGTAAAGTAAGATCTACAAACACATCACTATCACCAAAACACAATTATTTCATGAATTTATCCGTGTCCATTGTTTAATATGCACAAGACCAAGGTGAGCGACACAGGCTCTTTAGAGCCTCTAGTTGGTTATTATCTTGAATATTATTATAGATAAAGATAAACTGTAAACAGCAATAATGTTCAGCAAAGTAAGATTTACAAATAAGTCAACATGACAGAAATGGTCAATTGACCCCATAAGGAGTTATTGCCCTTTATAGTCAATTTTTAACAATTTTCACTAACATTTTCCACTGAAACTACTGGGCCAAATTATTATAGATAGAGATAATTGTAGCAACAAGAATGTTCAGTAAAGTTAGATGTACAAACACATCACTATCACCAAAACACAATTTTGTCATGAATCCATCTTTTGCTTTGTTTATTATTCACATAGACCAAGGTGAGCGACACAGGCTCTTTAGAGCCTCTAGTTATGAAACAATAACATAACATCACAACATAGAAAAACACACAATAAAATATCAATTAGCAGGCTTAACTCAATCAAAAAACGTACATTAATACACTATAAACGAATAAATTTGATCTGCAATATATGAATTATAAAATTGAGAATGGAAATGGGGAATGTGCCAAAGAGACAACAACCTGACCATAGAAAAAAACAACAGCAGAAGGTCACCAACAGGTCTTCAATGTAGCGAAAAATAACTTATATTTTAAATAAAGAAATAACTGGCATGAGTCAAGTTTTATCCTATCAAGTACTATAGGTTACACTTATCAGAGGTTAACTGGAATTAGAAAGTAAAATATGAAATCTCTTTACCTAAGCATTCTGATTTAAAAAGAGTTCCCCATCAAATGTCTTTAAGCAATTTCAGTCATTTGAATACAGGAAGTGTAGTTTTGCAATTAAGAATGAATATTCAATTAAATTCAACAAATCAATTCAATTTTCTGAAAACTATTAAAATATAAATTGAATTAAACTACGCTATACAACTTTTAATAATCAGTGTCATAGAATCATCATAAACAAACAGTAGAGGTGAAAAACAGTATTTCAACTTCCATGCCCCTAAATCAACCTTTTGTCCAACAAGATAATTGATAAACTTTATTAGAAGATTCTTTATTTTGTAATTTCTTCTGTTTCTAAAATAAAATGTAAAAGGTGAATCATGTAACAGGAAATATTATTGGCTTAGGATATGAAATTGCAATTTAAACGCATTGTTGTTTTATTAATGGACCCACTACAAATGTATCATTGATTCATATTTGGCTCATTATATCTACTGAAAAGGTGATTATCCTTATCACAGGTTTAGATATGTAATAACCATGAAAGATCATCCAAAACAAACTTCTTAGGACAAAAGTCAAGTACAAAAGCTTTGGTTTAAATTGCCACCACCTTGTCCTATGGTAAAGATCATGTCTGCTCTATATCTTGAGAACCGTTATAATTTCCAAGTTTATACAAGACATGTATATTAACAAACATCAGAGGGTGTATTATAATGTATGTACAACTTTCTAGGTCAATGTCAATGTCAAAGGGCCCACAGAGATGGCTCTATCTACCAAGGTTATTAATTGGATATATATTGTATTCAGGGGCCTCGATGGCCAAATGGTCTAAGTAGTCAAACTACAAATGTTGTCTCTTTGACACATTCCCCATTCAATTCTCAATTTTAAACTACTGTATCACTAGCCTGTAAACAATGAGGCCTGAATCCAACACTTAACAGGTGTTTTCGACTCAAACCTTAATTGATTTGAATTGTCAGTTTTTCTATGGAAGGTTGGTGGGCACTCCTGCTTCTTCCACCAATATAAATTGAATGCCACAGTTATGTTGAAAATGATTTTAAACACCTATCAATCAATTACCTAGTCTGTTTATTTTTCTGTTCTTCTGTACCTCCTCCGGTGTCTGTTTGTCCAAAAAATACTGTTGTACATCTTTCTATAGGTACTTCTCAAATAAGTTTCTGGCATACTAAATTATAACCCTGGTACCTTTGACAACTATTCATATAATATCATCAGATTGCAGTTATCAGTTGCGAGATGTGATGTGTTTTTATGCAGTTAAGCTGCATTATGCGAGCACCCTAGATTTGTGTTCTATCCAATAAATGCTGAAATACTTGCCATTGTTATTATCTAGCTCGCTACTATGTTATATGTAACTAATTGAACACTTTTTTAATACTTTTTATTCTGGATTACAAAAAATATGACCAGAAAAACCTTAAATGATCGTCGATTTATCCAAAAGTTTTGAAGTTACACATAGGAAGTAGTGCTTATTAAGAATCCTTGTGTAGTTCATTATGACTTGTGCTTTTAGCTAAGATGTCAATGAACAATTGTATGAAATATTTAATCGCCGAAAATCTCTTAAGACAAGTAGTTTAGATTTCCCAAATGGCAAAAGTCGTAGGGATATTGTTTGTCATCAATACGTAGTACAACTACGTCAGTAGTCTATTATATAATAAGTTCAACTCTTCATGATGTTGGCGGCAATTTCAAATTAGAAAAAGAAATTTTCGTAGCTTTTCAATTTGGAGGCAGGTGTGCAAATTAGCGGCGGTCCGAGGTCCGCGACCTTCCACTTTTGCAAGCGGAATTTCGACTAGGATAGTTGGCTTCTAGCTACGCCTGACGTAGTCACCTTCCACTTGAAAGAAAATAAGAAATTACTTTGCAAACCTTTTCACCATGTTCACCAAAGTCTCCAATTAAACGAGCTAAAACTTATTTTTATCATTATTATTTATGACAGCGATGTTCATTTTGTTCAACCGCTAGCTTTATACATAAAATCGCCGACAAATATTGTATAAATTCGAGTAAAATCGTATCTGATTGACAAAAACAACATTGTAAACACATAACAATGGCGGCCGTGAAGACAAAATTTTACAATATCGGATCCGATTCCGGAAGCGGATAAAAATAATTCCGGGTTTGGCGATTAATTACTAAATAAATCAAAGCAGGTCAGGTGAAAAAATAAATCTATGCTTGGTAAATGAATATAAACACTAGAATTGTAAAGCAGAAAAATATTTTATACAAAAACTCAAAATTACTTTTTGACAAATTTTAATTTAAAAATGGGTCACCCCACCCTTCCTGTTTTAGAATTCAAAAATGGTCCAGATCCCCACCCCTAAACCATACATATTCATGTATGGGACAATGTAACAAATCAGATTAAATATAGGGGGAGTCCCTTGGGTCACCCCACCCCCTCCTGTTTGAGAATTTAAAACCCGTTGAGATCGCCACCCCTTAACCATATATTCATGTACGGGACAATATAACAATTCAAATGAAAGATAGAGGGAGTCCCTGAGGTCACTGTACACCCTCCTGTTTGAGAACTTGGAAATGGTCAAGATCCTTACCCCTAAACCATATATACTCATGTATGGGACAATATAACAAATCAAATCAAATATACATGATATAGGGGAAGTCTCTGTGGTCACCCCAACCCTTACGGTTGAGATCCCCACACCAAAACAATATATATTCATGTATGGGCCAAATTATAACTAATTAAATGAAATATAGGTGGAGTCCCTGGGGTCACTCTACCCCTCCTGTTTGAGAACTTGGAAACCAATGAGATCCCCACCCCTAAACCATATATATTCATGTATAGGACAAATAAAATGAAATGTAGGGGAAGTCCCTAGGGTCACCCTACCCCCAGTAGCGGATCCAGAAATTTTCATAAGTGGGGGCCCGCTGACTGACCTAAGAGGGGGGCCGCTCCAGTCACGCTTCAGTGATTCCCTACATAAGAAACCAATTTTTTTCCCCAAAAAGGGGGGTTCGGGCCCCCTGCCCCCCTAAATCCTCTACCTACCCCTATCTGTTTGAGAACTTGAAAACCGTTGAGATCCCCACCCCTAAATTATATATATTCATATGTATGGGACAAAATAACAAATTATTTACATTTACTATGGGCAGGTCAGTCAGACCTCACCTTTGATCCCTGTTGTAGTGAACATTTGTCTGATTCCTGTCGCATAACTTTTGTACTATAGAAAACAAACTCAGTTTTCTTTCCAGGGAAACCAGTCCATTCATACAATTACATGTTCATACTAAGTTAACTTGAACTTCTAGCAGTCAAATAAAACCAAGGTTAACTACCAAGTAGAACAACTGCAATCATTGGGAACTTGTACCAGTGCAGACTTACCATAAAAAATATACATTTATATATGCATTGCTTTTGAAACCTTGATAACATATAAATTATTTGCCTTAATAAATAAATCATTAGATAAAGATGAATGTACTATATATGAATGTTTAATGTTGAGGCAACATTGCCACAGTTTTCATAATTACGGTTGCCTTGGTTTTTGGTTAACTGCCTTCAACGCTTACAGCGCTTTGATCTTATTTTTCAGACATCTACTTCTCCTTTTAATGCCCCATTTATGGGCATCATGTTTTCTGTCTGTGTGTCCATCCGTTCGTTTGTCTGTTCCCCTTCAGATTAAAGTTTTTGGTGAAGGTAGTATTTGATAAAGTTGAAGTTCAATCAACTTGAAACTTAGTACACATGTTTCCTATGATATGATCTTTCTAATTTTAATTAGAGTTTATACCCCAATTTTACTGTCCACTGTCCACTGCACATAGAAAATGATAGTGTGAGAAGGGTATTCATGTACTATGGACACATTCTTGTTTTACAAATTCGGATTAATAGTGGTACCTTTACATTAAAAGCTGTACAAATTCTTGCCATGTTTTTATGCCCCACCTATGATAGTAGAGGGGCATTATGTTTTCTGGTCTGTGCCTCCGTTCGTTTGTTCGTCCGTCCGTCTGTGCGTCCGTTCGCTTCAGGTTAAAGTTTTTGGTCAAGGTAGTTTTTGAAGAAGTTGAAGTCCAATCAACTTGAAACTTAGTACACATGTTCCCCATGATATGATCTTTCTAATTTTAATGCCAAATTATAGTTTTGACCCCAATTTCGTGGTCCACTGAACATAGAAAATGATAGTGCGAAGTTCAGGTTAAAGTTTTTGGTCAAGGTAATTTTTTGATGAAGTTAAAGTTACATCAACTTGAAACTTAGTACACATGTTCCCTATGATATGATTTTTCTAATTTTTATTCCAAATTAAAGGTTTAACCCCAATTTTCACGGTCCACTGAACATAAAAAATGATAGTGCGAATGGGGCATCCGTGTACTATGGACACATTCTTGTTTTAGTTGATCATTAAGCATTACTTACATACATATACATAAAGATAACCTTTTGATTACTACTATTACTATTATTCGTGGGATATCAATTTTATGTATTTCATGGTAATAGGTTAACCACAAGTTCAAATGTTCAATGAAATGTAAATGTTCTCTTGGCTCATATGTATATTTTGACAAAACCATGACATATGTCTATGTAAATACAATATTTCCTTAATCCATGAAAATTGATACCCACAAAATGAAAAAAAACGAATTCACAGAATGTAAAATCTCCCCTTATCATTTTAGCTCAATTAATATAAATAAACTTCATTATCACTGAACTTGTATATATTTGTTTACAGCCAGCTGAGGGACGCCTCCGGGTGGGGGAATTTCTCGCTACATTGAAGACCTGTTGGTGACCTTCTGCTGTTGTTTTTTCTATGGTCGGGTTGTTGTCTCTTTGACACATTCCCCATTTCCATTCTCAATTTTATTGATAAGTTGACCAGTAGTTTATTGCCAGTCATTACCCTTAAACGTCACAAAATATGCCTCTAACAGAAACCAGGATATTAGGATAATGAACTATTTCTATTCTGTTACTGCTTACTACGTAGACAACCAGACTTATTAATCAGTTTAATCTATTAAAGGTTAGTTAAGTCTAATCAAAAATTAAATCTATTCTTCTTAAAGAATATTGGCTTCTTTTCAAAAATCCCAAATTTGACATCTCCCTGAACAAAATTATAAAAGATTTTGCAGTAGAACCTTTTTTTTCAAACTTTTTCTTTGTTAATTTATCTCCATTGTTGTAATTCAATAATGCAAAAACTTGTACAAAAATATTTCAGTCATTCAAAATGATTGATGATTTATGATCTGTAAATTTAATTTTGGTAAAAAAAAAAATGTTATTTTCAATTTTATCTATTGTCCCATGTGCATGTTCTTACAAGGATAATTGATAGACTTTTTTACACTATTGTTGGAAAGTTTGCTATAGCAATCAACTTTCCTAATAGTTATCAAAGGTACTAGGATTATAATTTAGTACGCCAGAAGTGACAGATAATATTACTTTAGGAAGTGTGTCCTACTTCTAGATAATGTAGTACTGGTGTTCGTAAACTAATAATAGAAAGATGCTTTTGAGATTTTGAGCTTTCCTATTTTGATAGTATACAGCTTGAGTTAAAATATTTTGAAATTTCATCCATAAATCAAATAATTTAACTTTGTTTTGAAAATGGCAAACAAACAATACTCCGCGGATAGGTGCTTCGCTGAAAGTAAAATCAATACACACACGAGACGACAGTTTCTACGTTATGCTTTTATCGGTATTCTCCAGACATGCATCAGATCCATATATGTGTGCCTCCAGACCGTGAGGAGTACTATAATCCTGGTTTCAAAGGTTTCCTACCTTCCTCCAGTTGAAGAGAAAATTAATACTGTGTTTAAAATATTTCATGAATGAACATTTTTCGAAGCTGACTACGATTTTTACAAATGTTTATTTAATACGTAAAAGCCAGAGAGTAACGAAAGAATCATGGTTTCTTATCTAATCTCAGCCCACAACAAACTTTGACTATAATAAACTCGGACTATAATAAACTTGGCCTTTTACATATTCGGCATTAGAAAATAGGACCATAACAAAATTCGTAATTATACTACTTGCTATTAAGACTCATAAACAAAGTTTTTGCTTAGTTCTTGTCATTTTTCTTCTTGGGGTCTATTTAGGTGTATTTTGAGGGGCCAACAGAAGGGAGTAATTTACTATAGAATCCTATGGGATTTTTTAAATAATTTTGAAATGACTATAACTTGAAAACAGTAAGTGACGGACACACATGGTTTTCAGTAATGATCACAGGACCATGAAACAAATAAAACTAGATATCATTGAGATGGAAGCCATCTCTGTGGGCCCCGCTGTGAATAATGTGCATTAAAAAATTGTATCTTTACCATAGGACATGGGTTTGTCAACTGAAATCAAAGTTTTTGACCTTGACCTTTGACCTAGGAAGTTGTAAATAAATTATGACACACCCTTTGGTGTTGGTTTATAAACATGTCAAGTATAAACTTTGAAATGATAACGGTTCTCAAGATATAGAGCGGACACGATCTTTACCATAGGACACGGGGTTGTCAACTGAAACCAAAGTTTTTGACCTTGACCTTTGACCTAGGAAGTTGCACATAAATTATGACACACCCTTTGGTGTTGGTTTATATACATGTCAAGTATAAACTTTGAAATGATAACGGTTCTCAAGATGTAGAGCGGACACGATCTTTACCATAGGACATGGGGTTGTCAACTGAAACCAAAGTTTTTGACCTTGACCTTTGACCTAGGAAGTTGTACATAAATTATGACATACCCTCTGATATTGGTTTATATACATTTCAGGTATAAACTTTAAAATGATAACGGTTCTCAAGATATAGAGCGGACACAAATCTTTACCATAGGACATGGGGTTGTCAACTGAAACCAAAGTTTTTGACCTTGAACTTTGCCCTAGGCAGTCGTTCATAAATTATGACACACCCTCTGGTGTTGGTTCATATACATGTCAAGTATAAACTTTGAAATCATAACGGTTCTCAAGATATAGAGCGGACACGATCTTCACCACAGGACACAGGGTTGTCAACTGAAACCAAAGTTTTTTTACCTTGACCTTTGACCTAGGAAGTTGTACATACATCATGACACGCCCTCTGGTGGTGGTTAATAAACATGTAAAGTATAAAGTATGAAATCATAATGGTTCTCTAGATATGGAGCGGACACAAAGTTATTACAAAGTGTTACGGAAGAACGGATGGACGGACGGACGGACGGACGGACAGACTGATCACTATAGGGCGACCCGCCTTTGGCGGGGCCCTAATTAAATTAGGTTGAGTCCATGGGGTCACCCAACCCAACCCCTCATGTTTGAGAACTTAAAAACGGTCAAGATCCCCACCCCTAAACCATTTATATTCTTATACGGTACAATAAAACAAATCAAATGAAATAAAAGGCGAGTCCCCTGGGGTCACCCCCACTCCCTTGTTTGAGAACTTGTAAACAGTTGAGATCCCCACCAATAAACCATATATATTTTTGTATGTGGCAACAAAACAAATCAAATGCAATCAAGTGGAAGTCCTTTTGGGTCAGCCCCACCCACTCATGTTTGAGAACTTGAAAACAGTTGACATCCTCACCCCTAAACCATATATATTTTTGTATGGGGCTTCAAAACAAATCGAATGAAATAAAGTGGGAGTTCCTTTGGGTCAGCCCCACCCCCTCATGTTTGAGAACTTGTAAATGGTCGAGATACCCACCCCTAAACCATATATATTTTTGTATGGGGCATCAAAACAAATCAAATGAAATAAAGTGGGAGTCCCTTTGGGTCAGCCCCACCCACTCTTATTTGAAAACTTGGAAATGGTCAAGATCCCCACCCCTTAACCATATATATTATTGTACTGGACAATAAAACAAATCAAATAAAATAGAAGGCGAGGCCCCAAGGATCACTCCCACACCTTTATTGTTTGAGAACTTGTAAACAGTTGAGATCCCCACCCATAAACAATATATATTTTTGTATGGGACAATGAAATAAATCAAATGAAATAAGTCCACAGGGGTGACCCCAGCCCCCCCTTCTTTTTGAAAACTTGTAAATGGTTGAGATCCCCATCCCATAACCTTTATTCTTTTAAGGGACAACAAAACAAATCAAATGAAATATAGTGGGAGTCCCTCTGGGTCATCCCCACCCTTCATGTTTGAGAACTTTTAAACGGTTGAGATCCCAACCCCTTAACCATATATATTCTTGTATTGGACAATAAAACAAATAAAATGAAATATAAGGAGAGTCCCTTGGTGTCACCACACCCCATCCTGTTTTGAGAACTTGTAAACAGTCAAGATCCACCCCCTTCTTTTCGAAAACTGAAAACTGTTGAAATCCCCACAATAATGCCACATATATTCTTTTACGGAATAATAAAACAAATCAGATGAAATAAAAGGCTTGTCCCTTAGGGTCACTCTTACCTCTACCTCCTGCCTGTTTGAGAACTTTTAAACTGTCTAGATCACCACCCCTAAATCATGAATATTACTGTACATGATTTGAAGAAGATTTGAATGACATACAAATGTAATACCTAGACGTCACTTGTTCCTATCACTTTACTAGACCAGACCAATTTGTATTGGACTTTGCCAAATGTCAGGCAACTGTGGGAATGACTAATTTTGAGAGCTTTGTTTGGGAGACGTCGTAGCAGCATCCTATTACAATTATTTCTTGATAAAGTTTTTTTTTTAAAAGTTAACCCTCCAATCTACACATTTACAATCTATTTGAAATATTACAATCTACCGTTGCAAACTTTCCACAGGTGCTATCCAGCACTTTGATTATATCCTGTTTCTAAAGCTGAAATCATTAAGCATGTAAAAGGGATTTTTTTTAGTAAAATCCTTAGACTCTTTTGAAAAATTTTGAACAGTTTGAACCTAACCTTATCTGTATTATCTTAAGTTGTTTTGCATGCAAAGTGACGACCCTACCAACCAATTAACCCCCTTACACTTCCAGAGCACCTGAGATCATCCAATGATTTTGTTGGTATTTGTGTTGCTCAGTCTTACTGCTTCTATGTTGTGTTTTCTGTACTGTTGTTAGTCTTTTGATCTTTATTTTTTGCCATTGCATTGTCAGTTTTTGTTGTCTTATTATTTTGAAAGTTCCTTTGGTATCTTTTCCATCTCTTAAATCAACTGGTGTCTCTTACATACAAGATGATAGTAAAGACAGCTATGTAATAACATGAGCAACACAAGAGGTGTCACATGCAGAGCAGGATCTGCTTACCCTGCCATAGCAACTGAAATCACGCCAGTATTTGGGGGGGGGGGGGGGGGGTTCATGTTACTTAGTCTTTTATTAATAATTCTATGTTGTGTCTTGTGTACTATTATTTGTCTGTTTGTCATTTTCCTTTTTAGGCATGGCAATGTCCGTTTATATTTGATCTATGAGTTTAAATGTCCCTCTGGTATCTTTCACCCGTCTTCTATGGATTCATTCAAGATTGATTCTGAAAAATTAAGGGGATACCTTGTAGGTGTATAAATCTTGACATATTTTTTAACTAATAGTTGTCTCATTGCCGATCATACCAAATTTCCTTGTTTTTATTCTGTAATTAGCTGAGTTTAGGAGAAATAACGTGTTTGTAATCTAAAGTTGATAACCCCCAAGTGTCATTTATCATTGTCGCAACCATTTCTGAAAACAGAAGATTAACAAATAATCAATGACAACCTATTGAAAAATCCATTAAAGAGTCAAAATTTACTGTTTTGTAAGAATATCATAAATTTTATGAACCTTTCAAGATATGCAGCTGAGGTCTTCATGTATGGGTTATAAAATTAGAGAAAAACTGAAGAAAAAAAAACATTAAAGAAAACAAAATATATCTTTGTCCATTAGATTGTTCTGCTGTAATCCTTTTTCCTCTCATTTTCAATTTGAGTTCTGTGAAGAAGTAACATTTTATTTCAATACATTGTAGGATTTCTTGTAAGACATCTATCTTAGTATGGTTTTAAGTGCTGGTTTATTTCATCATTCTAAATAGAAGACATTTAAAAATTATTCTAGCCATTTATGTTAACAAATAGACTCACATTCCCTTTTATTCAAATTAATGGGTTGCTTAAGGAATATTTAAATGCCCTTAGGTGGGGCATTATGTTTATCTGTCTGGGCGTCTGGTTTTTCGTACATCAGTCTGTCCTGTTCATACATCTTACTTCAGGTTAAAGTTTTTGGTCAAGGTAGTTTTTAATGATGTTGGAGTCATATCAACTTGAATCTTATAACACATGTTCCCTATGATATGGTCTTTCCAATTTTAATGCCAAAGTAGAGTTTTGACCCCAGTTTCACTGACCACTGAACATAGAAAATGATAGTGTGAGTGAGGCATCCATGTACTACTTAAGGAAACATTCTTGTTGAATGATTTATCAAATTAGGTCAGTTTAAATAAAGGTCTTCTAAACATGACTCGTTATTGATTCGTTTGCAACAGCAATGCATTTACCTTTTTGTCAAGCCTGTGAAATTTATTTTCCAAAGGCCAGACATAGCAATCCTAGATTCCTATGTCATCGCCTTTGTCTGTAGCGTCAACATGTAGGTTAAGTCTCCTGTGTAAATTTTTTAAGACATCAAAATAACGTTGTCAAACCTATATGGAATTCTAGAAAATTTGGACATAAGCTTGTTTTTGACCAAAAGATAGTATCTGCTCTATCTCATAAAGATTTTTACACATGTAGTGTACTACTATTGAGACAAATAATATCAAAATTATAGAAAAGTCTACCAGCTCTTACTCGAAATATTTACAATTCTGTATAAAGGGAGTCTAAAATTGTAGATTAACAGCTTCAGACACTACTTTTTGACCTTTTTTAATTGGACCAAATCACTACTTAACATAAAGATTCAGCACCCAAATTTTTTTAACATGTAATTTCATCATCCCTCTCCTTAATATTTTATGCATTAAATATCTAGAAATAAATTAGGAAGATGTATTGAAAAAAAAATGCAAGTTATACACTGTTCTCAGTAGGGACTCTATTCCTAGACAATGGAAAACAAAGGATGATAACTGTGTCCTTGGACCAGAGGCTTTTTTATAATTAAGTGATAATGTGTGAAGCAAACCTTTGAAATTTTTTTTCAGTTATGCTAAATGGATTTTGTTTTTAAAGTTAGCATTTGCTGTCAGTCTGGGATTACATTTTTTTCACATGACAGATTTTTTAACCTTCATCAATTGTTTTGAAACTTAGACAGAAGCTAATCTTTAAGACAAAAAAAAAGCATTACTGATAAATGGACTTAAAATATTTACAATTTACAGGTCGATACAGTCTTGGGTTAAAGTTTTCTACACATCAATTACTTTGGCAGAAGCTTTTTAATGATTTAAAGATAATTTGTAAAGCAAACCTTTGAAAATATATGTTTTTCATTTATAATAAGAGTTTGTATTTAAAGCTAACATTTGCTGTCAGTCGGGGATTACATTTTTTTTCACATTTCTTTTTTTACCTTCATGGATTTTGTTTTGACGCTTGGACAGTTTTTATGTCAATATTTTTACACTGACAGAAGCAATAGTGTTATTCACAAAGTATAGCTGACCTTTTTCTTAAAGTAATCACAGATACAGACCTAACAATGAAAACCTAATTTTGACCAATGAACAATGAAAAGGAGGTCAAGGTCACAATAACAAATGAAGAAAAACAAATATAAACACTGAACTAGAAACTGCTGGATTATAATTTTTTTGTTAAACATTTGAACATCACTTTCTGCACTATATGGATACAAACAGAACAAGTTGTTTGATTGATACAAACACCTTAAGCTTTGACAAATACAAATCTGGACTACAGGCTTTTATACATGTTATATTGGGCCAAGCACTTAAGCAATTATTTTCACATGAAATGTCATTTGGAAAACGAGATCTTTTATTGACATAATCTGAAACTCATCATTTCTATGTAACAGCTAATCTTAAACTGAACTATTATGTAATATTTGGTAGATTTTGAAAAATGTAAAAATTCTCATATTTTTAACTTAAATGTAGTAATCCCTTCTGACTTCATTATCTTTATGTAATCTTCTGCAATGTCATAGCAATAAAAAATAGACTATAGACATTGCATGACAAATTGTCATCTGTTGTAATTAGGAAATTATTTATCCCAGAGAGAATAAACATTTTGTCTTAAAACCTTTGACATTTTTACCATCATTTCCTTTCTACAAGATATCTTAAGGTTAGCCTTTGTTAGCAACATCAATATATTAAGATTATTGGCCGAAAATAAAGCTCTGTGTGTGGTGTGCAATAGGGTTATAATTTAATATCTGTTAATTGCCAATCATTCACATTACTTGTCATTTTTCTAAGTTCTTTTTGTCCTTCTCAAAATATGATAGTTTTGGTACATACATTCTAAGATTATCATATCTGCCAACATTTCAAAATACCCATGGGAGTTTTGTGTACAAGATGATTCTTACAATACAACAAAATTTTCAAATGTATTTTAATGTTCTTCATACTAAGTCCTTTAATCTATGGTTAAATTGATTGTTTTGTTTTAAATTGTGGAAAAATTGCTCATTCAAAATTTTGATTGGGATATTCCACTCAAATAGTGACATTAAAAGAGAGACGAAAGATACCAAAGGGACAGTCAAACTCATAAATTATAATCCTGGTACCTTTGATAACTATTTAAAGCACTGGGTCTACGCAACTGCTGGTGGACCTTCCGTCCCCGAGGGTAGCACCAGTCCAGTAGTCAGCACTTCAGTGTTAACATGAATATCAATTATATAGTCATTTTAATAAATTTCCTGTTGACAAAACTTAAAATTTCTTGAAAAACTAAGGATTTTCTTATCCGAGGAATAGATAACATTAGCCGTATTTGGCACATCATTTTGGAATTTTTGGCTTTTATAACTTTTTTGATCTGAGCCTCACTGATGAGTCTTATGTAGACGAAACGCGCATCTGGGTATTAAATTATAATCCTGGTACCTTTAATAACTTTTGCAGGTATGGATCATAACATTTGAATTAACAATTGAAAAAATTTAAGACATTGAAATTATATTTGGTTAATCAGGATAGCAATTAGTGACAAAGAGTAGGAAGCTTTATACAATTTTATTTAATAACAAGAAAAGCCATCTTCCGATCCAATCAGACAATTCTATTAATGCTTATAAATAGTTTTGATTTTTTCTATTCAATACTTATTTTTTTCCAAGTAAAAGATAAGAATTTAAGTACAATGGATGTATTATTAATCATTGATTTTAGTAGGTACAGCTAGGGTACCAGGAAGTCAAATGTTCATCAAATAACAAATTTTCTGTTGGAATGTTTGCATGAATTTCTAAAACAAAGAAATCAAACATCTTTAAAAAATTAAGTTTGCATTAATACACAAATATTAGTACTCATGAAACCATAAAATTCCAAAAATACTGAACTCAGAGGAAAATTCAAAAAAGAAATTCCCTAATCAAATAAATGAATACAGCAAAAGTTAAGATCTTAAAAGCACTCCTTGACATCAGTATAAGTACTTAATTGTTAATGTTCAATGAGAGACAGAAACATCTGTTGTTATATATATGCTGTATACAACAATGACAGAATTGTATCTATTGACCTCATCACCATTCAATATTGTTGTCATTTAGTATATCAATTAACTGTCTAGGGTATTAACCTTCCATTACACAATCAGTTTCTGGTTTGTTTCATTATAAAGTTGATATATATCATTGGTCGGGTTGTTGTCTCTTTTAATGCCTGTACCCAGTCAGGAATATGACAGTTGTTATCCATTCGTTTGATGTGTTTGAACTTTTGATTTTGCCATTTGTTTGAGGACTTTCCTTTTTGAATTTTCCTTGGAGTTCAGTATTTTTGTGATTTTACTTTTTACACTTTCTCCATTTCCATTCTCAATTTCACTAGATATAGATTTCAATAAATCAGTTATACCTTGTAGTCATTTCAGCTTTTGTCTCTCAAATTTAGAAAACATGATCACTAAATGTGACAGTAAACATTATGAAACTGACATTTGTTAAAATGGAATGTCTTAAAAAGTTAATGTTTGATAATATCACAGACTTTATACTTTCTGTATGAGTTTGTTTTTGTAGTTAATGTCTTCATTTGAGACTTGTCTGTTGGTATATATAGTAACCAATTAAGAAAGACAGATAATAACACAATGATTGCATGATACTTGTACTGGTACTTCAAGTGTCATGTGTACTGAAAAGGGTATCATGTATTGCACTTTGCCAATACACCTAATTCATAAACTACGCCTCTTTTGAGGAGATATTTAATATCCATAAATATTTTATATTATTTGCCTACTTTTTTATACGACCGCAAAAATTTTAATTTTTCGTCGTATATTGCTATCACGTTGGCGTCGTCGTCTGCGTCGTCGTCTTGCGTCGTTGTCTGCGTCGTTGTCTTGGGTTGTCGTCGTCGTCCGAATACTTTTAGTTTTCGCACTATAACTTTAGTAAAAGTGAATAGAAATCGATGAAATTTTGACACAAGGTTTATGACCACAAAAGGAAGGTTGGGATTGATTTTGGGAGTTTTGGTTCCAACAGTTTAGGAATTAGGGGCCAAAAAAGGGCCCAAATAAGCATTATTCTTGGTTTTCGCACAATAACTTTAGTATAAGTAAATAGAAATCAGTGAAATTTAAACACAAGGTTTATGACCACAAAAGGAAGGTTGGGATTGATTTTGGGAGTTGAGGTCCCAACAGTTTAGGAATTAGGGGCCAAAAAGGGGCCCAAATAAGCATTATTCTTGGTTTTAGCACCATAACTTAAGTATAAGTAAATAGAAATCTATGAAATTTAAACACAAGGTTTATGACCATAAAAGGAAGGTTGGGTTTGATTTTGGGAGTTTTGGTCCCAACAGTTTAGGAATAAGGGGTCCAAAGGGTCCAAAATTGAACTTTTTTTGATTTCATCAAATATTGAATAATTGGGGTTCTTTGATATGCTAAATCTAACTGTGTATGTAGATTCTTAATTTTTGGTCCCGTTTTCAAATTGGTCTACATTAAGGTCCAAAGGGTCCAAAATTAAAACTAGTTTGATTTTAACAAAAATTGAATCCTTGGGGTTCTTTAATATGTTGAATCTAAAAATGTACTTAGATTTTTGATTATTGGCCCAGTTTTCAAGTTGGTCCAAATCGGGGTCCAAAATTAAACTTTGTTTGATTTCATCAAAAATTGAATAATTGGGGTTCTTTGATATGCCAAATCTTACTGTGTATGTAGATTCTTAATTTTTGGTCCCGTTTTCAAATTGGTCTACATTAAGGTCCAAAGGGTCCAAAATTAAAATTAGTTTGATTTTAACAAAAATTGAATCCTTGGGGTTCTTTAATATGTTGAATCTAAAAATGTACTTAGATTTTTGATTATTGGCCCAGTTTTCAAGTTGGTCCAAATCGGGGTCCAAAATTAAACTTTGTTTGATTTCATCAAAAATTGAATAATTGGGGTTCTTTGATATGCCAAATCTAACTGTGTATGTAGATTCTTAATTTTCGGTCCCGTTTTCAAATTGGTCTACATTAAAGTCCAAAGGGTCCAAAATTAAACTAAATTTGATTTTAACAAAAATTGAATTCTTGGGCTTTTTTGATATGCTGAATCTAAACATGTACTTAGATTTTTGTTTATGGGCCCAGTTTTCAAGTTGGTTCAAATCAGGATCCAAAATTATTATATTAAGTATTGTGCAAAAGCAAGAAATTCAATTGCACAGTATTCAGCAATAGCAAGAAATCTTCAATTGCACAGTATTGTGCAATAGCAAGAAATTTTCAATTGCTCAGTATTGTGCAATAGCAAGAAATCTTCAATTGCACAGTATTGTGCAATAGCAAATATTTTCAATTGCACAATATTGTGCAATAGCCAGAAATATCTAATTGCACAATATTGTGCAATAGCAAGAAATTTTCAATTGATTGGAGTTATCTTTCTTTGTCCAGAATAGTAGTTGAGTCAACTTAAATCATTGTTTTATACAATATACAATGTATATTCACTTTTACTACCAACTGATAAATTAAAACAATCTTTACCATTCAGTGATAACAAGCACCTTTTGTTACATTTTAATATTTTATGATGTATTTAAATGAGTAGTTATTGTTGCAAACTCCATTAGAAATTTGAATAGAGATCAGTTTTGGAAAAAGGGAAAGGGGGATGTGAAAAAAAAATTAATTAGGTTGGCTTCCATTATTGTATCTCTCAATACAGCCACTAACTAATTAGGTCGGCTTCCATTGTTGTATCTCTCAATACAGCCACTAACTAATTAGGTCGGCTTCCATTGTTGTATCTCTCAGTACAGCCACTAACTAATTAGGTTGACTTCCATTGTTGTATCTCTCAATACAGCCACTAACTAATTAGGTCGGCTTCCATTATTGTATCTCTCAGTACAGCCACTAACTAATTAGGTCGGCTTCCATTGTTGTATCTCTCAGTACAGCCACTAACTAATTAGGTCGGCTTCCATTATTGTATCTCTCAGTACAGCCACTAACTAATTAGGTCGGCTTCCATTATTGTATCTCTCAGTACAGCCACTAACTAATTAGGTCGACTTCCATTGTTGTATCTCTCAATACAGCCACTAACTAATTAGGTCGGCTTCCATTATTGTATCTCTCAGTACAGCCACTAACTAATTAGGTCGGCTTCCATTATTGTATCTCTCAGTACAGCCACTAACTAATTAGGTCGGCTTCCATTGTTGTATCTCTCAGTACAGCTACTAACTAATTAGGTTGGCTTCCATTGTTGTATCTCTCAGTACAGCCACTAACTAATTAGGTCGGCTTCCATTGTTGTATCTCTCAATACAGCCACTAACTAATTAGGTCGGCTTCCATTGTTGTATCTCTCAATACAGCCACTAACTAATTAGGTTTGCTTCCCTTGACATATAACATAAGAGTAAAGCTAAATCCTTTTGATTTAGATCATACCTAGTGATGTTACTGACCACACACCACTTTAATTTCAAAATGGTCAACTTTTTTTCCTTTCAAAATATCCAGCAATAATATGATTTTGAATTTTAGGGGACATATGCTGTAAGTAGGTACAATTTTCAACCAAAAGAAAGTCTTATTTTTGTATAGGATGTCTAAGGTTCCTTTCAACCAGATATTTGTTGGATTCAGCAGAGCATGACCTTTCACATGATACAAATCTCAACCAATAAAAGTACCTCTTGATTTTCATTCGTTTTAAAATAAAAGTATGTAGCAACCAAATATTTAGAGAGTTAGTGTTCCTGAATAATTGTTGAATAAAATTTGATTGACATTGTCAAAGATAGATTGTTAAGTTGCATCACAAGCCAGTTGGATGTTTTTTTACGGTCCTGTTCCCTAGCTCATGGTTCCAGCAAAGTGGATCATTGCAATGTTGCTGTCCATCAAATTTAAAAAAATTAAAAAATTCTGCTGACAGATGGGACATATCTGTAAGTGAACTGTTTATTTGCTATAGTAACGCTGAGTATGAATCTCTGCATGTGAAGGTTTTCAGTCGAAAATTTGACTAAAAATTTCTTCTTTCAGATTTACATCTAGACTTGACTGTAATTTATATTTTACCTATTGAATCAGAGTATGTTTTCTTTTGACAGATTCATATAACAGATCCTAGTGGTGCACCTCTTCTGAAAACAGAACGATCAAAGTTTTATTTAAATGTAACAATCACAGAGCAAATGAATTCTGCAGTGATATTCCAGCAAGACCAAGCCAACTTACCAACCGATATGGATGATATTATAATGCCATTTACTACATCTACCACTACAAAGTATGCTCTTATAATAGATGTAAGTAAACATTTTGTTCTTTTTACAACCAAAACATAAATATTATTCAATAGAAACTTTCAAACCTATATCAATACATAATTGTCAGAAATTACTCTTATCACAATAATAGTACATAAACATCTTGTTCTTAACAACATACCAATACATATTTGCCAAAAGATAATTTCAGACATAGACTAGTATGAAGTTGTCAGAATTGACTCCTTGGTGCATTATACAATAGCTTGTGAATTTATATCATCATATTTCAATACACCGTACTCATTTCAATAAAGGTACATAAACATGTTGATGTTCACAACTAATCCATGATTATTTGCCAAAAGATAGTTTAAGACATAGACTAGTTAGGTCTGAGTACACAGTTATTGTCGTTTGATTTTCATTGTCCATGAATATAGTCCCTAGTGTGAAAGTATGCTGTTAGTCAATTTTTTTTTTTATCTCTTCCAAATGTATTTCTTCATGTTGTATGCCACAAATAGCAAGTAGGGGATGAAATTACACTGTAAAAAAATTTGGGTCATAAGTTAAGAAGTGATTTGGTCCTGCTAAAAAAGGTTAAAAGTTAGCACTTTGGAAGCTGTCAAAAGATTTCAAGACCCCCTTAACATAGAATTGTCTATATTATGAGTTAAAGCAGATGAAGTTTTCTTTAATTTTGATATAATTTGTGCCAACAACAGTACATCACACTGTAAAAAAATATTGAAAAAGCGCAGGTGGGATTTTTGAAATTTCCATCCATTAATTGCTTAAAGAAATGCACTACGAAATAACTGTATTCTTGGACCATGTAGTTGTCCTAAGTGCACTATAAGATAGCGGGATACCAATTTCGTCATATCTCAATACATAGTACTCTATCTCAATAAAGGGAAATACACATTTTGTTCTTTAAAACAAAAACCATTCATTTTCACCAAAAGACAATTTCGTACACAGATTAAAACTTAGTTGTCAGAAATAACCCCTTGGTGCACCATACAATACCTTGTGAATGTATTTCATCATATTTCACTATACAGAACTCATTTCAATAAAGGTACATAAACATTTTGTTTTTCACAACCAAATCCATTTGCCAAAAGACAATTTCAGACATAAATCAATAAGTTGTAAGAAATCACTCCTTTGTGCACTGTATGATAGCATGATAGCTGGAAAACTTATTTGATCATATTTCAAACAACCTCATTTTAAAAAATATTTTCTTTGATTTAAAGTTTTGTATTTTGATCTATGTATTTTGAAGTTGTAACAACATTAAATTATTTATGAACCTGGAAACAGAATACATTCTATATATTGAACAAACAACTATTTTCATATCTGATTTTGCCACTTAAGTTTTGAGTATTTATCTACAATGGGAGTAAGAAGGATATTTTGAACAAAATTTTATCAATTAAAGCTGTGCATTGTCTTTCAAATTAAAATTATTCTTTTTCTATGGAATTTTGAGTATGCAACAATTTAAAGAAATAAAACATTACTGTAAATTCAGAAATCATTACTGTAAATTCAGAAATCATTAGGAGCTTTTTATTAATGCTAATAATGTGTCTGGCTGAATATCATAGCAATAAGAACTCACAATTATAATGATATTTGATCTGTATGCAGCTTGACCTTAAATCACAATAATTCATCTCAAGTTTTTGTCCAACCATTAAAACTGGCAATTAAATAAATGCCGGCAATAAATTTTGAACTTACAATGAGATGAGCAATTTTTGTCGAGCCTTCGACTTTAGTCGAAAAAGCGAGACTAAGCGATCCTACATTCCGTCGTCGTCGGCGTTGTCATCGTCGTCGGCGGCGGCGGCGTCCACAAATATTCACTCTGTGGTTAAAGTTTTTGAAATTTTAATAACTTTCTTAAACTA
Organism: Mytilus galloprovincialis; assembly: GCF_965363235.1. NCBI lineage: Eukaryota > Metazoa > Mollusca > Bivalvia > Mytilida > Mytilidae > Mytilus > Mytilus galloprovincialis. Next base: position 3,724,606 of record NC_134843.1, on the reverse strand, counting down.
TACTGAATTTCTACCAAACTTGGACAGAAGCTTGTTTATGATCATAAGAAAGTATCCAGAAGTAAATTTTGTAAAAATAAAATTGCATTTTTTCCGTATTTTACTTATAAATGGCCTTAGTTTTTCTACGAGGAAACATTACATTCACCCTGTGGTTAAAGTTTTTAAAATTTAAAGAACTTTCATAAACTATCCTTGATTTGTACCAAACTTAAACAGAAGCTTGTTTATGATCATAAGATAGTATCAAGAGGAAAATTTTGCAAAAATAAATTTCCACTTTTCTGTATTTTACTTATAAATGGACTTAGTTTTTCTGCGAGGAAACATTACATTCACTCTGTGGTTAAAGTTTTTAAAACTTTAATAACTTTCATAAACTATCCGTGATTTGTACCAAACTTGGACAGAAGCTTGTTTATGATCATAAGATAGTATCAAGAAGAAAATTTTGTGAAAATAAATTTCCACTTTTCCGTATTTTACTTATAAATGGACTTAGTTTTTCTGCGAGGAAACATTACATTCACTCTGTGGTTAAAGTTTTTAAAACTTTAATAACTTTCATAAACTATCCGTGATTTGTACCAAACTTGGACAGAAGCTTGTTTATGATCATAAGATAGTATCAAGAAGAAAATTTTGTGAAAATAAATTTCCACTTTTCCGTATTTTACTTATAAATGGACTTAGTTTTTTTGCCAGAAACAAAACATTCACTCTGTGGTTTAAGTTTTTAAAATTTTTATAATGTTCTTAAACTATCCTGGATTTCTACCAAACTTAGACAAAAGCTTGTTTCTGATCATAAGATATTATTCAGAAGTAAATGTTGTAAAAAAAATTCACTTTTTCCGTATTTTACTTATAAATGGACTTAGTTTTTCTTCCAGTTAACATTACATACAGTCTGCAGTTAAAGTTTATAAAACATTTATTAGATTCATAAACTATCCTATATTTTTTTACCAAACTTGGAAGCTTCTTTCAATCAAAAGACAGTATGGAGAGGGAAATTTTTATTGATGTTTTTCCTCATTTTTGTTGAGTCTGCGATTAACAGCAAAAGTAGGCAAGACACTGGGTTCCGTGGAACCCTTACAAATTTTTTGTAAAATACAATTTTACAGCTGAAGAACATTTTTCCAGTTCAGAATCCTAAATTTGTTCACAACTTATTGCATTAATCACCTTATTCATTGTTTGATTTGTTCAATGTGACCACAAATACATCATCAACATCAGCACTTATTATGTCATAGATAAAAATAATTAAAAGGAGCAAAAAAGTTTTAAAACACAAAGGGATCCACATTAATTTCAGTAAAACAAAGACTAATATATAACAAAATAATATACAAAAGACAAATATGATCATGTATCAACTACAACAACTGAAGTACAGTCTCCTGAATTGGGATAGGCACATAAAGAATGTGGCAAGTTCAACACCTTTGTGAGCGTTCAACTCCCCCTTAACATAGGGCAGTTGGGTAACAACACAACTAAAGAACAAAAAATAAAAATCAGTTGGAAGATTTCATACTCAGTATCTATTCTTTAACGGAATTTGATGAGACTGTCATACAAGTGAGAGGTTTAGGGCTATAAAAACAAATTCAATCCACAATTTTCTACATTTCAAAATGCCTGTACCAAGTCAGGAGTATGACAGTTGTCCATTTGTTTGATGTATTTTATCATTTGATTTTGCCATTTGATTAGGGACTTTCCGTTTGAATTTTCGTCAGAGTTCAGTATTTTTGTGATTTTACTTTTTTTCCTAACTTCATATTGTTACATGAGACTATCTAAAAAATGGAAAACAACACGTTTAATAATTTATTGTGTCCGAATCATCAAAGCTTGTTATCTCAGATGTAACTAACAGGAGAATGTATTATTAAGGATCCTTTATTTTCATCAAATTCATTTGGACCCATAGGGTTAAGAATATGATCTTCCTTTCAGCAATAAAATTCATGATAATGCAGTGTTTTCAATTTGCTGTGCAGGATGTTTAAAAATTCAGCCATATCTAGTCTCAACTTAATGAGATGACTTGTGTTAATCATATACTCTGTATGTTAAAGAACCATTGCACAAGTCATTAAGGGAGGAGTCTGAGGGTGGCATTTTGCAGGAAAAGTGCAGCCCCTATCCAACATTCCCTCATTTTGCAGATGGAGTAAAAAAATTCATGTTTAAGCTCTTTGTTTTGATTTAGTCTCATCACTTGGCTTCTGATGTTGTTGTATTGTCAACGTAATCTAAAAAAAAATCTTTTTCTTTTTTAACCTAATGGTTCATTGAGATTGCACTGAGAACAAACAGCCTTTAAAAGGATAAGTAGCAATCCTTGTCAGTTAAAAAAGAATTGGAATACATTTTGACATTCTGTTTTAAATTTTTTGCATGAACCCCCTGAGGGGTTCATGCTTATATATTGGCGAGTTTTGGATGTGTCTATGGGCCTCTCGATATCTCTCGGCCGGAAGTCAGTATAAAATTATCGGAACGTCTCGAAAGTTTTCGGTCATTTATACATGTCTAAGCAGTATGTTATCTTAGGCTTTGATATGCTCCCTTGATGGCCCTTGACGACGCAATTATTGTTTTAAAACGACCACTGTACACTGTGTGTATCTGGGTCAATTATAACGTTGCCTCGATAACATGTAAACTAATTATGTTTGAAGATTTAACCACGGGATACTGACTGTGTATTTCATTATAGACTTACATGGAGAACATTCTGGTTAAAATATTAATATTAGATCGGAAACAGAAAGATAATATTCTTATCAGACGTATTTAATTCAATCGGAATGAAAGAAATATATACCAAATATATACTGTATTTATGTTTCTGAAGAAACTAGCAATGATTGAAATCAGAATATTTTTAGAGCTGCAGTTAAGGAATAAGTATTTTATATATATGACAATTAGATACTCTGCTTTGGTATTTTTAAATATTCATTTGTAAAGGAAACATAAAAATTAAATCTAAATAAATTCTTGCATCCTACAAAAAAAAATGTTTACAAACAATAATTATTATATTTCTACGTTTTAGTATTTAGGTTTGATTAGTAATAATTTTTATTTTTTTGTATTGTAATATATTCATAAAACGGAAAGTAAGATGAATTTATCAAATATATAGATTTTAAACTTGTGTGTTCTCAATTCATAAAGCATTATTTCAAATCCTTGCAGCTCACAACAACCGTAAAAATAATTTACAATATTCACAACAAAATTTAATTACAACCATAATGTTAATTATTTTATACTGTTTTGGATTTAGTAGTTTTTGCTTATATTTTGTATAGTAATAAATTCACATAGTGGAATGTAATAATTTAGAAATAGATTCATTCGCTAAATACAATGTCCATCCATAAATACTTGACGTTCGTGTTTATTGATATTATATATATATTCAAAAGAATTTGAAAAAGAAATAATAACAGGAACATTAGTTTATTATAAAATTTTGATTCAATTTTTGTTTGTTTGTTTAAATAGTTTAACCTTATAGCGTCTACATATTTTTTACTATGGTACGGTTTTGAAAATTGTATTCAATGTGTTGACCAACTATCCTACAGGTCTTGTTTCATTCACATTATCATGAGATCACATTTCAAAAGCACACTATCGTTTTTCGTTCTCAAAAATTCCGGATAAAATGTCAATTCGAATTTAACTATTATATTAAGATATGATGACGCAAATGCGTATTTTTTTCCTGAGTATCAGCGAGATGCTTTCTATTTACTATTTTGTGCGCTAAAATACTATACTATACTTGCATGCAAAACTATTAAATTCACTGGTGAAAGCTTATTTTCGTTTTTGTTATCTAAATTCAGGACACAGCAGAAAGAGATTTACATGTGACTTTCAAGCATGGTCATCATTACTAACGGTATTCTGACCTCGAGTTGTTTCTCTTTTGTTTCTTTTATGAGTCACTGTCCTATTATAAACTTTGACATTTTCGAAAAGCTATAAGGATTGTCTACCCAAGGAATTATAGATTCCTTAACTTTGCTATGTATTTAGCCTTTTAACTTTTTTCATTCGAGCGTCACTGATGCTTTTTTTGTAGACTTAACTCGTGTCTTGCGTACATCATTTTAATTCTGGTATCTTTTTATATCTACATACCTTTTTATATAAATTGGTTATTTTGAAAGTGTATACAGGTATTCATAAACTTCTGAATTAAAAAATTCTTCGGCAAAACTAAGTTTCCCTGTATAATGTTTGAATTGATTTAAGTAAAATCAGGAAAACCTTAAAATTTGAGATGTTTTATGAGACCAAAATATGTCTCTTCATAAGAGGTCCGAATCAATTGCACGCCACAGGTTTCACCCCATAAAACATCTACCATGAGTAAAGACAGCTTCAAATACGAGTTGGGTATAAAGGCATTCATGTAGGAAACAAAATATAAAGATATGATAGATAAAATAAATGCATCCAGAATTCCAGATTATATTGCAAACTGAGTGCATAAATTTATATTGCGATAGGTTTGTGTAATTTGCATAAGACATCCGGTTAGTAGAAATGAGAATTTGCCAAAGGGTTATAATTGGAAAAATTATGTACATTCCCAAGTAATAAATAGATTAGTCGAGCTTTAAAATGACTATTCAAATCGGCCCATTCAAATAGAAGCTGTAAATATATACTTTCAACTGGCTTCTTCTATTCACAGTCAATTATTTCAATACAAAAGCAAACACAAATTCAGCAACAATCTTTTGGTGACCCGGCAGTCAGCGGTCTTAGGTTCATGTATTGCTTTTCTTTTTTTAAAGAAAGCAACTTGTTTTGGCTTTCAGTAATTTTGTGATTTTACTTTTATATCAGTTTTAACAAGTAAATGGTACGATACCAATATGTTCATTGGGTGGAATAGTTAAGGTAAAGAATAGACAGTGTCAAGAATTAAACACAGGATATTATGAAAACTTTGTGGCATGAAATGTTCGATAAAATGGGTAGGAATTCAGATGATGCAGGTGACTGATATCACTATCTTCACTGTTTTTTTTCTGGTTTTATTAATAATAATTCCTAACTGGAAAATATAAATGGTCAAGGCAAAGTGATCTATATTTAAAGTAAATGACAGCTATATGAAACCTTTTCAATGTTAACAAAGTAGTCTAGCTAATGGGTCAATTTATATTATGTCTATTAGTATTATAATTTGGTTTTTGAAGGCTTTTTGTTACAACTTTAATGTACATACACACTATGTGATGCACTTATTTATTATTTTGAATTTGTATATTGCTCAGGACTTACAGCAGAGTTTTCAAAATTATCTATGTCTGAAATATCTGCTATTTTCTGCGGCGGCGTCAACAATGTATTAGTTTGTGATTAGGTCTAGTTTATGGTGAACTAATAGTGGTAGTTCAATCATATTTGATATGCAGTTGTATAAGCATTGGCACATCTCATTTCCATGGAGAATATTTGGCCTCAACCCCTTAGTCATGGTCTATTGACTTTGAAACTTATCTTAGTTTACATGTATTAGTTTGTGATTAGATCAGTTTAAGATAAACTGCTAATAACAGGCTATTATTTGAACTTGGAATTTTTTTCAATTATGGAATTTGCATAATTTCTTTTGCTTGAAATTTTTAATAAATTCCATGATTATTTTGTTCTCTAATGTTCTGTGCTGCTCACAACAATTTCTATTACAAAGAAGATATTACATTTTCAATAGAATGCACTGTGCCGCGCACAACACTATCTATACAAAAAACATTGTATGGAAAGTGTTATGAACCGCTCAAAACATTATAATACCAAATAAACATTGAATTTATTAAGAATTTCAAGCGCAAGATATAATGCAAATTCAATAATTAAAAAATAATTCCAAGTTCATAAATTAACCTGTTTAATGTTAAGTTAATGATATTTGGTATGCTAATTTATTGGCATTTGCAAGTATCATTTCCATGGAGATTATATAGCCTCACCCCCTCATCATGGTTCATTAACTTTGAAACTTTTACATAGTTTACAAGTTAATGTTTGTGTTTAGGTTTGGGAACGAATTATAATAAGTCAATGGTATTTGGTATGCAGTTGTATTAGCATTGGCACATCTCATTTACATGGAGATTGTTTAGCCATGTTACTCAGTCATGGTTCATTGACTTTGAATTTTTGCATAACTTGTGTAAGATGTTAAAGTATTGCTATTTTGATTTCAACATTTGCATAATCAAAATTACAAAAATGCAAGACATATCTCTGTGATAACAGTTTATTGAATAAATTAGATGGTTTCTTAGAAATATTTCACTGTATAAAGGCTGTAAGATTTCATAATGGTTTTCCAGGTTCAATCATTTACCGAGAACAATCTGTGTCCAACAGATCTTCAATACAATCCCATTTGGTCAATGAACCCATGCTATATTAATATTTGTCATTTTACATGACCTTGTGAAATAGGGAATTGACCTTGGAAAACTTTCTTCCTTTAGATGATTCAACTCAATGTTTAGATCAATATAGTTTATTTTTCAAATGTATATACACGTACCTCTGAACAGAATATACTTTTATTTGTTGTTGTTGGTTGCTATACATAATGGACTAATGTATTGAATCTTTGTGTGTATTGCATATAAGTGGAAGGATTTGCATTGGTTTAACATCTTTATCTTAGAATGGCAATTCAGAAAAAAGTGGTGAAATATATATGACCAGCATCCTTACATAAAGATATTTTGCCTGCTTAAAATCATAAGGTAACAACACTACAGTTGGATCTGTATACGAGTAAGCACAAATACATTTTCATAGCTGGAAATTTTGAGACAAAATATACTATTTGAATCATGCTATTGATACGAAACTACTTGCACTGATCATATGGTATCCTTGCCTTCTCTTGAACTGAAAGTCCATCAGCAGTGGTATTGACCCAGTGGTTGTATAAAATGTGTTGATATTATTATGTGCACAAAATATTTCTTTAATTGAACTTTCACCTGACTGAAAGAATAGTTTTGGATTTTGGATTTGATTTCTTTACAGTTCATATGAAGTTTTTCCAAATAATTATGTGCATACTTTAAAAAAGTCAAAGATGTCTAGCGGTTAAAACTATTTTTAACTTCAGCTGAGTCCAAATGAAGAGCATTAAAGCAATAATAGGTCTCCAGATAGTTTTTAATATTGAGCAAATCGCATACCTTATAGTCAGCTTTAAACGGCCCATCTATGAAAAAATGTCAAGCATTTCAAATGATAAAATAACAGCATTAATGACAAAGCAATAATGAAAGTCAAATATGACAGGCTGCAACCAAAGACAACAACTGAATAAGAGGCTCCTGACTTTGAACTAGCACATAAAGAATGTAATAGGGATGAATATGTGAATGAACATGTAACCCTCTCCTTAACCTTGGACAGTAATGTAAAACACAAACTTAAACATTCAGATGGAAATAACTTGACTCATCAGATAGGCACAAGCTCAAAAAGCCAGCAAAACATAAATACAGGAGACACAAATTTCCTTTCTTAGAGTATTTACAGTTACTGAAAGCTAATTCAAAGCCAACAGCAACAAAAAATGAATCATGTTCTCCAAGACTGAAAAGGTTCTTGGTGGCAAAAGTTATCACTATCCTGTAAACACTGAGGTTTTGAATAGAACCCTTCTGTTATGTTTGAATAAAAAAGCTGGAAGGTTAAATAAATAAGACGTTTATGAAAATTTGAATAAAATAATTTATAAAAAACTGACATATCTGGAAAAGGTTATAGAATTCACAATAAAATATTGTTCTTAATAAAATGTTTATTATTATTTTAGGCTCTACTGTATGATATATATTATTATTTTAAGCTTTACTGTATGATATATTATTATTATTATAGGTTGTACTGTATGACATGTCTGGAAACCAGGTGTTGAAGCTGAATGAATATGTTACAGAATATAATTCATATGGAGATGCAGGAGTACAGATTTCCTTGATGAATTCACAGAATAAAGCAGTAAGTTTATTATATTTCCTCAGAGGAAGAAGTAAAATCTACTCATATCATAAGACATAACCTTTTTTAAATTCAATTTAAAATGTTTCTATTCAATATATATACCGAAAGCTTTATTATTGTGAAGCCCAGGTGGTTGTGTAGTCTAGCGGGACGGCTACAGTGCAGACAACCACCTGGGCTTCACAATAATAAAGCTTTTGATGGCCGTGTGTTACCTGTCCTTGTCAGTTTTAATCTAGCGGCGTACTACAGTACATGATATATAAGATATATGGAGATGTTATTGTTACAGATCAGCTCAATTATCTAAAGTAAAGGATCCTACAAATTAATGCAAGATACAGTCACAGAAAATAATTATATTAATAAGTACGTCTGAGTCTGTGACAACTCTACAACAGATTTATCCATCGGATCGCCAGCAATGATGGTGATACATGGCTGTGTACATTATGTATTTACAACTCGTCTAAACATCAACCCAACAATGTTAGATCTGTAAATTTGATATATATATATATATACACACTTTTATGTTTGGGAAATAGGGTGGGGTATAGTAAATACCATCTCTGTATGTTAAACGGCCCATCAGACTCAGTGCACTAATCACTAATCACTACTCTTGCTTAAAATCTTGGTGGATAAGGATGAAACTTTACATGTTTGAAGGACACTGACTTAGTATGTGTATAAGCACACTCATTCTTGAGATAATTGAACTTGCATACTTTAACACTGCAATATATGATAATAGACACAGTGATATCCTTTTAAGTGTTCACTTACAGTTCTATTGTACCATTACTTTTTCACTTGTACTGTTATTTTCTTTTAATAACTTTCTTGTAGCCTCTGCTGCAAGGAATATCAAGTTTGATTAGCCTTTCAATAAATATACATGTTTTCATCATATCGCTAACCAATATCTACCAATTGGTGTACATGTCCATAATCAAGACAAATACCAAAGAATTATGTCATGAATGTTTTGACATTTTGACAAATGGATACAACCTACTGTCCTTAATGTCAAAAACAGACTGACCATAGTTATAACATATTTTGAATACTATTGCACAGATTTCAAATTCAGAAGTTTACTTCACAGCTATCATTTTATTTTCCTTTGTGCAACAAAGGTAAAGTTATTGAAGACTTGGTATTCTAACATTAGTTACATGTATCATATTAGCAGCTATCAGATTTTATAACAAAATCCTGCAGCAGTATATTTGCAGAAGGCAAATGTCTGTCATGTATGTTTTGTACAATGTAATAGCATATTTGTTGTTTTTTTTAAATTTCAGCAAAACATAATATATGATAATTGATATGTATGTAAGGGGAATTTCTGTATTCATTTATTTTTTTTGGCAGAAGAAATACAAAATACAAAAAGCAATAAAATGGACCATTTTGACTGTTGAAAACTGAATTTCAATTTGTTTGCTTTTATATTAGTGTTCGAGAAATTCAGATTTCATATGTTCAAAAAGGTCCATTTGAGAATTATAAAAGAAAAATACATTTACAGTACTTGTTTAATATTATTAACTTATCAGAGACAAGATCCTCTTCTAAGAGAAGTATTTGAGTTCTAAGGAGTCAATAAAATAGGGTAATTGCACTTAAGGAAGTATTATCTGGAGCAAAATGTCACATTTCAATAGCTTGTTGTAGTGCAATATGAGAAACTGTAAGAGAAAATATTTCTATATATCTGTGCAATTATCCTTTAATTACATAAAAAACAAATATTGTTATACAATACCATACAAATACAATGCATAGTATAGCATAATTTGCTTTGTTCAATACTTTCATACATCTCTGAACAACTAGCATTGTATATTTTCTTCTCCCATGTATTTGTATCTGCTAGTAACAAGTTATTATATCACAACCCTTTAAATTCTATGGGCATTAAGGGTAAAGTATTTTTCAGCCTACAATATTTAAACATTGATTTATTCTTGGTTTTTGTTCAAAGAATGACTGAAAATGACTGCTGAATAATATATAATGCTTTCAAATTGAAGGTAATATACATGCTATTCATATGTTAACTTTAGTTCTGCTCAGTTATCTTACAAAATGGTAAGAGTGAATCTGTTTAAAAGAAGATCTTTTTTAATGCCCCACCTACTATAGTAGAGGTGCATTATGTTTTCTGGTCTGTGGGTCCGTTTGTCCATTTGTCCGTCAGTACGTCCGCTTCAGGTTAAAGTTTTTGGTCAAGGTAGTTTTTGATGAAGTTGAAAGCACATCAACTTGAAACTTAGTACACATGTTCCCTATGATATTATCTTTCTAATTTTGATTCCAAATTAAATTCAAATGTTCAATGAAATGTAAATGTTCTCTTGGCTCATATGTATATTTTGACAAAACCATGACATATATCTATGTAAATACAATGTTTCCTTAATCCATGAAAATTGATACCCACAAAAGGAAAAAAAAACAAATTCGCAGAATGTAAAATCTCCCCTAATCATTTTAGCTCAATAAAATAAAATTGAGAAAGGAAATAGGGAATGTGTCAAAGTGACAACAACCCGACCATAAAGCAGACAACAGCCGAAAGCCACCAATGGGTCTTCAATGTAGGAGAAACTCCCGTACCCGTAGGCGTCCTTCAGATGGCCCCTTAAAAATATGTATACCAGTACAGTGATAATGGACTTCATACTAAAGTAATTATACACAAGAACCTAAAATTAAAAATCATATAATATACTTTATAAGTTGACTAGTAGTTTACCCTTAAACGTCACAAAATATGCCACTAACAGAAACCAGGATATTAGGATAATGAACTATTTCTATTCTGTTACTGCTTACTACATAGACATCCAGACTTTAAGTTTAATCTATTAAAGGTGAGTTAAGTCTAATCAAAAATTAAATCTATTCTTCGTAAAAAAATGTTGGCTTCTCTTCAAAAATCCAAAATTTGACATCTCCCTGAAAAAAATTAAAAGAGATTTTGTAGTAGAACCATTTTTTTCAAACCATTTATTTGTTAATTTATCTTGATTGTTGTAATTCAATAATGCAAAAACTCATACAAAAAATATTTTAGTCTTTCAAAATGATTTATGATCTGAATAACTAACAAGAATTGTCAAGTATCTCAGGTTCTCTGTATATTTAATTTTGGGAGACAAATTTCTTTTTTTTCAATTTTATCTATTGGTCCCCACAAAAATAATTAGTAAACTTTATTAGAACATTTTTATTTTGGTAATTTCTGCTGTTTCTCAAGGTGAAATCATAAAATATGTAGAAGGGAATATTTTTTAGTAAAATACTGACACTTTTGAAAATTTTTGAACAGTTTGAACCTAACCTTATCTGTATTATCTTAAGGCGTTTTGCTTTCAAAGTGACGACCCTACCAACCAACTAACCCCTTTAAACTTCCAGAGCACCTGAGATCATCCAATGATTTTGTTGACATGATTTTGCTGCTCAGTCTTAGTGCTTCTTATGTCGTGTTATCTGTACTGTTAGTCTTTTGATCATTATTTTTTGCCATTGCATTGTCAGTTTTTGTTGTCTTATTAGTTTTTGGTCAAGTTTTTGGTCCAATCAACTTGAAACTTAGTACACATGTTCCCTATGATATGATCTTTCTAATGTTAATTCCAAATTAAAGTTTTGACCCAAATTTCACGGTCTAGTGAACATAGAAAATGATAGTGCAACGTTCAGGATAAAGTTTTGGTTTAAGTTTTTGGGCAAGGTAGTTTTTGATGAAGTTGAAGTCACATCAACATGAAACTTAGTACACATGTTCCCTATGATATGATCTTTCTTATTTTAATTCCAAATTAAGTTTTGATCCCAATTTTACGGTCCACTGAACATGGAAAAATGGTAATGTGAGTGGGGCATCCGTGTACTATGGACACATTCTTGTTATACTAATTTTCTGTTATCTGTCATATGGAAAGAGACATTGTGATAAGTTTACATTGTCAAGGAATCATCATCTGGTTTTGGAATTATTTCTTATTGTTTCAGTAAAACTAGAAATATTTGTTTTGGTTTAAATTGAATATTCAAAAACAAGATATTTAGTCATTATAACGTGATAAAGAAAATAGAATTCAATGAGAAAAAGATGTTATCATGAGATAATGAACATGCTGTTTGTAAATTATATATTTCATTTTACTGATCAAATAAGTTTTGTAAATCCGATAAAGAATTAATAATAAAACTGAGGCATACAATGTAGTCATTAATTTTTAGATATTACCAGCTTTCAAATGAATTTTTCAACAATGAAAACTGTCTGTTAGGAGTATATATTTTTTGTGAGATCTGTCAAATCAAAAGAAAATCTTTGAAAAAATGAATTGTACGATTTCTTATTAAGTTTGACTTGAGCTTCTTTAGATATTAATAATTTGATCATGTAGCACACTTCTACGTTTTTTCTTTGAAAATAGTAGATAACGAAGACGTCCTTATCTTTTGTATGTACCTTTTGACTACAATATAAGTCAGTTAAAATGAAAAAGGTCAACAAAAAGTGAATTGTTGTTTTAAAGCAAATGGAAATTACCAAAGGCAACATTTTATGTTGGTAATAATGGGAAAACATCTTATAAAAGAAACTTCAGGTTTTAGTACTTTGTCGTAGGTGTGATGTGCTAGACATATTATTATTTTGCACTTGTATTGTTTAAAGTTATGCAGAATTGATGGTATTAGAACAAGTCTTAGCTTAGTGCTAACAATAATATTCCCTATAGCAATCCAGAATTGTCATTTATATTCAAAAGTGTCTTGACATTTACTATTTTTTTTTAGGACAGCTGACTGTCAAAGTTTCAGTTTGAATTGGATTTTTACGTTTATGCAATGATTGCTGTAAAGTTAATAAGCTGCATAAATAGAATTAAATGATCCTCCCCAAGTTCAAATTGAATTGATTTGAGCAAAATGTAATAATATGAGAACAGTTTCAGTATAAGAAAAAACCATTGAGACAATAACAGCAACCAAAGATATGACAAAGATATTATAAAACTTTGATCACAAACATTTGACCAGACGGTTAACACATACCAATTATTTTCATTTGCGGACTAATACTTCACTGTCAAATATAGAAACACAAAGTATGATACATTGACAAGAAAAATAGTTAATAGTAATATGTTATTGTTGTAGAAATGCTTTTCCAAAAAACAAAATAACCAGACCAGATAGTTATAGTATTTTTAGACGAGAAGTTAATGAAAAATATGCTATTCTTTACACAACGGTTTTCATTTAATTTAGTTTCCATTATTCAAATTGACTATTTCTTAAAAATGAAACTAAAGACATTATGCGACAGACATTATAAATCGAATACAGAAGTTCGATTGAGAAAATGAAGTTGAATCCCGAATCAAATGTCTCTCTGAGCTTGTAGAGTTTTATTAATAGCTGTACATATATAGCACAGAAATATAATGGTCAGTTAAGCTTGCAGCGAAGGGAAAACTTATTACTGGACATTATTTTGTTTCTTTGTTTGTCTTCGAAGTAACCGAATAGTTAAAGTTTTAACAGATGTACTTTGTTTTGCATGCAGACGTATATATGAGTGTTGTAAATTATTTTTGTTATACGTACGTTAGAAATAAGGTTAAATATTTGCTGTTTCAGTTCATACTGTTTGTAATATTGAAGTATGATACATAAAATTAAGAATGGAAATGGGAAATGTGTCAAAGAGACAACAACCCGACAATATAACAAACAACAGCAGAAGGTCACCAATAGGTCTTCAATGCAGCGCGAAATTCCCCAACCAGGACGCGTACAGTCTATTGAAATGATGCCAACAGCAGATGTAAACTATTTGCTCCACAGCCAGTTACCACAGTTCTGAAGTTTATATTCCCTTTCCTCAGTTACACAACGTTAAGAAAGAGACTAAAATAGAATATGTTTATCCCACAAAATATAATATTCAATAATTCATTGTCACCCTTCAATTTAAGTAATGTGAAGGCTATAAAAATGTACTTGGTGCATTACCAATTGTAATTTTATTAGTTAATGCTCAAAAGTATATATGTTTCGAAAACATTGAATATCTTATGCTGTGTTATAAAAGGGTTTCTTAGAATTCATAAAAGTCACAGATTTGTCATACAGCTTCAGTTATTGTAAATAATACTTGTTTATTGGACGCCAATAGACAAAATAATCAGTGTGAGCTGTTGTTGTTAGTTGGATTCTGATTTATTGTCTTGCCTGTGACAGAAGTGGCAGAATCTTATATTAAAAAGGAGAAAGTACATGACACCTGACAAAAAAATAATAATACTATATCAACCAACATTATCAATGGAAAACAAATGTTATAAATCTGACTTGGAACAGTCATCTCCGAAGTAAATAGTAGTGTTAAACCTGTTTCATATAGCTAACTAAACCCTCCAACAATTGTTTTCTACGACCAGGTATAGATTGCATAAATAGCTTTGCGTTGATCTATAGTTGTCAAATGAAGTCTCTTGTGGAGGGTTGTCTCATTGGCAATCATTTCACATCTCTTATAATATTTCAGATTGTTTTTTAATTATATGTTTTTTAATGCCCCTTAACTACGTTCCGTTTTTGCATTTCCACTGTTTCATGCTTAACTGGTAAGTCTTATGGGGAACAGAGGGTGTGTTTTGCGTAAAAAAATTTGAGTCTTGTAACTAAATGCGTGTTAAAAATGCCTCTTAGTCTGAAGTTTTCGTCTGGCCATTGTCCAGTTTTGATTTTTATAATTCAATGAACACTTTAAAAAATATCTTATTTACAAACTATTTTCCCGCGCCGTTGTTATTATGAGTAACAAAAAAAATCTGTATATAGAATATGTCTTCATTGCAAGGTATACATATTTGTCAGATAAGGTTTTTCTGGCTTTGACTTCAATTGCTTGGTTCATTTGTCAACATCAAGTTTTCGTATTGATATCTGTTCTTCTCATAACATAATAGGTTAATTAAATTGATCAGAAAGAATGATTATAAAGATTACATCTGATAGGGTCCACTAGACCTTGACATTATTGTTATAAAAAAAGAGATCTGGTATGATTGCCAATGAGACAACTGTCCTCAAAAGACCAAAATGACACAGACATTAACAACTATAGGTCACCGTACGGCCTTCAACAATGAGCAAAGCCCATACCGCATAGTCAGCTGTAAAAGGCCCCGATAAGACAATGTAAAACGATTCAAACGAGAAAACTAACAGCCTTATTTATATAAAAATGCATAGTTCATTTGTTGACATTACTTGTTTATGACTAGGTCTGTAATAAAATTAAGAATGGAAATGGGAAATGTGCCAAAGAGAAAACAACCCGACCATAGATCAGACAACAGCAGAAGGTCACCAATAAGTCTTCAATGCAACGAGAAATTCTCGCACCCGGAGGCGTCCTTCAGCTGGCCCCTTAAACAAATATATAGTGGTTCAGTGATGATGAACGCCATACTAAACTCCAAATTGTACACAAGAGACTAAAAGTTAAAATAATACAAGACTAACAAAGGCAAGAGGCTCCTGACTTGGAACAGGCGCAATCACACGGCGGGGTTAAACATGTTTGTGAGATCTCAACCCTCTCCCTATACCTCTAGCCAATGCAGAAAAGTAAATGAAACTCTCCACCATAGAATAAAAGATATGGTATGACTGCCAATGAGACAACTCTCCACCATAGACCAAAAGATTTGGTATGACTGCAAATGAGACAACTCTCCACCATATACCAAAAGATTTGGTATGACTGCCAATGAGACAACTCTCCACCATAGACCAAAAGATTTGGTATGACTGCCAATGAGACAACTCTCCACCATAAACCAAAAGATTTGGTATGACGGCAAATGAGACAACTCTCCACCATAGACCAAAAGATTTGGTATGACTGCCAATGAGACAACTCTCCACCATAGAATAAAAGATATGGTACGGCTGCCAATGAGACAACTCTCCACCATAGACCAAAAGCTATGGTATGACTGCCAATGAGACAACTCTCCACCATAGACCAAAAGATATGGTATGACTGCCAATGAGACAACTCTCCACCATAGACCAAAAGATTTGGTATGACTGCCAATGAGACAACTCTCCACCATAGAATAAAAGATATGGTATGACTGCCAATCAGACAACTCTCCACCATAGACCAAAAGATTTGGTATGACTGCCACTGAGAAAACTCTCCACCATAGACCAAAAGATTTGGTATGACTGCCAATGAGACAACTCTCCACCATAGACCAAAAGATATGGTATGACTGCCAATGAGACAACTCTCCACCATAAACCAAAAGATATGGTATGACTGCCAATGAGACAACTCTCCACCATAGACCAAAAGACATGGTATGACTGCCAATGAGACAACTCTCCACCATAAACCAAAAGATATGGTATGACTGCCAATGAGACAACTCTCCACCATAAACCAAAAGATATGGTATGACTGCCAATGAGACAACTCTCCACCATAGACCAAAAGACCTAAAAGTTAATACATGTCAGTCTGATCTTAACATCTTGACCATCGATAATGGAAAGTTTCTGTTATACATGTAGAACGACCTCTATCTGAGGTACTTTCACTAGAATCTAGTCGGACATGGCTTATCTGACCTTCACATCTTGACCATCGATGATATGAAGTTTCTGTTATACATGTAGAACGACCTCTATCCGAGGTACTTTCATTGTAGAATCTAATAATAACCGATAAAGCTGTCGAGGCATTTCAGCGTAAGCATTTCGTTGCTGACTTTTGATTAACGTTATCAAGTTTTCAAAGATAGTTACCATCATTACAGAAGCTATGTCTACCCTTCCGGAGTACCTGAGATCACCCCTAGTTTTTTGGTGGGGTTCGTGTTGTTTATTCTTTAGTTTCCTATGTTGTGTCATGTGTGCTGTTGTTTGTTTGTCTTTTTTCATTTTTGCCATGTCGTTGTCAGTTTGTTTTAGATTTATGAGTTTGACTGTCCCTTTGGTATCTTTCGCCCCTCTTTTCTAGTGTATAGGAACCATATTTGCCAAGACTTTGAACAAAAGTGCAAACTGCAAAGATGAAATGCATACAATTTGTAGCTTTGTAGTGTGACTTCCTGGTATTTTTCAGAATGTTTGCCCACTGCATTCCTTTATTGGTAAAAGAATCAATAAATAATAAGTGCATGCTGATCATCATCCCACTGAAGGAAATACTTTCAATAGGTAGAAGTAGGAGCATGATTGATGAGATATATAAAATCATTTAGAAATGTCTCCTTACTTATTTAGATAAATAGACTGAAGTCAGCAAAGATTAATATAAGTCAATATCTGATGTTTGATTTCACATGCACGGCTTCTGTCTTCACCTGGAAGGTAAAAAGCTATAAAATCAAAGCTTTGAACAATTTGCTGTGTAAGAAAAAGATTGTTTATTTTATTCTTTATATGGAATTATGTTGCACAATTGCCAGAAAGCTGATACGAGTCTTGAAAAACCTAAATTAAAAAAATATTACAATTAATTAGAAAAAAGGCAAACATTTTAAATTGTAGAGATATTGTTATACGTTAACATAAATCTAAAGTTAGTAAATACTTTTGCATGGAAAGATGTTTGTTCATGTTTTTTTTTCCACATCCCATTTTATTTTATGGAGGTTTATACGAATAAATGAATAGATGTACTTCGGGTTTTGTGTCATAAATATGCTATCCTAACTACATAAATCATACATCATTTATGTAAAAGAAAAAAGTTGGGCTTTTGGATAATTTTTTTAATACATTTTGTAAGATTCAGTGCCGTTGTTTTTCTCCAATAGTTTATGTGTGTTCATTGGTTTTGGTTTGTGAGCCGGACTTGTTTTTACTTAATCAAAGTATGACTATTAACCAGTGGTACACTACTGTTGCTTGTATGTACTTAAACTGCTGCCTATCCAGTTTGTTTATTTAAACCGATACCAGTTGATGCAACGGTAATCACAAATAAAATAACAAACTTGTAAATGAAACAAGGAAAACATCGAAAATCCTTCATGTTTCCTAAAACAAATACATTTCTGTTACTGCAGTTTTCCTATTGTTTTTATTATGTCAATGTTTAGATTTTATCACTATGTATCGTGTTCAAAGAGTCCGACTACGATCTCAATATCTTTGTTCTTTGGGGAGTTTGTGTTGGTTATTAATTATTAATAAAACAGAACGCGTATTTAGATCATTCTTAATTCATGAATTGATATTTGATTGATGCAATAGACTTTTAGTTTCTTTAATCAAATATTTGTTATATTGCAGAACTTTCTTACTGCACCAAACGTATTTTTTTTAAACAATCATTGTTGACCTTCATACCGTTAATAATTTTGATAGATGATATTATTGTTTTTTCCTAAAGGAATGTGACAATTGACTCATCCATGGGCATTGCTATATTTTTCATAGAATCTTGTTTATTTCTTATGTCATATATACTGTCCCAACACTTTTTCTGTGTTATATTTAGCTATTGTATTAGGTCCTTTTTGGTCATACAGTTCTTAAAGTTAAACTATAGAATTTTACCATATCAAACGGGAAAACCAACTGTCTAATTTATATAAAAAACGAGAAACGAGAAACACTTATGAACCACATCTTGTTTTCGACAAATAAGTTGGGATATCCATGTTGTATCTTGCGCCTCCTCTTTAAAAAATAAATGTTTGTATGGTTCTCAACTTTACTAAAGAACATGTTAAGGACATTGACCGTGTTGGAATTTATCTGTATTATTAAAAAAAAAGTATCAAACTGTGACTTAAATGTCTGTAATGTTAATTTTAGTATCCAATAAACCAGGAAGATGTTGTGGCTTCCTGTTGATTTTAATGTCATTAGTAAGGGTTTTAAAGGAAATGAGAATTGGAAACAAGATAACAGTGGAACTAAAGAACACTTCTTCTTTGTTATTCTTGATTAAACTGATGTGCAAGATAAATTGTTAATGGTGATAAAACTTAAATTTCTATTCTATTTCCTTATATGGTAGTTTAATTTAAGTAGAAAAAAAACATGTGGAATTTAATCGTATTGTGTCATGTTTAACACCATTTTCCATTGAAATTAATTAAGTAAAAATCCATCAAATATACCAGTCGTATATTTAGTACTTAGGGAGCGTTAGTTGTGCATTAAACTCTTCATTGCTGCTTGCATCTACCCTTATTCATAGGAAGCATCAGTCAACATTAGTTGTTATCCATTCGTTTGATTTGTTTGAGCTTTTGATTTTGCCATTTGATTAGGGGTTTCCGTATTGAATTTTTCTCGGAGTTCAGTATTTTTGTGATTTTACTTTTTGCATCAAATTGCAGCCATATAAGCCAATATATGCATGCTTATGGAATCTTGTTATTTCTGAATGCCACTCTTTCTCGCTGATGAATTAGACACAATAAATATTATGTTTGCATTAGACGTAGCTTTTTGAAAATTATTCGAAACACTTACACTGACTTACACTGACTGTCCCGCTGCATCTTTTTGTAATTTTGACTTTCAATACTCATCAACTTCTTTATTGATGCGCATTACCTCCAGTTTTGTTTCGAGTTCAAATTATACGATTTGTGTCTTCAATCATAAGCCTTGAATTTTTGGTAAAATTGAGGGTCATTTACAGCAATGAATACATACTCAGGTTATCTTCGTTTTTTAATAGTATAGAAAGTGCCCACAGAAAAATGTAAGAAATGTGTCTTTTTATTTCTTTGATAATGTATGTAATCATTGCAGAAGTTGCATCTGAATTTTAAGTATTACTGTTGAGATAATTATAACAATGTTCTTTTAATGTACACAAAATATTTCAAAGAAATAACTTATCACTTGAATGTGTCCAGTAGTTAGTAGAAGTCATCCTGAAATAAAATTGAAATACACACTGCGCTGCTATCCGGTGCGAATTAATCAAATAACACTAGATGATCTTTATCTATCCGAACCACGTACTTGTGAAAATAATCAGAAACTTTATATGCTAATATATCGATGGGTACCTACACTATACACAGCTACTTTTGCATATGTACTATTTCTGTACTAAAAAATGCAGTACTGGAAATTTACTTTTAATATTTAGTACTATTTCTTTACTTTAAAACTATTGTAATATTTAGGTACTTGTATTTTACAGTACTTGATTTGTACTAGATATTTTGGTACAGAATATTCCATGTTTGAAAATCATAACTTTAAGAGATTTAAAATAGAAAAACTTTCAAAATGCTGAATATGTAACGTTAGTAACCAAAATGTAGATTTTGGCTTATAACTCTGAAACCGAAGCATTTAGAGCAAATCTGACATGGGGGTTAATTTGTTTTTCAAATCAAGATCTAGCTGCCCTGAAATTTTCAGACAAATTGGACAATCGGTTTTTGGGTTACTGTCCCTGAATTGGCAATTTTAAGGAAATTTTGCAGTTTTTGGTTAATATCTTGAATATTATTATAGATAGAGATAACTTGTAAACAGCAATAATGATCAGCAAAGTAAGATCTACAAACAAGTCAACATGACCAAAATGGTCAGTTGATTTCTTAAGGAGTTATTGCCCTTTATAGTCATTTTTACCAATTTTTCGTACATTTTTGTAATCTTTTACAAAAATCTTCACCTCTGATACTACTGGGCCAAATTTAACCATACTTGGCCACAATCATCATTGAGGTATCTAGTTCAAAAATAGTGTGGCGTAACACGGCCAACCAACCAAGATGGCCACCATGGCTAAAAATAGAACATAGGGGGTAAAATGTAGATTTTGGCTTATAACTCTGAAACCGAAGCATTTATAGCAAATCTGACAGAGGTTAAATTGTTCAAAAAGTTAAGATCTATCTGACCTGAAATTTTCAGACGAATCAGACAACCGGTTGTTGGGTTGCTGCCCCTGAATTGTTAATTTTTAAAGAAATTTTGCCGTTTTTGGTTATTATCTTGAATATTATTGTAGATAGAGATAAACTGTAAACAGCAATAATGTTCAGCAAAGTAAGATCTACAAATAAATCAACATGACAAAAACGGTCAGTTGACCCCTTAAGGAGTTACAGCCCTCTACAGTCAATTTTTAACAATTTTCATAAATTTTGTAAATTTTTGTAAATTCTTAAAATATTTTCCTCTGTAACTAATGGGCCAAGTTCATTAAAGATGAAGATAATTGTAAGTAGCAAGAATGTTCAGTAAAGTAAGATCTACAAACACATCACCATCACCAAAACACAATTTTGTCATTAATCCATCTGTGTCTTTTGTTGAATATGCACATAGACCAAGGTGAGCGACACAGGCTCTTAAGAGCCTCTAGTTCTATAATAAGATCGTTTTTAATGAAAAACGAGCCCGTCAGTTAAAAATAAGTTGTAGTAAAATATTTTTTGAAATTTTGAAATATTTGATAAGGATTCATATTATGAAAAAAAATCCTTCGTCAATATAGAGAGTGGTCAGTTTCTTACTTTAGAAAAAAAAAAAGAGATTAATGACGGAAAGTACAGAATCCTGTTGACACCATTATGTAAACTCAGACATTCAATAAGTTTATCAAGTATAGGAATTGATATTTCATGACCAGAAGTACTTTAAATACTACACTTTCATCTGTATCAATTTATACCATTACAGTCATCATTAGCTACAAAAGAACATTTTGTTGAAGACTATAACTTGTCATAATATTATCACACAGAAAAAAATGAAACTGATCTAGAAATGGGTCACTTTTATAATGAAGACATTTAAAAGAAAAAAATACGGTACATGCATGACATTTGTTTTTAAAGCAATTGCTTTTATGCCGTCGCGTATGGCCATCTTTGTGACCCAGATCAGAGACTCCGCCCAGATCAAGCCATAGTATTTTGTTAAACAGGCTCCTGGTCAGTCATTCTTTAACACCTATGTATGTTTTCTAATGCAATACATAGCTTGAAACTTTAAAAAAAAGTTAGTGGATTTAAGAAGTTTCAGAATATGTTCTTGTAGATGTATTTTTGTATTTAAAGGGTCAACCGTTTGACTATCAAATAACATAGAAGTCCGAGTGAAAAAAAAGTACATTTTTATAAATGCGATTCCGTTTTCCGCCGTTCGTACGATGTTTCAACAAAATATGGATTCATTTCAGTTGTTGATTTAGTATTGAAAATTTAACTGAATTATCTCCTAATAAATACGGTTTTTTATGTTTAATTTTTGTTTCTTTAAGAGGTCAGGTGCTCTTTTCATTCATAAAATTATCGTTCATTCATACATTTATCGTAAAATCAAAATCACTACACAGGTTAATGCGTAGTGTCAAATTATTACCTGTAATCTAAAAATAGACAAACTTTATTTGCGCAAATAATTTAGCGGAACGAAACCCTTGTTGAAAACACATAACAATAAGTTCGTTTTCCTTTTCTGTCAAAACTCCGTAATATTTATCGATCACCTTACTAATGAAATGGACCCGTCCAAACGTAGTAGATGCCAAGTCGGTCCAGATGAAGAGATATTTACAATTTGAAATTTTCTAGTTTAATAATACATAGATTGAAAAAAAGTACGTCTTTTTAAATATCATGATCAAAACTGGGTTTGCATAACAAATGTCAGATGAAACCATTATCCTCGTCTTTTCAGTGAACAAGTCTACTACGTTTGTTGACACTCGACAGTCCACCGTGTTAGCAATTTTATTTCACATGTTTTCGAAATATTGAAGATCATTTTTCGCAATGTTTCCTGAAAATTGATAAATATCAAAGCAACGTAGAGCTGTTTGTTCTTGTTCGTATAATAAAATTGAGAATGGAAATGGGGAATTTGTCAAAGAGACAACAACCCGACCATAGAAAAACATACAACAGCAGAATTAAGGTCACCAACAGGTCTTCAATGCAGCGAAAAATTCCCGCACCCGGAGGCGTCCTTCAGCTGGCCCCTATACAATATATATACTAGTTCAGTGATAACGATTTAATGTCATGTTTGTCTGTGATGACCCCCCTTTTCGGGATTGCATGAGAATTGTAGTTATCTCGTACCCACATGCACTTGTTTCTATCCATAGGAAGGTCGACTATCCATATAAAACTATTTATATGGATAATCGACCTTCCTATGGATAGAAACAAGTGCCTGTGCTCGTACCGCATCAGAAGGACACATATCAACTGAGCAATAATGTTTGGAACTTAGTTTTAAAAATGATGACAAAGTAACATTATGAAAATATTTTTATTAAGCTGAAATATACATTTATTCTTTACATGTTTATGTCTTGTAAGATATTTTATTTCTTTCCCGTTTTTTAACATTTGCGTCTGGAAAGTTGAAATGATTTAACTTAATCATTTGTGTTAATGGTTAAATATAAATTAATAATGAAAATTGTTAAAATTAAATCAATAAAGGAAATTATTGCCAAGGAAGTTACAAACACTACCAGGGGATAATCCATGATGATTTCTTTTTGAGTTATATGTTTCAGCACATGTATATTTGACCCCAACTTTAGCCTGATAAACGTGTTGTCTCCTTGTGAAATATAAAACATATTAAAAATGACTTTCTGCTAAAGTCTTTTATTTATATAAAGTTAAAACCTTCTTACTTTTAACTAGACAACACTCATGTCAGGTTTAATTCTTGTATATATGTGGATGAAAAATAAAAGTCCCCAAACATTAACATGGCAGCAATTGCTTTTACAGCCTTTAAGGCTTTGATTATCTTTAAGAATTTCTGTTAATTGCTATAGTAATTGTTTATTAACAGATACTTGCTTATAATAAGAACGTTGCTAAAATAATTATTTTCCTAATTGGCTAATTTACGATTTGGAACGTAACACAAGTGTAATTATCAATAGTGAATGTAAAACAAAGATCCTCGTTATTAAATGATGTTAATTATTGACTCATGTATTTATCAGACATCTTTTAATAAGTTCACTATCAAGAATTAATGGGAAAGCAGGAATAATAATACTTTTAGACAGAAATAGCAGCATTTGAAATGTGTTTTAGCAATACAGATTATTTTTGTAATATACTAAAAAGTTTGGAAAACGGAGAAAAAAGAAAATCACAAAACTACTGGGCTCTGAGGAAAATTCAAAACGGAAAGTCCCTAATTAAATGGCAAATCGAAAGCTCAAACACATCAAACTAATGGATAACAACCGTCATATTCCTTTCTAGATAGAAACATTATCTTTTGTAGAACATGTCTGATCAAACCTGGTTTTGTAGCTTGCTAAACCTCTTGACTTGTTTGACAGTGGCATCGGATTCAATTATATTGTCAATGATGTTCGACAGTGGCATCAGATTCAATTATATTGACAATGATCTCTGAACAAAACAAAAAAAAAACATAATAGGTAAAAATGTCAAACGTAGCGGAACAGCAGACAACATTATGTTAAAATCCCAATCACTATAAACAAAAACAAATATGTAACAAAGAAGCACAAAAAGGCATATAGACAATGCACATCAGCAAAAATGAAAGACAAGAATACTAAAATTATCATAGAAAAAAAATCTCACACATTTACATGATGTATAAGTACAGAGCCACGTCATATGTATCAAAGAAACACAAAAAGGCATACCGACAAAGCACGTAAGATAAAATGAAAGACAGGTATACAAAAATATCATAGATCAATAACACAATAATGGGATGTATAAGTACAGAGTCACGTCAAATGGATATCACAAAAAACAAAGTTAATAGTAAAAGTTAAGTGTTATTTATTAATATGTGGTCACGTAATCTTTTAGTTTGTCCTTTTAAATAACGTTTGTTAAACTAAAGCAAATATGTCGTTGTCTAAGTGTGAAAGGGCGACATGAGTAGTACATGCTGTAGTGTGTAGGGTGTTGAAACGTTAGACTAACGCTGAATTGTATATATTTTGTCTCCTTAAAACTATCAGATCTTTGGAATAAAATCTTCCATGTAGCTCTTTTAATTTAGCTCTTTAACCGAATATAATAAAATTAGTTTAATAAATATTTAAAAAAAAAAAAAAAAAACATGTTTGATATATGTTCCTTGTCTCTTCCTATACGCATTTCTTTAACAATAACATGTCAACATTAGAACTTTTTGACGCGTTCAATATTATTATTGATTTGATTCTTTGTATGTTTGTTGCCCCGTCAATGTCATGTATAGGATTTAAGTGTGACTGTTAAAAGAACCTGACTTTTGTAATGATGTTTTTATGACTGGAGGAAAGTATACCATCGTCAGTAGACATCATCAGTTCGTGTGGTAATAAACATTGCAGTTCGTTAAGGGAACTGTACTTATAGCCTGTTAAAATTTCATAATTCGATTCAGATGCACAAAAAAATCAAGTCACAAATAAAAAGTAATGGAATCGCATGAACTTCAAAATGAGCTATAACGAGTGGATACGTTGACTGGGCAATAAGCTGTTGCTGTGCATGCATCATCCCTATGCAAATGCACATGCAGTCATTTAGAAATATGACACAATCAATAAATTTGAGGATCATACGAGAACTAGTAATATGTTATCTAAAAATCCAAGACCGCGAAAATATGTCGATAGTGAGTTAAGACACATACAAATTTGCTGTTTCAGAATCTAATGCATTCTTGGTAATATTGTAAAAAGCGTACACCAAAACGTTGTGATTAGTTGAAAACGTTGAAAACCAATGCCATAACGTTATTTTCATTTTGGTGTACGTTCAATGAGATTACCTATAACGCGAATTGCAATGGTGACCTTAAAAGTGTTGTAATGACAATTTCAGTCGCTATTGTTTATAACTATTTTGGAAAGAAAAGACTAATGATACGAAATCGATAAAATGTAAACAAAAACGATCGTAAATTGATATATGGTATCGCCATTCTGCGGCTAACGTTGAGCGAATATGTAGCAGCTTATAAAATGTGAATTAAGAATTGAAAAATTAAAGTCATCACGTTTGCCGTAGATTCTAGTTTGAATTCGTCCTTCTTTGTAGATTAAACAGTCAAATTTGCAGGTTTTCCAGAAGAAATGGTCTCATTATCATCTGTTGTTATACATGCATCATCTATCATATTAATTTGCCACATATGCTTGGTAATTAGAACACAGCTGAAACTCGTTCTAAAGCTCTATATATTTCTCATAATTTAGTCATCGAGTCGAAATTCATTTCTTTACATTTATATATACGAGAAACCAAGGATTCCTTTTCCATGTTTTATTCAAATGCTTGAATCTAAAACCAAGCATATGTTTGTATATTTTTGTTTGAAAACACACCATTAACAAAATAAATTTTAAATTTCAGCACCTATTGTAACTATCCAAATGAAGCCAAAGTTCTATCATATAATATTATTATTAATAAGCTAATTTGAAACTTTGTAATTCCTTGTGAAAATTGAAGATATCAGTAACATTTACCACGAGAGAAAATGCATTGGAAGATGTTAAAATGTCTATTTGCAATGACATGATCACCCATTAAGTTCAAATTGAAATACAGATATCCAGATATTCCAGGTCTTGGCTAGCTTACAAATTTGTATCACTAAAAAAACATAGTTAATACATTTTAGGTATTGCCCTGTTTTGGAGAGTTTATAATGGTTGTTTTGAATTTGAAATTAGCATTCATTTAGTTTTAAACCATTAGCAATATAACAAAACTAAAAGAAGAGAAAAACAAGCACTGACTTCCAGAATCAATTATATTGATTTCTATCTTTAGAAGGTATTTTGTGACAAAGGGAAAAAGAAGTATTACTGCATGATAATCAGATAACAGGATTAGAGCAAAATTATTTAACTATCTTAAAGTTTGAAAGATTTTCTTTATATCCTCTACAGAAAATGCAATTGATTGATTTTTGTCGAGTCGGCGACTTTATTCGCGGTAAGCTCGACATAGGGATAGTGATCCGGCGGTAACTGAAGCGGCGTAAGCTAACGTCTTAAAGACTTTGAAATCAAGGAAGACATTGTTTTATACCATTAGTCCTGATAGTGCAATAATATTGATAAATATGCTGAAGAACCTAGACGGCTTTGTGGCAATATTATTGTCTAATAGAGAACTGTATTGGTAATCATTTCATCAATAAGTGCATTACTACTTAACTCTTGACAAGTATCAACTTCTATTTGATTTTATAGAAACAAATACAAATTCATAAACAAAATAATGATGCTATCATTATGATAAATGATCTACAAAATGATTAATAGTATTTTCGTTTGTTCCACTTTAAGAGGCAGTTTATTTTTGATATATAAGTGATTTTAATTTGATTCTTAGTGATGAAACTAATTAAATTATTGTGAACATCACAGAAAGATCATACCAGTTTAGAAAAGCAATTGTAATTTAAATGAACATTAAAACTAGATAATTGTATGTTGTTTACCATGGTCATGGTCATGGAAAAAAGAATCAGTGATGCTATGAATAGATATGATTCCGATTAGTATGTTTAGTAATACATCTTATATTGGCAAATTCCTGTTAAGAGTGTAGTTGTCGGATATAAGAGATATAAGATATTAATATACCATGTTACCAAAACTTCTTTTGATGAAAAAAAAATATATGTAAGTTACACAACATGATTTGTGATTGCGTGCCTATTTATTGGCTGCCGTGAATTAACTGACGATGAGGAAGTTCTTTCCTTAAGTAAATCTTGATTTGATAAAGATGATAATTAATTGTTTGTTTTAGTATTGGAAAATCCAATGTTATTGTCCCAAAGATGTGATTATTTACAGCAAATCAGAAAAGAAAACTTTGAAAAGTATCTTAATGTTCAACTAACGACATAACAATATTGTGCAAGTTTGATTTGCCAGAATACGATATACTATATTGATACCATTTTTGCATCACTGACATTTAAAACGATGTTTTATTTGTTTTTTTGGGGGGTGTTGTGCGGTGTACGTTCTGATTTTGTGTAATTGTTTGATACCTCACATCGTTTCTTCTATATTATGTACTTTTTTTTCTAAATATCTTGTGAAATTTGTCCAATTAAAGCTCATTTTATATCGCATTACAATCCCTTATCAGTTATCGTAAAGACAGCTAGAACAGAATAAAGGAAAAGAAAAACACGAGAATAAAACGGAGACATTTACTAAATTGTACATCAATTCCAACTGAATGATTTCTCTTCTTTGTTTTAATTTATCTTGTGCAAGCACCCGTCTCACTTAGAAAAAAAAACCAATTCTAGTCAATTAAGATTGCAGTCGTGTCAACCTTTCCTATGCTGGATTCGAGCTCAAAACCTCAGTGTTGACAGGCAAAGACATAGTTGTTCTACTACTTAGACCTCTCGACCACCGAACCCCCAAATATGTACATTAGACTTGTTATAACATGCTTTTGAACTTTTCGTATTTTGTGTAATTTCATGATATATTGTTCTTGTACAAATAACTAAATATTTTTATACCCTACATAGGGGCATTATGTTTTTAGGTCTGCGTGTCCGTCCGTTCCTATTCAGTCAAAGTGTTTGGTCGCGGTAGTTTTTTTTTATATATATAAATAAAGGCAACAGTAGTATACCGCTGTTCAAACTCATAAATCCATGGACAAAAAAAAATCAAAAAAATCGGGGTAACAATCTAAAAATAATAAATATAGGAGGAGAACAACGACACAACACTACAATGTAACACACACAGAAACGGACCAAGCATCAGAAAAAATCCCCCGAGAATAACAAATATAACATCAAAACCAAATACGTGAATTTGGGATAGACAAGTACCGTGACACTTCTTATCGCAATGTGAATTTACACTCAAAAATAAGAGAAAACAAACGACGCAACGTTAAAATGTAACACACACAGAAACGAACTATAATATAACAATGGCCATATTCCTGACTTGGTACAGGACATTTATAACAGGAAAAAATGGTGGGTTGAACCTGGTTTTGTGGCATGCCAAACCTCCCTCTTTTATATCCATGTGAAATATAACATTAAAATGACAACTCAACACCACAGGACTACAATATAAATAAATTGGAGAACACAATCGACAAAGAAACACACAAACAACAGCTAACAAAAGGCAACAAGTTCAAAATTTTAATACGCCAGAAGTGCATTTTGTCCACACAAGATCTACTAAAGTTGTTGCCCAATCAACTTCAAACTTATTAAATGATCTTTCTAATTTTTAATGCCAAATTAGAGTTTTCACCCAAATTTCACAGTTCAATGAACATAGCAAATGTTAATACGAGTTGGGCATTCGCGTACTATGGGCTTATTCTTGTTTAGTCGTCTGCTTTTCTACCTTGTTAGCTTCTTTATATATATCATCTGATATGTCTGTACAACGGAATGTTTATTACAAGTTATTGTCAGACAATTCTTATACATTATTAAAAGATTAGATATAAGTACACTATCAAGCTAAGCAATTTCCATTAGCTTATAGAGCTTTGTAATACTTATATTATAATGATCAGGTAATATTTACACAAGCAACTTTCTTTTTGATGTTTTGAAAGATCGTAGTACATGTATTTTAAATATATTTTGGTTTGGTTAATGGGTTTGAGTATATGTTTTCTAGTTTTCTGAATGTTTTGGATTTTGTAGAAGACATATGTTTGGAAAGGGGTAATTTGGAGTTATTATTTCAAAAAACAGATTATTCCTCATATTGCTAATAATTATATCTAGGGAAAGTGAAAGATGATGTTAATATAATATTTCTTGTTTAATTTTTCCTATATTAGAAAACCTTACTGTTGTTTGAATGGCTCTCCTTTCGCTTTATGAACATCGAGGTTAGTGCATAGTCTGGCATCATTATACATAATTTTCAAAGGAAGGTCAAATTTACAGAAACACATATTAGTTATGTTGCTGTTTCTTAGTTATAAAGTAAATATAAACTATTTATTATGAAAGAAAATGAAATTTCATATCATAAATTGTATGTGTATCGGTTTTCTGGACATACAGTCATCAGGACCGCTCAAATATACTAAAGGCGAAGAAAAATAAGTTTTGAAAGGGGTTAGGAACTTTATTACTAATTGGGACATAAAAACCATAGGCAAATCATTTTAAGGTCAACTTTCCTAAAGGGAGTTTGAAATTTTCCTTTTTAAATTGAAAAACTGGCAGTTTTCAAAGAAAGAAATGTTATAAATCATGTCAGTTGAAAAAATCGTAAAAACGTAAAAATAAAATATCACTTTAATGGAAGTGAAGCAGATATTGCTTTAAAAAGCCTGGTGGAATTAGCGATGAACCAAAAATATATATAAATAGGGTAAACGTCAATTATATGACAACCAAATTCAAATAGTATACATATCTGAATAATCTTAACTGAATTATTCTTTTCAATTAAGATCAAATTTTGAGTTTTTAGATAAATTAATAAAGGGATAGAAAAGAGGTTTTCAATTAAATAAGCTGGTTGCAAAATACAGTCAGGAAAAGTGTAATATATTTGCATACTTACCAGAGCATTTATAAGTATATAAGTATATAGTTTTTAAGTAGTACATGCACATGAAATTCTATCAAACACAGAAAGGGGGGGCAAGATATAGAAAATACAATGGTCCTATTTTTCCAATATCTTTTTGTTTGTACGGTGTTCTATTACTATACTTATTTGGAGAATTAAAATTGTAATACTTATTTAAAATGTGTCCCAGTTTTTTCAATACAGACATGTTTGTAAGTGACGAAATAATATTAAACTTAATAGAATAGTGATTTAGACGGCAATAACAAAAATGAAAGAATTCTCTCTTTATTATAGAAACTATTGCCTGCAGTTTTCAATTAAAGCCTGTGAGAAATAACTTTTCACCTTCTCCTGTTAGTTATGCTATATGCCAATATGAGCCAAAATTGACAGGAAAATCATTTAAACGGTTTCTTAAAATGATTTGTTTCAGTTTGATGAAGTGCATGCATTGATATGTGCACAATGCAGTCTATCGGAATGTTTCTTTCATTATTATCTGAACAGTACTTTTCATTTTTCTATTGGTTCTTTCCAAACTTAAGACCGCACTTTTAATCATGATCCTTTTGAAAAACTTGTCAACTTTAAACTTATAGTTGTTTTAAAAGAGCTTTTTAAGCTTAGAATAGGCAACAGGATTTAAAATACGCATTTCATGTCTCCCTTCCTGTGTTATGTTTTGGATCCTTATTCATGCGAAAATCTAAAAATAGGTGTAACTGTTTTAGAGTATAAAAGTCTGAACATTGTTTGACATTTTCAGTTGGACGCTTATGATTAATATAAAAATAAATGCATATATTCGGCATTAAATGACTGTCTTGATTAAAAAATGCAATATCCAACCTTCGAAAGGTTTAAGGTTGAAGCAATATCCGTATTTTGATTAAAAAAGACTACTGGTAAGTTCTGTTGTTGGTATTTATATGCGTTCTAGACGCTTGCAATGCATTAATAATGCATAATACATAATTGAGAGGCGACAGTTGTAATCTAGTAAATACATACCGAATATACCGAATCAAAAGAACAAATACTGACGAAAAACAAAATCATCACATGATGGAGCAATATTCTGGTCGTTTATAGTTTATTATAAATATATGAATTGACAAAGCTCGATAATATCAAGAGGATTGTATTTCTTTTTTAAAAAGGGTTTTCTTACAGTACTAACCAAAAATGGATCTTACAGGGTCGAATTTAAATCATTGTTAATTTTGAGTTCTTGAAGAAAGTGTGAAACGACTGGAATACTTGGCTTTAGATTATTTGCTGACATTTGACTTGAAAGTTAATTTATTGTCATCCAGTTTTTGTATACATCGAATGATTATCTGATAGTGATGATGACCAACTGCATTGTTTGATCCTTAAAATGATAAAACATTAACAAAGCATGTCAGAAAATATTATGAATGGGAAAATATTATAAACTGAAACTGTCTTAGTGTGGCCTAGGTTTAACATAAGCTCTGTAAGCGTAGCCCAGGTGTAATACTAGCTTTCTTAGTGTGGCCTAGGTTCAATATTTACTCTGTAAATAAAGGCAACAGTAGTATACCGCTGTTCAAAACTCGTAAATCTATGGACAAAAAACAAAATCGGGGTAACAAACCAAAACTGAGGGAAACGCATTAAATATAAGAGGAGAACATGACACAACATTAAAATGTAACACTCACAGAAACGGACTAAGCATTAGACAAAATCCGATGAGAATAACAAATATAACATCAAAACCAAATACATGAATTTGGGATAGAAAAGTACGCGTAGTCAAGGTGTAACAGTAACTGTCTTAGTGTGGTTTAGGTGCAACATTAACTCTCTCAGTTTTGCTTAGATACAACATTAACTGTCTTATTGCTGCTTAGGAGTTACATTAACTGTTTTAATTTTGGATAAGGTGTATCATTTACCTTTTTAAAGTGTGGCCTAGGCGTAGCATTAACTCTCTGAGTAGACTAGGTGTAATATTACCTAAGTATTGTCTAGGAATAACATTTACCGTCTTAGTTTGGCAAACTGTGGCCTTGGTGTAACCATTAACTGTCTTAGGCCGTGTTCACATTAACCTTAACTCGGTGTTATGTTAGTGTAACTCACGTAAACAAAACACAATCGATAAAACTCAATGTTTACATGCAGTGTAAATCATGTTTTGTCTACATGCAGTCGATAGTCAATGTAGGCCTTGTGTAGGTTAAGTGTAGACATTTAGAACAATATTTTGCCATGTATATTTAAGGAAGAAACGATTTTTGAATAAAATTGATATTTATAACAATTATTAATAAAGTTCTTTACAGAAATATTTGTCTAAACTTGATATATTAATTTGTTATAAAAATCTTTAGGTAGCTTTATTAACCCCTTATGAAGACTCAAAGTATCATCATTGCCGAACACAAACATGTAATTCATTTGAAAAGTCCGAATCGACTGGACGTACACGGAAATATTTGCCACTGGTCTTTACTCAAACAACGATTCACTCATAAATGCATTACTAAAAAAGTGTGGGGTAAATTGTATTGTTTGTCTAGTATCTCGGATCCATTAAAATACACTTAGAAATAAATAAAAGCAACATTACCCCCTCCCTTTACTAAATACTGCTTAGAGAAGAAATACCATTCGAACCAAACAGAAAAGATAGAAATGTAGTGATCCTTAACATCTAAATCCTTTTTATTTTGTCTGTAAGCACGCTGCTGCAGCCTACGTTTTCTAATCCGTAATCGAGACATCTTTAGAATCTTTAAACTACTGCAAATCATAAAAATTGCTATCATAAAGGAGCAACCACTTAAGTTAAAAAAAAAGGGGGGTATATTTTATTTCTGAGCCGGAATTATTTTCGTGCGAACGTTTTTGTTCAGTTTTTTTTCGATGCTAGCAAAAAAAAAATCTATAAAATTAAAAGCAATTATCTGTAATTACCAAAAATAGCTGGAAATTCATGGTTACGGATTTTTTTAAATTTCAACATAAATTTGAAGGACCTAATAAAACACTATAATAAATGGGGAAACTCTGGATTCAGAATATTTTTTTTCCATCTGTATGACCAGAATATTTTTTTTTTTTATCAAATTGGGGGTCAGAATATTTTTCAAGAAAAACTCCATCCCCCCTTTTTTTTGAAGTCGAATGGTCGTTCCCTAACTGCTAGAAAAGTTGTCCGAGAAATTTGCATTCACTTCTACGTAATGAACATCTAAATGACATATAGTTTAGAAGTGTGAACATATCTTATGTACAGGTAATTAAACAAGGTGTATAGATGTGAACAAATTTAATGTGAAACCAGTGTACACTACATTAAACTGAATGTAAACATGTTTACTGTACATGTCGTTTGGTGTGAACACGGCCTAAGTGTGGCATAGGTGTAAAATGAAATGTCTAAGTGAGGCCAAGGTGTTATAATAACTTCTTATTATGACCTAGGTATACCATCTACTTTCAAGTATAAGCAAGGTGTAAGATTTACTCTCTAAGTGCAACATTAACTGTCTTTGTGTTGCCTTTGTGTAACATTAACTGTCTTAAGTGTGGCCTAAGAGTTGCCCTGATTTAACTTAAGCTGTTTAACCGTGGCCTAGGTGTTACATCATACTAGAAAGATGATAAACTGATGTTGACATTCACTCAAGGACTGAAAAAATGTTTCTTGAATAAACAATAAACAGAAATAAAATCATCCTTGAACCCAGTAAAAAGTAAAATCTCAAAAATACTGAACTCCAAGGAAAATTCAAAAAGGAAAGTCCCCAATCAAATGGCAAAATCAAAAGTTCAAACACATGAAACGAATGGATAACAACTGTCATATTCATCACTTGGTACAGGCATTTTCTTATGTAGAAAATGGTGGATTGAACCTGGTTTTATAGCTAGCTGAACCTCTCACTTGTATGACAGTCGCATGAAATTCCCTGATATTGTCACCGATGCGTGAACAAAACAAACATACACAATAGGTAAAAATGTCAAAAATAGTGGTACAGCAGTCACATTGTGTTATCATCTTAATCACTATAAAACAACAAATGTAACGAAAAAGCACAAAAAGGCATACATGAAAATTAACATCCTCATTATGCTTATATTAAACGATTTTATTTATTTACGTAAAATGCACCCATAAAGGATGGACGGTTTTAAGTACTGGTGTAAAATTGCGCGTTTGAAATTCGCACAGGTAGACATTAAATGATTTTGTCGTTCAAAGTATGGCGGGATACATAAATACAGTCATGTAAAATAGATATAACAAAAACAGACTTTACAGTAAAAGTAATAATAATAAATAAAATAATAGTGTGTTTCAAGGTATGACGGGATACATAAGTACAGAGTCACGTCAAATGTATATCACAAAAAAACAGACTTGACAGTTATAATATTAATAAATAAAATAATTAAGTATAAGAGCAAAATTTTATTTTAAAAGAAAATAATAAATCTTGGAAATTTCATCGAATCTAATTCTATCTGTTGAATATCTAATATTGTTCTTTACCTTCATCATTATAGGGAATAACATAGAATACTTTGAGTTAAACGATTCCCGCATGATTCTTTAAAGAGAATTGAAAGTACAAGTCAGAAAGATAATTTGACAACTTAAAAAACGATTTACATTACAATTAAGATATATTGGATGAATTTTAAGGGCAGAGGGGATCGAAGTCACAGAAGGCCAGTATCAAATATATAACAAGATTCTAGTAGAATTGATCGATTACTATAGCTAGTATTTTGACAGTATAAGTTAATATAAAAGAAGACAACATTGCCATATTTCGAACCCAAGCTGTGAAGCTCTTTGATTGATCAATATCCTGCAAGTCAATCTTTTCATCTGTAAAACTTCAATGATTTAATATCTCTTATTAAATTGAAAATTTTATAAATCTCAAAGTCTGCCCATCACGCACCTGTTTATTTTACAACGAATCCACTATTTAAAAGAAGAATAACACTTTTTGCACTTCTAACACAGTGGATATTCCAAGTTGTAACTGTAGTTTTTTGTTCTTTAAAGTTCCCTTAGATGAGGGTACCCAACATGAGTTAAGATATTAAAGGTGATGTATGACTTCAAACAATTAAAAGTTTCCTTGATTTGTTGTTTGTTTTATAAAAGTTCTTTATATCATCGTTTCTTATTTGGTAATATATATGTTTTCTTTTTCAGGCATATCTTTTTAACAAAAGTTTCAAGAAATAACAAAATCATTGGAATCAATTCAACATATTTTGATACAAATAACCACATTAAAATATATACTTATTTCTGCGGATGAAATTACTTTTAAATTATAAATGAAACCGACATTTTATTTATTCAGTTTCGTAATTTAGATGACAAGCTGCTGTTCTGAAAAGTCAATTTCAATAATTTAGAAATATATTTTTTTTCCTTTTTGAAATTGAGGTTCAACAGTGGCTTACTGTGTAACATAGTAAACGCTTAGGATGTTTTTATGTTATGTTTTACATGAATGGACTTAAACAACGGGTTGAAATCTGTCAGTCAAATTAGATCTTAGTCCATTATTTGTGATCTCTAATGATTTTAATTGTAACAAATGCTTCTTTTCCCCTTCCTGATTACTCCGGTGAGGGTAATTTCCCAAAACACTTGGGATTGAATACAGTACCAACCGTTTATATGATTTACATTCATCTTTATAATTATGTCGCTACTGTTATTTGGCATCAGAGGCCAACTTTATACAAAACACTTACAAGTACTTATAGAAATAATAGAGGATTCCAATATGATTGATTAAGGCTAGTAACAACTCCACTGTGCCATTGAACACCTACATGATGTATCATTTTGATTGATTTAAGGTAATTGTTTCTCTTTACAACTTTACTATTACAGTATACATAATTATATTTCATTTTCCATAAGTACTTTTGATATAGGATAATGTTTTTTTTTAACACGACCATGAATTCAATTAAGGACTTACTTCAATGTTTTATTCCAATTCAAAGGATATTTTCCTATTTTGTACCTTTTTGCTCCCTTAGCAGGGGTATGTCAACGAACGTCTCGTCCATTTTTCTAAAAACAGTTCATCGAAAGGTACCAAGACCTTGTTGATAAATATTCCGTATCAACTTCACAAATATAACACGATGGTCTTGATGTATAGATTCTGCGTACTGATGTTGTTTACATCTTAACAACGTGTTTTATAGTTCCTTCATTTGTCTTTGTTCTATTATTAATATTACTTTTACGATTGAATGGTTTCATGTGATATCCGTCTGACGTGGCTTGGTACTTATACATCTCGTCAATGTGTTTGTATTGTCTTTCATTTTTTGGTGGCGTGTTTTGTATATGCGACTTTTTGTATTTCTTTGGTTCTTATAACGTGACTCTGTACTTTAAAAGATCCCGTCAGTATGATATTGTTCTATTTTATATCATTATGATATATTTCTATTATGAATTACAAAATACGTTGAACCATCAACGTCAAAATCATTCAATCGCGTAGTGGAATTAACTATTTGTGGATTCTTATAAATTCTATAAATGATTTTGGGACTATTTTCAATCTGGGTCTATTACTGAAATTTATTCTTACATACTTTTGATTTTTTAACCCTATATGCTAACATTGCCTATGTAAATTTTAAAATTGTTTGTATGCACATTGAACGACAAATCTATGTGACGTATAAAATTTTCTGACGTCAGACACACAAATCAATGAATGTGTTTGTAGATAGATGTTTTTTTTTGTTCTGTTAAATTGTTCCTTTTAAAATTGTTATACGATGATGACTGATCTACCCATATTTTGACTATTTTGTTAACTGTGTCTGTTTAGTTAACGCATCAATGTAAATATAACGGAATTTGATGAGACTGTAATCAAAGTGAGAGTGTTAGCGCTATAAAACCAGGTTTAATCTACCATTTTCTACATTTGAAAATGCCTGTACCAAGTCAGGAATATGACAGTTCGTTTTTGATGTGTTTTGTTATTTAATTTTGCCATGTGATTATGGACTTTCCGAATTGATTTTCCTTTAAGTTCATTTTTTTGTGATTTCACTTTTTAGCACAGTGGGTTGCAGTCTAGTACTGATAAAGGTATTCAATTCCTGATATATGTATATAAACTCATCATAGATACTAGGATTGAAATGTTGTATTTGCGCCAGACGCTACAAAAGACTCATAAAAGAGGGACGAAATATACCAAAGGGACAGTCAAACTCATAAATCGAAAATAAACTAATGTCTAAAAATAGTTCTACACTCTGATATCAGGAGAAGTTCCACATAGAAGAGTTCAAACAGGAACGTCATTGTGAATGGAGACATGTCCTTGTGAGAATGCCAATAGGAATACATACATAAAGAGGATGAGTATTTACCTCAGAAAAACCATGGCTAAAAATAAAAAAGACAAACAGACCAACAATAGTACACAACATAGAAAACTAAAGAATTGGCAACACGGACCCCACCAAAAACTAGGTGTGTGACTCGATTGAAAAAAAAAATCAAAAGTACGAAGTTGAAGAGCATTGAGGACCAAAAATTCCTATAAGTTTTGCCTAATACAACCAAGATAACATATTCCTGAGGTAGAAAAGTCTAAATATTTAAAAAATTCAAAGTTTTGTAAAAAGGTAATTTATAATTATGACCATATCAATGATAATTCATTTCAAGACAGAAGTGCTGACGACCGGGCTGGTGATACTCTCGGGGAATTAACTCCACCAGCAGTGACGTTGACCCAGAGTATATGCCTAAGTCAAGCATTGCATTTGTGATTGGTTTTATTTTCATAACCCCGCATTATAGTGAACGAGGAACCCAATAGTTTGTTCGTTCGTTTGTTTGTTCTTCCAACGTCAACGTCCCATTTCTTTGTTGTGTATTAACTGCTCCTCAATTGTTTTGTTTACCGCCTTCTTTGACATTTCAGTTTTTTATTTGATTTTATGTTGGTGTCCTGCAAATCACAACCTTGACATATGGTATGAAAAGTTTTGACCTTTTTTAAATCACGTTACTCAAAGCTTTATTGTTATATATTCAGCCAGTTTTTTGCTAATCTTTCATATGTCATCTGTTGTAATATGTAATGATCTGGCTTGTTAACGAAAATGTATTTTGGTGCCAATTAAGCAAGCATGATCGTAATAAATTCCTTGTTGAGAATTTGTTTGCATCAGAGCTTTTTCAGAAGAAGAAAAAAACTAGTTTTAGGAATCGAAGACTTGTTAAAACTTAGTGCTGTATTTATCTGGACTTTTTTTTTCTTAAGATGAAACACGTTACCGAAAACATGTGACGAATTACATAATATGATTTTCTTGGAAATTCCCTGCTGATATGAAAAAGAAATCTAAATTAAGTTCTGCCAATGGTTAAACGTTATTGAAAATGTTAGATAACTTCAAAGCAAACTACATAAATTTATGAAATTGCAATAATCACAGCAACGTCAATAAATTGGGTTCATTGATATTTGAGTTAAGTTTGTGTTTCGCTTATATTAAATTTATGCTCGTTGCGTAGCAAGAGAATTGGAAAATGGTGTCCGTTTTTATGAGGTAAATACTCATCCTCTTTATGTAGGTATTCCTATTGGCATTCTCACAAGGACATGTCTCCATTTACAATGACGTTCCTGTTTGAACTCTTCTCTGAGGCACTTCTCCTAATATCAGAGTGTAAAACGAACTACATGGTTTTATATGTGCAGATTAATTAATTTGAGCTAGTCCTCAGTATTTGCAGGCATCAATACATCATATGGTATTTACTATTTTTTAAATCGTGTATTAGTTGTTTCTGACACTGCTATTATGGATAAAATTTATTTTCGAGGTCTTGGGTCTCGATGAGCTTTCCAGTTAGACAATGACTAATGGATATTATTAAAAGAAGTGAGAAAATCATAAATGTAAAATATTCTATTAGGTGAAAAACAAATAATGTTTTGTACGAGTTTAGTATAAACAATTGATAATTGTATTTTTAAGATCTAATTTATTAAACTGGTAGATAACGAAAAAAGAAAGATCATAACATTAAAAATAAATATCTACCAGTCCTATGGAAAGCGTTTAATTCTTCCAAATAAAGAAAAAATAACTGACACCTCCGATTAAATTTTTCAACAGGTCAAATATAACACATTTATCAATGTTCCTCAATTGTCCATCAAGAGTCCACGAGAAGGAATTACTACATCAGCATCCATAGAAAGGCACACTAGTTCCACCAATTGGAAAATACGACTTGACCATCTTATATATAAAGGCAGTAGTATACCGCTGTTCGAAATTCATAAATCTATTGAAAAAAAAAACCAAATCCGGGTTACAATACAAGTTGTACTTAATTCTTCTAAATTTGTCTCTTACTGTAATCTCTAATTTCACTTGTTTTTACAGTAAAACAAACAGAAAATACCGTAAAACAAAAAATAAAAACATGTATGAGCAATAATTCTTAAAAGTCACCCTCCCCTTGAAAAACCAAACGCGAAAAAAAAAAGCAGCTAAAACACTCAATAATACCCGTATGCTATTCATGGCCATCCATGGTTGATGAAAAAGTGTCAAGTGTTTCCAATTAAACAGTTTTACAGTCAAACTATATTATGGATGTGACTATGGTCACTTCATTAAGTCACTTCATATGAACTTTTATTTTCGAATGTGTGTACATTTAGATACATACATACTATTGGCTTGCCAGCTAAAGAATCCAGTCTTAAGTAAATGTAAATACTGTTCTGTTTATCTAATTAAGTAAACGCACATAAAAGTGCACATAAAAGTGCCATAGTCCTCAGGTGAAGTATTATCATCAGACAGACAAAAACACTAATGACACATTAATGCATTACACTGGAAAGAGATGCTGTCATACGTGTGATCATTATGCAACTGTTTTGTTATTGGAATAGTGCATAGAACATTAGCCACCAGTGTCTGTATGATACGTTATTGACGTGATGGCGTTTGGCTTACACAAGTTTTTTTTCTGTTACGATATGTTACTTTTATTATGTTACCATCGTTGAACTTCGATTGATACCGGTATTAATATGGCAGTTGTCATCAGTTAGTCCGTTTCTATGTATGTTGGTGTTTGTTTTTATAGCAGTTCATTCTGTTGTTTCGGTTGTTTCCTCCAGTTTTTGTTTGACACTCGGATTCGGTTCAGTTAAATCGAGTTATGATTATTAAACAGCGGTATACTACTATTGCCTTTATTGGCCCGCATTTGAAAATCATGAAATAATATTCAATTGCAGGTATTTAACCTGACTAACGTTAAAAAATATTTTTTACAAACGGCTTCAAGACTTATGATAAAATTCTACGGAGATTAGGTATAACGTATCATCATAACTTAGATTCGCACGGAAAAAATCAATTGTTTTCATTATTTGTGGCGTTATTTATTTCTAATGTTTCCAAACTTTATCAAGATATGGATACTTTTGTCAACAAATCATTCCTAGTTTTCGTGGCATGGATTGTAGGTTTATTTCAGAACATTTTACACTTTGAATTATTTATTTGTTATCCATTCATTTGATGTGTTTTAGCTTTTGGTATTGCCATTTGATTAGGGACATCCCTTTTTGAATTTTCCCCGGAGTTCAGTATTTTTGTGATATTAGTTGTCATTGTATCTCTGCATATCAAAGTACTTTATGATTTCGTAGAACCAAAAGTTCTCTCATTTATTTTGAAATTATTCAGACCTTGGCCTAATTTTTATGGATCATGATCTTGATTACTTTCGACATGTGATTCAATCATGATTAGTTAAGTATACGAGACTTTTGAGCTTGTTCGTTCTTGGTAAATACAGTCATAGATCTTTAAAATGGTTGTTTTGCGTGTTACTTGTTAAGGGATTTAAATGTATTTATGTTTTATGGCATGAAAGTTTTATAATTTTCTTTACAAAATTCATAATTGTAAACCTAAACATTTCCATGCAATATAGTTATCTTTATGCTTGTAGCGTACAGTTAAAATGTTGTGATTCCTAGGTCTCTATTTTACAAATCAATGCCCATGATCCTGACTTAAATTGTTATTTTTAGTAATGAAATAACGGAGATGTTGGATATACGTCTATGAGGCAAGAACACTACTTTTACGGATTTGATGGCATGTATCTTTTAATTGCACGTGGCAAATGAACAATTCACAATGTATTGTTAGTAATCTTGTGCATGATTGATTTTTAAGCCAGACAATGATTAGTAATTGCATTGTAAAATTTTAAGGAAATTTCGAAATAACTTCGACATACGAAGGCATCAAACGTACTGTTAATCTAATCAACGTGGTCTGTTAATTAATGATTGATTACCCTTCTTTATTGCTTAGCCGATACATCTAGTTATTTTCTATTGTAAGGTACCAGTAAAAGTTAATAAAGTGCATCTGTGATTGTTGCCTTTTCAGAACTGAAATTAAATGTAATTAAATATTTGTTACTTTTTTATTTTCGTATTTCCTAACAGAATTGATGAAGTATAACAGAAAGCAACCCATAAAACTGTAAAAGTCTAGAAGGTCTTGTACCTCATTGTGTAATAAAAATTCTTAAGATTCGGTTGCCTTCTAAAACCATGTTGAAAGATTACTTTATCTGACATTTAAACTTTTTTACTACTTAAAAGAGTGTTATATTGTATTTATTGAAGAAAAAAATAAACCAATATAACGTCGCAGTATTTTTGCTGACATATATCTTCATTTTCATTTCATCTTGATATTTTTTTAAAACTGGTTATTTATGTTCACGAACTTCCATTTTTGTAATTTTCAGGCAAACAATTACTTTCGAACCATGCCCAAGAAATGGCTTCCACCGAGTTTCCGCAAGGCAAACAGACAAAAAAGTCTGCATCATATCACATAAAATGTTATTTCGAATCAGATGCTTTTTGGTCAGACTTTTTCGTTCAAAAGCATCCATTTCAGTGTTGCATCTGTAAAAAAAACATTGGAGCCATTTATGTTTGACAAAATGTCAAATGACTTGTGAATGTTACTATAAAGTGTAACATATACATGCGATTTTATCTCTTAAGCAATTCCAGTTCATTAGCATTTTACAATAAGCAACTGTTGCAGAGTATAAAAGATGTGTAAGCATACCTTAGATGTGTTCGATTGCTTGATTTTAAAGTATAAACTGACGGGTACCGTACACAAATATCACCTGAATATTACCGAAAAGATATCTTGTAATTCATAGCATGTTACCCTTCCGGAGCACCTGAGATCACCCCTAGTTTTTGGTGGGGTTCGTGTTGTTTATTCTTTAGTTTTCTATGTTGTGTCATGTGTACTATTGTTTGTCTGTTTGTCTTTTTCATTTTTAGCCATGGCGTTGTCAGTTTATTTTCGATTTATGAGTTTGACTGTTCCTCTGGTATCTTTCGTCCCTCTTTTAAACTACTCCACCACATTTTTCACATATTGCTCATAAACGGATAAATACAGCGATTTAAGCTGATACGAAACAAAAAACAATGTAAACGTTTTATTTTATCCCTATAATATACAAAAATGAATGAAACAACTCAATACTGTAGATTTATAATTTTCGTGGGTACCAATTCTGATAGATTGTAGAAAACTGTAATTGGGAACCCACACCTAATTGGAACTTTGTAGGGTAGTGGTCTCATTTTGCTTTATAACATGTTCGTGAATATTTTTAAATTTGCATGTCTGCATGCAAGCCTATATAAAATTGATCGTTCGGTAAACATTTAATTTCGTGGTTCAACTATTACGACAAAATCAACGAAGATTGGTATCCAAAGAAAAATAATAGATCCACAATACTTAATATTGCAGCGATTCATCGATTTAATGGGATAAAATGAACAGATGGCATGTTTTCTTTAGGGATGTTATATCTATATCCATGTTTGTATTATCAAATATAACATGGTTTGGTCTTTAATCACACGTTCATTTGTTGACGA
The DNA here is from genome assembly GCF_965363235.1 of Mytilus galloprovincialis. Lineage (NCBI taxonomy): Eukaryota > Metazoa > Mollusca > Bivalvia > Mytilida > Mytilidae > Mytilus > Mytilus galloprovincialis. The sequence continues at coordinate 3,680,872 of NC_134843.1, read as the reverse complement.
GAAAAGCTGATACATATGTTTGCTTACTGATGTCAGTACACATTATAATCATGTTTACCAGATATTTTGCGTAAAAGAGTGAAAGTTTGAGACAAAACACTGTATTTTAGTCCTTGTGAAAGTATAATAAGTTTCGTAAATCAACGGAAAGAACGCATTAATCATAAGTGTGATACTATGATTTGTATTTTTAAATTTACCAGATATGTTTCTGTAAATATTGCTTTCCACAATAATGTATTTCAAGTGTAAACGTTAATTTCAAATCTAGATCTTCTAAACATGAGAATTCGGTTGCTTTAAATGAAACATACATGTTTACCATAAATTGAGTATCTTTGTGTTGTTTCCTGGGCTTACTTTTCAATACTCTAGGGAAAAGAACGTACTATTTACTAATCAATTTTCATAGCAATTAATTGCATCTGTCAATGTTTTGTTGTTGTAAATATACTTTATAGTAGCAGATACATCGAAGGAATTATAACACCAAAGTGTTAAAAGCATTAAAGTATATTGTTTTCAGGTTTAACTAATTTGATAATATAAAGTGTACTCATAAACTAACATTGTAAAGCACACCTTGTTAGAAAAACACGATGTAAACCCAGAACACTCCAGTAAACATATTATTTTTTTTATGTCGAGTCGTATGCATGGACACACGTATCGTATACGTCAAGATAAAAAGTCCGACTTATGCATTCATCAAGAATGTTTATATTGTGATATTCGCCTGATAAAGGCTTTAGGGTGTTTTTGCCTTCTGCTTAGTTGGCTTTTTTTTTTACCTTTTATACAATTCATCAATAAATAACTAAATTGAATGGATAGGTATGAAGTAAAATCACAAAAATACTGAACTAAGAGGAAAATCAATTCGGAAAGTCCATAATCACATGGCAAATCAAATAACAAAACGCATCAAAAACGAATGGACAAGAACTGTTATATTCCAGACTTGGTACAGGCATTTTCAAATGTAGAAAATGGTGGATTAAACCTGGTTTTATAGCGCTAACCCTCTCACTTTGATGTCAGTCTCGTCAAATTCCGTTATATTTACATTGATGCTTAATTAAACAGACACACTAATCGTACCAGTGTGATCCTTTTTTATGGCCCTCCTTATCATTAAGTTTTACCTTTGTTCGTCTGTTCTTCCCTAAACTGGTTTCCGTTCTCTATATTTAGTTTGACGCAATCAAATGGTTTAATAATAATAAACAATGCTAATGACAAAAGGCACATATATTATGTTGTGAAGCTAATACACAACGCCTACTACCACAAAACTGAGATCAAATAGAAATTTGAGTAGTATCAATTCTAGTATCTTTTCTAGGGTAATGTTTCTTTGGAACTTTATACACAAGCGGTGGCATCATCGGTGTCACACGGAAATAATCACTATTTATTTTGTTTAAATTAGTGTAAATTTGATTTAATGTAGCACTAACACCGTTTATTGATACTGCTTTTGGCTTTTGTAATTAAACTAACACTGTTTATCATTATCAATAAACATCAAAGACTACAAAGTTATAATGATGATAATAATAAAAATAATACCGTATTCCAAGAATCACACAAAGGTTAAGTTCCACATGTGGAGCATGACCTGCTTACCCTTCCGGAGCACCTGAGATCAAGTTTTTGGTTCTGTTCGTGTTAATTAGTCTTTAGTTTTCTATGTTGTGTCATGTGTACTATTATTTTTTCTGTATGTCTTTTTCATTTTAAGCCATGGCGTTGTCGGTTTATTTTCGATTTATTAATTTGGGTGTCCTCTGGTATCTTTCGTCCCTCTTTTAAGTTGACACCATGTTCTGTGAAGAATATTCATCACTTTATTACATCACGCACGCATTATTTGTAAACCTCTGCTTAGTTGCAAATCATTCTGAAATTGTTCAATATTTACCTTTACCTCGCACATACGACAAACAAAATCGTTTTTGATACCACGTTTTGACAAGACTGGCGAAAGGTTTGAATTGAGATCAATACAGGTAAACGTTGACACATATTCTAGATAAATTGAGTATTTGAGAGTCCAGAGTTTAACCACTTAAGATAGTTAGTTTGACACCTGCTTTCCACTAACATCTGATGTTGAGTCTAGAAAATATATTTATTTAAATGCAAATGCACATTATAATACAGAGTACATAAGTAGACATACACTTTTATTTACGATATTTGATCCAGAAAAAGCAGGTTACGTGAATGAATATGTGTTTCTTTTGTAAGGAAAAACATTACACATTCCAGAATCACAAACTTGATTCAATTTCATAATGATAAATCAATGCATGATATATTAATTAAGGATTTTATAATATCCGATTTTAATCTATGACGTTTTGAAAATTATGATAGCAGCATATTTTTTGCATTGATATTTTTTTGAAGAGTTATCATTGAATCTAGGTCTGATATACACGCTTCTTTTATGCTCTAGTTTGTGTACCACATCTTAATAATAACAGTATGCACTTCTAATCGCTATTTATTAAGGTAGCACAATACACAGATTTTTTTACTTCCAATCACTAACCTTTAAAATGCTGTAACTTTCTTATGAATGCATAGAAAATAATAAAAGAAGTATAAATAGAAATATAAAAGATTAATCTTTTAAATGGTTGCAATATTTTAATTATGCAATCATTATGTAATCAATTATTATACAATTAGTGGCAAAATCTGGGTCGATTCACTTGAATGAATTTAGCTCAATCATCTCTTTAACTATACAGACAATTTTAACGAAATCTTAATCAACACATCATGGGCTTCAAAAATGTGTCTCAAATTTTCCTTATTGTATTCCATTCTCCAATTAGTGTAAACATCCTAACCACTTAAAAAAGATAATGTTTGATTAGGTGTAAAATTTGTTCTATACATTCTATCTGAAATATGAGACACCCTTTTGTAGATAATGGCCATATATAAACATATAATAAAATCAACCCTCTAGAGATACCTATGCAGAAGCTAATTTCATTTGACAGTGGAAATTTGGTAAAAAATATTTTAGACACAGTTAACATTATAATTGGTTACATAATTGTTGCATAATAAGAACATTGCATTAATTTGAAAGAGTAATCTGTTAGTTATTCAAAACTACCACTTTTATAGATTTTCAAGCATTTTCAAAGGCAGTGCTTTAAGGCCTGACTTTCAAGTCATGAGGTACATCTTTTCATACGCAACGTCCAACAAATCTATGTAAGGGGTCATTTGGCCAGAAATAGATCCGGAAATGTTCAATTTTCTCCTCTCGTTTTTATGGTATGATATGGTTTTTGTTTCTTTCATTTACATTGGGAAATAAAGAAACGATCAGTTTGTATTGTTCGTTTTAAAAAACTTGTTATTAATGTGTATTTTGCATTATAAGCAGTCAACCTGATTACAAACTATCATTATTTGTATTCCGTGTGGAAAGAAGTCGGGTCATTTTGAGTGTTATCTGACATCTAAAGATTTTTTAATCAGTTCAAACGTTGATATAACAATGAAAGGTCGACTAAACATGATTAATATTGCATTTTCTATAATTCAAAGCGGAATTCGGTTTATAAACGAGAAACCGTAAGTGTTTTCAATTTCGTTAGTTATGTATGTTGTCTACGTATTATCCTGGTTCCCGCTACTACGTTCCGGGCATTAGCTATTTGATATATGTGTTACATTACGATCGGGTACCAGTCAATCTACGCGTGTATGTGTATATGACTCAGTTGACAAGAGCAGTACGTTCTACTTTGATGTTGGGAGAATTTTGATTAAACTCTAAACGCTCATAGAATAAGAAATATAATCTAAACTGAATTTACCTCCTTCTGAATAATTTATTGCAATATAAATATAAATCACTTTTGACAAGAGAAATATGACTTTTGTCAGAAATATTTTGTTCACGTGTGCAAATGTAATCGTCTTCTTCTCTGGATCTTTTGGAAGTTTATGGTCGAGGTAGGTTTTTTATGAAGTTGAAATCCAATCAACTTGAAACTTAGTACACATTTGTTCCTTATGATATGATCTTTCTAATTTTACTGCCAAATTAAAGATTTTACCTAATTTTCACAGTCCACTGAACATAAAAAATGATTGTACGGATGGGAAATCAATGTACTTATGACACATTCTTGTTTGAAGAAAAAAAATTACATCATAACGATAATGGAACAAAGCAACCTGTGTTAGTCGGGCTTCTTTTATAGTAATTCAAGTTACCTTTTATTCACCTTCTTCCACATCAGAGCTATCAGCTCTTGGATTTGTACCTATTAAGAGTCGAATACTAAATTTTATTTTTATATAAATAAATTTGTATTAGATTGGCGTTGCATCATTTTCTTCTATTGTCATGATTGTCTTAATTGCAAATATGGGAAGTGGTTAAAATGCTAATGAGACAGCTATTATAAATGACCACCAGATGTCATTGTTTTCTTAATTAAAAACTCCTCTTTCATTCATACCAGTAAATTACTTTATCATGTTTATACTGAAAAATAATTTTGCTTGGAGTTAGAAAAAATATGGTCATCAAAAGAGTTGACATGTTACTATGTACATTTACCATTATGTTACTTGATGTTCTTGCAATACACACAGTACGGTGACAAGTCAATCTTTGTGAACTACTTTTCATAGGATGGGAGTCATTGAAGATGCGTATATAATCAATAATCAAAAATAGTCTACTTATATTAATAAGGAAAAGTTCATTTATTTCTTAAAAATGCATTTCATGGCAAGGTACAGAAAATATACTGAAACAGTAGACTATGGGTGACTATAGGTGAACTAGGTACAAGAGAACTCTTAATCTTAAATACTACAAACCACCTCTGTACTATGGAAGATAATGATATAACTGGACTAGAAATACACACAACCTGTAATTAACTGCTTTTACAGCGCTTTCGCGCTTTGATTAAGAAAGTTACAGCATTTTAAAACTTGGCAGTTGGAATCTTTGTATTGTGCTACCTTAATGCATGCACATTTGTGTTTGATAAGTTACATTGTTTTATTTTCTTGGATCTTTATCAATATTTTTACTTCCATGTAGCATGATACACTTTAAACTATGGAAACATTTGAGTGGTTTAGATACAAAGTGGAAAATATTGTGTATCGATTTTGATTATTCCTTTTTACATTAAATAGCTGCAATTATTTTATTTGAAAATAACATTCAAAATCACTTGGATAGAAATGTTGCTAGAGTTACATTCGACATTAAATAGTCATATATCCAAAGTAATATCACTATTCGATGTTTACCAAAGTTACCATTGAATGCAATATGACTCTGTAATGACATCCCAGCGGAAAGAGTCAGATTTATCATAATGTCAATTCTACATGGGCAGAAACGGGTTAAAAATACTCAGATTGATATGACAGTTTCGTTTTAATAATATTTATTACAGCAAATTGAATTTTTAATCTTGTTGTAATATTAGATATTGGGTGATATAGCTATTTTTATAATGAAGAATGCATGTTTTAACTGTATGATGATTTTTAACGAAGATTGATTTTTGCTTTACCAGGGGAAAATATGAGTGGTTTAGACAGAAAATAGAACATGTTGTTTCGCAAATCAAAGTGAAGAATATCAACATAGAACGTCAACGATGATTTCCTCAGGAATGCTATACGTATCTATTTTTTTAACATCAAAAGTTATATGAATGTTGCGAAAATTACGTAACTAAAAATAGCCACTATAATGAAAATACAAAATGATCCACAAGCAGCGAAGCTTCTGCGTTAAGACAATATGACAACATACATATTTAACCATAAGTCATACCGAAGATTTGACTCTTGCTTTTTATGCCCCACCTACGATAGTAGAGGGGCATTATGTTTTCTGGTCTGTGCCTCTGTTCGTCCGTCCGTCCGTCTTTGCCTCCGTTCGTCCGTCCGTCCGTCTTTGCCTCCGTTCGTCCGTCCGGTTAAAGTTTTTGGTCGAGGTAGTTTTTGATGAAGCTGAAGTCCAATCAACTTGAAACTTAATACACATGTTCCCCATGATATGATCTTTCTAATTTTAATGCCAAATTAAAGTTTTGACCCCAATTTCATGGTCCACTGAACATAGAATATGATAGTGCAAAGTTCAGGTTACAGTTTTTGGTCAAGGTAGTTTTTGATGAAGTTAAAGTTACATCAACTTGAAACTTAGTACACATGTATGATATGATCTTTCTAATGTTAATTCCAAATTAAAGTTTTGACCCCAATTTCACGGTCCACTGAACATAGAAAATGATAGTGGGAGTGGGGCATCCGTGTACTATGGACACATTCTTGTTGTTATTTTGTTTCGAGCAATCATACAACGTTTACCTATTTAAACGTAAAGGAAAACGAGAGGAAAAATGAAGGTTGTCGAAATTGTAAAATAACGTGTTAGCCGTGAACATCATAAACCTGAATATTTTAGCAATTCGATAACAATTCAATAGTTTATTTTGGTAATACCTGCTAATTTCCAAACTATACTTTTTTCATTTTTAACCGGATTTTTGTGACAAAAATGTCGGTTATTGATTTGGGGATGTACGGCGGGCGGGCGGGCGGCCGGGCAGTCGGGCGGGCAGGCATTCGGCAATCAAATGTTGTCCGTGCATTAACTCATGAACCGTTCAACCAAAGCTTTTAAAATTTTAATATGTTGTTACTGACAACTAAATGAAGGTAAAGTTCAATAATGGCGATTTTGACTTTTACCGTTCAGGAGTTATGGTTCTTGAAAGATTGAAAAATGGGTTTTCCAGTCGTGTCCGTGCATTTACGCATGAACTGTTCTACCAAAGCTTCCCAAATTTTAATATGTTGTTACTGATGACAAAATGGAGTTCAAGTTCAATAATGACGATTTTGACTTTTACCGTTCAGGAGTTATGGTTCTTGAAAGATTGAAAAATGGAGTTTCCAGTCGTGTCCGTGTATTTACACATGAACTGTTCTACCAAAGTTTCCCAAATTTTAATATGTTGTTACTGATGACAAAATGGAGGTCAAGTTCAATAATGACGATTTTGACTTTTACCGTTCAGGAGTTATGGTTCTTGAAAGATTGAAAAATGGTGTTTCCAGTCGTGTCCGTGCATTTTCTCATGAACCATTCAACCAAATCTTTTGAAATTTTTATATGTTATTACTGATGACAAAATAGAGGTCAAGTTCAATAATGACGATTTTTACTTTTACCGTTCAGGAGTTATGGTTCTTGAAAGATCGTAAAATGGCGTTTCCATTCACTTTATTGCATTTACTCATGAACCATTCAATCTAAGCTTTTCAAATTTTAATATGTTGATACTGATGACAAAATGGAGGTCAAATTTGATATTGACGATTTTCACTTTCACCATTCATCAGTAATGGTTCTTGTGATATTGCCAGGACACAAATAAATGTTAATAAATCCGGTTTGCTGTCGTTGTGACAGCCTTTGTTTCATGTGTATTATTGGATTTATACAAGTAATTGTATTTACCATATTTAGGTAATGTTTGCAGATCATTGCATTTACGCCGATGTAAATACTGAATTTAAAGCTCGTTTCTTCTCCATCAACATTATATCTCCATTTCAAATTAACTTTTCCAACACAAGCAAATCAAAATCGTAATCAATTTACATCCTTGATATGTGTTAACGTTTATCGTTGTCTTTTTTTTATGGAGTCAATATCGATGATTATTTATTTTTTTTTTATCTCTTTTGTTGCAAGATCATAAACAATTTAAAATGCGGAAAAATGAATTGTAGAAAAAAGCGAACATTTATTTAATGTGCGATATTCCTTTGAATGGAATGATGTATCAGTTGGTTTCACAGCAGATCGTGAGATTCTTTTTTTGCCAAAAAATAAAAAAATTAAGATAGATTGTTTTATCTTTATTGCGTTTCATAGATTAAAGTAAGCATTACAATTGTTCGTTTACTTTGTCGTCATTTTCATTTGATTAAAAAAGTGTTTACGAATATACTTTATAACATGTGATAGGTTTGATTATATTTTATAATACATGATAGTACCAGAAAGAACCATATCTAATTGAAAAGTTGATAGTTGAAATTGAAATACTATATTACTTCAAGATAGGTATCACATCTTCAGAAAGTTTTGACGTCAACAATATTCTAACGTCAGTGATCTTTCCTGTATATTATAATGTCCCTGCGTGTGAAAAGTCCTTTATAACGTCAGTGATCTTTCCTTTATATATATATATATATGTCACTGTGTGTGAAATGTCTATTCTAATGTCAGTGATCTTTCCTTTATATATATAATGTCACTACGTGTGAAAAGTCCATTTTATCGGCAGTGATCTTTCCTTGATATATATAATGTCATTGCGTGTGAAAATTCCTTGATAGCGTCAGTGATCTTTCCTTTATATATATATGTCACTGCGTGTGAAATGTCCATTCTAACGTCAGTGATCTTTCCTTTATATATATAATGTCACTGCGTGTGAAAAGTCCATTCTAACGTCAGTGATCTTTCCTTTATATATATAATGTCACTGCGTGTGAAAAGTCCATTCTATCGGCAGTGATCTTTCCTTTATATATATAATGTCACTGTGTGTGAAAAGTCCATTCTTACGTCAGTGATCTCTCCTTTATATATATAATGTCACTGCGTGTGATCTTTTCTTTATATATATAATGTCACTGCGTGTGAAAGGTCCATTCTAACGTCAGTGATCTTTCCTTTATATATATATAATGTCACTGCGTGTGAAAAGTCCATTCTTACGTCAGTGATCTCTCCTTTATATATATAATGTCACTGTGTGTAAAAAGTCCAGATAGTTTATTGAATTCTTTCCTTTTTAATATATACTGAATTGGGTGGTCAAGAAACAATTTATCAGATGTCATTTTGGGGTCAGAAAATGTTGAAACTCCTACAGCTTCTAATCACCCATTTAAGAGTTTTAAAGAAAGGAGGATAACCTATCGATTATCAACCACAATTCGTTTTCTTCTTTTCACGTTCTAAACTAAAAATTAAAATGTTTGAGTTTTCTTCCCCTCGACGGGCTTCTGGAGAGTACATAAATGTTTTTGTCCCTTAACACATCCATTGTCAACGTCTATTTAAGATAAAACTTTTAACCTATAGTTTTCGTCCTATTCTCTAGACCGTGATTTTATGTGATTTTATTTTTTCTTTCTTGGGAGCATTTTGAATATTGAAGATCGTGAAAACAAAAAGTAAAACAAAATTATCAATGTCCAATGCACATTCTAAAAGAGAAAGTCCATTAACACTGACAAAATCAGACGTTATTAAACAGGATCGAGTGGAAAACAATCGTTATATCACGCATTTCCCGAACAAATGTATGGTAAAACATGGTTTTATAGGTAGATTAACATCCAGTATGACAGTTGTTTATAGTTCCGTTGTATTGACAAAATTGGGCAAGTAACTCAATCAGAGATAAAAAGGTTCATATTCAGGACATACATCACATACACACAACACAAATCAGCTGACTAAAAAATTCAAACAAACAAATAAAATCCAACAAAGACGCCAACAAATAAGTCGTAGTTGAACGGTTGAAAGAACGTTTAAGTAATAAGAAGACTGGGTTGTCAATTGTAAATTGTTTCCACTATTTTGTCTCTCTGAAATGTTTATTTTCATATTTGTAAGATCTGTTTTCTATTTGTGCAAGATTTTTGGTTTAGAAAGAGACAATAATATGCTAATGTTTGAATAGAAACTTGTGCTTAGGATATAAGATCTAACTGCGTGACTAAAGTAAAGCTACCTCAATAAGAAGTTTAAATGTCCCTTTACACATTGTTGCTACAATATAATATTGGCAAAAGTACTTTGCTGACCTTTTAAAAAACAGAAACACAATTTAAAAATTGATAATCGACTGATTACTTTGATATAGAGCAGACTCATTTTTTCTTTTCGATTCCGATATTTGACGGGCTGGTAATTAATAAAAAAAAAAAACAAAACAAAATAGCAATAAACATTCTTTTCATGTACGTGCGGTGTAATGCATGTTTGTCCTCGAGTCGGCTTTGTTTTTTCTTTGTTTTTTCCATAAGCGAATGATAATATTAACCCTTGAAATGCTTACAGCGACAATGAATTACGAAATTTCGTTATAGCAGCTAGACGAAAGTGCGTAGTCTTCTCTTTTTTAACTTTAAGATATACTTTTTGCTTACTGAACTATTGAAAAAAGAACATGAAAACCATAAAACTGGTCTATTTTCACTGGCAGTATTTGTTGTATTATGAAGACAATTGGGTCTAATGAAAAAAAATAGGATATTGACTTCTAACCGACTCAATATACTTCAGTATTATTTGCGTGTTTTAAGATTTCATTTCTTAATCAAACATAAATAACCACTGCGCCAAAGATTGGTATATATGTTTGGAAGTATATGACATTTTATCCAACTCTGGCAGAGACTGGTTTTGTAACTTTTCAATTGATTCTTTCTAAGGAAAGGCGTTATATTAAATTGTTTAAAGTATCACTTTTAAAAGAAAAAATGGCATGAGGGGAATCGGTGTTCAATAGTTACAGACAACATTTCGGCTATCAATAAAAACGAGGAAAATGGTGATATTGTTTTTGTTTTCTGTTCAATTTAGTACCCAACCTCAAATGTGTATAATATTCATCACGATGATGGTCATTATAACGGGGAAATCGACTACGGTTCTTTGGGGATATTTTGATGAAAGTCTTTTCTTACCAGTTCAAGTCATTTGGAAAATGTATTATTAGACATGCATGAAGAAATCGTTTCTTTATATTTTGTAGAAGTTTAGAAAAATAACTATTTGAATTGATAATGAAACCAGAAAAGGCGGAATTGAACGAATTCTCGTTTGAATCATATTTTCAACGAGAATGATACCAAGGAAAAAAATAATATTTCTCATAAATTATCTTTACAAATATACATAACAATACACTTTGTGTTTAACAAATAATTGATAATAAATATTTGATTGAGCGCATACTGTCTTACAAAACGATGCACCAAGTTTTCTAACTAATAATCTCGACAGTACGTTTTTATACGCCCGTCTACGGAACGTATTATGGTATACCGTTGTCCGTCGTGAACATGTCGGACATTAACTAAAAATCGCTCTGACCAATTTGCGTAAAACTTTAGGGAATTGTTTATATCTATTGACGTGAGCTCCCTTTCGTTTTTTATGAATTTTAGATTTAACGTTTCCGAATTGTAGGGTTTTATTCATTGATAAAAGGGGGATTTTCCAGTTTTGCGGACAATATCTCAAGAATGCTTTCACAAACTTGGAAGATATTTTTGAGAATTGTTTATATCTATTGACCTGCGCTTCCTTTTAGTTTTTTTTTGAATTTTAGATTTTACGTTTTCAAGTTACAGGGTTTTATTCATAACAAAGGTGGATTTTCCAGTTTTGAAACAATAACTAAAAAAAGCTTTCAGCAGTTCTCACGAAACTTTGGTGAAGTGTTTATATCTGATGATGTAAGCTAACTTTAGAATTTTGTAAATTGTAGATATTTCATTTTTGAGTTATTGGGTTTTATTTGTTTATAGTCTGAAAACAGATTTACTAAGTATTGCGCAACAGCACAGTGTATTGCACAACAGCAAGAATTCTTTAATTGAATATAAATTCAATTCATATAACCAATTTCAAGTTCTTTGACTATATTTATTCAGTAATTTATGCTATGTCAAATATTTTTAAAATTACAGTACACATTCAGACCTGTATTAAACTTGAATATTGTGTCCATTTTTGCCCAAACTGTTCAAGGTTGGAGCTTTACGGGTGTATCCAGCTATGCTCAGGGAAGCAGTTTATTGACGGTTGTAAATCACCATGTTTGGTGTGTTTAGTGTAGATTATTTAGCTTATATTATTAGACATTCATGTAAAACAATTCCACTATTAATCTTCGAGTGTCCTTTATTTCCTCCATAGTAAGAGTAATAGTGATTTAGTATATTGTTTTATTTCGCTTATTGTTTATTCTTTAAAAACAATTGCGTCTAAATCGAAGAAGTTTGAACAAGATAGTTTTTATTTGATACCACTTTTTTCTGTCGTGCCTTTAATGAAATGTCCATCGAAAAAGAAACTAAATCAATAATGAATCTCCTACGCTGTCTCAAGTATTTCGGTTTATCCCGTTGTCAGTTCTATATTACCAAAAAAACGACTGAAAAACACTCAGATTGAAGGACCAGTCTCATCATAAACTGATTTTCACAATAAAATTAGTTAGTTATAGTTACTATTGAATAATCAAGGAGCTGTATAAACGAAGTATGAATGTTTTAACTGTATGATTAAATATTCATAAAGATTTATTCCAATTACCAAACGCAAGCAATTTTGAATGTACTTCATTTTCAGTGTGTACACTTCTGAAAAGATTAAAAGCTACATTTATTTTTAGTAAGAGGTAAACGGGAAATTTAGAACTCTAAGAATAAGTTTCAGCATTTTAAACAATAAATATTGCTTTATTTGACATTTGTGAATCTGTCAGGAGCAAAATATATCTCAGAAAGTGTTTTGGTATTACAAAAATTCGGAAATGATTTTTTCTTTGCTTTGTATATAGTCTAATGAAAATGATATATTGCTTAAATAAATATTTGGTAACGAAGGGCAATCGAATTAGTTTAGTTTGTGTTGAAGGCCAATGTATAGAAGAAAATGTATAATTTAGTTTTAGGAACTGCGTCTGTATTACTGTCATTAACTATAAGTGTTTTTCTTTACTTACGCTTCTGGCGGTTCTATCTTTTATTTTATTGTAAACCAATGAGAGCTTCCTTCTATTACAACTATGATGCAACCGTTTGACATAGAAACCGTTTATGTTTCATTAGTGATCTGAATGTCAATGATATGTTTTGAAGTTAAAGCAGCCAATTACTTTTATTTCCAGACCAAGCAAATATTGTAATGAGGGACAAGTTTCTCGGATCAAGTCAAAGAGCTAAAAGCATTTTAAGTTAACAGAAATTACTTTTAAATTACACTTAAATTACAGCATACCGTTTTTCTTCTATTTCCACAAAATACGTCAGTAATGCAAATATTAAATGCATATAAACATTTCACGTTCTTGACATATATATAAATATTAAATGTTTTACAAAATACATATTGTACGATTTGTAACGTTTTAAATTTTCAAATGACTACTGAGGCATTCTATATTTTGATGTTACACTATTATTTCAGATTAGGGTGAATGTTTGGTACCATTTAAACGTTTAGACCCGCTGCAATAGTTTGCACCTGTCCTAATTCAGGAATCTGATGTTCAGTAGTTGTCGTTTGTTGATATGGCTCATAATTGTTTCTCGTTTCTCGTTTTTCATATAGATTAGACCATTGGTTTTCTCGTTTGGATGTTTAACACTAGTAATTGTTGGGGCCCTTTTTAGCTTGCTGTTCGGTGTGAGCCAAAGTGGTTGACATACAGCATTTCAAGCATGTAGTTTATCCTAATATATAAAAAAGCTTTTCATAGATACCAGGATTTAAATTTTGTACGCCAGACGCGCGTTTTGTAAACACAAAAACGTCAGTAACGCTTAACTATAAAAAATTGTGAAGACAAGATAAAGAACGAAGTTACTTATGTGACAAAGTAATCTGCTTCCTTTAGTCTTTAGTTTCTATGTTTTAATTTGAAGACTTGTTGTTTTTCAATTTTCTAATTTATTACGGTTTGTGTAAATGTCCTTTGGTTTTATGAGTCTTTGTTTACTCCTTGGTTTTGATTGTTATTGTCTTCTATTTCTACAAACAACTGCAATATTGCAAATAGTAAATACATTCAAACATTTAACGTTTTTGACATATATATTTAACCTTTTACAAAATACATAATGTACGATTTTTAAATAAATAATTTCAAATGAATGTCTAGCTAGTCATTTATCCAAATATATAAATAAACTTATTGTAGCATTGTAGGTTTAAATGTTATACGCAAGACGCGCGTTTCCACGACAAAAGACTTGTCATTGATGCTGAAATATAAAAATTTAGAAGGCAAGTTAAAGAATGAAGTAACTTATATCAACCAGGTTATGCATACATTTTTTGGGGAAAGACGGCTTCAAGCCGTCAATCCCTTATGGGGTTGACCAGAATGACATTCCCTCACATCATTCATTTTGTTTTTATAGTGTGGAAAACCCCAACAAATCTTACTGAGATTGATGAAAAGGAAACACACAAATGAATAGATTGACTTTTTAACACTTTTCTACACATTTCCCTTCTGTTTCTAGCGAAATTATCGTCTTTTGAGCCCTCTTTTACACTATTTACGTTAACGTTTCTTTTACAATCTGAAAAGATCAGTATGACGAGATATTCTAAATATATCCAACCTACATTATATTTTATAATGACGTCATTGTTGGAATGCCACACTATGCAGAAGCAGGGATATCCTTCCCTGGTTATTTAAATCATTCTAAGAGTTCGTGCACTAATTATAAATTGTTATTTGTTAAATTTAAACATAATTATGTTTGCTGTAGATGATTCAAACATCAACATGCAATACTTTAATTTGTAGGTCAACTACTTTCAAAGTAAACAAAGTTCGTGGAGATACATGAGATTGGGGAGAGAAACGATTTTTTCATTTTTTCTGTAAAATTCTGTTTTGTGAATCTTCCTCCAAATCAGGAGCACCTCAATTGATGAGTAATTATCCACTAGAATAAAACTTGAAAATGTGACATTTAGTATATGATTGGTAGTGTCCCATTAAAACTAAATTGTGTGTACCAACAAATAAATCATTGCAATGGTAAACAAAAATTAAAAAAAAAAGTTGCATTTTATAGTTTAAACCTTTACAAATTTACAAATATTTCAAAATGTAGGATCTAGAAACAAGCTTCATACAGTTAACATTAATCATATTATTTTTTATTAGTACCTTTATCCCTGTGATGAGAGTTGTAACTGGGAACTTTATCAATGGAAATTTAAAACTAAATGGAATTTTCAGTCCTAACCTTCTTAAGAAAAAAATTTAAAATCTTAGAGTACTGTCACAGAAAATCGAAAATGGCCTAGCCTGCAGTTCAGTGGTACACAATTAAGATTTCAGAAAACATTTTTTAATGACAGAAATCAGTTGAATTTTACATAATTAACTGTCAACTTTAATCGAATGTTTAGATTTATAAGATGCAGATCTCTTGGTCCAAATTGAATCCTAAACTAAGGAAACAAAATTAGATTAAACAACAACAATTGACTTCAATATTGTCAACCTTTCTACATGTTCTAGCTGTTCTTTTTTTCATTCTTTATATGAAGACTTTTAAAAGATAACCCCCCCCCCCAAAAAAAAAAAAAGAGAGACAAGGGCCGTCTTTCTCCTCAGCTATTCAGCTCTTTGATTTTTATGTTTTCATTAGGGAGCTACCTTTTGATTTTTTTGGGGGGGGGGGGGGGGGGGCTAGGATGGAAAATTGTATCCTGCATTTTTTTTTTAGCTTTAATCTCTGTCCTGCCTTTTATTTTTCACTCTGTTCGGTCCTGCCTTTTTTTTACCTAAATTGTCCTGACTTCTGTTTTTGAAAGTGTCTTATCCTGCATTTTTTTTAAGTTAAAACTCCTGTCCAGCCTATTTTTTTCAAATTTCATCCCCCCCAGTAGTATACCGCTGTACAAAATTCATAAATCGATAGAGAAAAAACAAATCCGGGTCACAAACTAAAACTGACGGAAACGTATCAAATATAAGAGAACTACGACACAACAGAGACACAACACCGAAACGTAACACACACGGAAACGAACTTCATTGTAACAATGGCAATTTTCCTGACTTGGTACAGGTTAAAAAATATATTTATACGGCAACTAGCAGACGTGCGCTACGTCCAAAACTATGCTCAGATGTAAAAAGTTTGAAAGCCATAACAACTACAAAGTTGAAGATTGCCGAGGACCAAAAGTTCCAAAAAGTTGTGAGGCCAGGGTTATCCGCCTGGGGCAAAAACATCATTATTATCAAGAATAATACATAGTTTTGCAAACAGTAAATTTTATAAAATTACTATATAATAGTTTTACCTTATTAAACTGAAGTGGTGAGAGGTTTGCAAAAAAGTGTTTATTGAAAGTTACTGCAGGTGTTACTCTAAACATTACTTCCAAAGCATAACAAGAAGATAAATCTCTAAATTCTTCTTCTCATAACATTACAAGTAGATAATTATCTTTAGAATTGCAAATTTACAATTTAGATTTTATTTTTTAATTTATTAAAACAACTTCACACAGAAACCACTTCTTTATTTATCATAGATTTTCTGATAATTTGTGGAGATGATATTGTATCATCATTTTTGTAATTTGCTTATTCCTAGAAGATACAACACAAAGTAGTAAGAGATCTACAGTTACTCAAATGTTTTATTTGTTTTCTTTAAAACATGATGATTAAATCTTTTAAATGATAATGTTCAAATTAACTCTTCAGATTCTTTGTAAACGAACAAAATATATCTTACTTTTAATGTGTTTCTGTTTTTTGATATATGATAGCACTTTAACTACGTTCCCGATTACAGAAACATTATCAACATTATTTTAATGCGCTTATCAAGTGTCCATTATAAGACTTTGATTAAATGAAATGCACTTTTAAAATATAATCGAGTCTAACACCGTACTTACAATTCGATAATGATGATAATGATGATGATGGAAGTTTGCGTACGTCCAGCGTGAAATTAAATGCGTATATAGGACGAGAAGAGCATGTTACTTAAATATGAATATTCACCCTGCTATCTACAAGACTGACCCGCAAAGCCGATTTTTTTAAAGTGTTAGTTCACAAGGTAACGTTCCGTTGAAAGAATATTTGTGAATAATGATTTAAGATAAAGAAAAAATGAAGATAGTAAGTTGAGACACTGAGAGTATCTGTCACCCAATTTCTGATTGTAACTGTACAAACTTGTGTTTTAAATCGGTCCTCCTCATTTCACTGTTTCACTGAAGTAGCATATGCCTGTTAACCAAGATGGTGTTAAGATGCAGGAATATACCGTATAAACTGAGATATGTAACCGACATACAACTGTACAACGTTCTGAGAAAAAAGGGTCGTTGACAAATGGAAAGTAGACGTTTGTCAAAATTCTAGTTTATAGTTGTCCAACTGTGTCAATATCGAGGAAATATCCAGATATAAAGATTGCTTCTAATTTCTGTAATATCCTTAATATCAAGTTTATGTAGTGAAACCACTCATTGACATGTAGATAATTGAGTGAAAGTACATCATCAGTATACCTGAAAATGAAATTCAAGAACTTTTTTATACTTCTTTTTATACGACCGCAAAAGTTTTAATTTTTTGGTCGTATATTGCTATCACGTTGGCGTCGTCGTCGTCGTCGTCTGAATACTTTTAGTTTTCGCACTCTAACTTTAGTAAAAGTGAATAGAAATCAATGAAATTTTAACACAAGGTTTATGACCACAAAAGGAAGGTTGGGATTGATTTTGGGAGTTTTGGTCCCAACATTTTAGGAATTAGGGGCCAAAAAGGGCCCAAATAAGCATTTTCTTGGTTTTCGCACTATAACTTTAGTTTAAGAGAATAGAAATCTATGAAATTTTGACACAAGGTTTATGACCACAAAAGGAAGGTTGGGATTGATTTTGGGAGTTTTGGTTCCAACAGTTTAGGAATTAAGGGCCAAAAAAGGGCCCAAATAAGCATTATTCTTGGTTTTCGCACAATAACTTTAATATAAAAGTAAATAGAAATCAATGAAATTTTAACACAAGGTTTATGACCACAAAAGGAAGGTTGGGATTGATTTTTGGAGTTGAGGTCACAACAGTTTATGAATTAGGGGCCAAGAAGGGGCCCAAATAAGCATTATTTTTGGTTTTTGCACCATAACTTTAGTATAAGTAAATAGAAATCTATGAAATTTAAACACAAGGTTTATGACCATAAAAGGAAGGTTGGGTTTGATTTTGGGAGTTTTGGTCCTAACAGTTTAGGAATAAGGGGCCCAAAGGGTCCAAAATTGAACTTTGTGTGATTTCATCAAAAATTGAATAATTGGGGTTCTTTGATATGCCGAATCTAACTATGTATGTAGATTCTTAATTTTTGGTCCCGTTTTCAAATTGGTCTACATTTAGGCCCAAAGGGTCCAAAATTAAACTTAGTTTGATTTTAACAAAAATTGAATCCTTGGGGTTCTTTGATATGCTGAATTTAAAAATGTACTTAGATTTTTAATTATTGGCCTAGTTTTCAAGTTAGTCCAAATGGGGGTCCAAAATTAAACTTTGTTTGTTTTCATCAAAAATTGAATAAATGGGTTCTTTGATATGCCAAATCTAACTGTGTATGTAGATTCTTAATTTTTGGTCCAGTTTTCAAATTGGTCTACATTAAGGTCCAAAGGGTCCAAAATTAAACTAAGTTTGATTTTAACAAAAATTAAATTCTTGGGCTTATTTGATATGCTTTATCTAAATATGTACTTTGATTTTTGATTATGGGCCCAGTTTTCAAGTTGGTCCAAATCAGGATTCCATATCAAGTATTGTGCAATAGCAAGAAATTTTCAATTGCACAGTATTGCACAATAGCAAGAAATATCTAATTGCACAATATTGTGCAATAGCAATTAATTTTCAATTGGAGTTATCTTTCTTTGTATAGAATAGTAGTTGATAATATATGTTGGAAATTTGCCAGACATGACTATGATGTCATTTTCTATTTTTATTTGCCAATAACTTTATGTAAATAACTTCATTGGAAATTTGCCAATATAAAATGTTGCTGATAAAGCTTTTTTTCCTTATCTTATCTAAAATGTTTTTAGATAATGTATGTTGGACATTTGCCAGACATGACTATGATGTCATTTTCTATTTTAATTTGCCAATAACTTTATATAAATAACTTCATTGGAAATTTGCCAATATTAAATGTTGCTGATGAAGTTTTTTTTTATTGTTTTATACAATAAACAATGTATATTCTCTTTTACTACCAACCAATCTTTACCATTCAGTGATAACAAGCACTTTATTTTACATTTTAATATTTTATGATGTATTTAAAAGAGTAGTTATTGTTGCAAACTCCATTAGAAATTTGAATTGATATCAGTTTTGGAAAAAGGGAAACGGGGATGTGAAAAAAAAATGGGGGGGGGGGGATAAATTTTTCTCATTTCAGATTTCATAAATAAAAAGAAAATTTCTTCAACATTTTTTTTAGAGGATTAATATTCAACAGCATAGTGAATTGTTCAAAGGCAAAAAAAATTTTTTAAGTTCATTAGACCACATTCATTCTGTGTCAGAAACCTATGCTGTGTCAACTATTTAATTTTAGATTTAAATAAGTTTGAAGAAGAAATCTTTAATTGATTTGAAAGATCTTGACATTTGTTTTGTGTAAAAAAAACCATGTAATGTCAAAAATTTGATCACAATCCAAATTCAGAGCTGTATCACGCTTGAATGTTTTGTCCATACTTGCCCTAACTGTTCAGGGTTCGACCTCTGCGGTCGTATAAAGCTGCGCCCTGCGGAGCACCTGGTTATTTTTAAAAAGAATCTATATGAATTTTGCTTTATACGCGTACGCAAGCAAATCGATCAGAAGTAACGCAGAATAGAATTGAAATACCGGCTGTCTGCTGAAATATGAATCCATTAAAATCAACAAATTTGTTGTCGACTTAAAAGAAGCGCATTTTGATGATTGCAGCTTTGTTGAATCGGTGAAGGAGTCAGTATTGTTCCTTTCAAAATGAGATGGAATGAAATGAACATATTTTTTTTGTCGTGTTCCAATCTATAAATAAGCATTTTAATAGTAATAATATAAAACAACATTAACACAAATAAGATAACAAAATCAAGATGCAATGAGTTAGATTAGCGTTACAAAATTATTTGACGAGCATTTGTGATATTTGTGAACATAAAAACCCCGATGGTACCATAAACAACAAGTTTTTCAAGTTGAATGGCTTCCCACAAATGCTAAACATAATATTTTTTACTCATTTGTTGAAGTATTTTTAGGTATGAACAATATTTTATCTGACACATCACTGCAGACAATACTTGCACGTCGACCTAACAGATAAAATTACGCTATGAGAGAAAAGATCAGTTCAAACAGATTACTTAATTGAAATCAGATATGCTATTAAATCACTGACTTTTATTACTCAGTCCATTTCAAACTGGAATATAAAGTAGCATATTTGTTTTTACTAGACATGCTTTAATTTATGCTTAGTCAAATGCTTTTGCAAAATTTCAAAGTAAAAAACGTGTCATACCCTTATTACATTACAAACATGATGCAGAATAGATATAATCTTTACTCTAGTTAATTTTGAACAGAAATTAAAATATCTCAAGCTAATAAACTCATCATAGAAACCAGGATTAAACTGTATTTACGCCAGACGCGCGTTTCGTCTATAATAGACCCATCAGTGACGCTCGAATCCAAAAAAAGTTAAAAAGGCCACCAAATACAGCACGAATGTGATGAGCAGGAATTTTGACCTGATGATAGTTATTCCAAAAAACAACTGTCTTGCTTCCAAAAAAATATAAAAGTTTTATAACAAATGTTTCATGAAGGACTTTGTGCTGCAGCTGAATATCAGACAGTTGTTTTTATGAAGAATCTTCGATGAAGTTGAACAACCAAAATGCCTTGAAATATTTTTTTTATTTATGACATATAACAAAACGAATTATATAGTTCTTACAACTTGTTTGGATCTCTAATAGATAACAATACAACGGTTTGTTTCCCGCTATTTGAAGAACGATCACGTGTCATTGTGTTACGTTTTGGTTTTTTAAATGCACACACGAATTCATGGAGGGTTTTACGGAATGGAGCAATAATCACGTAGTAAAGAATAAAGTTGACCGAGAAATTGATAGACTGTAGTGTATTCGTGACGTCCGAAACTACTCTGTATGTGTAATAATCTGTTGTATGTTCTTTCATGATGTAAAATATAAATTTTGTAATTTCTGATGGAGCCACGAGTATAAAGAACAGTATGATGATCGTGATCAGGGTAATATTTATTCGTCTGTGCGCAGACAGACAGGAAGTGTCGTCACGACTATGCAGTAAGCGAAGTTGTTTACTCAAATGTAATGCTTTGATCAACCGGATGTTGCAATACAACAGCACTATCAATGGAATGAAGTTTCCGCATATAGCCCAAAGTATTTTGTAGACATAAACAAATTTAGTTTTGAAAAATAAAGTTCCATCTTCGATAGTTACTAGATCATCTATATTGACACAGTAATTTTCCGTTCGGTAACGCCATATGTATGGTATGTTGAATGCAAATGATATCAGATATGCAATCACAATGGCGGTTATTGTTGACTTTATTGTAATGAATTGTCTTGAGCGAAACGGATGACATATTGCAAGGTAACGCATAAATGCAGTCAGTACTGTCATCATTGTACTACTCATTATAAATGTGCTTATGACAGTGATACTATACATCCTGTAGTAAAGCATGAACTCTGACCTCTGATACAGATGTCGTTGTAAGAGAAACGCATTTGGGAAAGTTGTCAGGCAAAACATCATATCGGATATTGCCAAAGCCACCAGGCATATAGTTGTGCAGTATTCAACATCATCTAACGTCTTGTTGCTTTTCTTTTTTGTAAATACTATAACGTTTAGAATATTACCAACAAACCCAAAGGCACAAACCATTGGTACGATTACTCCATATAACAGGTGCTGCATCTTTGCTATTTTCATTGCTAATTCTATAAAAGTTGAATTGTCAGTTGATGCATTCATTGATGAAATCACAGTGCAATTCTGAACGTGTTCCATGATTAAGGAATTTCCTTGGAATCTTAATTAAATGTAATCTTTGAGATGAAAGCCAGGATAACCTCTGAAATGGTCGCAGATAAATCAAATTCACTTGTCTCTTTTGTGACTATATGCTTTGTTTACGATTGCAATACAGTTCGGTCACACAATGAGCAATTTTGTAACATTTAGAAGTCAATCATAGTAGTTCCACATGATTTATTAAAAAAAATGTCTTTGAATATTCGAACTGTGGTATGAGTAATTGATGCTAACGTTGATTTTTCAAGCGTTGATTTTGGACTGATATGTCTATTTCCTAAAAAACATATTTCAATTGCCTATTGAAATTAAATCCATATATCAAGGCGTCATGTACACAAAACTTTGGAAGTAAAGTTGAAATTTATTAAAAGTTATAAACGGTTAAATGTAGAACGAAAATATTAGATATTTCGTTTGTTTACTATTGTTTTAGCCTTCATTCGTTAACGTATTCATGATATAAAGGCAAACACACAACAACTCTAGAACCCACTATGTATATTTTGAACAAGTATCAATCCATTAATCTCTTTTAGCTGTATACTACAAATGCTCCAGCTAAATACAGTTTACCTGAAAAAGAAAAAAAAGTATTGATTGCACATTTTTTCAAGAATCTATTTCACAAATACATTTTTTTAAATTTTAAATTGAATTCTATTTTGTATTTACAACGTATTAGAATTTTGCTTTGGTGTCTTTCGCCTCTCTTTGATATTTCTCATGTTATCATTTCATATTGTTGTTTAATCCTGAGAGTTTATTTAATACCCTTTAATTTTAAAGTTAAGCAGGAATGATGTTTCTTAGAAAATGAAAGTTCACAATAGATAGTTGGCTGAAAAATAATTGAGGTATGTGCTCAATCAGTTCTAACTGTTGTTTTCTATATGTTGAAGAGAGGCGAAATACACTAAATGGATATTCAAAGTTATAAGTCAAAAATCAAACTGGCATTTTCATATGAAAATGACAAAAAGATAAATATCAGTATTCAAAACCGATTATGTTAGAATGGAATCTATGTTTTCAAACATTCCTATATTAACAATTAAAAGTCGTAACTACAAGATAAAGTTAATGATGCTTCCATAAAATGATATAGCTTTCTGTTTTTGTTTTTATTCTGTGTTTATGTATGTTGGCGTTTGTTTTTGTAGCAGTTCAGTGTTCCTGTTGCTCTGTTGTTTTCCTTTTATTGTTCTCGTGTGTTCTTCGGTTTTGGTTCCTGTCCTGAATTTGTTTTCGCTGCATTTTATCGATGACTATAGAACAGCGGTATACTCCTGTTGCCTTTATTTCGGCAAACATTTCTAACACTTTAATGAAGAATAAAACGGGAAGTACATAAATGTTTGGTAAAATGTACTTTTTTTTAGATTCGTTATATTACAAAATATGTAAATTTCATGAATTCTTTATTTTGCATATAGGTCGGTTCTCATACAGTTACCCACTGGTTTCAAAATTACAAATTATAAATCAGTCAAAATGAGATTTATGTTTCAATATATTTCTTAAATATTTAGCACGCCTACAGGGATGTTACTAGATGCCTTTTGTTACCATATGAACTTAAACTATGATCAAACGTTTAATACTATGTGGGTTATTGAAGTTATACTTTAAGTAATAATCACATTCTTTTGAAATACAAGTAGAATAGTGCATGTGTTGAAAAATGCGCTTTGGGTCTTCTAATTTTTTATTGATGGAAAACCGAGATTAATAAAATGTATAATCTCTAATATCAAATGCTGAAGAATTAATGAAGAATTATAATTACAAAGTTAAGTTTTAATTTATACCTACTCAGTTACTAACTTCTATGTTCACCACAAAATATTGCGTAATTCATTATGTTCAAAAATGATTTCTTCTTCTAAAAACGGAATTATTTACTGGATTAAGTGATTTTTATTAACAAAATCAATTTTGAAGGATTGAAACTAGTTGAGGAACCTGACATTTTGTAGCTTCGCATAATTGAATTCGCAGAAAACGTGTCACGAAAATAGCAAATCTGTGAGACATATTTAACTATTACAGATGACAAGAATATTTAAATTGATGAATATAAATTGGAAACGATTATTTTTATATTGGCTACATGATCATATTACTTCAAATTAGTATAACAGAACCGAAACTAAAGTAAAAACTTGAATCACAAATATACTGAATTCCTAGAAAATTCAAAACGGAAAGTCCCTAACCAAATTGCAAAATCAATAGCTCAAACACATGAAATAAATGGACAACAACTTTCGCATTCTGACATGGTACAGGCATTTTCTGATGTAAACAGTGGTGGATTAATTAAATCTGGTTTTAAAACTAGTTAAACCTCTCACATATAGAGTTGGACACAACAACTAACCATCAGTCAAAAAAGTTTTCAAAATTACGACTAAAACTACATTCTTTATGTTTTACTGTTTCAATAGAAACTTTTTTAAAAAGCGGATGATACCAAGAGGCAATTTAAAACTCATAAGTTGACTATAAGGAGGATGTTGGCTCTATGGTTATTTCGGAGAGTCGACCCGTTGGCAAAATTATATTATAATGATACATTTGTTTGCTCATTACTACTAGTAATAAACATTAAGGATTCATAATACAATGATGATAAAATTTGTTTACGTTACAATAACACCATAGCAAGTGTTTCCCAAGCTATATTAGTTTTCCTGTAGTTTATTTTGACAATATTTCATGCAAACAATAATCTTATTTAATCACTTCCATTTTGATTTAATTGGTTTTAAAATCTCATTAGTGCTAATGTTCAGTGTTTTACCGTCTTTCTAAGTTAATAACACTTGACATCTTGCGTTTTAGCAATACTGGTATCAAAAAGTAATCAGTATGAAAACTGAATGTTTCAAAGTTCATATTTTTTCCCAGATTTTAATGGCCAACTATTATTAATGAAATTACACATTTGTTTTATTGTTCTGTTAAGTTTAACAATACTTTTCAACTATCGTTTGATGCTGTTTGCAAAGTTATTTTTTTTTAATAAAAAAATAGCTTTTATATGCTACTCCTTGTTGAGCAAAGCAATTTGATTTTATCTGTAAACACATTAGTTGTACTATTGAGATTTTAAATATTCTTTACCTCCTTAACAAAACAGGATATAACACATAAGGAAAAATCAAAGCAGAATTAGATTACTTCTTTCATCACTATATGAAAGGTTTTGTAAGTTATAGAGATATATATTTCTTATCAGGTATTGGTTGAAATAAGATCGGGTCAGTTTCCGCTAACACGTTTGCACCAGGAGAGTTATTATAAATAGTTCCCCGAATCTTAACTCAAAATGTATAGTAGAACAGACTTAAGATGTATATACTAAATAGAGTTTATCATTACATAAAACATCTTAACATATGCATCAAAATGATCATAGAAAGCTTAGAAATAAGTTTGGGTTGACTTTTCTCAAATGTTCAGTGTTTCAAAGTTAATTTGAGGGGATATTGTAAACTGATTTTAAAAATATTTGTAAAGTATCAATATGAAGACACATACAGATATAAAATTTTGGTGTGGGTACATATTACATAAAAAAAAACCGTAAAACGGAAGAAGAAAATATATAACACTTTTAACTTTAACAGCACTTTTTATGCATTGATCATCTAGTTTGTTGAAATTGGAGGCAAAAGTAATGTTCAAATTATATGATCTACCTTGAAGATTCAAATCAACCGAACAATTGTTTTCTTTACCTTAATCGAGGAATCCGTATTAACAAATTCCATTCTTGTTGAAAAATCACTGTTTTACAAAGATTCATGAAAATAGATTGAAAATAAGCAACTAAGACTAAGATAGATTATTTATTTAGATTTACAGTTGGACATATTTTTGTAATTAGTTTTCCTGATTAGGTCCATACAAAGTTATGAAATGGCAAAATAACTACAATGTATCTGGGTGTTACATAAATTTACAGTAAAACATCTGTGAAAAGTACTGTTTGGACCTTAGACATATAGAAAGCTTTGTTCCTTTATCTTGCTATTGAACGATTTGGAATGAACAACTTTTAATTGACTCTACGGGAATAAAAAAAATTATAATCTTTTGAACCCTTTTGAAATAAACAAGATGTTTGATCTCAATTGCAATGATATCACATTGCTTTATTTTTACATCACTTGAGATATTCATTGGGAAACAATCAGAATGCTGTTATCAATACTATTTATTAACTTTCTTATACAAGGTTCAACCCACCATTTTTTCTTGAAATGTCCTGTACTAAGTCAGAAAAATTGTCTTTGTTATATTATAGTTCGTTTTTGTGTGTATTGCAATTTAGTGTTTCTGTAGTGTCGTTGTTTTCCTCTTATATTTGTTGTGTTTCCCTCAGTTTAAGTTTGTAACTCGGAATTTATTTTTTTCTCAATTGATTTATGAATTTCGAACAGCGGTATACTATGTTGCCGTTGTTTAAATCAAAATGACGTTTGATCTCAATTGCAATTATACCACATTGCTTTATTTTTACATCACTTGAGAGATTCTTGAGGAAACAATCCGCACGCTTATCGATTTTCTTATACAGTTATTTAATATGCAGGTAGTTCAATAATCAAATTGGCCGATTCAGAATCTAAAGAATCATGGGTAATTTCATTGTTCGTATCCCAAAATGAAAATAACGTCACTTGATTTGTTGAATTTCTATTGTTTATGACATTTTTAACCAATCACGACGTTTTGTTGTGCACTTTTGAAAATATTACCCAGGATGCATTAGATTCTGAAACGACGAATTGCTAATACGTCTGCCACTCTACATGAAAGCAAATTCCACTGAGTATAACATTAGTATGTCATTATCTCATTTGGTTCCACGACGACCCAAAATTTTCTTGGATCAGGCTGATCTTCTATCTTAAGGTTTCATTTGAAAATATTTGACAGACTTTTCGCGAGTGCTTGCAGAGAAAAAAAAAAAAAAAAAAAAAAACAATTTACAACAATTCCAGCGTTTCAGAGAAATATAACCCAAGTTTTTTTTAACTAGAAAATATTTTGTGCTATTAAACGGGAATGGAAATCATCACTCTGAAGTACGTCACCGTGAAAACAAAACAGAGACAATTTGAGACAATTTGATAAAAGAGACAATATGAGAACAAAAAAACTAAAGGAATATAGAGATGTGAAATTTCTTCATAGAAACAAATCAAATACCAATGCTATAATTGCACGATTCTTCCTGTCTGTATATTAACAATAAGAAGCATGGTGGCAACTCAGGATAAGTTTCCTTATATCCTTTACAACTGTACAATCATATAATTTTAGTAATATCATTTCTTTGATCATATGATATTTGTTGTAATGACGACATCCTTTGGAAAGATAACTTCCTTATAGATGTTTATTTCTTTTTTTATGCCCCACCTTCGATAGTAGGGGGGCATTATGTTTTCTGGTCTGTCCGTCCATTCGTCCGTCCGTCCGTCTGTCCGTCCGTCCGTTCGTTCGTCTGTTCGTTCGTCCCGCTTCAGGTTAAAGTTTTTGGTCAAGGTAGTTTTTGATGAAGCTGAAGTCCAATCAACTTGAAACTTAGTACACATGTTCCTTATGATATGATCTTTCTAATTTTACAACCAAATTAAACTTTTGACCCCAATTTTACGGTCCACTGAACATAGAAAATGAAAGTGTGAGTTTCAGGTTAAAGTTTTTGGTTAAGGTAGTTTTTGATGAAGCTGAAGTCGAATCAACTTGAAACTTAGTACACATGTTCCTTATGATATGATCTTTCTAATTTTACAGCCAAGTTAAATTTTTTACCCCAATTTCACGGTCCACTGAACATAGAAAGTTAAAGTGTAAGTTTCAGGTTAAAGTTTTTGGTCAAGGTAGTTTTTGATGAAGCTGAAGTCGAATCAACTTGAAACTTAGTACACATGTCCCTTATGATATGATCTTTTTAATTTTACAGCCAAGTTAAATTTGTGACCCCAATTTGACGGACCACTGAACATAGAAAATTAAAGTGTGTGTTTCAGGTTAAAGTTTTTGGTCAAGGTAGTTTTTGATGAAGTTGTAGTCCAATCAACTTGAAACTTAGTACACATGTTCCCTATGGTGTGATCTTTCTAATTTAATGCCAAATTAGATTTTTTACCCAATTTCACGGTCTATTGAACATGTAAAATAATAGTGCAAGTGGGGCATCCGTGTACTTTGGACACATTCTTGTTTTGTTAAACTTTACAACTCGGAAGCCGAAAACAATCATAAAGTTTCAAAATTCGAATGTTTTTATTTTTTTGTGAATAACATGTTGAGAAAACAGATTTTTTTCTGTGACAGAAGACAGACGACAGAAGAAATTCTTAGCATTTGTAAAACAAAAATTAAGTATCAAAGACAGTTACGAATATGTATCAAATCAGAATATCTATTAAGCTTAATTTTGTAAAACAAAATCCATCATGAGTTAATGCTGAAAGTTTTCATGAATGAGAAATTATTGATCTATCAAATCATACAAATAGCATTAAGGGATACGTTGAAATTAAGCAAACGCAGTCAATTTGGAAATGAGAAATGGACGAAATAAGATTATTTATCAGACAACCATACAATGGTATTTATCTTTCCCAATTGTGGTTATGAAGAACAAATGCCAAAGTTAATTTACTATCCCATGACATATCGTATAACCCAATTTATAGTGGCTATTTGGCGTAAAACGTTCTCACTTTAGATTCATGGTGTTTTTTTCTTTATTTAATGACCCTTGTTAACTTGGGTTTTAAGATGTATGACGAAAATTATTATTAATCATTCATTGTGCATTTCGATTTATTGTACAGTCTATCGAACAAAGGACAGGGAAGGGCTTACATTTTTTCTCTCCTCAGAATCCATATGTGCTGCAAAATATAAGCAGCTCGATTAAAATAAAGTACACTATTGTAAGATTTCACTGAAAAATGCTAAAATCAGGTGTTATGATACAATATAATTTTGGAATGAAATATCTCATTATCCTGTTTTATTTTCATTAGTCATAATTCATGTTATTTAACTCTGTATGAAATATTTTTGGACCAATTTCAAAGGAAATAGAACAGAATTAGGAAAGACGAAGTTGGTATCTTAACGAATTAAGAAGACACTGGACCCACAATTTAAGTCATAGTTATTTTTTAACGTATTGTTAAATTCCATATTGACAATGGATCAGTCTTTAAACTTGAGAGGTCACATTTGTTTTACATTAAGATAGGCAGAAAAGCCCTATATATTTCGGTTGAATGGTATTACATTTCCGGGAACTGGTTTGATCGTGTTTGTACCCTTATAAAAAGTAATTATATATGAAAACTGTGCATATGCTGAACAAGCTAACAATGTATTTTTGAAAGATGTGCAATGACAACCTGTTATAAGGCAGTTAATCGCTAGAACGGCAACATTAGTCTACCGCTGTTTAATAGTATTTAATTGATTTAACTGAAACACATCCAGGTTATAAAAACCAAAACAGAGTGAAGCATATCAACCACAAGAGAAAAAATAGGTATAACAAACACTTTACTACTACAAAAACATATATACAAACGGACTATTTGATAACAGCTACCATCGTAACCTTATGCGTATGACGATATACTTCAGAAGACGGTCATCATACATATTCACATTCCTTTGAAAATATTTCAGATAACTATGGTTTCTGTGTCAATATCAAAAAATGATTAAAATTATAAAAAGGCTGCTGTCATCCATATGGTGAAGGATATGTTACCGTTTCACCTTTAAACTGTGTATTTCAGTGTTTTTATCAAACCTTATGTCATAAGTTAGAGGAAAAAACACATAAACACTTTTTTTCTAAATTTTTAATGCATGTTCACACGAAATACTGTTTTGAGTATAAAGACTCTACATGATTTTAAGGTCGCAATTACCGGAGATAGGGAAATTTGATTTTTAGTATGTATCATAAAACGTCTTTGATCGTTTCTAATTGGCATATAAAGGTTAACGTTAATAAAATAAAACATTATAAACATAATGTATTGCAATTAACACGATCACTAGTTAGCCAATTTTGAACTAAAACTACCTTTTGGAACTCAACATTTCCAGTCAATTCCGATCAGAATGGGGACGTTTAATCCGATGCCTCATCTAAAGAGAGTGCCACGCTCTTTTCACGTTAAGAAGCCTTGCAACAACTCTCTGAGGGGTCCGTAAGTTGCCTTTTGCAAGGCAAAATTTCTGTCTCTATCCAATATACCCTCAATTTCCAGTGGCAGTCCAATTTTCCCGACCATCATCCTCTATTATAACAACCTACCTATTGTGTTTATTGTTAATTTGTTCTCGTCCTGAATATGCATGAAATATTTACCACTTGACGTTAAGCAACCAACAATCAATCAATCAATTGAACTCAACAGCTGTCAAAAGTCTAAACAATTGAATTTAAATCGGGTTCAGTCTCTCAATTAATTTACAGACTAGACGTTTTAAATATCTAGTTTTGGGCAGAAATTCAGCTTACTTTGTGAAAAATCATACAGAGTCAAGGAAAAAATACACCGAAGAGGATATTACTGCCATGCCGGACTTTAATTGACAACATGTTTGTTGAATTCCAACAGACTATTGGAATCCAAATGTGTACCAATTGTGCTCCTCTACTTGCAGATTTGTTTTTGTATTCCTATGAAGCAGAATTTATCCAAGGGCTTGTACAGAAAGGAGAAAAGAAATTAGCCCAGTCTTTTAATTTTACCTTTCGATATATTGATGATGTACTGTAATAATAATAGATTCAGTGATCACTTACATTTAGTATATCCAAGTGAACTTGAAATGAAAGATACTACCGACACAGATAAATCTGCTTCATATTTAGACCTTTATCTCGAAATGAGTACTGATGGTAGGTTGAAGACCAAAATTTATGACAAACGCGATGATTTTAATTTTCCTATAGTCAACTTTTCATGTCTATGTAACAACATCCCAGCGGCACCAGCATATGGAGTATATGTGTCTCAATTGATACGTTACTCTAGAGCTAGCTCAAAGTACGTTAATTTTGTTGAACGAGAAATATTGCTTTCTCAAAAGTTGCTTAGACAGCTATGAATCAATCAAATTTAGGTCATCACTCAAGAAATTTTACGGTCACCATCATGAGCTGATTGGCCATTATGAAAAAAGTGTGTCAGAAATCATATCTGATATTCTTCCTCAGTCATAATAACCTTCCATCATTACCAAACTGAACAAAGAAATAACACGACCGGTGCCGTATACGGTGCAGAAAATGCTTACTCTTCCGGAGCACCTGATTTCACTCCCGGTTTTTAATGGAGTTCGTGTTGTTTCTTATTTATTATTTATAACTGTTGATGTAAATGTCCTTTGATTTTGTGAGTTTAGTTTACTCATTGGTTTTGATTGTTATTGTCTTTAAACATGCTATGTACATGATACAATATGAAGATTATTCATTCCAAATTTTATGGAGAAATCACCAATTCTTCGTAAATAAACATTTAAGTAGATTGATCACGTTTTTGTGAATACATGATTAGTGTGAAAAGTTAGATAAGGTAAAATGAATCAACAAAAATCGAGCTATAAGAAAACTTTTTTTGTTTTACAGTGCATTTTGGAGACTTCATTTATGAAACGATATGCAGTCCTATTTCGTAAATTGCTGAATTGATCAGATTCATCGGTGATTTGAGCCACAATTAGATTTTAACTTAAGAATCGATCTCTCATTTTTAGAATGTACTATATAACAGTATTGTCATCACGAAATTCTGCTGTAGGATTAAAATATATACATCACATCATATTTGCTCTGATTTTGATAACAAGATTATCAATCATATTTTCTAATATCGCCGTTATCCATTGATTTTGCTTTCATTTCAAGTCTTATTTACTTCTTATTTTCATGAGTGACCGCGGTGAAAACTGTTCTTAGTCTTTAATTAGTTTATAAAAGGTACTCCATCAAGTGTTAGGAATACTGTAATAAATGAAATTAAAACGAACGCAGAGTATATTATAAACACTATGTTCAAGGCTGATCTTTCTTGTAATTTGAAGTCCTATTTTATTAAGCCATTTATCACTAAGAACATGAAACCCATAAAGTGTTGTTTGTTTAGTATAAGAAGA
The DNA here is from genome assembly GCF_965363235.1 of Mytilus galloprovincialis. Classification (NCBI taxonomy): domain Eukaryota; kingdom Metazoa; phylum Mollusca; class Bivalvia; order Mytilida; family Mytilidae; genus Mytilus; species Mytilus galloprovincialis. Next base: position 3,648,629 of record NC_134843.1, on the reverse strand, counting down.
TTGTCAATAGAAAGAATAAATGATTTGTAAACGAGATATGAAGTTTTGACTAGCAGAATTATGTCTATGAAACTTCCGACAAAATGTCAAGTGATAAATTTGTTTTAGAAGGCAAAGTGTCTGCTTAAAGTTTGTTTTTGAAATTATCTCCTCTCCGGGAAAAGTTAGACTGACTTACTGTTATTTCCTTCCATTATCAAATGTAAGAACCAATAATATTATAATAGTCGTGATTTTGAAATCTTTATTCTCGATAGTCCATTAAAGTTTTTTTGGAAGTTAGATTTGCTAAAATGAAAATGTGAATAGCTTTTATGTACCACAATTGATGAGTTTTGTTTATTATTTTGCTCTTCTCTAAATGTTTACTTAGTTTTATAGATTGTTTTACTACCTACCTTCTTTCACATACATCGACAATGAAACCAAGAAAAACCAAGAATCTATACGTCGGGGAACTTTTACACTTGTGTATTTTTCAAATAAAAGGGTACTTCTTTCAAGTTTTGTATTTTTTTTTATACCAATCGTAGGTCGTTACCATATTTCTATTCATAAATTACGCTCATGAAAGCTCACATTTCACGGACATCATTAACTGAGTTGTTTAACTGACACAAACACTTCTTTAAAAAAGTTTAATAGTTATAGTTAATGTGTTTCCCTCGATTGTATATAAAACAAAAGAAGATGTGATAGGATTACCAATGAGACAACTCTCCACAAGAGAACAAATGACACAGAAATTAACATTTAGTTTGTTACCCGGATTTGTTTTTTGCTAAATGGAATTATCGTTATTGAACAGCGGTATATTACTATTCCCTTTATTTATAAAGATCCTTGAATTGGCTGACCGAGACAATGTCTTTATACCAACTATCTAGCGACATACCGAGTGTTTCCCGTTTACCTTTTGAGAAATATAAAAAGCATAGATTTGCAATATGTATAATGTTCCAAGGTAAAAGATGATTATACTGTAAAAAAATAATATAAAAAATACCGAACTCCGTTGAAAATTCAAACGGAAAGCCTAATCAATGGCAAAATCCATCGCGCTTCTTTTAAAGTCGAATAATACATTCACTGTAAGTTATTGTTTTACATCTGGTTCGGAATGGATTTACAAGATTTGAACATCTTTAAACTACTGTTCCTCTACATCATTGAGTAAAGTGGTACAATTTTACAAATTTTTTATTTTGTAAATCATATTATAGTCCGCTTGACGTCATTTTCTCTGAAAGCGATGGTTATTAATTATTATTTCCAGCTTTTAGTGTAAATACAAATTATTAAAAGTTTCAATGTATTATAAACTTCTATTTGAATGATGCACTTTAATAATCATTTTGATATTAGAATTTTTAAGACAAAATTGAATTAGAAATTATCGTCCATTTGTATTACAGATAATGTTATATATTATTCTTCAATTGATTATTTAACATGTCGCCTACTTGCTCACAATTATGTGAAACTTTCAGAAATGTTCTTCAGAGGTGAATAACCATTTGAAGTCCACAAGACCTAACGAAATCAAATTCTCGTATTTATGAACGTAAACGTTATGGAACACAAGGACACTAGAAAATTTAAAGGTGCAATTAAAAATTAGGGTTCTTAAAAAATGAAAAGTCGATCTATAATTTTGAAAATTACTCTCTTTTTCCAAGGTGATTACAAATTAGAGGTCGTTAATTTACACTGTTACCGTGAGCAAATACTTCCAGTCCTTCGTCAGACATTATTTGTTGGTAGGAAAATTGATTAGGTTGCAAATTTTAGAGATTCTTTTCTTGATGATTAAAACTGTAAAAGCCTTCAAGCATATTATTCTGAAATTCCATCCATAAATAAAAGTTCAATGATATATTTTGCCTTGTCCGGCTATTATTCCTGTTTACTTTACCTTACACAAATGTTTTGTCGTGTTGTTTTCCTAGTCAGGGCTTTGACGTAGAATATTTGTATGTTTAACTTTCATAGTCATTTGTTATTATTGAAGTTATTTTTATGAAGCTTGTCCGGCGAATTTTATTGTATATAATGTGCAGTGTTGTTGCTGATTAAGCTGAATAAGTTGAATGTTGTACTTTAAACAAAAATGTACAACGTTTGACTTTGTTTCCAGACTTGAAAGACGATGCCACTGCTGGTGGACGGTTCGTCCCCGAGGGTATCACCAGCCCAGTAGTCAACACTTCGGTGTTGACATGAATATCAATAATGTGTCATTTTTATAAATTTCCTGTTTACAAAACTTTTAATTTTTCGAAAAACTAAAGGATTGTCTTTTTCCAGGCATAGATTACCTTAGCCGTATTTGGCACAACTTTTTGGAATTTTGGATCCTCAATGCTCTTCAACTTTGTAAGTGTTTGGCTTTATAATATTTTGATGTGAGCGTCACTGATGAGTCTTGTGTAGACGAAACGCGCGTCTGGCGCACTAGATTATAATCCTGGTACCTTTGATAACTATTGAAAGGTTATTGTTCTATCTTCACTTGTCTTCGTTTCATTCTTTGTTGTATGTTTTGTTTGTTCGGATTATTTATGCGAATTACTTTAGTTCAATCTTGTCTTACTATTGTGTTTCTAAAATAAACTTCTAACTGGTTAACTATTACTGTGAATTGTTGCTGTGAATTGTTGTCTGTTTTGTTCATACAGCTGTTGAAAAGCTTTTTTATCTATTGTATTTAAAGTCTACTTACAGTTTGTATTATTGTGCCTTTTTAGTTTGTACTGAGGTTTTATTTTTCTCCTTCCTTTATTTCTACATAAGAAAATGTCTTTAGCAAGTCAGGAACATGACAGTTATTATCCATTCGTTTGATGTGTTTGAAATTTTGGATTTGCCATTTGGTTAGGGACTCTGTTTTGAATTTTCATCGTAAAATATTTGTGTGATTTTACTTTTTATTGCAACAGAATGTTGTACTGCTAGAGTGTGTGTATAATAGATTCATAGTATTCAACTTTTGTAAAGTCATGTGTCCAATATTTTTTTTTGTTTTGTTTGTGAAGTTGTTGTTGATTTTAGTTATTCTAGCTTGTCTGGCCATTGTTACCGTTGAACTTTCTAGCGCATTGAGTTATTTTCACGACGTCTTGTACGTCTAAGCATTTTCCAATTTATCATTAAATATAAATGCAATTATGCGGAAACCAAAGTACAGAAACAATTATAAGGCAGGAAATTAGAATCCTAAAATATGTATCAGAGAAGATCAGAACAGGTTAAGTTGATTTGAAAGAATTACCACCGACAGTATCGGTAATCTAATAACTTCATATGAATAGATATCTGGAACTATTTTGCAAATCTTTTCTAGTATTGAATATGTAAGATGCAATTAATTGTTATAATACCTCATAATGTTCGTGTTTGACCCATATTCTTCCGCAAAAAGCAATATTGTATACTTATTCTGCCATATTCTTTCATCGACAAACAAACGAAATAAACGAACATAATAAATAGTTACTTCCAGTTAAACAGTTTGAATTTAATCAAGTTTTTCATTCGAATTGTTCAAAATAGATATTTTGAAGTAGCATTCCGGTAAAAATGTAACAAAACAGGATACTGGTGTATAATTGCGAGGTTAGAACTTAAAAAATGTCACATTTAAAAATGCTTAAACGAATAAAAAATAAACGAACTGAATGTTACTACAAAACAACCTAGAGACTAATGTAACTGAACGGACGAATATGAGAGCTTTCTGACATAATAGCATAAAAGCATTCTCCATTTTTAGAATCATGACTTTTCGTTCTGGTCGGTGGAGTTCAGTAATATCACTGCACTGATAACCTTGTCAACAGAAAAGAACAGTTTTCGTAATCTTGTTCACTTTGAGAGCAACTCTTGACAACTTAACCAATTCAAGAAGAAACGTTATATTTATATATGATATGTTGATGGGAGATGGCTTGTTAATTGGTTGGAGATGGTTTTCGCTATGGGGATACACAACGATATAAACTTAGATAAAAGCATCATCCCTCCAAACAAACAAATCATAATATAATTCGCACGACTTTGTTTTGGGGTCTCTAATGCACAACCATGTATACTTTTAATTATCGAATATATAACTTTATTCTCAGCTAACTTTTAAGAACTTCTTCAAATAGGAAAACGTAACACAGATTTCAAACCAATCATTTATTTAATTGAATTGTATTGAACGCCTACTAAATTCAGAAAGAGATTGTACAATTAAAACGTGATCAAAATAATCGTCATGTTCCAGCTTTATAGCTGTCAAACACTTACTTTGGACTGGAACGTGTGCTCCTGTAAGAATTTATATGATTCGGAATGCTCGATAGAAGAAAACATTTGTTAGATTTTTTTTTTTTATTTAATTTTACGAATTACAATAAGAAAACCGTCAGACCGTTAATTACAAATGCTTTTACAATGAAATGTATAATGGAATGTATAATGTTTTTGGTAACCATTTGCTAATCTTGTTGGTGATATTGTTTCCAGTAGAAACACCGATTTTATGTTACCCTTGATAATTGCACTTGTTGTTGTAATGGCGAAGGAATGTCTTGTATCTCTAGTTCACAAAGTGAATGAGATTTTGAAGTATAAACGAAACAATTTGCGAAAACTAAAATGATAAAAAAGAATGAAAAAAAGACATATAAATAGATCTCAATTGATTTCCAATCGCTCGTAGTATTTAATAGAACCATGGTTATGAATTGGAATGTCATTTGCTTAATTCAATATTGGTCGTAAGATAACGATTTGTAAGTGTTTTGTATTCCCAAGATCCCTTGAAGTGTGGGAATTCTAGGAAGCTATAATGTGTTATGCATGTTAAATATTTCAAATATTACCAGGATTGCAAAATTACGACAGAAATCATAGAATCCAGACAGATAAAAAACAATTAATCTTAAAAAATACCATAAAAGTACTCACGAACCTTTAAGGTGGTACCTAACACCACAGGGAGATAACTCTGTAAAGTCAGCTAAACGTTTTAATTACGTTGAGTTGTAGAGGTAATATTAAGCTTCTCAATGATCAAATTGGTGTTTGTCAAACTGCTATATAACCAGTGTAACTTTTCTGAGAAAACCGTTGGTTTAAAATTTTTGATTTTTTTTATATTTTTGTTAAAGGATCAAAGTAAATACTTTGTTAAAATTTTATGAAAATTAAACGAGCCAAATTAATTTTTCGTGAATGTGTTAGGGATCACCTTCAATTGAAATTAAATCCATGCATACTTTGCATCCACATGTAAACAGGGAACCGGTTCTTTAACTGTTTTGTTTTGCCGTTATGTGTTCCTTTTTAACATGATACCTACTAAAACCCAAAATCAAATAAACAACCAATAAATATGCGGGAGTTTCTCGCTACATTGAAGACTCATTGGTGGTCTTCAGCTGTTGTCTGCTCTATGGTTTTGTTGTTGTCGCTTTGACACATTCCCCATTTCCTTTCTCAATTTTATGTTTATTGCTTTTACGTTCAAAACATTGTAGTATAATAGTGATTACAGTTTTGAAAGAAACGCCAAAAGATCAAAATGTTTGTTACATTCAAAGAAATGTTGGAGATTTAAAATGTACGTAACAAATCCGAGTTACAAACTAAACCTGAGGGAAACGCATCAAATATACGAAAACTACGACACAACAGAAACACAACATTAAAATGTAACACACACAGAAACGAACTATAATATAACATTATAATATAAAATGCCTAGAAGAAAATTGGTCTTGCATAAGTGCCGATGTTTCGTGACCTTTCAATTAAAGGTCCAGGTTGAGACTTCTGCCAATTTAAAGACGTTAGTAAAACTCACTGATAATTTCATAATGCTTTTAAAAAAAATAATGTGAATTTTTCGAAAAACTAAGGATTTTCTTACCCCAGGAGTAGATTACCTTAGCCGTATTTGGCACAACTTTTTGGAATTTTGGATCTTCAATGCTCTTCAACTTTGTATTTGTTTGGCTTTTTAACTATTTTGATCTGAGCGTCACTGATGAGTCTTATGTAGACGAAACGCGCGTCTGGCGTATAAAATTATAATCCTGGTACTTTTGATAACTATTAAGTACGACTTAAGACTAGAATATTGCTTCGACAATAATCATCAATCCTACAGATTTGCATTACAGTGCCATACAAAATACTTCAAACACAGAGACAAAAGTTTATAACCAAAAAAATATATAACAATCGCATTGTGTGTTTGATAGAATTATGAGTCGTAAATTGATTTTTTTATATATTATACCTTATATTTCAATTGATTGGCGCCAAAATTATGATAATACAACAAGCTACAAAAAAAGTAAAATCACAAAAATACTAAACTCCGAGGAAAATTCAAAACGGAAAGTCCCTAATGAAATGGCAAAATCAAATGACAAAACATAAGCAATATAAAGCGTAATAAGGATTACAAAACATTAAAATCTAATAGTCGAAAGAGGCATGGTTCCAATAGACACATATCGGTATTCATCATGCTGCTAAATTTGATTTAATTACATATGATCTACGTAAGAGGGAGGCTTGTGATCACTTAATACTGAAATAACTACGCAATCGTGGCCTTTTTTATTATTATTAAATCAGGCTGTCTGAACCATATTGATCGTATTGGTTTATGTTTGTTTTGAAAGGTTGTCAGTGTGTGTGGTATGTTGTACTTCCTCATATTTGTTATAATTTTGTTCTTCTGTATGTACAACTTTATCCGCCCATTTGTATAGCTATTTACACTTGATATCACATTAGTGACTGTCTGCGTAAAAAGATGATAGATTGTATGTATAATGATTGTGAGGAACAAAATGACATGGGCAGATGCACTGTCAACATACCATGCAAACGTTTAGCACTTTAATTGTAGTATTTCAACAGTGCGACCGAAATCATTGATCATTATATGTAAATATGAAAGTATATAAGTTTTTGTTTGAGATAGTTTACTTTATTAGTACACATATCATTACCATTTAAGGTATTTTTAAATTCGTTTCACTGCCAAAGCACATTAAATGCAAAATTTTATTAGACTTGCTATAATTCCCTCGGTTTTATATTTTTCTTTCAAATTTATATGTTTACTGAAAAATATCAATATGCTTATTGCCCTCACTTAGCATGAGTTAGTATAATCAAAATCTCTTAGTTATAGTTATTGAAACTGTTTATGAGGTAAAAAGGAAGAAACAATTGAGAAGGTCTAATTTGATATATGCACTCAATGTAGAGCAGTTAGGTTTGAAATATTATCTAGATTTTCTTTATATCTATATTTTCAGATATGAATGATATTTATCAATAATACATTTTTGCACTTCTATTTTGTACTTTCAATATTCACAACTATGTGTAAATATTATTTCCAGCGAGTAGACGTGTATTAATATACGTTTAATTTAATATTTTTGGATTCTTACCCATTATTGTTTTAATATATGCACTACAATGTAGAGCAGTCAGGGTTGAAATATTATCAGTATTTTTTTTTTAAATATTTGACTCATATCAAAATACATTTTTGCTCTTTCATTTTTATTTTTAAAAAGAAGGGAAACCTATCAAAATACTTGCAAAGTTTACCACTAAGTGTAAATATTATTTCAAGAGAGTAGACGTGTATTAATATTATACGTTTGCTTTAAGATTTCTGGATTTCTTATCCATTATTGTTTTAATATATGCACTGCAGTGTAGAGCATTCAGGGTTGAAATATTATCATGATTTCTTTTTAAATATTTGACTGATATTTATCAATAATACATTTTTGCACTTATTTTTTAATAAGAATGGAAACCTATCAACATACTTTCAATGTTCATCACTATGTGTTAATATTTTTTCAATACAGTATACCTGTATTAATATACGTTTACTTTAAGATTTCCGACTTCTTACACATTATTGTTTTTCGTGCAGTAGAATACATTACTGAAACAAACACTACCTGAATCAAAGCTTTGATTGACACTCGTTGATACGACTGAAAGATTAAGAGAAGTATTGGTGGTTAAGCTCTTTTGATTGATGGAAAGCCGGTTAGGTCTGTGTAATGTTTCGTTGAAAATCTCTGAAGCAGTTTCCTGAATAATATTCCATTGATTGAAATAGTTTGAAATTAATAGCTTTAACTGTGAAGACTAGCAATGCAGATGTGTTTTATAAATCAGAAGTTGTTAAAATAATGAAATAATAACGCAGAACAAGTAGCGGTTTTACGACTGGAAAACAAAACATTGTGTTTGATAGCTTGAAAGAAAAATATAATATTGACAATATGATGCTTTGATGTAAAAAAAAAAAGGCAACAGTAGTATACCGCTGTTCGAAATACTATTTATTTTGTTCGTAGTATCAAAGAAAAAGAAATATTGATTGAATGGATAGGAGTTGTGGTTTATATTGATATTATGAAATTATATTGTTAATAAAATGTGAGTCACTTAAAATTTGGCATTTTTTTGGAATATCTGGGTGTTTTATTTATTGCTCTTGAACTTCGTTATTGATACTTTTTTACAATTCCCCAATTCACAAATCCTGGGGATTCAAACTTTTTGTTTTATATCATTCTGTCAAGATTTAAAAAACAGTATCTGTTATTAGACGAAAAATAATTGTATTAATGGTCCGTTTGTTTGCTAAAACATTATGGCAAATAACAGTTACTAGTAACCTGTTGGGCTACATTTCAAAACTGTTTATTGATTATGATAACAATACTGATCTCAGCGCACAGCCATTTATGTGCCCATTGATCTGCTTATCATGATTAAATTTTTATATGACAGCAGTTCTGTCTTTACCGTTTTGGTTCACTTGGTTATAACTGCCCCTTCTATAGACTTTTGTCCTAAATATGACATTCAAAATGTTTTCAGTCGAATAAAATGTTCAGTCTATTTACCAAATAATAAAAATTCAAGGATAAGTTGATAATACCCCAAGCATCTTTTGCCAACAACATTTCTATCAGTTTTCAGCAGTAAAATAAATTTGCCATCATGGTTCTATGACAAAAATGAAAACAACACTTTTATAAAGTCCATGCGTTCCTAAAGCTTTTCTGGATTTACATTTTCAAGGAACGCTCAAAGCCGAATATTTAGAAGCTAACTATAACATTTGGTCTGTTAAAGTATTGTTCCCAGCGTTGAAACTAATGCCCTAGACTCAAATCGATCACTGTCCCTGGCTCGTGGGTGTTAGTTCAAGTGCTGACTAGTAACAGTACTCAAGTGTTCGCGTAGTCAAAATCACTCAAAAACCCGATACTTGATACTAAAATATGCACCAACCTCAACTACAAAGATTAGGCGACTTCGAAGAAAAATACTACTTTTGATACTTCTATACTTGATTTTGTTTTTTCGTGATCGATTTTATTTAACACAAATAGTCACTTGATTCCTTTGCAATTAGGGATCAATTCCACGTCGTTTCCATAATTCGCTGATGTGGCGTCAAGCAATCATCAACCAATCAATCAATCAATCAATCAATCAATCAATCAATCAATCAATCAATCAATCAATCAATCAGTAGTTTGACCTATAATTTTTAATTTCTGTGTCATATTTGCCGGATGGTAACAATGGCGTCCTTGTTTTTGAAAATAAAAAAAAGTTTGATAGACTACAAAGGGGAAGTTATATTGGATTTCATTTGAATGTGGTAAGATCAGATTCTATAAATAACACATCAATGTTGACAGCTTTAAACAGAACTGATAAAAGGATAAAAGGACATCTTGTATCTCTTTTCCCTAGTATACATATTCAGTGTTCATATTATCCAAAAAGTAAAATCACAAAAAATACTGAACTCTCGATGAAAATTCAAAAAGGAATATCTTAATCTAATGGCAAAATCGAAAGCTCAAACACATCAAACGAATGGACCTCCAACTTCTCGTGTTTTATCGTATTTATGATGATTCGAAGTATTAAGAGATCACTTTACTTTTGATCATTTCTCTTTTGATAATTTTGTTTTGTCTTTTCAAGTTGCTTTTAATATTTTGTTCATCAAACGTTAGCTGTAAAATTTGAATAAAATATATTAAACCTCAGTTGTATACAAGATGTTTCCTCCGTCATAACGAGGGCGTCAAGTTTCAAAATAACATCCGATTTTATATACTGCTAGCCGATCAACATGGCCACTGGTGATATAGCAGGAACATGAAAGTGAAACAGAATATCCATGGGAAGGTTAAGTTTCAAAATAACTTCCGATAATAGTAACGTCCGGTCAATATAGCCTTCGGTATTATGCCAAGACAATGACATTGAGCAGGAGAAAAAATGTTCTTTAATTGCTATCACTATTTAGTGCCATTTACGGTACAGATAAAGATTTCATGCAATTTTCTATACAGTTGGCTATTTTTAACCTATTATCAACAATCAGACAGTAAATTTTACAAAAATGATATACAATTTTCTTCTCATTCGTCATTTATCTTCCAAACACTGAACTTATATCTGGTAATATTTGTAGATCACGAAGACCGTTTGTTAGTCAAAATTAAATTGATTTATTGTAAAGACAGCGATTAGAGACTCCAGTTTAATGTTGTCTTATTTCTTCCGCAATCATCGAATTTCAACAACAACATAGTTTAGTTCCGATTGATAACGTGTTGGCTGAGTTAAAGTCGTTGACTTTGCAATCTCTGACAACTTAACAGCTTTTCTGCTTTTGTAATTGGTATCGATATTGATATTAATGATGTAAATAATGATTTTTTAAGAAGCTTAAGATTGCGTTAAAGTTTCGTACTTTATACTCGATTTTGACATTTTCAATTAGTAGACTCTATTTCACACTGGTTTATTGTATGCGTGTTTAAGAAGTGGCATTACCCTATTTTTGGTTCATTGTCATATTAGTGAATCATAGGATATTAAAAGTATCTGTCTTCATTTTATAAATACTTTCTTGTAGACACTTTGACTTCCAAAGCATACAAATTAATGGGTATGGTCAGAAATTTTAGTGGCGGCCAATAAGGGAAATGCATGGCTTTAATACTACCTGAAAAAACCTTGTTTAAGGGGGCAGAATTAGGAAATAATTCTATTGAAAGTGGCAAAAAGCAACGTCAAATGATTCATTCTGTCATACGTTGTCTATGCTTGCGCGAACGTTTCCAAAGCATCAATTGTGAACTGATGCTATAAAACTTGATGACGTTACCCAATCAAAATGAACGTTACAAAAGATGTTGGATAAGAATAATTGATTGAATGGGTTAAAGCATAACTGTTAGATTTTGAAGTTGGAATCTGGTTCTTTCTCAACAATGCTATGAACTAAACATTTTAATTGAAACTGATAAACGATTTTCTAACTCAGAAGAACTTTTGACCTCCGAAATGACCTTTGAAATGAAGCGTTGCATAGAACTATCTCTTTCACATGGCTGGTATTCGTTCAGCGAGATGTAACGAATCATTTACTAGACATTTAACGGAATTGTAAATGGACAATACTTAAACTGAATTAATGTATGTGGTTTGCTCCCTCTTTTAAATGATTGATTATTGTTGGATATGGTTTCTCCAATTATTTCATGCATCAAGCTTAAACAAAATACGACAATTGCCTGGACTAATCCCTTCTCTTTCCAAGAAAAACCTGCTTGGCCGAGTTTTACAAGTACAAATGGTAATGCAGCATTCAGGTATTCAGACAAACCGTTATAGTTCCAATAAGATTAGTCTTTGACTTGGACACTGAATCCATGCAAAACTTACAGTAGCATACAACATTGTCTCAACTGTTGATAAAGGATCACAGATGGTTAAGTACAATCAATGCTCTTAAGATTTGACAATCATGCTGAAATTGTTTGCACATAGCTATTGATTTTATTTGTTTAATATATTGATATCCAATGTAGGTCTGTGATTTAGACCCCATGCAGTTTTCAATCCATACGGAATACCTACACCATAACATAATTTAATCAGAACTGAACCTAAACGAGTGCATGCATGAAAAAAAAAACCCCGAAGTAAGATAGAAAAATGTGTTTATAGAAACAAACATTTATTGGTAAGCGCATAGGAAGAAACTTACTGTTTTTAACAAAATAACAAAAACATAAATTAAATCTAGAATACAGAAAAGACTTAAAATAACTGCAAGTTCAAGTTAAGCTAGTTAAACTGAAAGTCGTTCGCTATAGTGGAACTAAATAAGTTAGATTACTATATAGACATTTTGCGAAAAGGTGCCAAAATATTTAAAAGTTTATGAAGCATTGTCTTTCTTAAAGGAATTTTCTCTGAAGTGATTGGGTATACACAGAGCCTCGTGAATCAGTATAATACACATTAAGAGAATGTGAACAAACCATTAACACACTGTATATAGACGTAGGACACATTCCGAAATATCGTGTTGATAACAGGAATGGTGCAAACGTAACCGCCTTTTAATATACACTTACTTTCAATGTCAAATACAATTACAATCCTTTCACAGAACGAAATGAACAGAATACAAATAAATATACTCGTTTTTCTGTAGGAATGAGAACACAAAAATTAAGAATAAAGAAGTTTATTACATTGGTTGCAATGAATTACATTGATTTCCCAGTTGAATAAAAACCGATAATTCACATGTGAAATAAACGTGGTTATTTCACTCTCTGACGTCATACAACAATAGACGTTGTCAAGACGTCGATAACGGCGGATAAAAACAAATTTTTAATGCGTAGAAAAAAGATATAGTTCCTTGCATGTTTCACATTAATTTCTTTAAAAAAAAGCCATTTGCCAATGCAATAAAAAGAATAACTAATTAATGAATTCAAATATCGAAAAAAATTCAACTTTTTCTATTTGAATTCTTCGATTAGTTATTCTATTAATATTAAAACCAATTTCCATATAACATATAAAGTTTTGTTTAATTGAGTTGTATGTAATGGGAAAACACTGAAGACATCATTCACTTGATCTTTTTATTTTTGGAAAATCTTACTTTTGAAACAGAAAAAAATCAAATGTATATAGCATTTCATGTTCAACTGCTGGTCATATTTCCAGGTTTGTTTTTTTTTACTTATTTCTCGCAAATAATTATGTAGCTTTTAAAAACTTTTTGAAAACCATTTATTAGAACTCGTGTTTGGTTTAGACACAAACAACTTTTTGCCATTAGATATTTGCCATTTCTTTAGTTTAGTTTGGTCTCAATAAAAAAAAATATTTGATATAGTTTTTTTTTCCAATCAATAAAATGATGATTGGTATTATTTAAAATAATAATAATAAAATGTTTTTGTTGGATATTAAGTACAAGGAATAATTATCTTACCTTAGATTTGAATAAAGAAATCTGTCATTCCAGAGTAAATAGAAGAACGGTTCATGATTATCTTCTTATATCAATTCCAATTGATTGTTTACGTTTACTTTGTGGGTTGTTCTTAAATATAGAATATCCAATCAAAATGCGTTATCCGTTTATATGTTTTCTGTATTCCTTCTGCACTGCTACCGATCTTACAAGGTATAAAGATATTGAATTGAATAAATTAATTGTCACTCCAAATTGTTTTTTTACCTTGCAAGTTGATGTAATTGAATATAAAAACCCATTACAAGTGAGGCAAATAGTTTTTATTGCAACTTACGTATGAATCAAGTATGACAACGTTATTTCCAAATCTGAGTTCTTTTGAAACCTATTCAATATTCTCATTTGCAATGATAGTTATTGGTATACCCAATTAAAACTGAAGTAAAAATTGCAATGCAAATACTAAAGCTTGTTACTTATTGCTTTTCGACTGCCGAGGACAGATAATCGAAGAAGAAAGCAGGATATTAAGAATAGCTAATGAATAAGGTTCCCATTTAATATTGATTTAGAATTATTAGACATGTTTGGTTAAAAGTCAAACGTTTTAGTAGTTCAACATAATGAACTTAAAAGAAGAGAATCTAAGATTTACATAGTGCCCGACATCACGTGACAACTTTTTCTGCTACGTACTACAATATGGAAACACGGAAACAATAGTTATAGAAATAACTTTTATCGCCGAAACGGAACTTGGCTAAAAGCGGCGGCGTTAGTCTCGTCCCAGCAAATTAACTTTTTATTCTTTTGTAATGCATAAGAAAATAACAATATCACTATACATCAAGGACATTGTCCATCTGAACATCAATTGCAGCAAGTAATTATTATCATTAAAATAAGCCCATGGAGAAATATTATTCATTACATTCAAGAGAAAAGATGATTGGGCAACTACAAATCGTCCATCTCGATTTTTCTCGTATGCTCAAAAGAGGGGCGAAAGATACCAGAGGGACCTACAAACGAATAGATGGAAAATAAAATGACAAAGCCATGGCTAAAAGAGACAAACAAACAATAGTACACAAGACAAATAGAAAACTAAAGACTTAGCAACACGAACCCCTCTAAAAAGTGTGTGTGTGGGGGTTGGGGTTTTTTTTTGGGGGGAGGGGGATCTCAAGTGCCCTGTAAGGGTAAAGTTGACTGTTTGGGAATATCTGATAACACTGTTTGTAGTTCTCTGGGATATTTCCAGTTAATGCAATGGTCTTGCATGCACTTCTTTCACATGTTTTGTCTTTTTTTTGTTAAATTAAACAACAAGAAAAAATGATACTTTTTTCAACAACTACTATTGAACTTAATTATGTTACATCGACATTTATCTATTTTGTAGAAGATAATATGAAGAGAGTCTGCGTTTAATCGGTCTGCTTGCTGCAACTGGCCTCATACTGTTCATTTAGATAAGTGAAAACACTATAAGCGGCTCACCCGGAGATATTAAGGATATTTTTGTTCAATCTTTTTTCTCTAATTAGATCATGATGTCTAGACTAATCGAACACAATTGAGTCTATATCAATGGCTTTCGACTGCTGTGCAGTTTTCATACATTGATAAACTTGTCATTTTAAAGAGAGACAATTCTATGGCTGTTTGAAAATAAAATGCATGCCTTCAATAAATTGTTAAAATCAAATTTAATTATGATAGCAAACTGAACACTTCAATTTGAACAAAATGAAAAGAAATCTAATATGAAATATGTTCTAAAAATAAATTAAAAGTCAAAACATTTCAAAAATGTATATCATTATGTTGCAAAAGGCTTTACTGTAAATGTCGGTGTCAAGATGATAACTGATTATAAGACGTATAAAGGCAACCGTAGAATACCGCTGTTCAAAACTCGTAAATTGATGGACAAAATACAAGGTCGTGGTAACATACTAAAACTGAGGGAAACGCATTAAATATAAGAGTAGAACAGCGACACAACATTAAAATGTAACACACACAACAACGGACTTAGCATTAGTCAAAATCCGATGAGAATAACAAATATCCTTTGCTTATATCCACGTAAATCGTCTGTTAGGTAGTTGTCTCATTGGGAATCGTATTACATCGATTTATTTTATCACAATAATGGGGAGGCTCGTGTTTTTATATCGCTTTTCAACTGAAAAATAAACAAATCAGTATACTTATGCATAATAAAACAAGCATAAAATTTGCTGTAAAAAGTTAAGTTTTTCTTATTGGAGATTTTAAGATAATAAGCAAACATGGTTTTTCATCGTCAAAAATCGTTCAAGAGACATCACTGACTATTTTTACTAGAACAGTTCCTAATTATCTATTTTGAAAATGATATAGGTCAAACGTTCTTTAAATAGTAGAAGTATAATTTTAGAAACGGAAAAAATAAATAGGATGTCTATGTACGTATTTTTTTATATTTGGATATATATATTTGACTTGTATTTGTTTACAAGATGTCTGTTCAAATTTCAAAAGGATTCTAGAAAGTGAAATTTTGCATTGTTTTGTTTTAAATTCTTTTTGTTTCGTGACCAGTATATTTGTATATTTCTATGTGACATTATTTTTTTTATCATTGTTGAAAGCCGTATACTGACCTATATTTTCTAACTTCTATGTCGGTATGTCTGTTATTGAAAGTTTTCTCATTGGCAAACATACCACTTTTTTTTATTTGTATAAATTTAAGCAGTCTGAATTAGTTACTATACGTAACTTAATAAAGGCAACAGTAATATACCGCTGTTCGAAAGTCATAAATCGATTGAGAGAAAACAAATCCGGATTACAAACTAAAACCGAGGGAAACACATCACCTCAATATAAACAAAAAACAACCAAACAACAGAAACACTAAAGTGCAACAAAAAACCAAACGACAATGAAACAAACACAAAAAAGAACTATAAGATAAGAACTGCCATTATCCTGACTTGGTACAGGACATTTTCAGAAAAATTGTGGGTTGAACCTGATTTTGTCGCTAGCCAAGCCTCGTGCCGATAACTTTCCTCTTCTATAAACTATTGCGATAGCTAAATATTAGTGTTGACCGTTTTCAAAAACAAATGACATAAACAGTTGAAAATGTTGATTTATATAAAGAAAACATAGGCTTACATAACATCGAACAATGACATTATGTATGTACGGGAAATACAATACAATCAAATTCTGGGAAACATTTTATTGATTTTTAAGGTATAATGAGTACAACAGACGGTACAAACATCTGAAAAACAACAGTTATTTGTTCCTACTTGATCATTCAACCTTGTAGAAGGTGTAAAATAAACACAAGAAATGGGGAATGATAACGCTGTGGTTAATGATTACAATATTTTTAAAATTTCGAAATACTTAGGATCTTCTATAAGTAAGGTTATATTAAGTGTAATATTGACCAAATGTTCCACAATTTTGGGTTCTCAGTGCACTTCAACATCGTACTTTGGTATTTTTAATTCGGGCGTCAACGATGATTTTTATGTAGACGAAACGTTTGTCTAGTTCATCCCATAATTTTTTCTTAAAATGTGCTGTACCAAGTCAGGAATATGTTTGTTTTGTCGCATTTTTGTATTTTAGTGTCCAAAATTTGTGTTTTCTCAATCCATTTATGACTTTTCAACACCGGTATGCTACTGTCGTCTTTATTTGATTGATTAGAAACCCAAATCAACTTGTCAATCGTTACTATTGAGTAATTTGAAATTTGTTGAAAACTACCTGAATTTATTATGTGGACATGTGAACACAATTACCAGATATTGTTCAACAGATATTCTAGTAGAATCACTTTTTTTAATGCCATATTAAAATTGAAGTGATCCCAATCTGACGACGTATGATTACTTGATAAACGTCAACATACCTTCGGGTAAAACACAATAACGTTTAATTGAAAGAAAAAAAATCCGGTTTACAAACTAAAACCAAGAAAAACACATCATCAATAAGAGGATTTATACGCAACAACAGAGACACTGAAGTGCAACAGACACAAATGTCAACAAACATAGAAACGAACTATTTGATAACAACTGCCATATTCCTTACTTGATACAGGACATTTTAATTTGATAGAAAGTATACTGTAATATCATATTCTTTTCAAAGATAACATTTTTGGCCAATTAGTACAGTTTATGTAAAAGTAATGTTAAACTGTAATCCTGATAGGAAATAAGAACTGCCTGTTTTTTAAAAGACAAGCTTGAAAAGTAAATAGACATAATGATGGTGAAATGTATACCAACCTTTAGATGAATAGTCCTTCACAAACTTCTTATGTTGAACTATCATTGCATTAAAATCTGGATTCCTGATTCTAAATCTATATAGCAATGGAAATAATATTTGTAAACATTATGCATAAAATCTAGATTTTGTGTGACATTAATGAAAATTCCAACTACTTTTTTACCCGCCAAGTTTAGACAGATCACTCATTTCCTAGTTTCTTTTACAACATACAGATCGATTTGTTTATATTTTACATGTGGTGTTTAAAATGCATTTTCTATGTACATTTACCCTACAAATAGTAATAAAAAAGAATGTCAAATAATTATTTAGCAATTTTGTTTAAAATCATTCAAGAGAAACAATTTATTTAAATGGTTACATATGTAGAAATTAATTCGTCTCCTTTTATCCATTTTGTTAATAGGGACATGCACATGTTACTAATTGTTTATTACATTTTTAGTTCACCCGTCCCCAAGTGTTGTTACTTTGTAGCCGATCCATCATCCAAGATGGCCGCCAGCAGGGGACTTAGTTTAACATAGGATCCTTTGGGAAATGCATACAAATGACTTCTTTTCGAGAACCACTGAATCGAATGAAACCAAACATAGCATGAATATTCCTTTTGAATTGCTGATCAAGTGTTGTTACTTTGTAGCCGATCCAACATCCAAGATGGTCGCCAGCAGGGGACTTAGTTTAACCTTGGACCCTATGGGAAGTACTTACAAATAACTTCTTTTAGTGAACCATTGAATGGAATGAAACAAAACATAGCATGAATGTTCCTAATGAGTTGCTGACCAAGTGTTGTTACTTAGTCATCCATCAAACATCCAAGATGGCCGCCAGTGGGGGGACTTAGTTTAACATAGGACCCTTTGGGAAATACATTCAAATTTCTTCTTTTAGAGAACCACTGAATGGAATGAAATCAAACATAGCATTAATGTTTCTTACGAGATGCTGACCAAGTGTTGTTACTTTGTAGCCGATCCATCATTCAAGATGGCCACCAGCGGGGGATTAAGTTTAACATAGGACCCTAGGGGAAATGCATATAAAAGTCTTCTTTTAGAGAACCACTGAATGGAATGAAACCCTACATAGCATGAATGTTCCTTATGAGGTGTTGACCAATTTTTGTAGCTTTGTAGCCAAATTTTATCTCTTTTTTTTTATATGATTTCAAAAACCCAAGTAGAGTCAGGTGAGCGAGACAGGCTCTTGAGAGCCTCTAGTTTATTATTATTTTGTTGTGTATGACCTAGACTTTGACTTTGAGTGTATATATAGATAAAAAAAGGTTTTAAAATTTAAGGTTTCATTTATTTCTCTCAAGTACAGACACAGTTGACACATTAGTTCTTTTAAAGTTGCTAATACTATGGTGATGTTGGGCTATCTGGCGTCGGACAGGAAAAGGTGGGTACATAATGTGAATTCAACCCCTCCTTCGGTTTTAAACCCATGTCTCTATGAAGGACGATTGTGCATATGTTGAAGTTTTGCACCTGTTAACTTGGAATTGTTTTCAGAATTTTGTTGTGTTTTTCCAGACTTAGAAACTTTAGTAATTTTTAAAAATATTAAATATCGATCGATAGTATAATTATACCCCACGCAACGAAGTTGCGGAGGGTATAATGTTTTTGACCTGTCCGTCCGTCCGTCCGTCCGTCAGTCCGTCAGTCCTGTTTCTTGTCATCGCAACTCCTCTCAAACCACACAACAGAATTTCACGAAACCTTTTCAGATAATAAGGACATACTATGTAGTTGTGCATATCGACGGGAAATTGCGATTCAATTTTTTTTCTAGGAGTTACGCCCCTTTGAACTTATTTACTTTAATGTACTACTGCAACAGTTTGTCATCACAACTCCTCTCAAACCACACAACAGAATTTCACGAAACCTTTTCAGATAATAAGGACATACTATGTAGTTGTGCATATCGACGGGAAATTGCGATTCAATTTTTTTTCTAGGAGTTACGCCCCTTTGAACTTATTTACTTTAATGTACTACTGCAACAGTTTGTCATCGCAACTCCTCTCAAACCACACAACAGAATTTCACGAAACCTTTTCAGATAATAAGGACATACTATGTAGTTGTGCATATCGACGGGAAATTGCGATTCAATATTTTTTCTAGGAGTTACGCCCCTTTGAACTTATTTACTTTAATGTACTACTGCAACAGTTTGTCATCGCAACTCCTCTCAAACCACACAACAGAATTTCACGAAACCTTTTCAGATAATAAGGACATACTATGTAGTTGTGCATATCGACGGGAAATTGCGATTCAATTTTTTTTCTAGGAGTTACGCCCCTTTGAACTTATTTACTTTAATGTACTACTGCAACAGTTTGTCATCGCAACTCCTCTCAAACCACACAACAGAATTTCATGAAACTTTGTAGATAATAAGGACATACTATGTAGATGTGCATATCAACAGGAAATTACGGATCAATTTTTTTTCTAGGAGTTATGCCCCTTTGAACTTATTTGCTTCAATGTACTTCTGCAACAGTTTGTCATCTCAACTCCTCTGAAAACACACAACAGAATTTCATGAAATTTTGTAGATAATAAGGACATACTATGTATATTGACAGGAAATTATTATTCAATATTTTTTCTTATACAATTTTTTTTTCTTATACTTATTTAATTTCTCCAATGACAATGTGGGGACGTGGGGTATGTGAGCGTGCTCACTAAGGTTCTTTAATTTACATGTGGCGAACGGTATTTTAAATTTTTCTTCCTCTTTAATGTGAATGAATTATAAGAAAAACTAAATATTGTTTGAGCATATGTCTGTCTTTGTTTTGTTTTTTCCCGATATTTTATTGAAAAATTGAAATCCATCTACTATTTTGATGAAACACCTTCAGCAATGCTTGAAAATGTGTATGGATTATTTCCGAATTATAGATAAATACACCCTTACTATAGCGTTAAGTATAGCGTGTGAGAGGTCAAATCTCAAGTAATTATGGTATATTTTTTTTAATATCTAGACAGTGGACTCTGATTTACTGACTCCTTCCTAGCTAGGGAGATTATTATGATTTATAATTAACGTATATTATCATTGAATGAAGCGGATGATCAGGACAAGTCACACGTTCACCTTGAGATATTTCTAAGGATGAACTACAGACCTACTAGCTAGTATTAATTAGAATATTAATACTACAATGGACATAATGAAATTAGAATCATCTAAAAGTTCTTTTTGTTTCATTGGTTTAGACCATGCATTTGGAAAATTAAGAACTTGCACAGAATGCATTGGACCATTTTATTTCACTCTGAAAAAGGGGGGGTTTATGTTTTTTCTAAGGGCTATCATAAGGTCCTTGTTTTAACAAGTTATAATCAGAAGTCTTTGTGAATACATGTTTTAATGAAGTTAACGTATACAAAGATGTGAAAACAGTACTTTTTTGGTGGAAGAAGACTTCAAGTCTTCTGAAGGCCAATGGTGCAGACTTTAAAATCATTCAACCTCCGTATGCCGCATTCGTTTCTGTGTATTACAATTTCATAACAACTTCTGATTCCAGACACCGATTTTTACACATGATTTAGCATCTGAATCATTTAATTTGTAAATTAGGATTGAAAAACAATCACTATCGTAAATATGAACCCTTTCATTTATGTAAATTATTAGATTTCATCAAATCTACATGAACGTTGTTTGTTTATTTGTAACCTGATGTTTTTACTGTAGATATTTGTAGTACGCATGCGTGAATTTGGTATTGGGACAACTCGCCCTGTTTACATGTTCGCCCTTGGTCTGTTCGTCCTGAGTTCTTTCGCCCGTATAGTACGTTCGCCCTGTGTTCATTCTCTTTACTCTTATCAAGGACGTTTTATAATACGTTCTGCATTTATCAAAAAATATTATTATTAAGGGTATCGTTAAAAAACACTAAAACACGATTAAGTGAAAATCATCTGTTCCTTGTAAGACAATCGTGTTCATCCAATCAAATACTGTGTTTCTTATGATCAATTTATAAGCCAATCAAAACGTTTTCTCTGAAGATTATTGTAACATGCTAGATTTTGAACTTGTGTTGTTTTCATCTAGTTGCTTTAAAATCGTGAATTTCATCTGCAAGCAGGTTCTTACACAGCTTAAGGATAAAAGCATGGCTGATTGAAAAATTTAATGATGCAGTACTATACCATAAAGATAATATATAGTATTTGTTTCACTAATTTATTGACATAATACTTGTTGTAACATATTTTATTTTTGTATTCAATTAAATCATTTAAAGCACAATGCACTATTCTTTTTTCACAAAGACCAACAAACAGGTTGGGACACCCCCCCCCCCAATTATTAGTGGTGTCCCTTAAATGAGGGACTGTCCCTAAAACAAGAGGTCATTTTACTGTTGGAAAAAAAAGAAAGAAATTTTTTAAGATTTTTAACTCAAAAGTGGGAAAATATATTTGGAACAACTTTTCTAAATGAGTGTTCAAATTAATAAAGAAGATATAAGTTTAGAAACACCACAAAATTCTTTTGACATGTTTTGACCATTTAATACTTGATAGATGCATAGTTCTTGGGGAAAAGTTTCATCAAATAATATGAATATAAAGGTGCTCATTTTTTACAGTTGGTTGTAGTGTTCTTCCAATGAGGGTTACCCCTCACTTGGAGTGTTGTTCCCAACCTGTAAAAGGTCCATCTTTGTGCATAATTCAAAATTGGAAATTTCAACAAGAATCTAATATTCTTACACAAGAAAATAAACCCGGGTCTGCTAGCTACATGTTCATCAAAATTGTTGTCACTCACTAAACACCCCCATGGAAACTTCAAAAAATTGGCGGGTATGTAACAAGTCTTACTATTTTTATGCCCCATTTATGGGCATTATGTTTTCTGGTCTCTCCGTCTTGTCCTGCTTCAGGTTAAAGTTTATGGTCGAGATAGTTTTTGATGAAGTTGAAATCCAATTAACTTGAAACTTAGTACACATGTGTTCCTTATGATATGATCTTTCTAATTTTACTGCCAAATTAAAGATTTTAGGTATTTCACAGTGCACTGAACATAGAAAATGATTATACGGATGGAAAATCCATGTACTTATGACACATTCTTGTTTGAAGAAAAACAAATATGTCATAACGATAATGGAACAAAGCAGGTTGGGTTAGTGGGGCTGCTTTTATGGTAATTCAAGTAACCTTTTATTCACCTTCTTCCACCTCAGAGCTATCAGCTCTTTGATTCACTATCTTTATTTGTTAAATGTAATTAGGAATTTTTTATTACATCTGACTTTTAGCAGCTTATCACAAATATTACAAGCTTGAGATAGTTTAGCTGCTGTGCCATCAGTGAAACCATGTGATGTCTTATATATGTTGTTGTGATGATTGATATTTTGCTTTGTTGTCTTCTTAATGTGCCTTTAATATGATCGATGAAATATTAACTCTCTGGGGTAAATTTTACAATATCTAATACGAGGACAAGGACTTTGGTGGTTCGTTGAAACTTCGTTTTACAATGATATAGAGGTGTTATCATTTATCAGAAAAAACGTGCAAGATTTGGCAATAAAATCAGAAAAAGACAAAAATTGTACAGCCATTATATTACATACAAAAGCAGCGTAAAGATATAAATTGTATGACAGAAAAATATCAGCAATTAGGATTGCTTTCCAAATTCATAACTAAACATATATGTAACAATAAAGCATGTACTAAATGGGTCACTGCATCTGGATATTTTGAGATAATGACACTTTTGTCGTTTTATTAAGACTAATGGATCTTTTTATTACAAGAGAAAAGATAGAATATTTTTTTGAATTTCTTTTCTGTTAATCAGATGTGACTGACGCCACTCCGATATGAAAGGACTACATCTGATAGATAAAATATATTGTTAAAGTTGACGGTATACAGACGTGAAAAACAAAAATGCACTGTAAAGTTTGGTTGAACTGGATAATATGCTGTTAATGATAACATTATTTCCTGTTGCAATTCGGCTGTCGTTATTTAAAGAAGAACCAATTTAAGAACAGGGACCTTCCTAATCGGTATTTTTTTTTTAGTTTCGGTCCTTTTAAAAAATTATTATTTTGATGAGTCAAAGTTAAACCCCATAAACCCCATACATTTAAATAGTAAAGGGCACCAAAATGTATGGGGTAACCACTATAAAAGAGGGGCGAAAGATACCAGAGGGACAGTCAAACTCATAAATCGAAAATAAACTGTCAACGTCATGGCTCAAAATGGAAAAGACAAACAGGCAAACAATACTACACATGACACACCATAGAAAACTAAAGAATAAGCAACACGAACCCCACTAAAAACTTGGGGTAATTTCAGGTGCTCCGGAAGGGTAGGAGATCCTGCTCCACATGTGGCACCTGTCGTGTAGCACTATAAAGCATGTCTGTACGAAATCAGGAATATGACAGTTGTTATTCATTCGTTTGATGTGTTCGAGTCTTTAATGTTGCCATTTGATTGTGACTTTCCGTTTTTAATATTCCTCTGAGTTCAATATTTTTGCGATTTTACTTTTTACATAGTACGCTTGCAACTTTATAAAAGCAAAATCGTCAGTTGAAAATGACTATCATGGTTCGGACGTAATAGACCATATTGCTATGAGTAAAAATTCTCTTTTAATTTTGTGGTTTCACCATTTATGTTTTCATGTAATTATGAATTTTAGGTTTATGTTGGATCTTCTATCGTTTAAGTAGATCGTTAATAGCTTATCCATAAATCTGACAGCGAATTCGTGCTTGAAATAGTTTGGCTGCTGTGCCATCAAGCCGTGAGATGTCTTATATATATACTTTAGTGATAATGGATATTTTGTTTTATTGTATTCTTGATGTGCCTTTAATATGATCAATGATATATAAATTCTCAGGGTGATTTTTTACAACATCTTAAATGCGGACAAATACTCCAATGTTTTCAATAAAACTACCTATTACAATTATCATGAAAACGTTCAAATGGAGGCAATTAAACCAGAAAAATACAAGATAGTACAGCCACTTATATTGCCATATATAAGCTGTAAAATGTTTATACTTGGTGACATGACAATAGCATCAATTAAGATTTCATTTCAAATTCATAACTTGATTAATAAACATCTTCCTGAATAACAACAACGGTAACATTTTTACAAAGTTTTAGTGCATCTGGAAAGTTTGAGATAGTGACACTATTCTTGTTTATTTTCAAAACTAATTGTTCTTTTTAGAACAAATGAAATATAAAATTATTATTTATTACTTCTCTATTAATCAGGTGTGGCTGTCGCAATTAAGATATCAGAAAACTACATCTAACGAATTAGTTGTATTGTTAAATTTGACGATATACAGAATTGATTACAAAAATGCACTGTAAAGTTTGGTTAAACCGAAAAATACGTTGTTAATAATAGCATAGTGTCTACACGTTGTGGTAAATCGACTGTTGGTTTTTAAAGACGGCTTAACTTAAGAATAAGTGCTATAATTAGTATTTTTTCTTCAGTTTCAGCACTTTTAGGAACTTATTATATCGATGAGTGAAAATAAAATAATGAAGTTGTCATAAAGCCCGTACATTACAAAAGTAAATAGAAAACACAAAAAACCCTTGCAACTTTGGAAAAAATGGTCTTCAGTTGATCGCCAGAATAGAAGAGCACATTCCTGTGTGTTAAAATTAAAAGTATGTAGAGGCATCAGGGTTTTTATGCTATTAGGTATTTATTTCTTCACTCGTTTAAGTTAATTATGACAGCGAATTCAAGCTTTGGATAAATTTACTGCTGTGTCATCATCGCAGCCATGTGATGTCTAATATATGTTTTTGTGATAATTGATATTTTGTTTCTTGGTGCGCCTTTAATAGTAACGATGAAATGAACTATCTGGTTCTTCAGAAAATCTAAAATGAGGACAAGGACTTCAGTGTTATTCATCGAAACTCTCTTCACCGTATACCATGTATTGTTGAATTTGATGTTATACAGACGTGATGATAAAGAAAACGCACAGAAATGCTGGTAGAACTGAAAATTACGTTGATAATAAAATTATAATTTCAGAAATTTGCGGTAAATTGACATTCTCAATTTTATTGTTCATTAAAGAATGGTCAATTTTTCGAATAAGTGTCTAAATTGGTACATTTTGTTTTACATTTACCTGCAATTTTAGGAAATTATATTGATGAAAGAATTTAAAATGATGACGTCATAACCCCTTTACATTAAAATAGTAAATAGCAAACACTAAAAATGATTGGTTTTTCATATTCTTGTATATTGTACGCTTGGAAATGCCCCCCAAAGTATGGACAAAAGAACTTACTTCTGTGTGCAAAAATGCACTCTCATTACAATTAAGTTCGAAATTTCATCATTCATGTTCCATGTAAATATGAATTTTATGTTTATGTCGGCTCTTCTGTTTTGTTTTCTGTAATTAGTTAAGACGTCAGTTTTATCATGTAAATCTTTTATATTCATTTGATAAAATTTATTGTTTGCAATAGCATAAATTGTTCTAAATAATAAGGATGTTATTATCACAAGCAGAAAACCCTAGCCGTATTTGGCACAACCCCCTTTTTTAACTTTTGATCCTCAGAGCTGTACAACTTTGTACCTTTTTTTGACTTTCAAACTTTTATATCTGGGCGTCACTGGTAAGTCTTGTGTAGACGATGCACGGTTTTTACGTATTGAATTTTAAACCTGATGCCTTTTATTATCTATTATTCATGTTTTTCTTTGCCTAATACGTTCTCCTATTTATTTGTATTGAAGTCCTGTATCATTATGTTGTCATTTTAATGTTATATTTAACAATGCCATTAAAGTGGAAGGTTTGGCATGCCACAAAACCAGGTTCAATCCACCATTTTTGTCGAGCCTGCAACTTTTGTTGCAGAAAGCTCGACATAGGGATAGTGATCTGGCGGCGGCGGCGTTAGCTAACTTTTTAAAAGCTTTATATTTTAGAGGGTGGAAGACCTGGATGCTTCATACTTTGTATATAGATGCCTCATGTTACGAAGTTTCCGTCAGTCACATGTCAAATGTCCTTGACCTCATTTTCATGATTCAGTGACCACTTGAAAAAAAAGTTCAGATTTTTATGCAGTTAAGCTGCATTATGCGAGCACCCTAGATTTGTGTTCTACCCAATAAATGCTGAAATACTTGCCATTGTTATTATCTAGCTTGCTACTATGTTATATATAACTAATTTAACACTTTTTTAATACTTTTTATTCTGGATTACAAAAAATATGACCAGAAAAACCTTAAATGATCGTCGATTTATCCAAAAGTTTTGAAGTTACACATAGGAAGTAGTGCTTATTAAGAATCCTTGTGTAGTTCATTATGACTTGTGCTTTTGGCCAAGATGTCAAAGAACAATTGTATGAAATATTTAATCGCCGAAAATCTCTTAAGACAAGTAGTTTAGATTTCCCAAATGGCAAAAGTCGTAGGAATATTGTTTGTCATCAATACGTAGTACAACTACGTCAGTAGTCTATTATATAATAAGTTCAACTGTTGATGCTGTTGGCGGCAATTTCAAATTAGAAAAAGAAATTTTCGTATCTTTTCAATTTGGAGGCAGGTGTGCAAATTAGTGGTGGTCCGAGGTCCGCGACCTTCCACTATTGCAAGCGGAATTTCGACTAGGATAGTTAGTTTCTAGCTACGCTCGACGTAGTCACCTTCCACTGAAAGAAAATAAGAATTAACTTTGCAAACCTGACACCTTTTCACCATGTTCACGAAAGTCTCCAATTGAACGAGATAAAAACTTATTTTTATCAATATTATTCATGACAGCGATGTTCAATTTGTTCAACCGCTACCTTTATACAGAAAATCGCCGAAAAATATTGTATAAATTCGAGTGAAATCGTATCTGATTGACAAAAACAACATTGTAAACACATAACAATGGCGGCCGTGAAGACAAAATTTTACAATATAGGATCAGATTTCGGAAGCGGATAAGGGTAATTCCGGGTTTGGCGATCGATTACAAAATAAATCCAAGCAGGTGAAAAAATACATCTATGCATGGTAAATGAATATGAACACTAGAATTGTAAACCAAAAGATATATGTAAAAGAAAGAAAAAGCAGAAAAATATTTTATACAGAAACTCAAAATTCTTTTTGACAAATTTTATTTTAAAAATCCAATACAACGTGACAGCTGGGAATAGTATAATCTAACAATATACATGTTCATGGTCACAGTATAAATTTTCTTTATCAGTGATAAATGATGATAATGCATGTGAGATGCTTTTAAAGTGTAAACATATTACTGCAATTTCGAAGGTTTTTTTTTTTATCTAAATCCTTTGGGCCACTCTACCCCCTCCTGTTTAATAACTTGGAAAAGGTCGAGCTCCCCACCCTAAACCATATGAGGCGCAGATTCAGGATTTTAGGTTAGGAGGGGCCGGGTGCAAACTTAAATTTTCTCCGAGCAGGGCGAGGCTAAAAAAAATTTGAGGTAAAGTTATCGGAATATATTTATTAAGCTGAGAACAACCCATGCTCTGCAAATTTAAGGGGGCTGCACGCCCCCCCTTTCCGACTGAATCCGCCCCTGCATATATTCAAGTAAAGGACAATATAATAAATAAAATGAAATATAGGGGGAGTCCCTGGAGTTACCCTACCCCTCCTGTTTGAGAACTTGGAAACGGTCGAGATCCACACCCCTTAACCATATATATTCATGTTTATGACAATACTACAGTAACAAATCAACGAAATATAGGAAGAGTCGCTGGGGGTCACCCCAACCCCCTCCTGTTAGAGAATTTGAAACCCGTTAAGATCCCCACCCTTTGACCATATACATTCATGTACGGGACAATATAACAATTCAAATGAAAGATAGGGAAGTCCCTTGGGTCACTGTACACCCTCCTGTTTGAGAACTTGGAAATGGTCAAGATCCTCACCCCTAAACCATATATACTCATGTATGGGACAATATAAGCAAATCAAATGAAATATAGGGGAAGTCCCTGTAGTCACCCCAACCCTCCTGTTTGAGAACTTGGAAACGGTCGAGATCCCCACACCAAAACAATTTATATTCATACATGGGCCAATATAACTAATTAAATGAAATATAGGGGGAGTGAGTCTCTGGGGTCACCCTACCCCTCCTGTTTGAGAACTTGGAAACCAATGAGATCCCCACCCCTAAACCATATATATTTATGTATGGGACAATATAACAAATCAAATGAAATGTAGTGGAAGTCCCTAGGGTCACCCTACCCCCAATAGGGGATCCAGAAATTTTCATAAGTGGGGGCCCACTGACTGACCTAAGAGGGGACCCGCTCCAGATACGCTTCAGTGATTCCCTATATAAGCAACCAATTTTTTCCCAAAAAGGGGGGAGCACCTCCCCCTAAATCCTCTGCCTACCCCTACCTGTTTGAGAACTTGAAAACCGTTGAGATCCCCACCCCTAAATTATATATATTTATATGTATGGGACAAAATAACAAATCATTTACATTTACTATGGGTAAGTCAGTCAGACCTCACCTTTGATCCCTGTTGTAGTGAACATTTGTCTGATTCGTGTCTCATAACTTTTGTACTATAGAACACAAATTCAGTTTTCTTTCCAGGGAAACCAGTCCATTCATATTATTACATGTTCATACTAAGTCAACTTGAACTTCTAGCATTCAAATAAAACCAAGGTTAACTACCAAGTAGAACAACTGCAATCATTGGGAACTTGTACCACTGCAGACTCACCATAAAAAAATATACATTGCTATATGCATTGCTTTTGAAACCTTGATTAGATATATATTATTTGCCTTAATAAATAAATCATTAGATAAACATAAATGTACTATATATGAATGTTTAATGTTGAGGCAACTTTGCCACAGTTTTCATAATTACGGTTGCCTTGGTTTTTGGTTAACTGCCTTCAGCGCTTACAGCGCTTTGATTTGTAATTTTGAATTCTCTCTTATTATAAGTAATAGGATAATTATATTTGGTATGTGCATACCTTGCAAGGTCCTCATGCCCGTCAGACAGTTTTCACTTGACCTCGACCTCATTTCATGGATCAGTGAACAAGGTTAAGTTTTGGTGGTCAAGTCCATATCTCAGATACTATAAGCAATAGGTCTAGTATATTCGGTGTATGGAAGGACTGTAAGGTGTACATGTCCAACTGGCAGGTGTCATCTGACCTTGACTTCATTTTCATGGTTCAGTGGTTATAGTTAAGTTTTTGTGTTTTGGTCTGTTTTTCTCATACTTTATGCAATATAGATCTACTATATTTGTTGTATGGTATGATTGTAAGGTGTACATGTCTAGCGGGCAGATGTCATCTGACCTTGACCTCATTTTCATGGTTGAGTGGTCAAAGTTAAGTTTTTGAGTTTTGGTCTTTTATCTAATACTATATGCCATAGGTCAACTATATTTGGTGTATGGAAATATTTTATGATCTATATGTCAGTCCCGCAGGTTTTATTTGACCTCCACCTCATTTTCACGGTTCATTGCTCAGTGTTAAGCTTTTGTGTTTTGGTCTATTTTTCTTAAACTATAAGTAATAGGTCAACTATATTTGTTGTATGGAAGCATTGTTAGCTGTACATGTCTGCCTGGCATGGTTCATCTGACCTTGACCTCATTTTCATGGTTCATTGGTCTTTGTTGAGTTATCTTGGTTAATGTTAAGTTTATGTGACAGTTTTTAATAAAGCTTTATACTCAGGACTATCAACATAATATCAATGATTAGTAAAGAAGGCGAGACATTTCAGCGTGTGCACTCTTGTTTTCTTTTTTCTTTAAAAATGTCCTGTACAAAGTCAGGAAAATGGCCATTGTTATATCATGGTTCGTTTCTGTGTGTGTAACATTTTTACGTTGTGTTTCCGTTGTGTCGTTTGTTTTCTCCTATATTTGAGTGTGAATTCACATTACTATAAGACGTGTCACGGTACTTTTCTATCCCAAATTCATGTATTTGGTTTTGATGTTATATTGGTTATTCTCATCGGATTTTGTCTAATGCTTAGTCCGTTGCTATGTGTGTTACATTTGAATGTTGTGTCGTTGTTCTCCTCTTATATTTAATGCGTTTCCCTCAGTTTTAGTTTGTTTCCCCGATTTTGTTTTTTGCCCATAGATTCACGATTTTTGAACAGCGGTTCTATCGTTTAATTTAAGTCAATCTTTAATAGCTTATTTTTTACTCCTGTCCCAAGTCAGGAGCCTTTAGCCTTTGTTAGTCTTGTATTATTTTTAATTTTAGTTTCTTGTGTACAATTTGAAGTTTAGTATGGCGTTTATTATCACTGAACTAGTATATATATTTGTTTACGGGCCAACTGAAGGACACCTCCGGGTGCGGGAATTTCTCGCTGCATTGAAGACCTGTTGGTGACCTTCTGCTGTTGTTTGTTCTATGGTCGGGTTGTTGTCCCTTTGACACATTCCCCATTTCCATTCTCAATTTTATCTATAAATCTGACTGCGAATTCAAGGTTGGAATAGTTTGTCTGCTGTGCCATCATTGAAGCCGTGGGATAGCGAATGATTGCTATTTTGGTTTGTTATTTTCTTGATTATCGATGAAATATATCACTGGAGGGACTTTTACGTTATCTTAAATGATGACAAGGACTTCAGTGTTTATGTTTAAACTCTCTTATACATATAAAATTTATTGTTGAATTTGATGGTATACTGAAGTAAAAATACAAAAAAAAAAAGCGCTGTAAAAATTCACTGCTAATTATCGTTGAATTTCTGAAAGTGATGGTAAAACGTGAGATTGTTAATGTTTTAATTAGTGCCTTAATTGGTACATTATTTTCACAGTTACCGGTATTTTTTGGAAAACTTATATTTATGAGTGAATGTAAAATAATGGGGTTGTCATAAACCATATAAATTAGCAGAGGAGCAAAACCAAAATGTATGAGGTATCCACAATATTAGCAGGCATAACAACTTTAAAAAAAAAAAAACAGTTACATGTACTTAATTACAAAAAGATCGTCATATTACGGATTGTTGTGGGTCTGGGGGAGGGGGTTCAGGGGATATTTTGAAAATAGATTCTTTTGAATGGAGGCATATCTATGGAACCCTCCCCCTTTTATCATGGGCCAGTACCATCGCTTTTAAAAATGGCTGGTTCTGCCTTTGACGGATATTTTTCTGTTATGAAGTTCCCTCTCGCATTACAAGTTCGTAATTCCATCGTTCAAAACTTAAAAAAATAAGTAAAATAAGAATAAAATAAACCAACAAATAAATGGAAGACAAATTAGGTATATTTTGATTTCAAGTATTGGTTATATTAGTTGTTTTCAATTATGTTCCCTGAATGATAGAGCGAGTTTCACAAATGGACAAATATGACAGTTCACTATGCAATATTTGTTGTTACGGAAACTCCTGACAAGTCAATGATTTTAAATTATAGATATACAATTGTACTTTTCCGTTCTTATGAATTGTCCCATGATTCATTTATGTCCACGAGATATATGTTTTCATTTAGAATTATCAATCTTTAGACAGATTCGATTTTCTTATCCTTCAGACTGTCTGCTTTATGGATGTTGCGAATGAAATGAACACAGATTATTTTCCGTACAACAAAGAAGTCCTAGGTTCGTGACAGGGTTATTATCATCGATATTACATATGTAGCGTTGATTAAAGATAATTAGTGACTTGCTTTGTATAATACAGTTGTAAAGAAGCAGAATTGTCGTCTCTGCATGTTAATTTTTTTCTTAACTTAAGAGTCTGAAATAGATTTATTTTGGTTTTACATAAACACTTTTTTATTCATAAAGTTTATTATTGGCTAGTTTAAAGGTGCATGTGTTGTTTTTGTTGT
Source organism: Mytilus galloprovincialis (assembly GCF_965363235.1). Lineage (NCBI taxonomy): Eukaryota > Metazoa > Mollusca > Bivalvia > Mytilida > Mytilidae > Mytilus > Mytilus galloprovincialis. The sequence goes on along the minus strand of NC_134843.1, from coordinate 3,615,954 downwards.
TGTCTGGAAACGCAAGCGTTTATCTTTCATTATCTATCAAAATTTCTTTAGACTTGTTAAATAAGACTGAGGATTTTTTACCTATTGAATCTCTTAGTGGGTAATAAGGGATAATCATTCTCTAACATATACAATCATATTAAGTTTATGGAATTATTTAAGGTCTGTCTGGTAGGTTTATTTCGATCTGGACCTGATTCTCATTGTTTATTGGCCAATGTTATGTTTTCGTGGTAATATATGTTCTAAAACACTTTATAAGTCAACAATATTTGGTTGATGGAATGATTGCACGGTTAACATGTTGTCTGACATGGTTCACATGACCTTGATCGTATGTTGAGGATTCATTGGTCGGTGTTCAATTTTTGTCGAGCCTGCGACTTGGAGTTACTATTTTTAAAAAATTCTCCCGTAGAAAAAGGTTAAGTTTTTGTTGGCAAATCCATATCTCAGATACTATAAGCAACATGTTTACTTTATTTGTTATATGGAATGAGTGTAAGGTGTACATGTCCCACTGGCTGGTTTCATCTGATTTTGACCTTATTTTCATGGTAAAATGGTTAAAATTAAGTTTTTTTTTTGTGTTTTGGTCTGTTTTTCTAATACTACAAGTAATAGATCAACTATGTTTTGTGTATCAAAATATTTTACGATGTACATGTCAGTCTTGCAGGTTTTATTTCACGTGACGTTGACCTTACTCGAATCAATGAAATCAGACGATACATTCTTTTGAAAAGTTGCTTTGCTACATGTATCCAAATATGCCTGCAATTGTATAGTTCTTTAACATAAAAAAAAAACCAGTAAGAGAGTAAGGTTTCAGGTCAAGAGCATTGCATTATAAGGGGGATTATGTCAGGACCAAGCTCATAAAATTTACTTATGTTGAAAGGCTGTCAACGTATTACACAGATTAGTATACTGATATAACTATTTTATGTCACTGTCCTACAATATCTATCAAAATTGTTGTTGATAATATACTTTAAAGCTATACTTATGTCTGCTACAGCTGACTATGATGCTAAATAAGATGAACCCGAACTATAAAAAGTTTCCGGTCACGGTCATGTTTAAACTCTTGGTTAATACGGAACACTCTCTGTTTCTTGTTGTCTGTTCGGTAAGTCGTTCGTCCTATAGGAACATATCTAGCGCATTTAACTTTGTTATATGACTGTTGATCATACAGTTTTTCTTATTTTGTTTTATAAACCAAGTAATTTTTGTGTAGAAAGTAAAATCACAAAAATACTGAACTCCGAGGAAAATTCAATCGGAAAGTCCCTAATCACATGGCAAAATCAAGTGACAAAACACATCAAACGAATTAACAACAACTGTCATATTCCTGACTTGATACAGGCATTTTCAAATGTAGAAAATGGTGGATTGAACCTGGTTTTATAGCGCTAAACCTCTCACTTGTACGACAGTCAGGATGGTTGTGTATTTAAACAGTCGCATAGACGCCATATTGGTCACTGATTTGGATCGACAAGTCAGCATTATCCAAGAGTTACCTGTACAGAATATTATACAATTATGGCCCGTTGAAGAGGTGAATATCCAAAATTGTCAACACGAGAAGGTTATTTCAATGAGGGCGCAGCCCGAAGTGAAATAACTATTAAGGGTTGACAATTTTGGATATTCATCGATTTTAAGGGGCCACAATTGTTTTATTATACCGAACTAACAGTGGAAGGGCCTTTTGAACTCTTACAGTAAATATATACTATTTTTTTTTTACATGACAAACAAATGACGTTTGAAAATACCTCATTTGAATTTCTCGTATGTACAACAACAGTAGAATCTTTTTGTAAAATAGTGATGGCCCTGAAAAGGACCGTTACTCTATGAGCGACATCTTCGGCTGCTGTCACTCTATTCACTTCCAAAGCCTTATTTCCTCGTCTCTCGATGGGCTTCCAGTGTAACGTGAACGCTGCCATTTTGTTTATTTACGTCTGTGACGTCATTTTCATGGGAGATAACTCAAATACAAATCAACAACCTCAAAAGGTTATTCACCGGTTAATAATAGGGTTATTCACCGCTGGTGGAAATTTTAGGGTTATTCATCCTACATTGCAATTGAATGAAAAACAACTGAATTATTCCATGTCACGTGATAACGTTTCACCCAATAGAATTGTTTAAAATATATGTAAGGTATAATAATATATCTTACAGACTGGAAATTCGAGTGAACAAGTTTGTTTTCTCCTATTAATATTGCTTTCATAGAAACTCAAAAGTTGGGGTGAGAAAGAGCGAATTATAACGTCAGTTTTTTAGCAAAGAGTTTGCTGCATATATTGGTGAATTGATACGTACATGTATACACCTGTTGGTTTTGTTAACACTGCTTTGTAAACATGGAAAACTAAAAGGGGGAAAAAAAAACCATAAAAGACGACATAAATGGGGGGGGGGGGGGGACGGGGGGGGCCATAAATGACCTTTCGCACGTTTTTGTGCTTTGATTTACATTTACTATAAATAAAAATTTACGTAAGCAACTGATTGAAGATATACTTTACAATGTTACTAAGTCACTCTGTTTTAGGTACATATTTTAAGATATTACCCCAAAATGCATTTGATTCTGAAACTGACAATTTGATATGAATACTTTACATATCACTATTTGAAATATACAAACTTTAGATTTACTACTTTGAATAAAGTTTTTGATTTTTTGTGTTCCAAACAGGCAAATAACAACTTTTTGGAATCAAACAAAAGTATTTATCAATAAACGCAGCATTTGTTTTTATATCGAGAAGCTACTATTTAAAAAAAGGATAGAAATTCCATTTGTTAAAGATCTGTACTTACCAGATCAAATCTACAGTAATAAAACACAAATTGCTTTTAAGCGTTAACTGCCCACGTAATCATGTATGTTTAAAACATGTATAACTGTTGAAACGAGTTCTGGTAAACAAAACTGATATTGGAAATGCAAAGGATGTTTAAGTCGAAAACAAACGACACTATACAAATAAACGATTCATTTGTATTTTCTGACATCTGCTTATACAGACATTCATTACAACCCTCGTGACGTTTGATTTATTCTGTTGGAAATAACACAGAAATCCCCATACTATTGTTGACAATAATATGATAACGAGATTTTAAGTTTGAAATATAGAAGGAGAAAAGTATTAAGTCAGTCAGGAAATTTTATAAAAGGACCTGTCAAATGGATACTTAGTCGTGGAAAAAGACAATACAAATTGATGCTGTTACATTAAAATCTCAGACGCAAACGTCGTCAGCCCAAAGCTCTCTGTAATTAAATTACATATGAAACGTTTCATGCAATGTACTTATAAGCTAACCAGAAGTTGGAAAAAAACATTTATTTGTTATTTGAATAATCGGACACAGTTTGTTGACCAGACTTTAGTCAGTTAACGACCCTACCTCATCTGTATTTATAGTACTAACTGTTTGGTTAATATTGGTAAATTTCAGATAAATCTTGACGATGTAATTATCTAGATGAAAAACACAAAGCAATGAAATTGTTTTTTATTCAGGAAAAAACGTATCATCTAACTCAAATACGTTACTTCTACGAAAACATTGTTAGTAATTGCGATTTTAGATAAGAAAACATGGTTTGTGGATTAACGAAGGATATATGTTTGCCTTAAGTTGTTTACATCATTGTTCTTTGGTATTTCCTGGAACGATGTCTCATTGATAAACACGTGCATGTCTGATCATATTATGAGTATCCATACAATCTAATTACTAATGAATTCTACATATTATTACTGAAAATAGTTTTTATTCAATATTGCAAGCACAATTTCGAGCTAAACTATGAAATGAATGTAAAGTTAGTTTTTCTTTATATCGGGTTGTACCCTCAGGACGGGATGAGCTGGTTTACACCTCTGCCTGTCTGTCCATGCTTGTTGGACCCTCAGGACGGGTTTAACTGTTTTACCTCTGCCCGTCTGTTCGTAACACAACAGTGTCTCGTTTGCCTCAGCAATTACAAGTAATATTTTTATGAAACATGTTACCATGTTTCGTCTAGTTGTGTTATTCCTTGTCACATGATTTCAGTTCATTTGGTTCTCTTCCCTCTGTTTGCTAAAATTTAAAAATGTCGTTCAAATGCAATGACATTTATTTGACATTGAGCGGGTGCACTGAAGAAACAACAGCTTACACAGACATTTTGTTTTCTTTCCATTGCTAATCGGTTGATATATTTAGTTGTTTATCTACTATTTGGTCGTATGAGGATAGGACTCTGACCATTGTTGAATGTAGTTATCGTGCAGGTTTTGAAACATCTACTTGTTTTGAAACGATATAAAATAAACCAAAATCAGTCTCAGTCTAAGTCATTAGAATGTTTCTATCAAACAGGAAACCATGAAATAAGAAGTTTTCGTATTGTGATTCAGGCTCCATACAAATGGAAAATTGAATTTTTACTTATACATTCTTTACGATAATCGTTTTATATTTGACTGTTTTATTGAATTGCTGTTTCCGAAAAACGATCAGCAGACTTCTTGTACAAGGTCATGCTTTTTTTCTCTGACTGTTAATGACGTCTTTACACCAAGTCCACTGCCATTGGAAATTGGATGTGTAATGATTGATATTTAAGTGTTACAATAATGAGTTGTTTTTTTTTTTAGCTGTTATTGGTTTTGAACTTGTTTTCAGTAACCGCGAGTATTGGTATATCTGTGGACTTTTTGTCTTTTGTGTTTTTATAAGTTGTTTTGTGCTTGGTATTTACATCTTCTTATTGTTATCATTGTCTGCACTTTTAAGATGTGAATTTTTAAATGTTCTGTTGCTACATATTGTTTTGTACCCGTTTGAAGGAAACAACAAATATTCATCTGCTCTAGAACTATATTATGAAACAGGATTTGGAAGAAACATTTGACAAATTACAAATGGTTTATTATTCAGGGATAGGAATAAACTTTGGCATATTACAAATGATTTATTATGCAGGGATAGGTATAAAAATATGACATCATAAATTGTCATCTGCATGGAAGTTTCTTACTATACAGGGATTGGAATACACGTTTGACATATTACAAATGGTTTATTATGCAGAGTTACGAATTCACATTTGAAAAATTAAGAACCAATTGTTCTCAATTGTTCAGAAAACATTTGAAGGTCTGTCCATCCAAAATTATATATTTTGATATAAAAATGTCATTTCATTTGTCAAATGATTGCTAATCGTACGCTGAATCCAAAAGATATGGTTTCTATACACTTGTGTTTGAATTAAAGGAGATAATTTGTTACTTCCGGTTTTATTTTCAAATTTACTTGACCATGATTCCAAAAATATATCGTGCATTATACTTTTATATTATAAAAATATAAAAAGTAGTCACTTCCAGTTGGCCTTTTCAAGGTCATATGGCTTGCAACCTAATGCACAAAGTTCCATGTCTTTATCATTTATACATATGGTCATAAAGTAATGAACTCAAATCAAAAGACCCTATGTCTCTACCAAAGATGGTTAATATAAGTTATATCCCCATACAGCTAGTTTTCAATATAAGAGGGGAGAAATGTTCTGTTACCGTACCCGCTTAACCAAAGTTCCTGTGTACACATGTCGCATATAACAATTTGGTAAACATATTTTTTCGATATCTTATACGGCTTCTGATAATAAGTAATAAGCCAATATCAAAATTTAGGACACGACACTAACCTTTGACCTTGACCTAATTTCTGTTAGTGGAACAAGGACCTCAAATCAAAACACCCTAGATCTCTATCACCTATTGGTTACCAGTTACAAAAACATATAACTTAAATAATATGTCATGGTTAAATATATTTTGGGCAATCAAACGTTACCCTCATGTGGTACAGTAGTGGAAGGGCATAATATCAGATAATCAAAGTACTGAAGTACTGAACATCGGATGACCGCAGGTTCTTGTGGATTTTTAAAAGCACATGTCACAGAAACAGATCACATCTCTATACCTGAAACTGGGGTTAATTTACAGAGATATTTTTTCTGATACAAGTTCGTGCTTGGATGATGAATAAATGACAGGAAATTCAACCTCACCGTAATAATTATTATATTGTAGTGCAAGAAATCAGTATACCTTGGAGTATTATACTAATATAATAATAGTCCCAGAGAATACACTGGTTTGTTGTTATATATTATATTAATATTACGGTTGCATGTATATATAATTTTCATCTATTTGTATATATGATCATTCTATTCTACTATTATTATAGTGCAGTGCAAGTGCATGGTGGACACTCTTCTGTAAAAAAAAAAGAATCAAAGCCTTAAAGGCTGTAAAAGCAATTGCTGCCATGTTAATGTTTTGAGGACTTTTATTTTTCATTCACATATATAAGAATTAAACAGGAGTGTTGTCTAGTGAGAAGCAAGAAGGTTTTAACTTTATATCAATAAAAGACTTAAGCAGAAAATCATTTTTAATATGTTTTATATTTCACAAGGAGACAACAAGTTTACCAGGCTAAAGTTAAAACATTTCAACTTTACAGGTAGTCATTTTACACTACGTATAACCTGTGTAGTAATTTTGATTTTACGATAAATTTTATTAATGAACGATAATTTTATGAATGAACAAGAGCACCTGATATCTTTCTTAAACACCAATTAAACATATAAAACCATATTTAATAAGAAATAATTCAGTCAAATTTTCAGCACTAAATCAACAACTGAAATGATTCCATATTTTGTCGAAACATCGTAAGAACGAAGAACAGAAAATATCGCTGGTATAAAAATGCACCTTTTCACTTTTAATGAACGCGGATCTATAATCGGTTGAAATTTATGCAAAATGAAAATTAAGGCGATAGCACTACATCGAAATGACCTCAAAGTCATCGCGATGTAAAAATGACCCCAAGGTCATCGCGATGTAAAAACGGGAAAATCAGTTTTTTAAGAACTTGACTAGACACATTGAAACTAAGTACACAAAAAACTAAGAAAAAGACATAAACCACGAAGTAATAGTCTATGACTACGTGCAGTTACTAAAAGATTTGTTCAAAGCCTATTTTCAACTTATTGATGGACCTTACAATATATATGCGGTGCAGTTCAATTATGTTTTATGTCAATTTATAAATAGTATCATAAATGTGCCAGTTAATTAGAATTGAAATCGCGAAGGAGAAGTACTTTCCATCAATATCAGATGAACAACGACTAATGTATCAATTCTATAGTCAGTTAGAATGGTTTCCTTTAATTATACATTTAATTGCAAGGGATACAGCGTATTGCGATACTTGTCTTTAATGTAGTCTTGGTGCCATCTATTATGAAATAAGAAATGTCATATTGTTTGAGAATGACATTTGCTCTTTATGATTTAATAAATATGTTGATTCTAAAACTGTCTAGCCATTGTCCATTGAACAATATATCACCAAAGATAAAAACTATATGCAAATAGCAAGATTTGGATTGATTGCCAATGAGACGGTTATCCATGAAAGGCAAAAAGAAATGATTGTCCTCAATATAAATGAAATTTTTCACAGCAACAACCAATCAATCTACAAAAATACGAAAATTAAACGTCTATATACGTTACTGTATACAGTAAACATGCAGTCAAAAATCTATACATTGTATTGACTAAGTGAAAGTGCGTAATTTATATATTACATATGTAAATAATGTATTAAGAAAATGACATTCAATGTTCTTCCTGTGTATCTTTTTATTTGTAGTTTGTAAGAATTTTAACATGTTTATTTTTAACAACTTCATAGCTTGTTGCATAAGAATTCTTGTACTCTGATCGTCTGCATTTAACATAAAATCTTTAAATATCCAGTGATAAACTTGCAAACAGTAAAACGCTACACCATATGTAATATTCATCTATTCGTTTATATACGGTCAATAATCTAAACTTAGCCATACATTATTAACGTTACCTTACGGAAATAACGAAAAAAAAATAAATCCATTCAGCAGATGAAGCCATGATCAAAAGCTTTGAACAAATTATAAAACAGAAAAAGCAAATCATGTCTGAATAATTTTTACTCAATCAAGGACGAAGACATGTATGTTTTGATTCTTTATCACTTTTATATTGCAAAAAATGAATTCAATAATATTAGTGTTTGACAATGACTTCGGTACCGGAATAGATTTTGTAATAAAAAGACACGACATGTAAATTAAATTTTGTGATCAGGTGCGTTGTTGTGCGTTGCTGTTAATGAAGTGGTTTGTATTATCCGATTCCTTAAAAAACAAGAAACCGAGATTGATGGTTTAGTTGTCACGAAGAGATAAAAGACGAACGGAACTAATGATTTCCATGACAATAAAACACTGCAGGTAGCAACACGACGGCAATATGTGATTTTGATGTGTTGTAATTGCATAAGATTTTCGATTTAAATGCTGATTTGAATATTTTTTTAAAACAAATGTTATATCATCCTTGGCATCGTACAATTTATGGTGAAACAAAATGGCCGACACTTCAAACTGTGTATGATTTTTATCTCGATAAACTATCAATGTAGATTTGTTTTGTATATTTATTTCAAGATTATTATTTTTATTTTATTTTAATTGCATTTTTATTTGTGTGGTTTAATGATTCAAAGTTGACTATGTGGTTGACTTAAGTTGTGTAAGCCTTAAAAATGCAAGTTCAGGTTTGAGAATTCTAAGGATTTAAGAATAGTCGGGGTTTTCTCTCTCTTTGAATTACATTGTATGTTCAAAAATCAGTGTATGAGTATCATAAGAATATTTGTTTCAAATAATGGTAAATTTTTCAGTAAAATTTGAGTTGCTTTTGATTTGCATAGTAAATCCTTGATATATTTTATTGTAGTTCTGGTGGTTTCTTAACCACCAAAGAAACTAAAAGATCAAAATCTAAATAAGAAATTAATAGACAATAAGCGGTTGTATGTGCTTACTTTATATAGAATTGTGTCCTTGGTCATTGTATGGGAAAATATAAGGTAACGTGAATAAAAAATCAATTCTCGGCTTAGTGATGTACACATATAACTGATTTTTTTTGGATTTTTGGGAAGATTGATTCCAACATCAGGTAGTCATTAATCATTTAAGTAATACACTACAGGATTCTAACACGATGATATCCAAATAAGTAATAGTTTACTTTTTACAAAATTGGATTTGCATGGAGAGTTGTCTTATTGACACTCATACCCGACATCTTCTTATAGACTTGGAGAATTGTATTATTTGCATTCACACCACATCTTCTTTTTTCTATAGAAGGGTCCGTTGGTAAATCCTAGAATGATGCCCTTTTTAAACTCAGAAATATTTTTTTTACAATTCAGTGTATTATAAGTTTTACCCCCTCTTACACTTAAATAAAATGAAAAATACATTGGCATCAAATTATTCCATTTTCCGGATTTTCTTACTTTTAATCCGTTTATTAGATAGATCGAAAACACCAGACGCCACTTTTTGTCAACAAAGGTGCCATCAATCTAATGATATTGTGATTTATGAACTTATTATAGGCCGTACGGTGACCTATATTTGTTAATTTCTTTGTCATTTGGTCTCTTGTGGAAAGTTGTCTCATTGACAATCATACTACATCTTTTTATTTTATCAAATACAATTATTTTATGAACAAGTGTACTAGTGAATACAAAGGTTTGTCTGTGTTCAACCAGATAAACGGGAAATTCGTAGAAATGTGTAGTAGGCCGAAAATACATATCAGATGAGAGTCGTGGTCTAGTGGTTAGTGCATCGGACAACTAACACAAAGGTTCCTGGTTCGATATGGCTCCGGGGAGAAAATTACAGGGACTGAATTTTCGGTTATCCCCGATAGTCCGTCGAAAGGGGACGGTAAAAGACTTACACGTGTTTAGAGAGAGAGAGAGCCGTATCTCTTGCTAGTTAAAGACACCCTTGTAGATTTCGAAAAAAGAGCAGGCTAATGCCACTACAAGGCAGCACTCACACCCACAAAGTGGAAAGGGATTAATATAAGTTGCAATAACTTGTTTCCCAATCCACTATAAATAAATATGTTTAAACTAATACACGTCACAATTTCAGGACATTATAACATTAATCCTTACGAGAAGTAGAAAATATTAGTAGGGTAACTATGTCCTTTGACAAATCCCAGGTGTATGCCCATGTCCACATATTTACAAATGAAATTCTATTTAGTGACGAAAAATAGAAATTATTACATGCATTTATAAAAAAAGACGATGATGTCTAATATGACTCTTTAAAGCTACAAAGATCAGTTTGTATTTCAATGTCCTCATAAAAATACACCGGTTATCCTTGTTTTCTTTTCTTTTGTTCTCCTGTACAGTCAAGTCTGTGATCACCGAACCATGCGTTCATGGTAAATCGTGCTAATACATCAATAGTAATATTTTTCAGTTGAATTTCATTTTTTACACAGAAAATCTCTTTGAACAGACTAAAAATCTTCAGATTTTCGGTTTATGTTGGTCCGACTGGATTTTTTAAAATTTTCCCTCCAGTTTTGGGTCATGGCAATTTAAGAAGTTTTAATCATAAGTCATTGCCCCGTAGACAATTGGTTTACAAAAAAATATCCGTTGATAACCTTGAGTGACGAAAGGAATATTCGGTGAGACATGAGCTTCCTGTTAAGTTCATTTACTTTTAATGTGTTAAAATTCTTATCTCAGACACAATAAAATGTGATGGCGATCAGTTGGACCCTTTTACTTGAAAGTAATAAACAACACATAATAAAATGTCTTAGTCAAAATAGCTTTTGAAAATAATAGTTACAGAGATGTTATGGTCAGAACCAGGTGGTCATACCAGTGTTGGCGAATTAAGTCTCCATAAATGTAGTTTCTATACCTTGTATAGCTTTATATCACTGTCAGCTTTTGATGTTGATGTTGTACCTTTCATGTTTTCCTTTTTATGAAATGTGAAACAGACATTAATAAAAATGACTTTAAAAGGTCACAACTCTTTAAAAGTAATTATAACAATAAAAAATATTACCGAACTCAGAGAAATTGCAAAACTGTAAGTCTGAAACCAAATTGCAATTAAAAGGTCAAATAAATCAAACGAATGGATAACAACTGCCATATTCCTGACTTACATTTTCTTTTGTAGAAAATGGTGAATTCTACTTGGTTTAATCGTTAGCTAAACTTCTCACTTGTTTGGCAGTCGCATACAAATTACATATATTGACAACGATGTATGAACAAAACAAAGAAACCTATCATAATAGGTAAAAAAGTATAAACTGGGGGTACACCATTCAACAGGGTGTTATAATCTCAATCACTATAAAACAAACAAATAAATTATGTAACAAAGAAACACAAAAGGTCATATAGACAAATAGATATAGGAAGATGTGATATGAGTGCCAATGAGACAACTCTCCATCCAATGTTAAAACAATTCATAAAAGTAAACCATTACAGGTCAAGGTACGGCCTTGAACACAGAGCCTTGGCTCACACCGAACAGCAAGCTATAAAGGGCCCTAAGAATGAGCAATGTAAAACCATTCAACGGGAAACCCAACGGTCTAATCAATATAAAAATACATTTGTCATTAGCAAAACAAGTTGCTTTCTTTAAAAAAAAAAAAAAAAAAAGAAAAGCAATACATGAACCTAAGACCGCTGACTGCCGGGTCACCAAAAGATTGTTGCTGAATTTGTGTTTGCTTTTGAATTGAAATAATTGACTGTGAATAGAATAAGCCAGTTGAAAGTTTATATTTACAGCTTCTATTTGAAAAGTTATTTTAAAGCTCGACTATTTTATTTATTACTTGGGAATGTACATAATTTTTCCGATTATAACCCTTTGGCAAATCCTAATTTCTACTAACCGGATGACTCATGCAAATTGCACAAACCTATCGCAATATAAATTTATGCACTCAGTTTGCTTTATAATCTGGAATTCTGGATGCATTTATTTTATCTATCATATCTTTATATTTTGTTTCCTACATGAATGCCTTTATATTCTCAACTCGTATTTGAAGCTGTCTTTACTCATGGTAGATGTTGTATGCCGTGAAACCTGTGGCATGCAATTGATTGGGACCTCTTATGAAAAGACTTATTTTGATCTTACTTAAATCAATTCAAACATTCTACAGGGAAACTTAGTTTTGCCGAAGAATTTCTGAATTCAGAAGTTTATGAATACCTGTACACACTATCAAAATAACCAATTTATATAAAAAGGTATGTATATATAAAAAGATACCATAATTAAAATGATGTACGTCAGACACGAGTTAAGTCTACAAAAAAGCATCAGTGACGCTCGAATGAAAAAAGTTAAAAAGGCTAAATACAATTACAAAGTTAAGGAATCCTATTCCTTGGGTAGACAATCCTTAGCTTTTCGAAAAGGTCAAAGTTTATAATAGGACAGTGACTCCAAAAAGAATTAAAAGAGAAACAACTCGGGTTCAGTATACCGTTAGTAATAATGACCGTGCTTGAAAGTCACATGTAAAGCTCTTTCTGCCGTGTCCTGAATTTAACAAAATCGAAAATAGAATGAAATTCAAAACAGTGTGGCTGTGGCCATTGATTGACACATTAAATTCATCCATTGACTGGGACAATTTACGTGAACGTTTGTATGTAAAGACCACTGTTCACGACGTACCTACGATAGACATTTAAACTGTGGGGTCACCAAAGGTTTCTTAACGCCTTTAATTATAAAATAATTCGAAAAATTAATCAGGAATAACCTTTATGTTTTGATTTATATAATTGATATAAATCAAAACATCGTGTTATTTCTGATTAATTTTTCGAATTACTCTATTAAGGGCATACGATACAGTTTTGAACCTGTATTTACAAGTTGATGAAAATTTGCATATAGGCTATTTTTTACCTCCTTAAATCAAATATGTAATAAAAAATATACCTTCATGAGCTACTTTTTGAGTAAAATGAGTTTGAAATTTTGTATATTTGCTCAAAATTCAGATTTGTGTCCGTATTTTCTTTTTCGAAAGAAAGACATAACTTTTTTGTTTTAAAAGATAAACACAAAATGGTTTTTGTTAAATAATCGGTAATTTCTGTATTTTATAAGTATCATTAAAAATTATGCAATTTTTATTCCGAAATAACTCTATATTTATCAAATGTTCATGGATAGAGGAAAAAACGTCATTTTTTGCTGCATGTTTATCAAAATTGAAAAAATTGCGCTATTTACAGTTTTATAAAATTTGGGTCACATAATCTCCTTGCAAAATGAAACAAATTGCTGTTTTAAAAAATAGGGGTCCATGAACTAGTTTTCAAATTAAATCAGTTTGAATGATAAAAATCAGTCGAAAAATGCATCTTTTCCCGATATGTCACAGTTTGACGTCGCGAAAATAACATTTTACGTTAGCAACGTCATTACCTTCCCTGTAACTGTATCGTATGCCCTTAAGGTGTTGAGAACCTTTGGTGATCCCACAGTTTAAATGTCTATCGTAGATACGTCGTGAACAGTAGTCGTTACATACAAACGTTCACGCAAATTGTCCCAGTCAATGGATAAATTTAATGTGTCAATCAATGGCCACAGCCACACTGTTTTGAATTTCATTCTAAGCTGTCACGAGTGAATTTAATAGTATTGCATGCAAGTAGTATTTTAGCGCACGAAATAGTAAATAGAAAGCATCTCACTGATACTCAGGAAAAGAATACGCATTTGCGTCATCACATATCTTAATCTAATAATTGAATTCGAATGTCAAACGGCCTACATTAAATGTTTTGACTCCGGATTCATTGACATTTTATCCGGAATTTTTGAGAACGCAAACCGATAGTGTGCTTTTGAAATGTGATCTATAATGTGAATGAATCAAGACGTGACGGATACTAGTAGTTGATCAACACAATGAATACAATTTTCAAAACCGTACCATAGTACAACTATGTAGATGCTATAAGGTTAAACTATTAAAACAAACAAAACTTTTATAATAAAGTAACGTTCCTGTTAGTATTTTTTTTTCAAATTCTATTGAATATATATATAATATCAATAAACACGAACGTCAAGTATTTTATACGGATGGACAGTTTATTTATCGGATGAATCTATTTTTAAATTCTAACATTCCACTATGTGAATATATAACTATACAAAATATAAGCAAAAACTTCTAAATCCATACTAAAACAGTATAAAATAATCAACATTATGGACATCATGGTTGTAATTCAAGTTTGTTGTGATTATGGTAAATTAGTTTTACGGTTGTTGTGAGCTGCAAGGATTTAAAATCATGCTTAAAGAATTGAAAACACACAAGTATTTTTATTCACGACCGTTTAAAATTTTAATATTTAATAAATTTATCTTACATTCTGTTTTATGGATAAATATTCAAATACATAAAAGTAAATAATAATTACTCATAAAACCTAAATACTAAATGGTATGAAATAATTAACGTAAATATATAATGATTATTGTTTATAAACAATTTTTTTTGTAGGATGCAAGAATTTATTTAGATTTAATTTTTATGCTTCCTTTACAAATGAATATTTAAAAATACCAAAACAGTCAGAGTATTTTGTCATATAAAAAAACTTATTTCTTAATTGCAACTCTGAAAATATTCTGATTTCAATCATTGTTAGTTTCTTCAGAAACACAAATACAGTTATATTTTGTATATATTTCTTTGATTCCGATTGAAAAATACTTTTGATAAGAATATTATCTTTCTGTTTTCCGATCTAATATTAATATTTTAACTGGAATGTTCTCTCCCGTAAGTCTATGATGAAATACACAGTATCCCGTGGTTAAATCTTCAAACATAATTAGTTTACATGTTATCCAGACAACAGACAATACCACGTTATAATTGACCCAGATACACACAGAGTACAGTGGTCGTTTTAAAACAAATATAATTGCGTCGTCAAGGGCCATCAAGGGACTATATCAAAGACGTAGATAACAACCTGTTAAGACCTGTATAAATGACCGAAAACTTTCGAGACGTTCCGAGAATTTAATTCTGACTTCCGGCCGAGAGATATCGAGTGGCCCATAGACACATCCAAAACTCGCCAATATATAAGCATGAACCCCTCAGGGGGTTCATGCAAAAAGAAGACAAGAATACTCATATTTTCCATAGCACAACATGTTTTTTTTTTTCGAAATGTGTGGGATTGAAATGAAGCATTCAGTAAGCAGACTACAAACAAAGCATCACTTTTTAGTTCAATTACCAGTTAGAATTAAACATAGAGGTAATCCAATAGTTTGAATGCGTTTGATTCGCATTTCTGAATTTTAAATTGCCATCATCTAACAAACACGGTCTGAATGTTCAGTTTAACTTTTTAAACTATTAGTTTTCAAGACTTCATACAAAATGACAGGAAATGACTTTCCTATTCAAGTTGAAAATAGCCCTTTGATGTGTTTCGTCGTAAACGTCTAATGATGAAATATAAAATACGAGGAATTTAAAAATAAATTTCATTAGGATTTACTTTAGAAGTCGTAATAATTTTATTTGAATTATTCTTTGTTCCATTTTGAGATCTGAAAATTGAATCATGTTATTTTGCGAACATCGTAATTACATAAATATTGTAGCTGGATAATGTTGAAAATATGCACAAATGTAAATTAGAAGACAGTAATTGCTCTAACCTCGATAAAACTTGCAAATGTAAGAGCTTTAGGGAAATTCTCAACAAGGCCTATAATTACTTGGGACTGCTATAAACGAGGGGGATAATAAAACATTATTCTGAAAAAATTTATTTACGAAATTAGATCTAAAAAAATAGTTTCGACTGTGGAGTACATGGTTGTATCACGCCACTTGTACATTGTTGTAGATGGCGGATCAAGGGGAGGGTCCCGGGGGGTTGAAACCCCCCTTATTTTAGGAAGATCAATCCATTTTGATAGGGACATATGGTTGGGTCCCTCCTACCCTTTATCCTGGATTGGGAATCCACTTTTTGGAAAATGACTAGATCCGCCCCTGCAGTATCTAGCATTCTGCTGCAGTCTTTTTGTATATTTTCTTCGTGATTCCAGTTTATAGATATGTTGAAATATCCTTGATTCAGATATTTTAATTATTATTTTTCAAAAGCGGTAACGAATACGTTTCGATTGGGTAATATCTTCCTCATTTGACATATCAATGATGTGGATCTAAACAACAAAGAAAATATTGCATCATGGGTTTTTTGTTAAGTGCTTTGAATTCTTAAAGATGTAAATAAGCGAAATCGTGTAAATTCTGATATGATTTCGGTTAATATTTCGTTTATTAAAGAATATAAAAAATACTACCACATCATCTTACAAGCACTTATCTCAAAGGACAATATAAGAAGACAATGTATTAATTTATATAGAATCTTAAACCATTTGGAACATAAATCATTTTAATGGTCTTGAATTTTCCTTGGGGAAAGTGAAAGTTAGAAAATGTAATGTTGTTATCGTTTATTTGAAACAAATTGAGAAGAAATCATCTTAAACATTATGCAAGAACACATTAAATGAAACAGCAAATACGTTTAACTCTGTAATGATAGTTACCAAGCCTTGCAATTACATTGCACCATTGTGCGTTTTCTCTTTTAAATTTCTAGAAAAGGCAGAAATTCGAATTACAGCGACATGCAGTTATAAACCAAGAAAATATTAATTTGAATTAAATGTTCGGAGTTAAAATGTTCAATGGCCGTACATTTGCATAGATATGTTAACATTTACATAAATGCGATGAAAATGATTTATTTATAATATGTTCACATTGTACGGACGTCAGCTTCAAATCTTTCTGAAATTTTTTAAGACTGTACTTCATCGAACAATACACTGTTGACGTATGATTTTGAATGCGTTACTATTTTATTGACCACATCTCGTAGCTGGAATATTCATAACCAGATTTTCAGTATTGAGCTAATTTTGTAGTTCAGGACAAAAGAAGATATAAAATGCTGTCCCGTTCGACCTTGACCTAACTAATAGGCTTTTTGACACTTTCTTGTATTGCATTCTCTTTCTCTTAGTTTTTCTCTGTTGGGAATAATAATTCAATATCTATGCTGATTGAAAAAAAGAAAAATCTGCTTAAACTTATTATTTCAGGAGCTTGCAATTCAGTAGTTGTTGTTTGTCGCTGTTTATTATTTCGTTTTTCGTTTATTGCTTTGTACACAAATCAGTTCGTTGCTAAATTTACTTTTTTCACGTTTGAATTGTTTTACATTTTGTCATGTCGGGTCTATTATAGCATACTATACAGTAGAGACTCTGTTGTTTTATTGTTGACCTACATCTACGTCATTTGATCTCTGGTGGATTGTCTCATTGGTAATCATACCACATATTCTTATTCTTTATATTAACAATGGCAACAGTAATCTTCGGAGATTGACTTTACGAAAATCATATTTTTCTGAAAGTGTCATAATCATAAGGATTATCTCAAAGTTTATTTCAGAAAGTGTCAAAATTATAATGATTATCTCAAAGTTTATTTCAGAAGGTGTCATAATCATAAGGATTATCTCAAAGTGTATTTCAGAAAGTGTCATTATTATAAGGATTATCTCAAAGTTTATTTCCGAAAGTGTCATAAGGATAATCTCAAAGTTTATAGATATAAGAAGATGTGGTGTGAGTGCCAATGAGACAACTCTCCATCCAAATAACAATTAATAAAAGTAAACCATTATAGGTCAATGTACGGCCTTCAACACGTAACATAGGCTCACACCGAACAATAAGCTATAAAGGGCTTCAAAATTACTAGTGTAAAACCATTCAAACGGGAAAACCAACGGTCTAATCTATATAGAAAACGAAAAATGAGAAACACGTATAAATTTCATAAACAAACGACAACTACTGTACATCAGATTCTAAAAAAAAAGCATGTGTTCTGTTTCTTGCTGTCGTAGATTTTTTTTTATCGTTAATGAAGTCAAGATTAATGATCGGAAATGTACGTAATTGGATTTAAGTAAAATTCACATAGAGACTGAAAGATTTAAAATAAAAATAGGTAATAATGTTTACACGTCATCAATTTAAGAAACATCTCGACGTGGTCTTTTATTTCATTAAGATGAAATTATCTGTTTTTTTTTTTAAGTTTGGTCTTTAGTTGTTATGCTTCAGATTTGATATCAAGTGATTTATTTAGGGTATTTTTTTTCAGATATAAGGCCACGGTTTTTTAATTTGTTGGTTTACGGATTTTTCCCATAAAAAAGTCGGGTCGGTCGGTCGGAAAAAAAAAGAAAAAAAATATCTTTGAAAACAGAAAAAATATGCAAAATAAATATATATTTCACCTTACTAACGAAATGTTTGTCTTATATGCTGTTTTGTCATCATTTCTTAACATTCAGTTCGATGATATATTATTGATCAGTGATCATGAACATCGCATGACATTGTTTAATAATTTCCTGTAAAAAAGGGGGGTTGCACGGACAAAGACGAAATTAAATCGTTATTTCAAAACAAGAAAAACAGATTCGGGTAGCTCTCAATCAATTCCAGAAAACTTGGTGAATAATGATCTTCAAGCACAAAAACTGATTAAGAAAAAAATGTAAAAACGTCGTACAAAAATAAGTTTTAACACACGTGTCGAAAAACGTAATAGACTCGTCCACTGGAAAAACAACAAAATCGGGTTAATCAGTTGTCATGCAATCCGGTTTTTATCCCAATGATCGATATTTTTCGTTATCTATGAAACAAGAAAATTTCAAATGATTTGTTAATATTCAGTACTTTAATTGATGTATTCCACCTGTCCACATTTGCCCAAGTCTATTTCTCTGACATGATACATCTTACGGACTGATGACAAATAAGGGAAACGAACTTATTTTGTAATTGGTTTTAAACACAGGTTTCGTTCCGCAAAATTATTTGCGCAAAAGACATTTCAAGGTCAGTTATAATTGATTTGTCTATTTTTAGAAACGTAAATTGGAAGTTTTATTTTTCACAACAGAAAGTGTTATGATTAATGCATTTCATTTCATAAAAAAGAAAATTTTAATTATAATTCAGGGGAAATGCATTTATAAGGGTCGGCGGGAATAAAAAAGCATGAAAAGTCAATTTTATTTTTATTCTGAAAATCGGAAAAATCGGGTCGGCGGATCCGTAAACCAACAAATAAAAAAACCGTGGCCTAACAAAGTTGGATACAAAATAAATATTAGGAATCAGGAACAATAAAGGCAACAGTAGTATACCGCTGTTCAAAACTCATAAATCCATGGACAAATAACAAAATAGGGGTAACAAACTAAAACTGAGGGAAACGAAAATATATTATTAAAAAATGCATTTAACAAACATTATAACAAAAGCATTTTTTCAAAGTTTTAAAAATAGTTTTTGTCTATATGTCATCTGTTGAAGAATATGATAAAAAAAACATAACATGTCATTTTTCATGTCAGACCCCTTATAAGCCCATGGTCAAAATCATCCCTCGAGCCTGTCGGTTCTCAGGCTAAAATCATGACTTAAGGCTGATAAGGGTCTGATATGAAACTGCCATGTTATAATTTATATTTATAGCTAGCTAAACTTCCCACTTGTATGACAGTTGTTTACCGTTCCGTTATAATGACAAAATAAACTATTTGTATTTTGGTTAGAATAGTCTAGTATTTCAAAATAAAGAAGGCAAGGCGATACAATACGCCGATTGATGGTTATAGCTTATGACGCCATTTGGACCACGCAAGCCTAAAATATACAACAGTTAACGCTTTTGATTTCCCAATGTAACCGAAAAAAAAAAACCCGAATCATTCCAATCTTAAAGAATACAATAATAGCACGGCTTAAAAATAAAACATTTTAGTACATCTTACCATTCTGTGGCTATTAATCGTACACTGTCAAGTGACATTTCATCATCAACAAGCTCAATGAGCCGAAAAAATAGACTCGTTTAATTAGATCTGCGAGAAAACGTTTGGCTAGGAGATCAATTAGGTATGGGAATTAAAATGCATTTCGGTTACACACAACAGTTTACTGCACTCTAACAAAAGCTTTAATATGCGTACTTTGATTACTATTCATACACAGAAGTTCTGATAAGACATCTTAATTTAGAACAAAATACATATGACCGATTATCAAAACTAAAACTACAATTCCAGTGACAATTTGTACGTTTTACAATTGAATATAAATTGGAATTAGCTTCTCAATGCGCTATAATTATTAATATCAAGGACGTGTAACTAACATACGTTTTTGTTAATATATCCCCAAATGACCAGAATTTGAACCCTAGCACTGTCACTATCTACAGTTTTAGGATTAATAAATAACTACTTGGCTTGTTCATTATTGCCTTTTTGTAATAAGATAAAAACAAAACCCGAATTAAAATATAGTATCTGTAAAACTGTCCTTATTTATAATTATTAATAGCGGATAATTTCTTCCTTTCCTAATCTGAACACCTGCCTTTCTTGTGATTTATAACTATGAACAAGATAATGAGTTCATATCAAGAATCGTGTCCAGAAACTTATATGTTTTAATTAATTTTCAAGCAGATTCTTCCTATTAACAGCTCTAATATTACTACGTCTGATTATACCTGTTTGTTTTCTCAACTCAAGATCTCTCTTGGGTATAATTATTCGACGGTGTGACTAAAACAGTACATGTCGTTCCGTAATTGTTTACGTTTCAAAGTATTTACTTAAAATAGAATGAGTTTTAAATGTTCCCAACAGTCATGGATTTATTGACTTTTAAACCTTATCTTAGTTTTGCTTTTCAGAAGCATTAATTTTGTTTGCTCACAATACTGAATGGGTATCGCCGAAGGCCATGCAATAGTCAACAGTTGCTTACAGTATAGTATCGTTATGCTATAGTGGTCCGTCGTTTAATTGTCAATAAAATCACACGTTTTTCGTATTCAGTGAAATATTCGTCAATGCACGTTAAACAGAAATTTTTAGAATTTCATCCGTTAATATGTTTTACACAAAGAAACGTACCAGTGAGGTATATTTTCTGGAATTTGCCGAATGACGTCAAAATGTCATCCGATAACGTTACAGCAAATCATGCGATAATAACCGGCAGCAGTTGATATAAAACCGAAGCAGTTGATAACAAAAGTCATATCACACGGCTTAGGCAATTCTTCAAATTTAATGAATCAATTTATCATATACTTAGAGGAAATAACATATAATTCTTACAGTGTGATAATAGCATTAAATCAACGTGAATTCCATATCTTTCCGAAATGGTGTTTACCGGGCTGATATGAAAAATTTATCACATGCTTCGATTATTAGCACATGCCTTTCCGTAACATTATCACATGGCTTTCCACGATACTCGACAAATTCCGAAAAATACACCTCAGTTGTACGTTTTCAGTGAAAAACAATATATAGTAAGGTACAAACAATTATTTGGATACTGGAAAGTGTATTGTGTAAAATGATAAAAAAAAAAAATAAAAAAAACAACAACAACAAACAACAAACAAATGATAAAATAATATCATTTTCAAAAGTTTTAAACATAATCTAGAAAGTTACTTTAAACAGTGCTTACAAGGTATTTAGCTGAGATTGAAAAGTGCTATTTACGGTATATTTATTCATTTGTGGACTCCGAGTTTTTTTTTCAAGTCAGGTACATTCATAATTGTTTATTAACCATCATTAAGCTATCACTGTGAATATAAATAAGTTAAATAAGAAAGTGAATTGAAATTATCCAGTGGATATTTGGTTGTTGAGTAAAAAGTATGGCGGACTAGTCCGGAGAAGAAAAAAAAACAAACACAAATAAATACAATGACAATACATCCAGAAAACAAAAATACAGACAGAAGATTGATTGATTGTTAGTTGCTTAACGTCCAGTGGCAAATATTTCATACATATTCAGTACGAGAACAAGTTCACAATAAATACAATAGGTAGGTCTTGTCACAATAGAGGCCATCTGGGATGATGGTTGGGGAAGGTTGGACTGCCACTGGAAAATGAGGGTATATTGGTTAGGGACAGAAATTTTGCCTTGCAACAGGCCACCTACGGACCCCTCAAAGAGTTGTTGCAAGGGTTCTTAACGTGCAAAGAGCGTGACACTCTCTTTATACGAGGCATCGGATTTAACGTCCCCAATCTGACCGGACGTAACTGCGAACTTGATACATCCCGCACAGCCAAACGGACGCCCCACTTCGGCAAGCGTTTTACTGCCGGTCGGCAGAAGACCAAGTGACCATATTTCTATTCCCCAGTCACCCTTGGGGGTTACAGACAGAAGAAACGATGTATCTAACACTGACAATAAGTTAAAAAGTGCTCGGTCTAATGAACATTTATCAGAAACCGAATAAGAGACAAATAAACGTCTGAAAAAAGATGACATGGGTAACGAATTGGGTGAATTAAAAACACGCATGTATGATCTTTCTGTTGAGATGAAAGATATGAATGACAAAGTATTTGAACGTACATGTATTTACAATTTAGAAAATACTTTTGCTAAAAACTTTGTTGAAAATATTAGCAAAATGATTGACAATACAATAAATAAAGATGTGAATAAAGTGAAAGACGATTTTAAAGCTCAAATGAACACAGTAAACAAATGGATTGACGGCATCGTAAATAAACTAAAGAGCGATATTAAAAGCATACATACCGAAGTCTCGGATAAAGTGCGCACATATTTAATCAGTACACAGGCAGCAATTACTCAACCGATACAGAGAGAGACAAAATTTGTAGTTAAATTTCTCCCAGAAACCGATGCGGAGAAGACAGACTCTGAGTTGACAAAAAATCATGTACCCGCTATCATTAGAGATGGTTTACGTTTGCATGATGTTCGAGTTGTTGAAGCTACAAAAATAGAAAGCAAAGGAAGTCGCCCAGGGCTTGTTATAGCTTCGGTGGAAAATGAAGAACAGAAAGTGAAGTTGATGAAAAGTAAGATAAAGTTGAAATATTCACGATACTATCAAAAAGTTTAAATTGAAAATGAACTGACATCAGAAGCACGAGTACAATTGTCAAATATGATGACAGTACTGAACGGAATTGGCCGTGAAAAAGACTTTGTGGTTGTAAACGGTAAAATTCAGAAGAGAGCAAACAACACGAGAGGTAGAGAATATGACAATGTAAATGGACAAAGACGACCAGAAAGAGAGGAGTGGACACCAGTACAATGACAACATTTCCGTGGTCGAGGTGGTAGAGGAAGACTAGCCAAACCTTACGCTTATATGGCATTTTTGATAAAAAAAAAAAACCCACTGGGGTGGAATGCAATGCTTGTTTGTCTCTTTATTTTAAAGGTGTCTTATACTTACTACTGTATTATTTCATGATGAACAGTACACAGGGATCCATAATCTTTAGTATTTATTCTAACTTTCTTACCGTAGAGTAAATTATTTATACCACGAGACAGTGTAGGTTGTTATACGAATAACGCAAACAATGTATATATTTTTTTTATTAGTTTCTTAGAATCGAACAGAACATATATCATATTCTATGACAATATAGGCTTGTTTTATTACATCTTCTTTTTATGTTATTATGCGACTCAAGTTGTACAGGTATTATCCTTAGGTTCTAAGCCTCGAAACAAAAAAAAAAATCCTATTCTGAGACAATATAGGCTTGTTTTACTACACACACAAAACGTTAGGTATAATAAAAACACATTGATGGGCCTACATGAAAAGTTTTTAATCACCCTTTACGACTGAACAACATAGCTGGTGTGCTAAGTTTGCAGTCTACATTGTCCGTACACCATGTGCCATGGAACAGACCAAGAACAGTCACTGTGACTTTGAAATTAAGAATGAAATTAAGAATAACAATAAAAGCGCTGTTTCTTTGCTTTTTGTTTGCTTTTTGCTGTGGATGTACCCGATTTTAGATACCCCATATCATTTGTACCGTACACAAAATTGTAGTTAAACGCTAAGTTTGTCGATAGGTCTTGGTTGTTGGACATCGCGCATTCGCTATTGTCACGATGTCACATAATCATGGATACCCATTGAAGGAAGAAGGGAAACAATTTGCTACAGAGGTCTAACTTAACTTGGCTTAATTTGAGAGGAAGTATAATATCCAATACTGGCCCACGTGTGGCCACATTTCTAATATATTTCTTAATGATCCATGCACAAAACGCAAATAAAGGGGCCGGTTTGTATTTTGTATTACGTTCTAGACTGCTCTTGCTGACAGAGGTTATTTGTATTCCGAAATATTTATTAATATTTTTATTTATCATTTAATACTTTTTCTTCGTTAGCTTTCTTATTTTTCAAAAAAAAAAATTGTGCTCATGGTAATGCGTAAACTTTTTTTCATATTTTCATTTTGGTTTGAAAATCCTACTTCAATGATTCGGCAATTTCTAGAAATGGCGAATATCCAACATTAGACTTGAGTTCCACATCTGCAATTTCTTCAATTTAACAAAAAGATACTAGAATGCAGTTATTTTAAAATTCGTGTGTCTGGTGTCTGTGTATTTTATTGGGGGGGGGGGGGGGGGGGGTAAAGAAAATATAACCTCACTTAATACAAATTTTCAATTTTATTGAAACATAAAAATCCAATGACAGTTTTCTGATAAAGACTGAGGTTCAAAATTTTTAAATTTTTTTAAAATATTTTTTGACAAAGGGTAAAACATTTTTTTTTTAATATTCTTAAAATTAAACGAGCCAATTTTTACTCAAGGTGTTTGGTACCATCTTAAGGTAATTAGTAATGGATAAGGAACTTCAGCAGACGTGCGTCTAAAGCTGTTTCCGATTTTTGTTTATGGAATTGTGTTTATTTATACCTTTACGACACTTGTCCCCTCTCGCGATTATTTCTCGAGAAAGCGATTGTGGCCTTTAAGCAGACCTTATAGATACCGACTGAATCATAGCAGAAGAGAAGTAACCCTGATCAAACTAATAGTAAAAGTCCAATGTTGCTTGCTACCAGATATTGCTAATAATATACAATTCCTGAAGACGAAAATCAATTTGTTTGGTATGGCTTATTAGATATACATATTCTAAAAACAATTTTATAAGAGATTGCACATTAAAAATTATTTTATAATAGTTAAGCGGAAATATACTAGACTAAAGTGATTATTTGACATCTGCAAATGACTGGCAAATATTATGTTATCGTTTAGACCATCTATTTTCCTATTCAAAATTGGTTTATATTTTCTTATTAGTTTTAAATAATCTCATCATATATACCAGGATTGAAATTGTGTATTTGCGCCAAACGCGTGTTTCGTCTTCAAAAGACTCAGCATTGATGCTCAGATAAAAAAAAAAGTTAAAGAGGCTAAATAAAGTACGAAGTTGAAGAGCATCGAGTACCAAAATTTGATAAAATTTTTTTCCAATAACAGCTAAGGGGATCTATTCCTGAGGTAGAAAAACCTTAATATTTTCAAAAATTCAAAGCTTTGTTAACAGTTTATAATTGATAATTATGACCATGTCAATGATAATTCAAGTCAACACAGAAATGCTGACTACGGGGCTGGTGATACTCTAGATCTCGGGGAGTAAAAACTACACCAGCAGTGGCATCGACCCAGTGGATGTAAATAAACTCATCATGGATACCACAATTAAATCTAAAACACTTTTTGTTTGTTATTTATGTCGCAATTTAGTTTGGACACATTTTGTTTGAAAACAGGTGTGTACTTTTGTTTGTCTGTTTATCTTTTTCATTTTTAGCCATGGCGTTGTCAGTTTATTTTCGATTTATGAGTTTGACTGCCCCTTTGGTATCTTTCGTTCTCTTTTATACAAAAATTATTTGCATTCATTCATAAAAGTAGTCAGAAACGATATTTTCTTTAATCCGGCTACCTGTAAAACGAAAAGAAATTACATTAAACAACAATTGATTTCAATATTGTCAACCTTTATACATGTTCTAGCTGTTTTTTATTCTTTATATGAAGACTGTCAAAAGATATTCCCCCTAAAAAATAGAAACAAGGGCCGTCTTTCCCCTCAGAGCTATTCATCTCTTTGATTTTTATTTTCCCACTGGATTTTACTTTGTACATTTAATGTAGTCACTTTACCTAAATAAGATGACACTGATTTATGTCATTGATATAATAATCGTGATATATTATAGGTTTAGTTAACAAAATCATATAGTATAAGAGTGGGTAAGTTTTGTTGCTGTAGGGTTGGATAGCCTATATGATTTGTATAGGGAAAAGACGTTTCTTTTTTAAACTGTGCGATGCTATTGGCTTATGAAAAAGCATTACTGCATAAGTTCAAGCTCTCTTAATCTGTTTGGCTATTTGTAATACACGTTTTCTCACATAAGAAAAATCTGCAACAGCAAAACTGTACGCGTTGAAAGGGACGTAACATGCAAAAAGCTAAAATATAAATGTTTTGAATTAGAATTACCTCTCTTTCCTCATAAACTTGCCCATAATGTTAAGCAAGAAAATAAGAAACAAAAGAAAGTTTATATCAAAAGTCTGTTATAACAAAGATATAGATATGTTTATGTACATGTATGAGGAAGCTCTAGAGCCAAATCAGCATTCTATCAAATAAAAAGTTTAATGAAGCATTTTTTAAACTGTAACGACGATGTCAAAAAAGGCTATTTAAAAAAGTTAAATATATATTTCAGATGTACTGTATACATCCGAGGCAAATATTAAGTCACATCACGATTGCCACTAAAACAATTAGTTTATGTTATCGGGAACCTTTTTTTTTATCTGGGTTTCCGACCTCTACTGCAGTATAATATGTTTTCCTATAATGTAAAGCTAAAGCCAATTTTGATCTATATTATCTATAGCATCTAGCGTACATACATATGGTAATAGTGTTATTTCGAGACACTTAAAATGTAAATGAATGGTTCTTTTGTATTGCTAGAAGATTTGTTTTATTATTATATAATGAAGACTTTATGGTCAAGTGTGCGTTTTGTGGAATTACGACACTTTGACATCTATTTGGAATCTTTGCAAATTTTGAGCCGATTCTTAGCACTTTATTGTATAACGGAGACCTACACGAGGAATTACGGTTATCAAATTTAATTTGAAATATTTGCAGATCTCGACCTGATTATCGGTATATTATTGTATAATGAATGCTTATATAAAGACTTACAAATCGCATCGTACCTACATGTACTTACAATGTATCTTGGTTCAGTTCTTCTGCTTTAGTTCTCTTGCGTCAAAATGGCTAGTACTATGTTATTTTGATATAAAATGTTTATGTCTGTCTGAAAAAAAAAATCATATAAGATTGACATCGTTTTATTGTTACATTAATTTACGAGTCAACTTTAAACATTAATTTAAGCTTTAAATGTCCCTCTGACAGAGGTCAGTTGACCTTTATATCAATTTATGGAGCACTGTTTATGTTAAAAAGATATACATATACAGTCTGTAGTTTGGTCTTGATCTTAAAGACCTTAAACATAAGATTAAAACAAAATTAATAAAGTAAACGTGACCATTTCATCCTGTGAACTCTTGTTTCTCGACGCTGGTATTTAAAAAAAAATCCCATAACACATGTAGTCTTATAGAATTAATATCCCTACTGCTCAACTAATAAAACCATTATTTAGTGATAAATAAGTGTAGTGGCTACTTACAACAGTTTTGCTAAATTGTATGTTATTAATTGTATAAGAACAGCCCTTAAGAACACATCTCGCATATTTACATTTGTTATAAGTATTTGGTTGGCTGTTTTTGATTTAAGATTTTCCATTGATAATGTTTTTATTTTATTGAATGTAATTATTCAAACATCTTTTATATATCTGTTAATGCCCGGTCATATCTTAATAATGTAGGTGTGAAATGCTCAGAGAAATAACAGATGGGAATGAGAACGAGAGAGAGAGCGAGTGAGGTCAAATAATCCGTTTTGTAAGTCTCAAAGTATAATAGCCATTTGGGTTTTGAATTTATAACATCCTGACCTCAAGATGCCCTTTAGGTCTGATGGTATGCCCCCACTCTTCTTATATTCATTTTATTATAATCCTATTAAAGTGTTTCATTTGTTTTAATACTCTTACCCCGTCAACTTCAAATCGAATTTTTCTCAGGGACTACAAATTGAATTTTCCTGAAATTTTTAATCAAGCTCCATGTAAGCATGCTTTACTCTGTAATCTGTTTTCACATCCATCGGTCATCAATAACAGTCACATTCTTTTTAAATTAAATAAATTTGGAATTTAGTTTCGCATTAACAAGTTAATATATTACTTTGTTCTGCGTTTTACCATCCATCGTTAATTATTTTCTGCTTACCGATTACTAATATAGTCTTATAAAAAGTTGTGTCGAATTTGTTTCGAGAGCTGCCAATATGTGGTTATTTCTGTTTCTGAGAAACTGTTAGCCACTAGGTCTATTTTATTCGGTGTATCTATCTTCGTGGTTTCTAAAGGATTTTGATGACCATTGACCACAATTTCCCTTATTTGATAACTCGATTGCAACGGACAAGTATGATTACTTCCGGGTATTAAAGCTTTAAGTTATTATCATTAATAACAACATTTTGACCTATAAAACAAAAGAATATATTTTTGGTGACATAACGCTTTAATTAAAAAAAAGAAGCTTACCACAGTAATACTATGTAGACATGTCATAGCTTGGTATCTTTATAGCTTGCTGTTCGGTGTGAGCCAAGGCTGCGTGTTTGATGGAGATTTGTGTCATTGACAATCATACCAGATCTTTTTATATCTATGTCATAACCGTTTCTCTTTTGTCTCGTTTCTTCAAAGTAGTATGCGATAAAAAGGTACTTCTTTGTAAAAAAACTTGCAAAAAAAAAAAACCCGGTTTTTGTCGAGCCTGCGACTTTAGTTGCAGAAAGCTCGACATAGGGATAGTGATCCGGCGGCGGCGGTGTTAGCTACCTTCTTGAAAGCTTTATATTTTAGAAGGTAGAAGACCTGGATGCTTCATACTTTGTATATGGAGGCCTCATGATACGAAGTTTCCGTCAGTCACATGTCCAATGTCTTTGACCTCATTTTAATGGTTCAGTGACTACTTGAAAAAAAATATAAATTTTTTTGTTAAGTTCTCGCTTATTATAAGTAGTAGGATAACTATATTTGGTATGTGCATACCTTGCAAGGTCCTCATGCCCGTCAGACAGTTTTCACTTGACCTTGACCTCATGTTATGGATCAGTGAACAAGGTTAAGTTTTGGTGGTCAAGTCCATATCTCAGATACTATAAGCAATAGGTCTAGTATATTCGTTGTATGGAAGGACTGTAAGGTGTACATGTCTAACTGGCAGGTGTCATCTGACCTTGACCTCGTTTTCATGGTTCAGTGGTTATAGTTAAGTTTTTGTGTTTTGGCCTGTTTTGCTATACTGTATGCAATTGGTCTACTATATTTGGTGTATGGAATGATTGTAAGGTGTACATGTCTAGCTGGTAGGTGTCATCTGACCTTGACCTCATTTTCATGGATCAGTGGTCAAAGTTTTTGAGTTTTGGTCTATTTTTTAATACAATAAGCAATAGGCCAACTATATTTGGTGTATGCAAATATTTTATGATCATATGTCAGTCGCGTAGATTTTATTTGACCTTGACCTCATTCTCACAGTTCATTGCTCAGTGTTAAGTTTTTGTGTTTTGGTCTGTTTCTCTTAAACTATAAGCTATAGGTCAACTATATTTGTTGTATGGAAGAATTGTTAGCTGTACATGTCTGCCTGGCATGGTTTATCATGTTTATCTGACCTTGACATCATTTTCATGGTTCATTGATCAATGTTTGGTTTTCTTGGTTAATGTTAAGTTTATGTGACAGTTGTAATAAATCTTTACATTTAGGACTATCAGCATAAAATCAATGATAAAGGCGGCGAGACATTTCAGTGTGTGCACTCTTGTTGTTATATATATTAAACATACTTTTGATAAACGTAGATTATCATATGATGTATTTACAATATTGCAATGACCATATTAACTTGTTCTGTCAAATAATCTCTGAGATGTGCGGTATGGGCTTTGCTCATTGTTGAAGGCCGTACGATGACCTATAGTTGTAAATGTATGTATCATTTTGGTCTCTTGTGGAGAGTTGTTTCATTGGCAATCATACCACATCTTCTTTTTTATACATGGATGCCTTTTCATTTATATTTATATGAAAACTGACATATTAAATACATATATCAAACCAGGACAGGCGTAGATTTAATTAAGAATATAAAAATACACAATCGTACTAAACATGAAGATTCAATGTCCCTATGTTACGTATGCACTTACCAGGGTTGCGTTCAATATCGTAGCAACTTATATAGCCGCAATATCTTAGATATCTATCATCGATATACAACGTAGCTTGCCTTTCAAAATGAAATCCCTCGGACGATATTTTGGATTCTCTAGATATCATGATTGTTTAGGGCGATCTGTATATTGTTAGTAACTATGCTATCTAGGCGGTCTTTTCAAACATTTCTCGTTTTATCAATATGCTTCTGAATGCCATACCTGTCTCATCGTTTTCGACTAATGAGTTTGAACGTCCTTTTCATGTTTTTTTTTCTTTCGCGTCTTGTTAAAGTCACATTCGAATAACTGTTAGACAAAGACAGGTTTTACATCGGTCAGATCTCAAACTTGTATGAGAGTCACTCCAGTTTGTATTCAACCATGTATTTTAGAGGCAATTTGATAAATCGGACGTTTTTATTTATCTTTTCAGCCAAACAAATAGGGCTTTGTATTTGTGAGTTCTGTACATCTAAACGAACCTAACAATAAATTTTTAACCAAATTTTACTTCGTCAAGAGAACATGATACAACCCCAATCATACATGCATTTAATGAAACGTTCACAATCAGTTTGGACGTATTCATACGTACCGAAGTCTCCAAATAAAGGCAACAGTAGTATACCGCTGTTTAAAAGTCATTAATCGATTAAGAGAAAACAAATCCGGGTTTAAAACTAAAACCGAGGGAGACACATCAACTATAAGAGTGGAAACAACGAAACAGGAATATTTTTGATAATGGTAATTGGGATAACAGAAAGTCTCCCATACTCCATAACTTCATTTTAAAAGAAAAAGATCTATGAATTCACTAGATGCTGTATACACAGTTACAGCTCTAACATAAATATTTCAACATTCGATGTGGCTGCGTGTTTATACATCCGGAACAGTTAAGCGCCCTCTGGTATGAGTATTTGTACATCCGGAACAGTTAAGCGCCCTCTGGTATGAGTATTTATACATCCGGAACAGTTAAGCGCCCTCTGGTATGAGTATTTATACATCCGGAACAGTTAAGCGCCCTCTGGTATGAGTATTTATACATCCGGAACAGTTAAGCGCCCTCTGGTATGAGTATTTATACATCCGGAACAGTTAAGCGCCCTCTGGTATGAGTATTTATACACCCGGAACAGTTAAGCGCCCTCTGGTATGAGTATTTATACATCCGGAACAGTTAAGCGCCCTCTGGTATGAGTATTTATACATCCTGAACAGTTAAGCGCCCTCTGGTATGAGTATTTATACATCCGGAACAGTTAAGCGCCCTCTGGTATGAGTATTTATACATCCTGAACAGTTAAGCGCCCTCTGGTATGAGTATTTATACATCCGGAACAGTTAAGCGCCCTCTGGTATGAGTATTTGTACGGGAAGATGGCATTCTGTAGAATGCATTACTGGTCATTTGAAAACTTATATAAAAAAATAATGTTCAACAAATTTCTTAGATCTTTCACTTTTTAGTGACAAATATAGTATAGAACGATAAGGTATAAGATTTTGGAGTGTACGTTAAAGTTTGAACAAACACTGAAAGTTCTGGAATGTGGAGTTATCAGTTGTCTCTATTTACAGGTTACTGTTTTAATATATAAACGTCACGATTGCCATACAAGTACATGGTGCGGAAGAAACCAATGTTTTGTAAATCCACTTGTATATGTCTTAAGCAACATTTGTCTCCATCTTCATGCTACTTTAGTTGAGTAATAAGGAGTAGAACGATTATTTGTGTCTTTTTTTTTATTGTTTGTTGTCCCTTTTATTAAATAATGATTTTTCGGGGACAGAACAAACCGTCGTTAGATCATACCAGTAGCATGCTGTTTTTAAATGTGCGTGGTAGTATAGATTGTTTACTTGATGCTTTTTCTTGATAGATGAGGTACCAAAAAAAGTATGACATGAATAGGTGACATAGAGCAGACGTCTTGCACTTTTGATATAGACTCATTTATCACGTGTTTTTATTGGGAATTGGTTTGTATTATAGAAACTTGTAACATTTTATCCCCCGATCTGAATCCCCGGATGTAATGGAGTTTTTGATGATTAAATCGAGGTGTAGTTAACTAATGACCTGTCACATCAACAAATTGCCTTTTAGAACATTAATTAACTTTCGTTTGTGATTTGCAAGCCACAATGATTTAATTAATGTTCACATAGATACCGATCAATTGGGACGATTAAGAAAATATTTACAAAAGGCGATGAAGATAAAAATAAACGGGATAAATTATTGTAGCAGGAAAATATATGTCAGCTTCATTGAGGTGCTATTACAAGTTGTCAGGAGCGTCTGCAAGTTGTTTCTTTGTTGTGCTAAGTTTGAATTCTGACGTCAATTAGATAAAAACAAATGTTCTTTCGGTTTAAACTCAATTCTATGATAAAGATACCACTGCCCTTTAATATTAAGTTTATTTAGTTACTAAATACTATGTTACGTGTGCATAAAATTGAGAATGGAAATGGGGAATATGTCAAAGAGACAACAACCCGACCAAAGAGCAGACAGCGTGGAATTTGTCGTGGTACCTTATCATACTTTGGTAATTGCAATGACAATTTATCATTATATTGGTTAACGATTCTTAACTTTAATCTAATAAATTTCACTTTTGCTGTATGCATAAACCGTTACTATCAAATGATTCAGTGTTGAAGCGAAAGACCGAAACACCGAAACAAATCATATACATTTTTATAAAAGAGTAGTACTGTCGGCTAATTGTTGTTTTCAGTGGCGGATTCAGAACTTTTCCTAAAGGGGGGAGGGGGGGGGGGGGGGCGCTCCAGTCATGCTTCAAGTTGTTCACCATTTTGTATTTATTAAATCCCTGATTGTTTTAAAAAAAATCCCATGCATTTCTAAACATC
Organism: Mytilus galloprovincialis; assembly: GCF_965363235.1. Taxonomy (NCBI): domain Eukaryota; kingdom Metazoa; phylum Mollusca; class Bivalvia; order Mytilida; family Mytilidae; genus Mytilus; species Mytilus galloprovincialis. The sequence continues at coordinate 3,582,526 of NC_134843.1, read as the reverse complement.
GATGAAATGTCTGTCACCTAACAAAGAGGCTATGGAATCTGCAGACTTTTATCGTAACAATGTTTTGTCTCGCCTGCCATTTTGTTGCTGGTATGGTTCTCATAACTGTGAGTTCGCATCAAGTTTAGGCGGTCTTGTGTTCGATCAACGATCCTATCAAAGCGAAGCCTTGAAATTGTGTGTACTGCTTCACATCTGAGCGTGAGGAATATATGAGTAGGAGAAAAGATGGGTAGTCCCGGAGTCAAGATAATATGTCCGTGTAGGGTGACATACCGTTCTGCAGACAATATTCATTTGAACTAACACGTTAAATATCCAGTAAATAGCAGGATTCGAATTTATTTATTATTAACATATTTTCATTCTGATATGCATGTAAAATTTACCAATTTCGAAACATGCACAAAATGACAAACTTCATTAATCCAATGTTAACAGACAACAGGGACACACAGAGTTCACTGTTCACATAGAAAAGTGTCTCTCCTTTTGGCAGAAAATTTAGAAAAAGACAATCTGATGGACAGCAACATTTCTTATTAGTTCAGTCACTGGACCATAATCAGGGCCTGTAAATGGTCGATAAACTGAGATGTTCATACAGTAATGTTACTTTATAAAAAATATCTTTGTATATTGTAAGTAGTTCCTATCAATATATAACTTAAGCAACAATCTTTTAGATTGAAAGGTTAATATAATCTTGAAATAGGCTAAATCAATAAACACAATTCTAGATAAAGCTTTATTTGCATATGCGAAGGAGTATATCATTTATAGATAAAATGTTACTATTGTAATTTAAATAATTTGAATAAGTTGAAGTTACGAATATTTTATCTTAATAATCCTGACATCTTTTTCAGGGGCATATGATAATTACTTTCCGACATACTTAATTTGTATGACTGTCTTCTCGTGTGATACCAATGGCAACAAAACATATAACGCAATGTCCGCCGGAAATAAGGACTTATTATACAATAAAGAGCAAAATTTACTGAAAAGTTTACTGTTTGCATAAAATTCATAGTTGCCTCTATGGCATTTAGTAGATCTCTGTTATTTTCGTCTCGTCTTATTCCTGCAATAAAGAATAAAACAATTTCTGATGGGGCAACTAGTATGAAGAACATCACAACTATAGTAATAAGGGTAACCGTTAAAGTGTTACTAGAATCAGTCCGTTCTCGGTGTTTCACCTGAAACCTCTGTCGATATTTGTAAGATTTATGTACTCTCCAACATATTTTTATGTTAGTTCCAATAAGAATAACAAGAGGGATAAAGTTGCCCATAATGGCCCATAATATTCTATATACATTGTCCTTTAGTGCGTCATTTCCAAGAGGTACCGGATCTAATCGGTAGATAAAGTCTGTAGAATTAATTATACAAATTTCCTCAATTTTATATCTCCATAAAACCGGAACATTAAAAGCAAACGCCACGATATAGACTATCACTATGATTAACTTTGTCTTTCTCAAGGTCATAAACAACTTCTGATTCAGCGGATGACAAATTGCAATATATCGTTCCGTTGCCATTGTAACGGTCATCCAGGTACTAGCCATAATAAACACGTTAATAAAGGCTGTTGAATACATCCCATAATATAATATAAAATTCTTCCTCTGATAATTATTATCTCGAGGGAGGAAAGTAGTGGGAAAGGCAAACGTACAGAATAATAAATCAGACAATGCTAATCCGATCAAGCAAACATTTGCAGCTTGCTCCACAGTACGATACGATCTCTTTAGTTTTCTCCTTGTAAGAATCGCTAGGTTGAGCATATTTCCCACAATTCCAAACAAACAAACAATCGGAAGACCATAGTCGTAAAAGACGTTCCGAATGCCTTTAAGTATTGTGTGTTCCGAATCGTTTCCGGTAAAGTTATTCACTTCCTGTAAGGATGACGTTTCATTAATATCACAATCCATGTTGATACATTGGTCTGAAAATAACAATGGAAAGATTAATTATTTACTTGAAATTTCAAAGTTTAACAAAAACAGGAGATATGTTGCCGCTTGATTAAAAGTGAGAAAATGAGAAAACCGAAAGAAAGATGTCTCTTTAAATGGATATGCGCGTTCTTTGAGAAAACTGTTATCTAGAATAATTTTTCATCACAAACACAGTCTTAAGACATACATTTGCATTTTATACAGAAGTTTTTATCAAGGGAGACTGAAAATACCCAAACATCATTTGATGTGACGTGGTATCTTGCACAAACTAATTGCATGTTATACAAACGTGACTTTGATAAAAATGCATGCTTTGTTGGTAAAAGTTAAAACTACTTTTTTTGTTTTTTTTAGAAAAACAATAATGAAATTTTGATGCTATTTTGAGACATAATCACAATTGTAATTAACATTATATTAACCAAAATTATGTAATTTACAAAAAACTCATGCATATATAACTACTCCGAAGACTTAAGAGTTGATGTTAATGCATCATAAACTGAATGTATTTTTAAGTTGGTTAACTTTATTATATATCCTAGTTTTTGTGCAAATGTTTAAATCTTCTTTTTGCACTCGGTCTCCAATCTTGATTGACTAGGATTGTCAGTTTTCATATCGAGGGTCTGTGGTTTTCTATGGGCACTCCGGCTTACTCCACAAATAAAAACTAGCCGCCACGAAATAGCCCAAAAGTGGCGTTTTGACACCAACAACCAATCAATCAATCTTGTTTTTGTTATGATCACCACTTCTTCTGAATGCAGTGAATTTCCAAATTCTGGTGACCGAAAATTAGTCAATAACAACATACTTTTTATTCGTTAATGAACCATGAGATTTTCTTATATGATAAAATTGCGCAAAACCGAAGAAAAATGAATTATATTTTTTCATTCTTATTATATTAATCTATGTAATAACATTCATCCCTAGAGGTTATAAAATGATAAAAAGGGATCATTTAAATAGTTTCTCTAAATTCGATTAAACATCTGACAACTTGCAGTAACTGTTGTTTTTATTGATTATTTCTCGTTTTAACCACTATACAGCCGTTGTTTAAAAGAAGTGGTTCCAAATTAAATCAATCAATTTACGTTCTTACTTCCCGAATTTTTTAATATTTTTCTGTAATGTAATTTAGTAGCTGGACGTTTATGGCCCTCTGAATAAAATAATTTTCGTGTAACTGTCACAGAGAACTTAGTACATAAATTTCACAGAGAATTTAGTACATAAATGTCACGGAGAACTTAGTACATAAATGTCACAGAGAATTTGGTACATAGAACACGTTTGGGATTAATAGGCTGATTGTCATGGTAAACCTAAAAGATTAAAAGATTTGTGGTCCTTGGGGACTATCATGTGTATAGTCCCCGATAACTCATTTTGTTGATTGTTAAGGTTTACTGACTGACAGTATTAATAATGGCTCAAGAGGACTAAAAAATTCTGGTTCTTTATGACTATAAGCTATAAATTACTGGTCCCGGAGGACTCGTTTTGTGATCATTGAGGATTAACCGACTACTAATCTAGATAATGACCAAAGAGGACCAACAAACAGCTGTTTTTTTTATGACTATTTAACTAGAGGTTATTAAATGATAAAAAGGGATCATTTAAATAGTTTCTCTAAATTCGAGTTACACAAGGTTCAGAAGGACGAAATGTTTAAGTTTCCTAGATGAATACAGACTTCGAAAACTATATGTCCACATTGCTGCGTCATATTGTTCTATATAACTAGAAGTCTTGTAGGACTAACAGACTGATGATCCTTGAAGGTATGATCCAAAAGGATCACCAGACTGAGAACTTATAGTATGATTGTCTAGTATAACTGAGACAGTGGTTATTAAAAAGACCTACAGACTATTGTCATCCAAGCATTACCATACTGGTAGTCTTAGATGGCAAACTAATGTACTAGAGGCTATTGTCCTCCAAGCATTATCATACTGGTAGTCTTAGAGGACAAGCTAATGTAATACAGACTATTGTCCTCCAAGCATTATCATACTGGTAGCCTTAGAGGACAAACTAATGTAATACAGACTATTGTCCTCCAAGCATTATCATACTGGTAGTCTTAGAGGACAAGCTAATGTAATACAGACTATTGTCCTCCAAGCATTACCATACTGGTAGCCTTAGAGGACAAACTAATGTAATACAGACTATTGTCATGCAAGCATTACCATACTGGTAGTCTTAGAGGACAAGCTAATGTAATACAGACTATTGTCCTCCAAGCATTACCATACTGGTAGCCTTAGAGGACAAACTAATGTAATACAGACTATTGTCATGCAAGCATTATCATACTGGTAGCCTTAGAGGATAAACTAATGTAATACAGACTATTGTCCTCCAAGCATTACCATACTGGTAGCCTTAGAGGACAAACTAATGTAATACAGACTATTGTCATCCAAGCATTACCATACTGGTAGCCTTAAAGGACAAACTAATGTAATACGAACTATTGTCCTCCAAGCATTACCATACTGGTAGCCTTAGAGGGCAAACTAATGTAATATAGACTATTGTCATCCAAGCATTACCATACTGGTAGCCTTAGAGGACAAACTAATGTCATACAGACTATTGTCCTCCAAGCATTATCATACTGGTAGCCTTAGAGGACAAGCTAATGTAATACAGACTATTGTCATCCAAGCATTACCATACTGGTAGCCTTAGAGGACAAACTAATGTAATATAGACTATTGTCATCCAAGCATTACCATACTGGTAGCCTTAGAGGACAAACTAATGTCATACAGACTATTGTCCTCCAAGCATTATCATACTGGTAGCCTTAGAGGACAAACTAATGTACTAGTGTCTCTCCATATTCTATATGGGTTAGTTTATATTTATTTATTAGCAGTGTGGTCAGTAAAATGTATTTTTTATTTTTTTTTAGGATGGTGTTCGGTCAGCGACAATGGTAAGTCTTTTTCTTTATTTCTATTTTTGTGAAGATGCACATTTCATATACAAATAATTTTCTTTCAGTGCATTTTATTTGACTTTTAAAAGAAAATGCATATCTATATAGTGGAAAAATGTCAACGATGGGAAGCTTAGATAGTTGTCCATCAAAGTCGTTTAGCTTCCAGAAATATCAAGCATGGTGTTGTGATTTCTGTTTGATGTCATCTGATTCATCAAAATATCCCAAACTATTTTTTCAGCGGTAGCTTAATACTTGGCAATGGTGATATGGTGTCCTATCCAGACACAAAGGACTTATACATAACGCCATTGTTTGCATTTCAATTGTTTGCAACATTGCAAGTCAATTGCAGTATTTTGGTGTTCTCTTATGCAAATATTACAGAGAATTGATAATATTCTGAAATTAATTTTACTGTATAGTTTGACTCCTACGTATAAATGCATATATGCACTTAGAATATGTTAAAATAAGTTTATAATTATATATATATACCAGGTATTATGTACTATTTCTAAATCTATCAAGAGATCTGCATTTTATACTGTAAAGAATGGAGATAGAATAAAACACAAATAGTAATTAAAATACAGAATCACGTTCCTTTATTTTATACATGAAGTTCTATGCAATTGTATGTTGTAATTTGAGTTGACAAGAATAAATTTACACTGTTATAAAACACATTAAGACATTCATTTCAAGACATCGTACTTTTTTTGATTTGATATTCTAATCTTGTTGTTTGAATTGTTTAAGCTAATTTTATTTTGTCACTGCTTTTGGAATTTTTTTTTCAGATTTCATAAAAACTTAGAATATATTTGTTTAGTACAAATGAAACATTTGATTTGAAAAAAAGAATGAGATGAAACGTGTTGTTTTCCCAGTCTCACCCTTAAGGTGCGGATAGGTTATCGTATATATGAATGATACTCTTAAAACATAGAAAATTGCGTTAATACTTTGTAATAGATGAAATAATATCTTTAGAATGGTTTATGCGTGGCATTTAAAACAGTTGTTGTTGTGGATATCAAAAACATGTAATAAACATAATAAAAAAAAAAAAAAAAAAAAAACCCCACATTATAGACCTTCTTTAACTGCCACCAAGAGAACATGTTATATTTAGTTCCCGAAACATAAAATTCCATGTTGTAAATATCAGGAATTAAATAAACAAGGGAAAATTGTTGGTTGTACCCTTTAACGTGATAAGATTTTCTATTTTATGAGGAAAGTCTAGCCTTGAAACATAGAAATGTATAAACTGTTCTCCGAGGAAAACGTCTATTTCAGAATTAATACTTCAAATAGATTGATCGATTGTTAGTTGCTTATCATCCGGTGGCAAATATTGCACCCATTTTCAGGACGTGAACAAATTACCAGAACATACAATAGACAGTTCCTTAAAAAGGCCGTTCGGGAAGAAAGTATTAGAAATTTGGGCTGCAACCTAAAAGACAAAATTATATTGTAAACGGAATCTCAAACAGAAATTGTTTGTCTTGAAACAGATCACATACGGACCCTTAAGAGTTGTAGCAAGGGTAACGTGCATAGAGCGTGGAACTCTCTTTTCACGAGGCATCGGTTTTAACCTCCAAATTCTGTCGGAAAGTGACTAATTGACCATATTTCTATTACCCATAATACATATTTCGATTAAACAAATCATTGTGAATTATTCACCAGACGATAACCTGACTTCCAAGTCTGAATTCATCTGTAGTGCCAAATGTTAATCTGAGATAGTCATACAATTAAATTTAATTCCACAAATTACATTAATATATCATCAATCAAATGTGCTTTGGCAGCAGGAGCACTCAAGGTCAGCAGCAGCACTCAAGGTCAGCAGAAAACTTAATGTTTTGAAATCAGTTGAGACGATGTTCTGTGTTATTCCCACAAAAATATATTAACACGAATGTATGGTTGTTACTTCAAGCCTATTAAGCAAGAGATGCTGGGTCGAATGAAAACATAATAGAATAACTCTTAGATTAACATTACTAATATTGATGAATTTTGAAGAAAAAAAATACTAGAATACTAAAATGAAATGGATTTGTTCCGCAACAACATATAAATCAATGATATTGTTTGCATTGGTAATATGATTTGTATTGTTTGTTACTAATCCGTCCTTGAGTAATAATGTTATAACCAGATAATATGTTCAAATAAAGAAAAATTAATTCCCTCTTGGATACTTATCATTTACAAACGAGACATAAATATTTCACAATGACTATGACATCACGTTATTTGGTCATTACTAACGATAATAATTTGAAAATCACGTAATAGAAAGATTGCCATATTATGCAACGAGAAACTCAAAAGTAGCGTAAGCACCAATAAAATGTTCCAGTTTACTAATGGAACAGATTTCTATACCTGGTCATGTCTTTGATAAGTAATACGCTGTTCGGATTGATATGCATACATTATCACTGAACTAATACACATTTTTGTTAAGGGGTTAGCTGAAGAACGCCTCCGTGTTGTATTTAAAAAGACCCACTCGTGGCCTTCGGCTGCGTTCTGCTCTTTGGTCGGGCAATTGTCTCTTTGACACATTCCCCATTCCCATTGTCTCTTTGACACATTCCCCATTCCCATTCTCAATTTTATTTTTATGATCTTAACAAGTCTTGCAAAGAAGATGGTCATCTTTTAGAAATTAACTGAGTTTTGTTAAGTAACATGAATAAGTAGTTAATTTGAAAACCATTCGGGTGGTTGTCGCTTTGACATATTCACCATTTCCTTTCTCAATTTTATTTGAATTACTTCCTTTCATTTTACGAACTCGATATGTTACAAAGATATTTGTTAAATTCGTTTCGGAAACTGTCCTTTTACCATATTCGTTTCGCAGTTTTCTTGGATCTTGTCGAAATGACCTCAATCGGTCGCTAAAACAATACTACGACCATTGACTTTGAGGAATAAGGTACGCACTCACGGTAGTAATTGACCATTCACTTAGAAGAATATGGTCAGTACTTATGATGGTTATTGCCCATAAAAATTGTTCATAACTTCCTGGTTTCAAGATCCCTATTACAATCGGCAATATCTATTGAGACAAATTAGTTATAACAGGAAAAGAACAATTGCAAGGGCTATTCTGTATAAGATACATCGTAAGGATATCTGGAGAAAATCAGATCATTCTGTATGTTCGAATTTTTTTATAAAAAAAACACATCGTCTAGGAGAACTGATGTGAGACCAAAGTAACATCGTTATACTTTGTGGTTATTGGGTGAAACTTGATCAAATGGTCAAGTGATCGAATTACTAAAATGAAGACAGCTTGTTTTGGTCTTTCGTATCCGTTCCGTATATTTTAAGTTCTTATTCGGACAATAAAGTTAGATAACTGTGTTTACTAGGTCAACAAACAGATATAATCAGTGTCTTTTTATAAAGTACAAATAAACCTACTCAAAAACGAGATGTGTTTGTTGAAAACATTTTTATTGTACTCTTCCTGAATAATAGATTTGTTTTATTTGATTATTTGATTATTTTGTTTGCAAGTTGATTTATTTTGACAAAGTAGATACTTCTATCCAAAAAGAATGAGTTGCACCTAACTTATTAAAAGCCCCGAGTTTACTCCACGTTTGGCTACGGTAACCAGAGTAGGGATTCCATTATAGAATGTAGTCAGTGATGCAGTATATTCCCATAAAGATGTTTATAAAGAAATAAAAATATTCCACTTACATTTGACAAGAAAGCAATTGAATTTACAATAGGTATTTCAAGTAAAATGTATTGTTTTGTTTTGTTGTTTGTTGTAACAAGAGATGAATGTTTTGTTCTCTTTAAATTGTAGAAACACAGTTTGTATGTCAAAAAGAAGTGTAGTAAAATTGTCATGCGGTTTAAAATGTATATTACTGGAAGTATTTTTTTTCTATATTGATCAAATTTAAAGATTGACAAGACCATGACTTATGATAATCACAACGGTCCCATAATATATCGGTAATATAAACAAGCACGCACTCTATGTCAAACCAGTCATCAATTATTTTTATGCAGTTAAGCTGCATTATGCGAGCATTCTAGATTTGTGTTCTACCCAATAAATGCTGAAATACTTGCCATTGTTATTACCTAGCTCGCTACTATGTTATATATAACTAATTGAACACTTTTTTAATACTTTTTATTCTGGATTACAAAAAATATGACCAGAAAAACCTGAAATGATCGTCGATTTATTCAAAAGTTTTGAAGTTACACATAGGAAGTAGTGCTTATTAAGAATCCTTGTGTAGTTCATTATGACTTGTGCTTTTAGCTAAGATGTCAAAGAACAATTGTATGAACTATTTAATCGCCGAAAATCTGTTAAGACAAGTAGTTTAGATTTCCCAAATGGCAAAAGTCGTAGGAATATTGTTTGTCATCAATACATAGTACAACTACGTCAGTAGTCTATTATATAATAAGTTCAACTGTTCATGCTGTTGGCGGCAATTTCAAATTAGACTGAAAAGAAATTTTCGTAGCTTTTCAATTTGGAGGCATGTGTGTAAATTAGCGGTGGTCCGAGGTCCTCGAACTTCCACTTTTGCAAGCGGATTTTCGAATAGGATAGTTGGTTTCTAGCTACGCCCGACGTAGTTACCTTCCACCTGAAAGAAAATAAGAAACTACTTTGCAAACCTTTTCACCATGTTCACCAAAGTCTACAATTAAACGAGCTAAAAACTTATTTTATCATTATTATTTATGACAGCGATATTCATTTTGTTCAACCGCTAGCTTTATACAGAAAATCGCCGAAAAATATTGTATAAATTCGAGAAAAATCGTATCTGATTGACAAAAACAACATTGTGAACACATAACAATGGCGGCCGTGAAGACAAAATTTTACAATATCGGATACGATTCCGGAAGCGGATAAGGATAATTCCGGGTTTGGCGATCAATTACTAAATAAATCAAAGCAGGTGAAAAAATAAATCTATGCATGGTAAATGAATATAAACACTAGAAGATATATGTAAAAGAAAGAAAAAACAGAAAAATATTTTATACAGAAACTCAAAATTACTTTTTACAAATTTTAATTTAAAAATCCAATACAACGTGACAGCTGGGAACAGTATATCTAACAATATACATATTCATGGTCACAGTCTAAATTTTCTTTATCAGTGATAAATGATGATAATGCATGTGAGATGCTTTTAAAGTGTAAACATATTACTGCAATTTCGAAGGGTTATTTGTTTTTCTCAATTTTGAAGGGTCAATTAAAGTAGCTGAAAAAGTCTTTCTTTATTTTCACAAATAATGCAACTATATTATATATACCTAAATGTAAGTAAATCATATGATATATAGGTGGCATTCTTTGGGCCACTCTACCCCCTCCTGTTTGATAACTTGGAAACGGTTGAGCTCCCCACCCCTAAACCATATGAGGGGCAGATCCAGGATTTTAGGTTAGGAAGGGCGCAAACTTAAATTTTCGTCGAGCAGAGCGAGGCTAAAAAAAAAATGGAGGTAAAATTATCGGAATATTCTTTATTAAGCTGAGAACAACCCATGCTTTGCAAATTTAAGGGGGGGGGGGGGGGGGGTTCAACCATATATATTCATGTTTGTGACAATATGAAAAATCAAATGAAATATAGAAAGAGTCACTGGGGGGTCACCCCACCCTTCCTGTTTTAGAATTTAAAAATGGTCCAGATCCCCACCCCTAAACCATATATATTCATGTATGGGACAATATAACAAATCAGATGAAATATAGGGGAGTCCCTTGGATCACCCCACCCCCTCCTGTTTTAGAATTTGAAACCCGTTGAGATTGCCACCCCTTAACCATATATTCATGTACGGGACAATATAACAATTCAAATGAAAGATAGGGGAGTCCCTGAGGTCACTGTACACCCTCCTGTTTTAGAACTTGGAAATGGTCAAGATCCTTACCCCTACACCATATATACTCATGTATGGGACAATATAACAAATAAAATAAAATATAGGGGAAGTCCCTGTGGTCACCCCAACCCTCCTGTTTGAGAACTTGGAAACGGTTGAGATCCCCACACCAAAACAATATATATTCATGTATGGGCCAAACTACAGCTAATTAAATGAAATATAGATGGCGTCCCTGGGGTCACCCTACCCGTCCTGTTTGAGAACTTGGAAACCAATGAGATCCCCACCCCTAAACCATATATATTCATGCATGGGACAATATAACAAATAAAATGAAATGTAGGGGAAGTCCCTAGGGTCACCCTATCCCCAGTGGCGGATCCAGAAATTTTCGTAAGTGGGGGCCCACTGACTGACCTAAGAGGGGGCCCGCTCCAGTCACGCTTCAGTGATTCCCTACATAAGCAACCATTTTTTTCCCAAAAAGGGGGGCGGCCCCCCTGCCCCCTAAATCCTCTGCCTACCCCTACCTGTTTGAGAACTTGAAAACCGTTGAGATCTCCACCCCTAAATTATATATATTCATATGTATAGGACAAAATAGCAAATCATTTACATTTACTATGGGCAGGTCAGTCAGACCTCACCTTTGATCCCTATTGTAGTGAACATTTGTCTGATTCGTGTCTCATAACTTTTGTGCTATAGAACAAAAACTCAGTTTTCTTTCCAGGGAAACCAGTCCGTTCATACAATTACATGTTCATACTAAGTCAACTTGAACTTCTAGCAGTCAAATAAAACCAAGTTAACTACCAAGTAGAACAACTGCAATCATTGGGAACTTGTACCACTGCAGACTCACCATAAAAAAATATACATTGATATATGCATTGCTTTTGAAACCTTGATAACATATAAATTATTTGCCTTAATAAATAAATCATTACATAAACATGAATGGACTATATATGAATATGAATATGAATATGCCACAGTTTTCATAATTACGGTTGCCTTGGTTTTTGGTTAACTGCCTTCAGCGCTTACAGCGCTTTGATTTGTAAATCCTATATAGACAGTTGAGAAATATTTCCTTTTTTAATAGCACACCATGCAACATAGGACATTTCAGTATCAACGACTGTTTTGGTTAATGCAGTGTAAATATTTTCAGACGAATTTCTATATGTATGATATAACGAAAAATAACTATGAATTACCACTACGAATAAATCATAAGAATAGGTCAAACAGGAAATATTTCTTGGGACGATATTATCAAGAAATCTTAATGTACTAACTAATTATAAAACTTTGGTCGTTTCAGAGCTTTGCATATATCTATAGGGAACAGACACTTATTGAAAATTCACGTTGACCTCTAGATGTCTTTGATATCTTTCGATAATCTGTGTCAATTATTATGTTTTACTGATTATTGAGATTTTCTCCACATTTAATACATTTAATAAAACAAAACAATATCTCTAAGAGATAAAGTAAAGCACATTTTCATAAATATTCACAGCAGGCAATAGACCATTTTCATATTACCAACTTATAACTCCGGGTTTTACAATTATTCGACAGGTTACCTACTCTGTGATAGGACTCGGTCAATTACGAACAGCCAAAAAAGTAGAATACACGGCAGGGAATACACGGCAGAGCAATTAACAGTTATGGATTCATAAAAAATGGGGGTTTTTTTTGTTAAAAAGACGACCTTATGATACAATCTCTACTCTATGAGTTTTATTGATTCAAATTTTAGCAGAATAAATTACTTTCAAATCGACAAGATCTGCAAATTTTTCAATTAGATATTGACAATGATTTTCTCATTGTGTAAATCATTTAAATAGTTCGATACAAGGACAGCAAATTTTTAAAACAAATTCACAATATTCATAAATAATCATTATTCGGAACCTTCGAGAAGTCACAATATTTCATTTTTTGTTTTCAATATCATATTGACCCTTTTTTAAAATGTTATTAAATCATCTTGTCTGATCCATTTTTGCTTAGATGAAAGAAATAATTTGTCGAATGAAGAGAACTATTTGCATTCATCAGAGGACCATTTCTCTTCTTTAATGACCCGTATGAATGACAGATAGACAGCTGAATTAATTGTACTGGTAGGGTTGAGGGAGATAAACGATCAATATGGTTAAAGTATTTGTTTTACTTATTCAATTATGATGAAAATTGTCTTATTTAAAATATATCTCGGGCTTCTTCATTGATTTTACTTGACACAGCGACGAAGATTTTTTTGAATTATATTTATAGTCTTATTTCATTAAGGAAACAGGGGCGCTTTACTGCTGGGTTATGAAAATATGGTTGCTATAATTTCGGATTAAGGTTTTTTATGCAATTTATCATAGAGGTGATAAAAACATCACATAACTCCGTTTGAGTAGTAATTATTTTGAGAGACAATCGAATGTCAAGTGATTGTTCTATTGAAAACTTACATGTTAAGATGGAATAGCATAAAGAGCTATTCTCGCCACTTAGCTTTTCCCGCCAGGGTGTCAATCGTTTCAGAACGTGTGTCTAGTTCTTGCAGATCAACTTTAACAAAATAAAACATAAAGATAAAATACTAGTAACTGACTTTCACCTTGAAACCCTAATATAAGAAGTACATTTAGCGAAAATAAAGTAAACCCAGAAGATTCTCACTTGAGATATACCAACTCTATTCCTACCAACAATTATGGAGGGTTCCTTATTGACAAACCATGCATTATAAACTCCGTTTTTTACCACTTTTGACGAGGTTGCCTTTTATATCGTGAACTTTAAAAGTTCATTCGAGTTGTTGCCTCCAATTAATTATATCTACCCAATAATTACATTTTTAAGACTACATTTATGACACAAAACTAGTTTAATTCATGCAAGATGTAATGTAACCCTAATAGATGTGTATGTAATCAATATAAGATGTAATGTAACCCTAATAGATGTGTATGTAATAGTTTGTTGTATCAACCAACTTTGCCACCATATCATAGAAAATATAGCATAAGGGGTCAAATGAAAATGAAATGTATAATAATTGACAACGTCTTTGAAATTGTAAAAATAGGGAAAATCAAGCGGAGGCAGAATGTTCAGAAAATTAAAATCTATTGTATAGTCATCAAGATTACCAGACTTTAACATTAATAAAGTTATTGTCAGTAAAAGATGTTTTATCAAGTTACTGATTTAATGTCCCGAAAACAAGTAAAGAGAGAAAATATAAACAACAAAATCGATTAACAAGCAAATTGAGATCATCAGTTTCCATAAACCTTGATTTTTGGTATGTCTTTCAAAATAAAATGTATTTTTGAAATTTGAAATGAAAAAATTCTTAAAATATTCATTTTAATAGGCAAAACAAGAAGTTAAGGTGGCTATATAAAAAAAAAACATTTTGAGAAATTTTTTACCGATAGATCTGATAGAACTGAGAAGGCTGTGTGGTCTCTAAATACCAAAGTACGGATCAGCTTATGGTCAGTTTAAGCTTATTTATTTCTAGGTTGCTACTAAGATAAACTACATTTCAGAAATCAATACGGGTCTCTATCATAGATTTAAACGTATATATATAAAAGTGGTAAATTGACAGATCTAGCAGTCTTTTACCCAGTAATTGATACAACAGTGTCATGACAATCAAACCGGCGATTCGATTTCCTCTGTTTTCCATGAATTGAGATAACAGACATTATTTGGATCATGTTAACAGTAGCAAACGATAGAATTATCGTTATAGAAACATTAATACGTCAACATTCTATTAGGCCATATTACATAGCGGATGTTTTGGGATAATGCGAAAAAATTAGTTACTTAAATCTTTACAAGCTAGTTAATGAAAACAAATTGTACGAGAAAGGAAGATTATGTAGCCTTATAATGGCACTTATGGGTAATAGACAGTGTATATCATGAAGAGGTTTAAACGTAAAAAATCTTAAATACGTTTTATGATGATTAAAACAAATTAGCAGTTTATTAATTAAATATTAAAACATTTTGTCTTCATGTTTTAATGTTTTGATGCTGTTTTGCGTTATGATGGAAGTGTTTAACGACCTTGACTTGTTTTACAGCCCTTTGCATGAATGGATATTTACCGTAAGATAGATACCTTCCAGTCAACCAAAAGTAAAGTGAAAAAAATAGACAACAATTCTTTTTAAAAAACAGTAAACTCAGTGTACAATCAACCTATTCATTGGTCAGCTAAGTTTAAATGTCAATTCATTGTACATCAATTCTGAAAAAATCACTATAAAAATGTTCATATTATTAATGTCGATAACAAATGACTATCAACTTGACAAAACAGAGATAGCCAGATGACCCAATAATCAGCCAGCTATTGTACCAACGAATTGGGGAACACTAACCCTGTAATGTTATGTTTCAGGGCACATGGTATTTTGTTTTGTGCAACGACTTTCATCAAGTTTTCTCAAAATCAAAGATTTTGCAATCCATATACTGACAACACATTTTAATGTCTGCGTTGAAGACCCATTTGTGAATTTTGACTTGTTATCTGTTATTTGGTCGGGTTGTTGTCTCTTTGACATATTCCCTATTTCCGTTCTCAATTTTATAAGATATTTATGAGCGCTTTTCTTCTTCCTTAAACTGTGGTACAGTGAAGTCACCGACAAAAAGACCTCATCCCGTAACTATTACTTATAGATATTCTAGGCTATTAACCTGTAAACCGAAAGTTATGTTATATATCTATCAATCCGTCTTCAATCCAATGTATATTTGCATAACGAAATTTCTTCTAGGATACAATAAGGAAATTTACCATTAATTCTTGTATTATATAAGCAGGGATCTTAACTAAGGCATCCTTATCAATTTATCAATGTAAATTAGAAAATAAAAGGACGTAAAGTCTTGGGAACAATATATTAACTCATAAAAGTGTTAAAAATGTGATGTTGACGTAATAGAATTTATTAGTGGACAGTTATTGGAAACTTCGTCATTGATGAAACAAGATAATGATTCTATAAACAGTCATTACGTCTTGGATGAATTATTATTCAAAATTCTGGAACTATCAGTAATAGTACGATGCTTTCTGTTGTTTCTAATTTGCATTATCTGTTTTCATTATAATTTAGTTATGAAATGTGATAAATGGTTATAGATTGTTTTATCTAGACCTGCATTGTACGATGCTTTTAATTATTGAACCTTGAGAATCATTATGATAGTTTCTGCAAGTGTTCCGTATGTATTATCTAACTAACTAATTAACCAATAAAGATTTTATCTGGGAAAGTATTTGAAAATAAATTTCAGAGCTCGATGCTCTAATTCAAAGTACTTTATTATTTCTTTTCGATATCTTACAGAGTAAAGATTTATCGCTAAAATACTTTTGCTGAAAAACACATTTTCATTTCCAAGCTTTTATTTTCATATTAAAATAATATGTTGTTTTTTTTTATCAACATAATCATTAATTACTTTTTTATGAATACTTTCATTGATATTGGAGTTTAAAAAAGATTGTTTAATAGGGCCATGGTTTACAAAATCAGATTGTTGATTAACATCATATGCAATATATAATTTAACGAAGTTTTATTCGCGAAAGTAGTTTTTGATTGAGATTTTTGTGAAGACTTGAACCAAAAAGAAATCATATTAAAATCCTAATTTATTTTAATAACACGTTTAGTTGTAAAATGTTACATAAATACTGCCTTGAGTACACTACAATTTCCACAAACATGATGAAAAATACAGGAATTGATGAAGCGAACTAACTGCAAAGGTGTAGGTTCAAATAAGCATGGACAAGAGTATCTAAAGAACAGTGCGTTGATTAGTTCTTAGGTTGTACCATTAACTACTGTCCCAGGGAAGGGTTTGACAGCAGCAAATATTTGTCACCCCGTACTATTCTGTATGTGCCCGTTCCAAGTCAGAAGTCCGTAACTGAGTGGTTGTCGTCTGTTTACTGTATATCTTATATTTTGTTCCTATATTGTATATGTATATACACCGGGCTGTTGTCTTTGTTGAATCTTGGAAGTAATATTGCTTCCATGGTTGAATTTATTGATATTTGCCATTTCGGTGTCTTTTGTAGCGTAGTAAATGTGTTGTTTTTTTTCAGTTGATGACAGGGAAATTAAAAGTATATTAGCTTACATATTTTATCTTATGACCCGAGTAAGAAACAGAAACCTATTTGATAGTTTCTGTATTCTATGATTTTTGTCCAAATTGTCTAACTTCAGCTTTATTTGTTAGAAATGCTTAAGTTGGATACCAGCGAACAATATTTAGTCCAATCATTAGATATTTACGAAAGTGGCATAGCAAATATTCATGTGCTACAATATCATATCCTAACCGTGGCCGTTGTATTCCTACGCATATGTAAAGGACCAAACAGTTAATGGTATCTGTTTCTTTACAAACAGCCTTCGGTATTCAGTAATCAAAATCAATCCACGTAATAAGTCCAAGGATTTTACTATTTGTAATTTCATAGTAGTAAATCTAACGATCCTCCCACATCTCATTTCATATATCAGTATAAATAGTAACTCTTCCCTGCGGACAACTCGAATAAAGACGTCATTACGGAATTATCTACATGTAAATAGATTGAAATGTCACTTCTTTTAAGATGAAGTAATCTGGCATATATAGCCGTTGATGGTTATAAGGTCTGTCTTTTATTCAAAATCATCAACTTCACATTTAGCCCGTTCTTTTTTTTTTTAAACTCAATCGCTCTAAAGTAGGGTAAATGATTTTGTGTGTAGAACTATTTTCGGTGCAATAAAATGGATACACTATTGGATGGTTAAATCGACCTTTCTGAATAGGGCAGCAATTAGAGTTTGCATAATTCTGGCGTAGGTGAACATTAATAGGTTCTGTTATTAGTAAAATATCAAAACTATTAACCATGTGCTATATTCCTGGAAGGTTTCAATTTAATTTTTTAGATATAAAAATTTCAGAGAAAATTGTCATAAAAGCCAGATTTCCTTTTTATTTTTTTAAATGTACGTTGGGTTTTAGAATAATATGGAGTTTTTGCAATTGATTGACCTTTCTTCATGTTTTAAGATTTGCCGCATATCATGAAATTTTTGCATTCACATTTGTGTCTTTGCTATTATGTTTACATGCTTAAATAATGCATTTATGTTCTACTAAGTTAAAGGTTATTTTCATGCTGGAATTTGAGTGTTTAAGAGCGCAGATTTTCAAATCTGGTTAGTGTTCCTTAAAAAAATGATGTACAATGTTCAAGGGACGTCACTCCACAGGACTTTGGGACAAAGCAACTAGTGGTAATTGCTGTAAATTAAGAAATTATTGCGTGTATTTATAATTGCGACTTTGTTATTTTAAAAGAAAATGCGATTTTAATTTTTGCGGTATTGAGAAAAATCCTGTTTAAATCATATAAAAAATTTCATGCGAGTTTAAATTATTGCGATCATAACCCTGTCGCATTTTTTTAAAATTTACAGTAGATAATGTTTCGTTACCTGTAATTTTACAAATATTCGCTTGTCAAAAAGATAAAAAGTGGATCACTTTTTAATTTTTTGTCACAACCTATTTGATGAAGTTTTCGATTTTGTCATTAGAATTTTGTCATAAGAATTCAATAGCGTTATGATATTACTGATTTTGATAATATTTTCATAATTTTGAACCTAGTATTAGTTTTTCATAACCTGTTTGATGAAGTTAGCCAGTTTTCATTAGCGATAGATAGTGTTTTGATGTTACTAATTTTGTTCTTGTCTAAGAATGATGAGTTTTCCGGTTGAACACAGGAATTCTTCTCCTTCAATCGCATTTTGTTGCAACTTTTCCCTTTATAAAGAGCTTATGCTACGATATCGATCGATTATAGCTTTGTACTTCCAGCAATAGGGAATTTGCTGCAAAGTTTTGAAAATATGTAAGAGCAAAACTTATCACGGCACTTTGATTAATTGTTTGTTTAATATCCAGTGGCAACTAGTTCATACCTATTCAGGACGAAGTAGACTTTGGCCTCTTGCATCCACACAAGTTTACATTTCTTGGAAACTCTATTGGCAATCATATCACTTATCTTTATTTTTATTTTGAAAAATGTTTTAATAGTGAGCTAGAATCATCTTAAAGTTAACCAATAATTTTGTTTCGCCTTGATTATTCAAGGCATCTTAATAGTTCATGCAAGGTTTGGAAAAAAACGACGCATATTAGTTTAGAGAACACTTTTAAATAGCTAAGCAATGATGATTTAGATCGCTATTGAAATGGCATAGTTTAGGACGAACTGGTAATATCATCAAAATAAGAAGATACGTATAAAATACGAAGTGTAAAACTGTTTCGTAGATAAAACGTTTATAAATTTTCATTGGGTTCAATGTCACAGATAAAAACACAACAGCAAAATGAAAAACACGAAATTCACAAAGCGCTCCATAAAAAAAGAAAGAGCAAACAAACCTGACTAAAACGCGGAGTCGAACTCATCTGTCATATAAATGTAACCAGTTCTTGTTTTCCTCTTTTACCAAATCTTGTACTTCGCAAGTTGCCTTCATAGATAAACGAGATTTACAGCATTTTAATAGGCTTTAGACAACTTCAGTAGTACGAATCAGTGCATGAATAACAGTTCAAACACAGCGGAAGTAATTCGAACAAAAGACGTACGAACTGACATACTACTTGGTTGCTTAAAAGTATGAAGAGTTGACAAGCGGTCAAGCCGGTATTGACCTGTGGAAACACGTTGTAATCGTACATAGAAGGATTAACTTACATGTACATACCAGGTATAACAGCTGGACGTTAACAGATGACCAATAGCAGCATACTCATTAAGACCATCAAATGATTCTTTAAGTAGGACTATGGTCTTGCTTATGAAGAGCAAATGATAAGCTGTAATGCTGATATATTTTCAAGAAGGACTGTTAAAAATGTTTAAATGAAAAGCAGTTTGTTTTAAAGATATCGTCCTTTACAGATGTATAATATTTTAATTGATAATAACTAGAAGAAAATGATTTCTATATGAGAGTGTTTTCTAACGTACTATTTTAGCTTCCGCGTGGGGAAATTATATATCTGTTGCATTAATCAAGGGCATAACTATTAACATAGTGAATACACTTCATTTTTGTCCATAGTTTGAAACTCATTGTATATGGAACATATTTGTCAGATTTTTATGTCAGTTAAAAGCTCAATAGAGCAAAAGCCCATCAGCACTTCAATTTTCAAAGGGGAAAATCATATTTCAGATAGATATCATTAATTATATTTGAAAAATGAAAAAAAAAAACAGTTGAATTTTCAATACCCAAATAGCTTAAGTATGATTTAGACATATTTGATTTTTAGAGCATGGACATTTTTGCATGGACATTTTTGATGGATACAAAAATGGATATGGATCAAGAAATGTCATGGACTGAATACGATGATTCTCTTCAAATGTTCTTATATCATTCAACACTAATGAGCCAAGAAAGTATTACATTTGAAATCACTTTTGCAACTTTTAAAATATAGAAGTCGTATCGTATTGGTTGTTAAAATCCGTTTCAATTGCTTTTTTCGAAGGGGCATTTAGTAAAGTAATAAAATATGCATGTCGATAGCGTAACCAAAAAACATTTTGTTTCAATTCCCACAAATAAAGATTTGATTTTATCGCCAAAGTGTTACTTCTTCGAAGCATCAAATGCAGTTTTTAATCGAATTTATTTCTTTCAGCAAATAAACAGCCCCTTTTATTGTACAACTAATTTTCTACACAGATTTTAATGGCTTAAATTTTAAAGTGCACGGAATAAAAATTCTATTTCTGAAGAACTAGAGACGCGGTGAAATGCTTCAGCACGATTTAGAAAATGACTAATAAGTTCAGGGTAGTATTCTTTATAACTAATATACATATTATGTAACACCATGGCTAAAGTACATCCAAAACAAACCTAAGGTTGATTAAAATCGGCGAAATAAAATGATGCCATGTATATTTATTATTATTTAAGTACAAATTATTTTAAAATGCCTTTTTAGAAATTGCTAAATTTATTTTTCCTACTTAAGCATGCAATAGTTGCTACTGTGCTTTTGACAAACAATTATAATGTAATCTTGTTTTTCGAATTAGATATGTATCACACATGACAATGAAATAGGTTAAAGGAATTTGTGTGAAATTAAAAAAAAAATAGCTGCAATACTGCAAACTTAACCTCCAATGTTATCATGCGTAAATTCATTTTTAATTGGGTACATCGGGAAGTTCTAATCTTAATAACAAAAATGCATATTTTTAAAATAAATTGGTGAAATACATCTCTGCTTTTTCTTCTCCTTCTTGATTTCCTTATGATATGCAGAAAAAAAACTTTCCCCAATCATTGTGAGAAATACAAGAAATAAATAAGTTAATTGGAAATTGGTACACCTCTTTCAGTTTTGAGCCATATTAAAACTTACTCAAAATCTTAGACTGGAAGATTTGTGAAATAATTTAAGGAATGTCAGCCGAATCTCTTGTTCAATAAGAAACGGCTGGGTCAAAATCTATGTGTAGGCGATAGTAATCTGGACTTTGACACACAGTAGGTTTATAATCGAAGTATCTTTAACCTCTTTCTTTTAAATCAGTTTCATTGATGAGTTTAGAAAAAAAACCTTGATGACCTTCCGAGAACTAAGCAAAAGATATCTGTATGGTGTATTTTATACTCTAATGCGATGTTAAATGAATTAATTTAACTACACTCTCTGCAAATTTTATTGTAAATACGTCCATAAATAAATTTACAAACACATAAAAATAATTGTTTGATTTTGTATCTTTATCAGAGGTAAAGTCGTTCTCAGCAGTAGCTACAGTGTTTATGTTCTGCTGAGAATGAACAACAGGAATGGTTACAGACTTAAATGTTTCCTTTAATAAATTTTCTGATTGTTTTGTTGTCAGGAAACTATTACATTAAGTTATGTCCAGACAGTGTAAAGACGTGTTTTATGTTTTGATATTCCGTTTGGTTCATTCACTCACTATCAAAACTAATAAATATAAACGCATTGTACCGTGTACGTATTGTTTCTGTCTTTAGAATGGCAATTATTGGTAACTTAGTGGCTACTCTTAGATTCAGTGGCTAATACGAATTATAATCGTAGACGGGAATTGTTTGTCGAGGAAACAAAGGAAATTACTATTTTTCCAGTGCTAAGAAGAAAACATCTTATATTTTTATGAATAAAATACAAATTACTTATGTTCTGTTCGATATTGTAATATTGTTTTGTTCCTGGTTGTTAATTGTCAAACAGAACAAACAAGTTCATTTTAATGTCATCTGGTGCAGAAAGTAGTTCTGGATAAGGCTCTGACTAAGCACGAAAAAAGGAAAAAATCTGATTGGTTTGACGTCATTCAAGGGTTTCTCGAGATTAACCCTGGCACAGTGAGGTTTGGAACCGGAATAAGAGGGGTTAACTTTAAAGGTTCGAGTAAACTCGGATGATTATTGAAACCCGAGTCAGTTAAGTTAACTGTAGAGTTTCAAGTGAACTCGGCCTTTGAGTTTCGGAACTAATTACTCTTCTAGAGTAACGAATTCTCTCCCAGTTTTTGGGTGAAGATTCTATTGGTTTTAAGTGTAGTGATTGACAATGGTAGGGTTTGTCTTTTCGACGTATTGTATTTGATTTCCCCCTTGGTACACGTGTACCTTGTCATGCTTTATAGGACGTAACAATTTGTAACGAACCGACACAATTCTTTCTATCGGTAATAATAGTATTGTAATAATAAACCTAGATTTTCTGATAAAAGTATTACATAATTTATAACCTTACTAAAAGTTAATGCTTGAAAAAGAATCTTTCTTAGTGCAATATGGCTCCATTTTGATTGACAATGGATGTATATTAAGTAATAAACGACTGTTTTTAGATAATTGTTATGATTACGCTGCTATTCAATAAGCAATGGAGATGTTCAAACTGAACTTTTATAAAAATCTATTAACAAATGGAATACCGAGATAGATATTTCATGGAGGCTTGTAATAAATTTACCTTAGGACAAAAACAAAATCTTTTTCCTTTGTAGAGAATTTATCAGATCTCGATTTTGCTAAAGATAATGTGCTTTATAGTAGTATTTCAATTAAAATATTCTTTGATGGAATAGGTACTTTATGTAGAAAGAGCAGACTTTGTCAGTCTCAATAACTTTTTTCCTAAACATGCTATTTTATTACGACTAAGGATTGTATATCACCATTAAATAGTTTGTTACTATCAGTTAATATCATATTTGTAAAGAAATTAATGTGATGTTATATCATAGTTTGTTACTGTTGTACAAATCAATATTGCAAACGCCAAACATCGTGTGTGGTCAAAGAAGTACTGATAATTATCATGCATTTTTTGTACTTTTAAGATTTAATGTTCACATTTATATTTTTATGTATAAAATGGTTGTTTTAAAACGTTATAATATACATATTTATTTATGCCATTTAAGGATGTACTTAGGTGAGGTTAGGTAAAAATTGAGAAATTAAGAAATTAAAATTGATATTATAAGCTGGTAGATCATCAATAAAGGATAAAGATAAGCTAAAAATATTGATAGGTCATGGACCTTCTTTTCGAGATATTTGAGATTTAAAATATGGCGGGAAAAGGCTGACTCGGACTTTTACCTTATATTTGCATTCGTATTATTTGGGTCTCAAAACAGAAGAAAGAAAATCAAGAATCTTCTAAAATTTTGGTAAATGACCTTTCATGAGCTATTAAGTCTTATATGAAAAAATAAATGGGTGTTATGGGGCAAAATATTTTACATGGTATTGTATGGAATAACACCAAGGAGTCCGAACATTTGACACAAATTCCAAAACCTCGCCTAAATACATCCTTAACAACTTGACTCGTTTTGGTATCTTTTCTGAAATCCTTTGGATTGGATTACTTATAGTTATAAAAAGAAGAAAGAAACGAAGGGGACATTTAAACTCAAATTAGTCGGAACACAAACATACAAAAGTATACAAAAAACACAACATAGAAAACTAGTTGGTTGTGTTATGATTATGGTTAATACATACATTACAATGGTTATACTTTTGTTTCAAGTATGTTCCGGGTGCGTGATTTTTCGCTCTATTGAAGACCCATTGGTTGCCTTTTACTGTTTTCTAATCTTGGTCGGCTTGTTGTCCCTTTGACACATTCCCCATTTCCATTCTCATCTTTATGTCTACGTAATGTATGTAAACTTATCTAGTAAACAAGTTTAAACACATTCTGAAGGCCAAACTTGTTTTACAGATAAGTTTACAAGCATCATAAAGGCCATGGTCAAACTTGTTTACAGATAAGTTCATACACACTCTGATGGTCAAACTTGTTTTCCGGAAAAGTTAAAGGCACTCTGATTGTCAAACTTGTTACCAGATACGTTCATACGCTCTCTGATGGTCAAACTTGTTTTCCAGGAAAGTTAAACGCACTCTGATTGTCAAACTTGTTTCCAGATAGCTTACACACACTCTAATGGTCAAACTTGTTTCCAGATAACTTACACACACTGATGGCCAAACTTGTTTCCAGATAACTTACACACACTCTGATGGCCAAAGTTATTTTCCAGATAACTGACACCCACTCTGATGGCCAAACTTGTTTTCCAGATAAGTTTACACGTACTCTGATGTACAAACTTGTTTTCCAGATAACTAACACGCACTCTGAAGGCCAAACTTGTTTTCCAGATAAATTTACGCACTCTCTGATGACCAACCTTGTTTTTAAGATAAGTTACACGCACTCTGATGTCCAAACTTGTTTTCCAGATAGGTTTTCACACTCAGATGCCCAAACTTGTTTTCCGGATAAGTTACACGCACTCTAATGGCCAAACCTGTTTTTCAAATAAGTTGACACACACTCTGATGGCCAAACTTGTTTTTCAGATAAGTTTACACACACTTTGATGGCCAAACTTGTTTTCCAGATAAGTTTACACACACTCTAATGGCCAAA
Organism: Mytilus galloprovincialis; assembly: GCF_965363235.1. Classification (NCBI taxonomy): domain Eukaryota; kingdom Metazoa; phylum Mollusca; class Bivalvia; order Mytilida; family Mytilidae; genus Mytilus; species Mytilus galloprovincialis. Next base: position 3,557,503 of record NC_134843.1, on the reverse strand, counting down.
CTTGTTTTCCAGTTTGCTATGGATTAGGTATAACGCATCCATATGATCATACTTGTTTGTTATGGATTATATATCACGTACTACTATTGTCATACTTACTAGGCCTATGTATGCCGTATCGACTGATGGTTAAATTAAAAGAGTATGTATGTTAATGCGTACATCATGCTTCGTTGCTTATGACAACTATTTATGTGAATCTTTTTATTTGATTTCCTTTATTTACGAGAGAGAGAACAAAGCAAGTCCCCAGCTTGGGAATTATATGCACTTTCAGCTATGTAAAACATCAACCTTGAATGATTTCGATGATGGGAAACTGTTTTATAATTATTGTATTGTTAGCTTTCTCTGACTTTCTGTCAGTGTGTTTTCAGCACTGAGTTACATCTATATATATGTAATTTTCCAATAAAAATAACAAGATCAAAACAATATCTAACTCTGAAATCGAAAGTACTATCTAACAGATCTGTAAAGAGAAAACGATAGTATTTAATTTTCCCAGCATTAGGTTGGCCTTTTGTATACCCAAGACAGGTGAAGGAAGTCAACTTAGGAGCGCCGTGATTGGATGTAAGGGTACAATATATTTTTTTATTTATCTATGAATAACTGCAGTGTTTATATTTAAGTCTCCCAAACAAAGTTTGGAGACTTATTGTTTTTGCTCAGTTCTTATTATTTTTATTATTCTTCTTCTTCTTCTTCTTCCGCCACTTTAAAAAATGAACTTGTCCGCAGCGTTTCTCCAAAACCGCTTGTCAGATTGACTTAGAATTTCATAAAATGGTAGACTAATATGTCTAGGTGAGCCATCAATCTTTCGTTTGTGCATTGGGGTCTGTTAAGGGGTATTTTGGGGGGTAGAAAGGAGGAAGGGGTTTACTATAGAACCCTATGGGATTTTATTTTCTAAAAATTTCAAATGAATATAACTTAAAAACTGTAAGTGATAGATACATGCAGTCTTCAGAATTGATTATAGGACAATAAAACAAATTACATGAAATATAGGGGGAGTCCCTGGGAGTTCATCCCCACCCCTTTCAATTTGAGAATATGCTTATATTTTGTAAACGGTCCAGATCCCTACCCTTAAACCATATATATTCTTAAATGGGATGATAAAACAAATCAAATGAAATTAAAAGGAGGTCCCCGGGGGTCATCCCCACCCCGTTCAATTTGAGAATGTGCTATTATCTTGTAAACGGTCCAGATCCCTACCCCTAAACCATATATATTCTTGAATGGGATAAAACAAATCAAATGAAATTAATGGGTAGTCCCAGGGGGTCATCCCCACCCCGTTCAATTTGAGAATGTGCTATTATCTTGTAAACGGTCCAGATCCCCACCCTAAACTACATATATTCTTGTAGGGGACAATAAAACAAATGAAATGAAATTAAAGGGAAGTCCCTAGGGGGTCATCCCCACCCCCTCTTGTTTGAAAACTTGTAAACGGTCAACATCCCCACCCCTAAACCATATATATTCTTGTAGGGGACAATAAAACAAATGAAATGAAATTAAAGGGAAGTTTTTAGGGGGTAATCCCACCCCCTCTTATTTGAAAACTTGTAAACGGTCAACATCCCCACCCCTAAACCATATATATTCTTGTAGGGGACAATAAAACAAATGAAATGAAATAAAAGGGAATTCCGTAGGGGGTCACCCCACCCCCTCTTGTTTGAAAACTTGTAAACGGTCAACATCCCCACCCCTAAACCATGTATATTCTTGTAGGGGACAATAAAACAAATGAAATGAAATAAGAGGGAAGTCCCTAGGGGTCACCCCACCCCCTCTTGTTTGAAAACTTGTAAACGGTCAACATCCCCACCCCTAAACCATATATATTCTTGTATGGGACAATAAAGCTAATCAAATGAAATTAAAGGGAAGTTCCTGGGGGTTGCCCCACCCCGTTCAATTTGAGAATGTGCTATTATCTTGTAAACGGTCCAGATCCCCACCCTTAAACCATATACATTCTTGTAGGGGACAATAAAACAAATGAAATGAAATGTAGGTAAATTCCCTGGGGGTCACCACCACCCCCTCCTGTTTGAATACTTGTAAATGGTGGAGATCCCTACTCGTAAGCCATATATATTCTTGTATGGGACAAAAAATCAAATCAAATGAACATGGGACCATATGAATGGCGAGTTATGGGAGCTTTGTTTGGGAGACTTCGTAACAGCATCCTGTTACAATTACTTCTTGTTACAATATAAATTTTAAAACCTATTGAAATATTTTCTAGAGAATTATTCGAAAAGGCTTTCAAAATTTTATAAATTTGCTGCAAAATGACGGTGGGCATGGATAACATAAACAAGCTCCGTTGGAAATTGGTCATGATACTATTTGGCTTCAATTTTTAAAATAGAGTAATAAAGTACTAACACCACACATAACTGTTTTATCCAGGTTTTTATTATAAAAAGTGGTAAACTTAAAAAATGTTAGTATTGTCGCCTATGGCAGAATAAATAGTACCGTTTTCCCTAAAGGAACACGCCGAATACAAAACATTTTCTATATCTATAATGACTCCCGAAGTTCAGTGGTCAAGGTGTTACGCGTTCTACAAAACAATGTTTTCTTTATACCTTCTTCTAATTTAACATGTTTATTGTGATTGTAACCGTCAATATTTTAAATCTTTGCATGTGAAAATATTTGTTCATTGTTACTAGCAGCTGGAAGATATATACCATACTGATTATAACAGGGTTTTGTTAAATTAGTGAAAGGTATATTCATTAGAACGAGGCATGGTATGAATAAAAACCAATTGGAAATGTATTGACATAGCATTCGTTTATAATTTAAGGTTTTTTTGGGTTACTTTTAAATATATTAACAGAACATGGCTGCATATTGAAGCCAATATATACAACGTTGAACTTGATTTTGAGGTTAAATATGTCTATCATACTGTTTGACACCTAAAAATAACGTGAATTCTGTCTGGTGGTAATTGTTTTCAGTCGCTTCCGTTTCAGTCTAGGTTTGATACGAAACGGGATATTATCATAGAAGAGAGCAGTTTTTGTACGAAACAGGATATTGTCATAGAAGAGAGCAAGTAGAAGCAAAATAGTTAGAACCTTTTAGTATAACAGTTTAAATGGTAATTGAGGTATCAGCTAGCGGAAGAACATTTTTATTATGTAATTGTCCTGTTATTAAAAAAATTCTCTCATTGGGACATAAAAAGAATGTTATTCTATTTGAAAGCCTTGGTCACAGCTTATGATTGAACTTGCGTTCTCTACTTTTTAACAGCCATACATACAAGATAGCGTGCAGTTGATTGATAGTAATAAGTTCTGTCAAAATCGAATAGTTCACCCGGTGAATATCCTAAGATTACTAGACAAATAATTGGTAAAACGGAACTCATTTTAATTAATATGCATTTGACGAGTGTGAAGGTGTAAGCCTTTCGACTGATGGATGTTGTAGACATGTGTCTGTCATTGACATTTTTATCTCGCGTTTCAGAATTTATTTTTTAACATTTTATTTCAAATTTTATCAATTGTATTTGTAAATTGTTTAGAAAGTTATTGCTGTTTAAGTTAAAGGTATCGTACATATAAAATAAGGAGACGTAATTGATTGTTAATGAGACAACTAAATATCTACGGAAAACAAAAGAACGAAGCCTTTAACATCTATAGGGCACTGTACAACCTTTATTAAAAAGCAACACCAATTATGTATATGATCTATTAACGGATCTGGCATTAACAAAATGTGAAACAATGGAAATGTGAAAACAAACGGCCGTATTTAAGATTAAAACAACACAACAAACGAAAAACAAATATTACCGTCAGCAACCAACGATAGATCGAAGCTCTTCAATAGTAATAGGGACATAAAGAATGTGGAATGGTTAATAAAAAATAAAATGGAATTGGGAAATTTGTCAAGGAGACAACAACCCAATCAAAGAGCAGAAAACAACCGAAGGCCACCAATAAATCTTAAACACCGCGAGAAAACCCCGCACCCGAAAGCGTGCTTCAGCTGGCCCCTTAACAAAAATGTGGACTGGTTCAGTGATGATGGACGTCAAACTAAACTCCGAACAAGTTTTAGCTTTCTGAAAAGCTATGGGCTGTTTCACTCTACACTAATTTTAGGTTATGTGTGCATTTGGTTGTTAAATTAGTATTGGAGATGTGGTATTTTTAGATATTAATTGATATAAAATGGATGTACTTTAAAGTGTGCGTTATACACCCATGCTTTAAAAAAAAATTCTTGTTGAAAATTAAAACAATTATAAATTTAGACACGACTCTTAAGGTGTGCCTTTCTGGAGGTGTGCCTATATTGTCAGAAGTTATAAAATACACATAATGTATTTTTGTAAACATTGTATAGGAACATTGTTTAGCAATGCAATTTGTGCAAATTGCAGAGTAACAAAAGCAATTAAACACGTATTAATAATTTATATTTCAATATTGAATTTATCTGTGAAATATATGCATAATAAAACGAACATGAATTAATGACAGTTGATCGGAATTGAAATGCACAAGTCAATTTTCCGGCATTTGATGTCTTATCCTGGACGAAAAAAGTCTGTAATTCTTTATCTCATTGAAGCCAATAGCTGTTGCTGTATCTCAGCCTCATTATGAATCTAAACGTGATAAGTAATTTATTCAAGATGGCGTGTATTTCGACTGAAACTAATAGCTCCGCACCGTGATGCGAAGCAAATATATACATATGAACTAAAATTTAAAATCATACAAGAATACAAACATGTTTGTGACCTATCAATCTTCACCCGTACTTTGGACATCAGTGTAAAAGCACAACAGAGGAACAAAATATAAACATCAGTTGGGAATGTCCGCTTGGTTCATCAGATCGGCACCTAGCAAAACAAATTCCTGACAAAAAAAACCCATAGAATACAAGAAAACGATTTGGGACTATTCGAAGTTTATGAAAAATAATTCAAAGCCAATTTGAATTAATAAACATATAAAATATCAATCCAATAATTTGTGGCAACCAAATCAAATAGTTTGAGGTCCCTATACGGTCTAAAAGTATGAAAAAAAGCTCTATTGACGATAGGATCTAAGTCTAGGAGACCAAATTAAGCACTTATAAATTCCTAAAAAGTGTAATATGTGATTAACCATATGGGAAACATTGTGAAAGCCTTTACAATTTGTTAGTTTAGCACACAGGCATATGTCTCTAAGATACCTTTTTGATTCCATTAGTATAGGCTATTTCTGGCAGTTTCGACAGTTTCAAAGATCGAATGATTGACTTTTGGTTGCTTCATGTCCAGTGGCAAATATTTCAAGCATTTTCAGGACTATACGAAGTTTGAAGCCCCATTGCAAATATGAAAGACAAAATTATAAACATATGAATATTGATGTATGACATGTGGGTATCTTACTAACATTTGAAAGACTTTATTTGGTATATTTATAATTAGTTTTTTTAGAGTTTAAAATACCAGAAAAGATGCTTTATCGTGCATTTTCATTTGTGATATAAAAAATGCGTTAAAATATTATAATTGGTATATATCATTACTTAATGGCGACCCTAGCGGAAGAACAAAACATTTAAAACAAGCACAATGAAAATCGAATTTCCATTAGGATTAGTCTAGTCTGCTTTATACATATATCATAAACAAAGATATTTCTACAACAGCATAAATTTATTACAATTAAAAAAAAAAACCGTGTTGGTATGTTTTTAGAATAAAGCTAGATACACATTAAGTTTTTTATACGATGATTTACCATTAATATTACAATCCGAATTTCTCCCATGTAACATAGATAATGTGTATTCAATTAAAATTTCATAAAACTTTTACAGTTAGATTCTTACATTATCATAAAAAGAGCTATATATGAATTATGAATGGTCCCGAATGGATGATACATTTTATTCAAAGCAATATGAAAATAAAAGAATAATTCGACCTGTCTTGTTTTAATTGAAAAATTTGAACGATTTTAAAATTCGACTTCTGAATCAAGTTGTTAGTTTTGTTATTGTTATAAAAGAAAGCAATGCCAAGAAATCATTTGATTAAAGTTTGTAAAAATATCAGAGATTGAATGAAGTATTGGCATTGACAGATTGTATTGGTTTAACATGGACCGTAATATATATTCACGAGAATAACAATAATTCTTTATTTCAATCATTTCATCTGCCAAATGTAGATATTATACGTTTAGTAGGAGTAAACACATTAGATCTGTCGTCTTAAAGCAGGAGAAATAAAAAAAAAGGGCGAAATTGGAAAAGGAATGAAATACATATGTAATATGTGATTAACCATATGGGTCTTGCTCAGTTTGATGTACGGTAACTTATTAGGTGTAAATGTAATATGTGATTAACCATATGGGTCTTGCTCAATTTTGGAGGATGTACGGTAACTTATTAGTTGTTAACTTGTAAGCCGTTTAGTCTCTGGTGGAGAGTTGTCTTGTTGGCAATTTACATCTTATTTTTGTATACCATATTTTGATCTGGTTTAGAGAATCAAGGTATAACGTTATTTTTTTTTAATTTATATTACACACACTTCCTTGCTTATTTATGATGCCTGTAAGAACAGGCCTAACTAAAGACTTAAAATACTAAATAAATATCTAGGGTCAACATGGTTTGGATAAAAAAGACCTTTTCTGTACAATAATACTGATGACAAACGATGATTTCCAATGATAAAACCAAAGGATTAACTGAGGGTAGAAGGCATCATTGGTATAAGATGAACACACACAAACCAAAGGATTAACTGAGGGTAGAAAGCAACATTAGCATAAGATGAACACACACACACCAAAGGATTAACTGAGGGTAGAAGGCAACATTAGCATAAGATGAACACACACAAACCAAAGGATTAACTGAGGGTAGAAGGCATCTTTGGCATAAGATGAACACACACAAACCAAAGGATTAACTGAGGGTAGAAGACATCATTGGCATAAGATGAACACACACAAAGCAAAGGATTAACTGAGAGTAGAAGGCATCTTTGGCATAAGATGAACACACACAAACCAAACCCCATAGACTATTGGAAAATACCGCCATATAAAAAAAAACTTTGTCATATCAAAATAAAAATGTGCAAAATCACATTGACTTTAAAAATTGAGAAAGGAAATGGGGAATGGGGAATGTGCTAAAGCGACAACAACCCGACCATAGAGCAGACGAAGGGCACCAATGGGTCTTCATTGTAGCGAGAAACTCCCGCACCCGTAGGCGTCCTTAAAAAATATGTATACTAGTACAGTGATAATGGACGTCATACTAAACTCCGAATTATACACAAGAAACTAAAATCCTACAAGACTAACAAAGACCAGAGGCTCCTGAAAGCTATATTCATTAGTGTCAAACAGTACATGACTGCATTGCCATTGTTATATGTAGCAGTTTATGATTTAAATCTACGAATTACATAACCATGATTATCCATTAGCAAGGTTTTTGTATTAAGATTTTTAACAATCTGTACAATGTCGGTTAACCAACGTTTTCATTACGGTATACTAAATAAAAGTAGCTTATCCTGACTCGACACCAAGCTTACTTTGGCACTATAAAATATATTTAAAGTTAATGATAATATCCTTTGGATGTTATATAAATTACGGAATGTGTTTAAATGCAATCCATTGTAATTACTTCCAGGAATTTTTACAGTTTTATTGAAAAAGAGAATATTCACAGCGGAGACTATGTAATTTATTAGAAAGCTTGTCATGTAGATAAGTATTTCATGGTAAGAAAGGTGCTTTCTTCATAAATACTGTCGACATAGTTACGAAATATTAACTACTAGATATGTTATAAATAATCTGGCTATTATTGTATTCCATTTAGACACATTAAAACTTGTAATTAACAGATAAAAATTAGGTGGTTATTATGTAAAAACATTGCGTGGATTAATGTTTTAATTCCTGCTAAATTGGTTTGGCAGTTTTATTAACTTAAAAGTTGACTTAGTTTATGGTATCAAAATAATTGCATCTTTAGTATATTGAACGGGAAAGAATATTTTTTTTAACTTCGGAACGAAATAACCATGTACTAAATAAACTCATCATAGATACCAGGACTAAATTTAGTGTATACGCCAGACGCGCGTTTCGTCTACAAAAGACTCATCAGTGACGCTCGAATCCAAAAAAGTTAAAAAGGCCAAATAAAGTACGAAGTTAAAGAGCATGGAGAACCAAAATTCCTAAAAGTTTTGCCAAATACAGCTAAGGTAATCTATGCCTTAGTATTTCAAAAATTTGTAAACAGTTAATTTATAAATATAACCATATCAATGACAATTCATGTCAGCACAAAAATTGCTGACTACTGGGCTTGTGATACCCTCGGGGAAATAAATCTCCACCAGCAGTGGCATCGACCCAGTGGTTGTAAATAAACTCATCAGAGATACCATTATTAAATTTGGTATACACGTCAGACGCGCGTTTCAATGTTTCATTTGTTTTGTTTTTTCAATTTGTCAAACTTACATTTTGTACTTGTTTTAGAAATTAAATACTGAAATAAGATAATCACTGAAATATTGTCGTTTCAAACTTATTCTTTAAGTTTCAAAGCTAGATTTAAAAAAAAATAATTACTTATCTATCATATATTATTCATGCAAATAACTCTTTTTGTTCAATGACTAAAAATTCATTCATTAGAATTGGTAACCGTTAATATTAATGTTGAAACATTATAAAACATTTACTATTATTGTTTATTAGCATTTTAGTGTATAAATAGGAATTATTTTTAAATCTTTCGTATACTACTTGTACTATTAGGTTCTATCTTTCCGTTTTTCTGAAGATTTATGTTTAGATATTTATGTCTCTATCTTAACTGTTATTTCATTGAAACTTGAATCGTTCACAAATAATTTTATGAGGTTTAAAATTTTGTTTATAGGGAATAAAACAGCAGGAAATGAAGTCTTTGACTTTGCATAAAATGTTTTTAAACTTTGAATTTGTATTTGTAGTAGAGCGGATTACTAGAGAATATTCTGGCGACGTTATCCGATCAAAATGAACGTTACAAACGATGTTGCATTATAATAGAGAACAATATGCTGGCAGTACGAAACGAACTTTAAAGGAATTGATAGGAGAGTAGATTAATACAAAGGAAAACACTGCTGATGAATACCCTTGAATATTAAAAACAGAATTAAAAAACCACTAAAAACATGGAACACATCTCTGATAAGGTGATGTCCTTGGATGTTTAAAAAATGTTGCGTATAATTTGTATTCTAAGATCATTAATAGTCCAATATCTGTTGACATCGTCATCCTATTATTCTATTAGTCTGGTAAAACTATAGTAAATTGATGAAAAAGGCAATGAACTGCATTCAAATTATTGTAAATTAAATGAAATACTTAGTAGAAAAACTTACGACACAACAGACTAGAATCTAAATTTTCATTGCTGTAAAACTAACCATAAAGATCATTTATAAGGGGGAAAACAACCTTTGTTTAGTAGCTTAAATACCAAAACGTAACAGTTGACTTCCGCACTAGTTAGATTTGAATATAAAGTTAACTCGAAGCCCCAAATATATTTTGATCTAAATTGTCTATGATTGTGCTTGTAGACTTTTAGTTTCCAGTGCTGTAACCCCAAGCTTTATAACTCTGGCCTTTTAGTACTTTTGTTTTCTAGCGAAGAAACTAAAATGAAGCAGGTGAAATCATTATCAGTTGAATAAGATTAAAAGATTAAACTATATTGATATATTGTGATCTAGTTGGTTAATTCTACGGGTTGTTACTTTAATTCCTGATGATGTTAGCTTTAAGGAAGTAGACCTAGGTTAAGGGAAATAACTCTTAAAATCATCAGTACGTTTTTGTCAACCATTTTCATAAATATATTATAAGCTTCTATGTTACTTGGATTATTTCCAATCTGTTTCAGGTAAATGCTTAAAATACATTGATGAAACTTGACTTTTACAAACACATAACTGATTTAAAGAGTTATCTCCCTGAAGCAAGGTCTACTCCCTTAAACAATCTTGAAACTGAGAATTAGTTTGGGAATCGAACGGTGTTTCCATGTGTCTGTTTCTGTCTTAGTTTCAAGGTTATAACCATACAAAGAATTTTTCAGTTAATGATGGTTCTTTTCTGGTAAAGATGTTGTTTTAGTCTTTTGTTATTGTTTTATGTCGTTTCGTCGTCTTTTTTCAAGTTGTTGTCTTTTGTTTATAGCTCACCGGGGCCCGATGGGCCTCATATTAAACTTATGCCATTACTTGGCGTCCGTCGCCTGTCGTCGTAAACTATTTCAAAAATTTTCTCCTCTGAAACTACTGGGCCAAATACCTTTAAACTTTAACTAAATGTTCCTTAAGGTATCTAGTTTATAAATTGTATCCGAAGTTTTGATCCATTCGCAAACATGACCACCATGACTAAAAATAGAACAAAGGGGTCAAATGCAGTTTTTGGCTTATATCTAAAAAACTAAAGCTTTTAGAGCAAATCTGACAAAGTGTAAATTGTTCAATTGGTCAAGATCTATCGGCCAACCCATTGTTGGGTTGCTGCCACCGAATTGGTAGTTTTAACAAAATTTTGCAGTTTTTTTGTTATTATCTTGAATATTATTATAGATTGATATAAACTGTGAGCAAAAATAATGTTCAGTAAAGTAAGATCTACAAAAAAGTAATATGACCAAAATTGTCAATTGGCCCCTTAAGGAGTTATTGCCCTTTAAAGACAATTTTACACAATTTGATCATCAAGTTTGCTAACACCTCTGAAATACAGGTGAGCGATTCAGGCTCTTGAGAGCCTCTTTTTATTAACATTATGGTTTGTAATAAGCATTTTCTGTCTTTTTTTTTTTTTTTTTTTTTAAAAGTGAAACCAATATATTTGTTTGCCGAATAAAGGTAACATATAGTAGGACTTAAGTCAGCAGATTTGTCTACCTTTTTCATGTAAAAAAAAACCAGATTAGAATGTTCTCTCTCCATGATGTCAGTAAATTGGTTTGTCTTGAAATCGGTGAGAAAGAAATCGAAGATTGGCTGAAGCCTTGGCATTGATTCATTATAGTCTACTGTTAATTGAGTTCAGCAGATTTGACTTTGTAGGAGCTAATTTTGGGTGTTTATCTTTCATATTTTGAACGATATATTTTGCTTTTGGTGTAACTGTCTCTAAGATCATTTAAGAAAGTGTAGAATATTGTGGAAAGCAAATATAAAAAAGAAGATGTGGTATGATTGCCAGTGAGACAACTCTCCACAAGAGACCAAAATGACACAGAAATTAACAACTATAGGTCGCCCTACGGCCTTCAACAATGTGAAAAGCCCACACCGCATAGTCAGCTATAAAAGGCCCCGAAATGACATTGTAAAACTATTCAAACGAGAAAACTAACGACCTTATTTATTTTAAAAAATGAACGAAGAGCATACTTATGTAGCATAGCACTGTCATTAACAAATAGTTTTTTTTTGTCTTTCAAAAATTTGCGTTGAAATACTCACTAAACCAAAGCAGATTAATTATATCCGAAAGAAAATACATACAGTGGGAAATCTGGGTCTATTTTAAAATTAATAACATTTCTTTTTCAAATTTATTCTTCAAGTATGTTCTCCATAATGTTAAGCTTAATCATGACCAAAGAAGTTTAGTTCAAATTTGAAAAAAAAAATCTTAAACTTAGAGGATGCAGTAATTGTATAAAGAGAAGCAATTTGAAAATTTACATTATTGATGATAAAATGCAAATACCACGTTAATATTCCATTCAATGATTTATAGAGCTAAGCTTAATGTTGTGTTTCTGTTGTGTCGTTTGTTTTCTCCTATATTTGAGTGTACTATAAGACGTGTCACGGTACTTTTCTTTCCCAAATTCATGTATTTGGTTTTGATGTTATATTGGTTATTCTCATCGGATTTTGTCTAATGCTTAGTCCGTTGCTGTGTGTGTTACATTTTAATGTTGTGTCGTTGTTCCCCTCTAATATTTAATGCGTTTCCCTCAGTTTTAGTTTGTTACCCCGATTTTGTTTTTTGTCCATAGATTTATGAGTTTTGAACAGCGGTATACTACTGTTGCCTTTATTTAGGTAAATTTTATGTTGAATAGTATTTTGTTTGTCTACAAATATTCCTCATTTTTATTGCAACATGAAAAGATACAAAAAAGTAATTGTTACAATGTATTTTTATTGAAAGTATGATTGTGCCTAACTTTAATATCGGTGACTTTACCGGTGTGTTCGATAAATATTTAGTTAAAATATAGAATTTAATTATAAAACTTTAATGTGTGAGAAAAGAACACAAGTTAATGATACATTTTTCTGAGCCTTTATCAAAATCAGAAAATGATATTTTGCCATTTAACATTTACCGATAAATTTATTATTCATTAAAACATCAATGCGGAAATGTTCAGTGAATTTGTCAGACACAAATATTAACTTTCTGATATTTTTTGGATATCAATTATTTATTTAAAAATATCATTCTATGATTGTTTCCTTTCAAATGTAAATCTGAGCAGTCAGATGTTCATTTATAAAAACCATCAGAATGCGTTAGCACAAACTTGACTGACATTTTTGACTTTGATTCCCCGATTTTAATTACATTTCTGTCTCGGAAATGTAATTTTCGCTATTCTAATGCCATATTATCTGATAACATGCTTGGGGAAGCTGACATGAATCTAATGCCCTAAAATTGACATTCGAATAGATAAAGAAAATATAGAGGTGAGAACCCACTATTGAATTAAAGGATTTAATCGTGCTGTAATTGAAGATAGCTAGACTCTCAAGTTCCAAGAGCAGGTTTTCTAGAGGTCTTCAATTTTTTTTATCGTGATCAAATAACATAAAATCGGTAGAACTTTAGTAAATCTTCCCTATTTGTTTTGAAATCCTTCAACATACTATCTGCAATAAAAAAAAAAGTGCACATACTAGATCGATATCAACGGAAAGAAAAATAGATTAGAGTGCAGTGTCTTTTAATCAAATAGAAAAAAAGACCTGTGTCGACAAGAGACGGAAAGATTACTCAATTCTATGTATCTAATTCTTATTTCCAAACTTTAACACCATGAGGATTGAAAATAATAAAGATACAATCAGAAACTCTATATCCAAGAAAACAAAATATTAGCAAACTTCATCAAAACCTAAAACCAAAGACAGGATAAATAGAACACTTCCGTGTTGATATGCGAAGCGATTAAAAACATAATAAAGAGTGAAAACAGGTTGGGAGTGTATCCACTTAACAGAACACATCCATGGCGATATGCGAAGCAGGTAACACACGATGAAAACAGGTTGGGAATGTATCCACTTTTAAAATAGAACACATCCATGGCGATATGTGAAGCAGGTAACACACGATGAAAACAGGTTAGGAGTGAATCCACTTAACAGAACACATCCATGGCGATATGTGAAGCAGGTAACACACGACGAAAACAGGTTGGGAGTGTATCCACTTAATAGAACACATCCATTACGATATGTGAAGCAGGTAACACACGACGAAAACAGGTTGGGAGTGTATCCACTTAATAGAACACATCCATTACGATATGTGAAGCAGGTAAAAAACGATGAAAACAGGTTGGGAGTGTATTCACTTAATAGAACACATCCATGGCGATATGTGAAGCAGGTAACAAACGATGAAAACAGGTTGGGAGTGTATCCACTTAACATAACACATCCATGGTGATATGTGAAGCAGGTAACACACGACGAAAACAGGTTGGAAGTGTATCCACTTAATAGAACACATCCATGACGATATGTGAAGCAGGTAACAAACAATGAAAACAGGTTGGAAATGTATCCACTTTTAAAATAGAACACATCCATGGCAATATGTGAAGCAGGTAACACACGATGAAAACAGGTTAGGAGTGGATCAACTTGACAGAACACATCCATGGCGATATGTGAAGCAGGTAACACACGACGAAAAAAGGTTGGGAGTGTATCCACTTAACAGAACACATCCATGGCGATATGTGAAGCAGGTAACACACGACGAAAACAGGTTGGGAGTGTATCCACTTAATAGAACACATCCATTACGATATGTGAAGCAGGTAAAAAACGATGAAAACAGGTTGGGAGTGTATTCACTTAATAGAACACATCCATGGCGATATGTGAAGCAGGTAACAAACGACGAAAACAGGTTGGGAGTGTATCCACTTAACAGAACACATCATGGCGATATGTGAAGCAGGTAACACACGACAAAAACAGGTTGGGAGTGTATCCACTTAATAGAACACATCCATGACGATATGTGAAGCAGGTAACACACGACGAAAACAGGTTGGGAGTGTATCCACTTAATAGAACACATCCATGGCGATATGTGAAGCATTTAACATTTAACACAAAACGAAAACAGGATAAAAATGTACCTACTTAAACAGAACACATGTATGGTGATATCTGAAACACATATATAACAAACGAATAAACAACGAAAACAGGATGGGAATGTATCCACTTTAACAGATCACAGTCATGGTGATTTATGAAACAGGTAATACACGACGAAAACAGGGTGGGAATGTATCCACTTTAACAGATCACAGCCATGGTGATTTATGAAACAGGTAATACACGACGAAAACAGGGTGGGAATGTATCCACTTTAACAGATCACAGCCATGGTGATTTATGAAACAGGTAATACACGACGAAAACAGACTGAGAATGCGTCCACTTTAACAGAACACAGCCATGGTGAATTATTAAAAGCAGGTAACAAACTATACGACGAAAACAGGGTGAGCATATTCACTTTTAACAGAACACAACCATGGTGATAAGTGAGGTAGATAACAAAAAGATGAAAAAAAGGATGGGAATGTGTCCACTTAAATACACCACACCCATGGCGATATGTGAAACAGTTAACAAACGAGTAGACAATGAAAACCGGATGGGAATGTTTCACATCAACGGAACACATCTATTATAATGTGTGAAACAGATAAAAAAATGAGTCCATGGTACAGAAAATTAACGAGGAACTTAAAGGGTCTTGACTTTGTCTGAGCAATATAACATACTAGTAAACATTTTTGATGCAGGTAACAAATGAATCATTGAATGCAAATGATCAGATTACAGAACTTGACAAATTCATTGACATAGAGGTTTTAATATCTACTCAGTCGTTATAATTTACAACTTGAAAATTGAAAAAAAATTACAATACTCGATTTATTAAGTCCAGGTCTTTTGTTGCATAACTTATTCAGTCTCAACTGGAACATTTTGTAAATATCCAGTTCGAGGTGTACAGCGATAGATAGTTTTCAATTTGCGTAATTTGAGCTAGAGTAATATTCGTTTCCCGCCTTGGAGATTACCATGCACAAAGGCCTTGGTAAATCAAAAAAGCTGAACTTTCTGAATAAACTCTGATGAAATGTTCTGAGAAAAAAATTAACAAGCTGAATTATGTATAATAAATACATAAAAAGTAATATTATCAAAGGTTTTCCAAAACGTTAAAACATTCAATGTTATAGATAGCTTATAATCCTTCTTATCAAAATTTTCATTGATGTATATGAAATATATATATTTCCATTGAATAATGTATAAACTGCTTATGTGTACATACAAATTTTCAGAACGGTTTTGTGTTTTTGTTGCTGTTTGTTTATGTTTTGATGACATATCTGATTAATGTTTTGAAAAACGATAATTCTAACCAGAAATCAAATGTATTTTCATTTTATTATAATATAATATGATTGCAAAGCAGATAAAAGTCTATAATTCATTATTCCGTTTCTAAATATTTAAATGTTTTATTTTTTTTTTTATTTAGAAGTGCATTATATTTATTGTTTCCGTTCATGCTGAAGACGAAATCGAGTTGTAACAAAAAGGTTGAGCGTATTTTTCGGGTGCAGAATACATAAAATTCAATATGACTAATATCTATGTAGATTTTGTGAATTGTAATTATCTATGGCTATAAGGTCGGACTTCTCCTACACTTATAATGTCATATAACTTTATATCAATTGGTCAATCCGTGCATCGGTCATCTAATATGGTCAAATCATTTGTTTTTCACTGTCAGTTATATATAGATAGGATTGACATTTTTTGAATATTACTGATAGTTTTTTTATCTTTAGATATATCAGTAAAACCCAGGTCAACTAGAAATAAAGATAATTGGTAAGATTTGAGATACGATTGAAATGTACAACTGCGTATCTATCAAGAAGCATTCAAACATGCAGAGAGTAATTATTTTTTTCTCATAATATAATACAAGAGTGTCCATCGTATAAAGATTGCATATATAAAACCAATTCTTATATGATGATAGATCGGTGATAATTTGTTCTGTCAATGAAAACGTCATGAGATCTTTTCAATGTAGTGTAGGTAGATTGGAATTTTGAATTGCGGGAATTCTGTAGGGGCAATCAAAGATGCGTGTTTTGGTTTGTTTCATCATCTGGTAAAGCGTTTAAGTTATCTTTTCATTCATTGTTCACTCATTTTACACACGAGGAGATATTTGTGCTAAGAACGATTTTTAACAGCTTATTTGTAACATTTCGCTGCTGTAGTACATAAAAGGTATAGGCTCATCTTGACCTACACAGCAGTGAAATGTGTAATATACTCTGTATCCATTTGTACTAAAACTTTAAAAGCTTTGTAATGAAATGACTCTTTGTCGATTATACGCTGCTTACAAGTTGAAAGATCACACCAAAATGTCCAGATATAGATTAATAGAGATGTGAATCATCATGGAAAATAAAGTATGACTTTTCTCATGAAAACAGGTTCTGGTGGTGGCAATTTGTAATAATTTTTGAAAGCTGGATCTAAATTTTAACATCTATTCCAAAAAAAAAATTTCTTATAACAAGAGACCACACTGATGAATTCAGGTACAAAACACAAGAAACTCCACTTTAACTAGATCTTAATAGTAAAATCGCTGTATCTAATTTACTAAAAGGATAATTGATAAGAAATCAGGGAAAGCAGTATTACGTTACCTGATTGACAGACAGTATTGACCAAAATTTACAAAAATGAGCAGATCTACACAGCCTACAAAACATTCTAGAGAAAACTTTAAAATCGAATCCGAACCCAACAGCTCAAAGCTAAAAGCAGGCGCTTTTTGAAGGCTTCTTCTCATTAAAGAGTTTCTTAGTATATTATAATAAACATCACTGTGTCACTGAGTATTAAATGCACATTCTAATTTAGTCCATCTTTACAAAAAAAAAAATATGTTATGCGGAAGTACCGGAATATTTTCTTGAATATTATACTGGTTAAACATAAGGAGAACATTTGTAAAGAAAGCATATTATACAACCGATGAAGACGTTCTTAAAATTATCACACAATCATTAAAGTACATATGCAAAACACTTAGTGTTCATGTATAGCATACTTGCTGATTTGCTTTAACCTTTAGCACAAATGATATTTGAGATTGAGTTCTGACTCGGATTTTTTATTTGGCATGTATTAAAACGTTGTTAGTTATTGTTAACGTTAAAGAATGTGCAGCTTCACTTATGTAGTTTGCGATGAATGATGGCATGACTTGAATGAATCTAATATGCAACGCAGTTTGCGATGACCATGACGTTCAGTGTAACAGATTTAGAACATTATTGAATGAACTATTTTAAATGAACTTTAACTTTTTGAGGACGAAAAAATCTATACAGGAGGGTTATTGTTAGACAGGTTTGCTTCTTATGTCATAATTTGGAGAATTTGTCATGTTATAGTTAATAACATCTTGATTATAATTCAAATAGGAAAATACTATAAAAGAATACGTGGAATGAACCAAAAATTTGCTTACATGGAACGTTTATAATTTAGTTGTTTTATGCCTTAAGACTAAGCTCGTTTCGATTATATGTTGTTTTGAGAAGAAATAAAATTGATATTCAAGACAATGTATGGTTATTTTTTCCCTTCTGAATCTAAAAAAAGTTCTTCAGAACATAATATTATTGAGAAAACTGCTAATGGACGCCGAATTATACTTTTAACTCACAAACGATGAATAATTCCAATTATTTGTACTATTAATACAATTTTACTACTCTAATATCATACTTTCACCATAATTTTGAATAGTTTCCCCTCACTGAATAGAAATTGAAACATTTGCCACTGGACGTTTGCGCAAACAACAACCAAACTATTAAAAAGGAGATTGCATTAATTGACAATACATTTGTATTTTTTTTTTTTAACTTTAAGTGAAAATCTTTTTATCGTGAAATGTCTTTCCATTTGTTTTTATTTTATTTACATTGTTAGTCAAATGATTAGAGAAAGGAAATTCATTTCAAAACCTTAATGTTTCATTATTGAATTATTTATGGTGTAAATTGAAATTTTAACGAAACTTTAGAAGAATCTAATTTAGAATCATCAAGCTAGTTTACCGAACACATTTACATAATGAATGAATTGTATGGAAACTGTCAATCTTAAGATTCATTCAATATATCAGTTTATTATCACCATTCATATTTGATTACAGTTCGTTTTAATTTGACGGGTAATAGTCCTTTTGCATAATGTAGGGGAAATAATAAAGTTAAATAAACTGTTGAAGAATTATATAAGTTTGTGAAAAAAGGAAATAGTTGTCAACCGCCTACAAACGTCCAACTGAAGTGGAATTCTTTTTGTTGGTGTAAATATACAAAATGTACATGACCTTGATGTAGGTCATTGGATGCAAATAATTTTCCTTGGAATACGATAACAATTGTATTGGTTAGTCGAAGGTGTAATCCCTTCACGAAGGAAACACGAATTATCGTTTTAATTGATCATAAAAGTCATATTATCGCTTAATAATATTCACATCTTCTGTTTTAAATGGCCATAGCGATTAACTAAATTAAATTAAAAATTGTACTTTTAGAGAGCCATGGTGTAGTGGTTAGTGCATCGGACTACTAACACAAAGGTTCCTGGTTCGATTCCCGTTTGGGATGAAAATTTCAGGAACTCAATTTTCGGCTCTCCCTTGACACCATCTGCGAGTATGGTCTTGAGGAAACGATGATAGTTCGTCGGAAGGGGACGATAAATGGCTGACCCGTGTTAAGAGACAGTCATATCTCTTGCACGTTAAAGACATCCTTGTAGATTTCGAAAAAGAGTAGGCTAATGCAGCTACAAGTGGAAAGGAATAAATATAAGTTGCAAAACTTGTTTCCCAATTCACTATCAATAAATATGTTTAAATTAAAAAAATATATATATGCATTATTAAATTGGTACATATATAGGTTTTTTTTTGTTCTATTTTTAATACGTTTGGACTGCTTAAGATGAGCATGGCTTTACAAAAAAAACGTATCTAAGATAAAGCTTATAGTTCTACACGTTAGACGTCCAATTCGTTTATAAAGACTCATACGTGATGCTCGAATAAAAAAAACAAAACAAATAAAGTTTAAGTTCGTAGATGAAGAGCACTAAAAATTCCGAAAGGTTTTTACCAAATGCAGCTAAGGTAATCTGAATGATATTTTCAAACATTATTTGGGGGATTATTTACTGCTTGCTTAACGTAGTGGCACCTATGAACAAAACATTTAGTATTGAGTTAAACATGTCGTATAAAAGTACAAATAGTGTTGGAGTAAAAGATATCGCAATTATTTTGAAATTATCGGGGACGGGACCATTTTGCTATAGAAGATGACAAACTTTTAATTATATCAATGTTGTTATAAAACTATTCTATAAAGGGAGGTAAACAGTGCGATATAAGGCAATACAAAGATATATTTTTTTTATGTTAGATTACAATCAAGCGTACATGTTTCATGTAATTGGCTACTTTTACAAGTATTTCATCCTATACAATGTACTTGAAAACTAATCTCCATCGACTAATAACTTTTATCTTTTATTAGTTAACATCTGTCGATATAAGTTCTAAGTTGATATGGAAATTAGGACGTGTGTTCTTTACATGTTGTCAATGAAGGTTTTTAATGTTTTATTAACTAATTTCTTGTTTCCTGTTGACTTCTGACCATGAACTTTGTGTTTTATTGATAAAAAAATAAATGTTACCTATAATTATTGTAAGAACCTTTGACCTTTTCATTAAGGAGGAAAGGAAATATCAGTTCAATATAGTCTTTCTATCTATCATTATTAAGCCTCCCGTTTTCTTAAGATGGCAGTATATATCGATTGGAGAGCCCGTCCCTCCGTCCGTCTGTTCGTTGTTCGCTTGCTCGTTGTCCCTCAGTCCCTCAAACTTTAATTTGCAATTGCTACTGAACCGCGTCACACATATTTATGAAAATATCAATAACTCTTACTCGCATTTTGTTCTTTTTGCACATATTTCATTTCTCAATCGAAACCATCTTTAAGTTTACTTTGGTATAATTGAAATGAATTTCGACATACATTTGTATATGCACACTATAATACATATGCGTATCCGATTATCATACACCTATAATCATAATCCAAGGAAACATAAGAATCACTACAAATTAAGATTTGTATTTCATTGTGCAAACCCAATTCAGTGATGTGGTTCTTAAATTTTGGTGGTGTTTCCGTTAAGCCCCAGTCTCACTGTCACGTTTCAAGAGCTAAGTTTTACTGCGTTTTGAAAGCGTAGCGAAACGGAAATAAACGTAACGAAACGTAGTGATCCTTTTATTCAAACGTAGTTGAAACGTAACATTTTAAAACGTAGTAAAACGTGATAGTGTGACTGGGGTTTAAGGACTTAAGGGCGGAGTACCATTTCGTTAGATTTACTTGTATATCCTATAGTTTTTTTCTTGGATTTTTTTGTGCTAATAGCAGAGACATGTATACTAAAGAGATACGCGACTTGTAAATCTTGGTGACTTCACGCGTGTAAACTCGTACCCAGCATCTCTAATCATATGATAACGTGATTAGCTGTAGTCTAAACAATTGATAAATAATCACTCGGAACACCCTGTTATTTGTATTAAGGACCAGGACAAAGACATATTTATATGTCTCTGCTTATAGTGAATAATTTTTTCATCGTTTTGAGTATCACTGCTGAGAGGAGATTTAATTCTGGTTTAAACGCAACCTCTCTCGTCTCAAGACTTTCTGAGTGGTGAAATCTGTAAATTACTATTCAAAGTAAAATTGATAATGTAACTCGTTAAAATTGATACAAGTTATTTTTGAAATCCAACTAACTTTCCTTGTAAAACGACGGTTTTCAATTACAGAAAATGCAAATCGAAGCACTCAAATATGTAGAACAAAGCTTCATTAGAATAAATTGAAATACATTCTTGAGTAATTATAGTGAAAAAAGATATAAAAAAAACAATATTGAAAACGAAAATACGTTTTTTAAAATATTTTAAACACATCGATATCAATGTTTAAATTTATTCCACATAATGTATAATTAATATAATTAAATTGGCATTAGACTACTGTGTAACTCAAACAGATTTTGAAACATATCGTTGAATTGGATTCTATAACCAAGTCTGTCAGTTTGATTGTGTCTCAAGTCATTCAACAGTAATCCATTCCAAAAACTCACATCAAATTCATTCTGCTTTTCTAATTTTTATGAAAATAGTGGCAAAGTCTTAAAGCAATGAAACAGCATAGGTGGAATTGATTAGGCGAAAGAGGCTGTTAATCGGAGAATTTGTTTAAGAATAGCTAACAAATGTATTTAAAAATAATCGAGGTATGATAGCCATAGGTCAACAGCTGCGGGAAAAGATCTTTTTTTATAATGATGACCACGAGTTTCTTTTCATTGATAGGTGTGGATTTATATTATTCTATTTAGTATAAAAAAAATAACTCATTTAAATGTTACTTTAAAAACGATTAATATATTTCATTTGTTGATGAAACCATTAACAATCGACATATCTGAATAGTTATGCCTTTACTCTAGTTGTGTATCACAAAGATGGTTATATAAGACTAAAGTCTTAAAAAAAAACAATCATAAGAAACCTAAATCCAGAACGATTCATTATAGGAAACATAGTTTTTACTTTCGACCGATGTCTGGCAATTGAATTCAAAAACAGAACATTCTGCGGTTTTATGAAATCATCACATCCAGACAGCGCGACTGTTATTTCAACCAAACTTTTATTTCTGGAGCAACTGTTTATCTTAGATTGTTTTGTTTGATGTAATAGTTTTATGTACTTTAAATCGTAATGTTTTGTGAAACTAGTCAAAACTCCTTGCGTCTTTATAAGTAAATGCATAGAAATTAATTTTCTCCATCGCAATCAGAAGCATTTCGTCCTTATCATAGACAGGCGCATTAAACAGATGAAACCAAACAGTTGCAGCTGTGTGCACTGGGCGAATGTAGCGCGAAAGATAAATAGTATTTTCCCAAAAATCTTTTACCCATTTTTCATCTAGATACTTAATATCACTTTGTTTTTGATTTATATTTGATTTTAAGAGTTCAAACCGAAAACAATGTCAATATATGGTAATTTCCTACTTGGGTTTGCTTCTCTGTGAGATTTTACTTACAATAAGTAGTATTGATACTATGTTAAACATATATTTGACATTGCATGACTGATTAAATAGAATTTCTTTTAAATTATGTGCAGTTTTTGTTCTTTATGGTAGATTGATCTTATGTAGTTCAATAATTACCTTTTCGTATTCTTATTTATAAAAAATAGAGTTTTGTCAAATCGTATTAAATATTTCACTTAATATATGAATATGATAAATATAAATATGTGTTTACTAGTATTTGTGAGTTGCAGATGTTGTTTTTCATTAAATTCTTGGTTTATTATTGTTTGTTCATTAGATAATGTATATGTAGAGGATTTTTAGTAATAGAAAGACACAGTTGATGAAACAAAATTTTCAAGTACTACATGTACTAGTTCCTATATTATGCAAAATATTGTCACTAAGTTGTCACTATTTAAATTTTTGGTATGCGGATACATTGTTTAATGTAAACAATGAACTTAATAAAAGCAACTTATAATCAACAAGGAACAACTATAAGGAAGCTATTAAAATCATATTTACATCAAGGTACGATGCTATTTAAATGTATAATTATTTTTTTTTATAACTGTTTTACAAATTTTTGAATCCCCATTCCAAAAAAATAGTAATGATAATAGATAAAATGTAACTTACCTTCACTAAACTAATTTTAAGTTATCCTATATGTCAGATTTAAGTTTTAATTCAACAGACGACAACATTTCACGTGCAGCAATTATCTGCTGCTACCTGTCGGAAAGAAAACATCTCTGTTTCTGTAGCAAGTTGTCTTTGATATTGATTCGTAGTAGATAATAAGTCCCACCTAACACAGCGAGAGCTACATGCTAAAGTTTTCACTCGAGTTGTTCTCAATTCCCAATGAAGACCTCATCAATATGTTAGTTGTATGAACTAGAGGCCGATTAATGATATTGAGTGTAAAACAAATAATAGATACTGGGTGATGCACATTACGATCTGTATAATATGTAACAGTCTGCAAAACAAAAACGAAGAAAAAAAATATCATAGATAGGCTTCTTTTATTTTTACGACATTAAGATTGACGACCTTTCGAAGGGTAATACATTAAATTTAGGTAAATATTTCTGTATTATTGAATAATTGAGAAAATTAATGTTGATATAAATTATATGTTATGTTTTGAAAATATAATAAACTAGTTTGGGTTAATAGCAATTAAATTCATCGTCAACAAAGAGGATTTTTTTCTTTTTCATTTTATTTTGAAAAATGTCAGTAAAAATACAACTGCCAGAATCTAATGGGCGGCCATTTCAATCATGCCAAATGGTTCAAAGTGTTTAATCTTGAATATTATTCCTCTGAGAGTTGGATTTATACCAGCAGTAATTAATCAAAATCAACCTCATTCAAATTATGACAGGAAAATTGTTAATGATAAATGTAAAGTGGAAATTGGAACTGCTTTTATTAAACTCAGTTTTAGGTTAATTATAACGTGAATGCTTTATTTTTAGCTCATAGGACCCGAAGTGTCAAGTGAGCTATTTTAATCTCTTGGTGTTCGTCCTCCGTTGACGTTTACAAAAGTGTTCTCCTGTCTTTTATGAAGCAACTTTTTTTTTTAGAATTACTACTGTTTTACATAAAAACTGTCAGAAAATCTAAAATGATCAACATGCCAAAATCTATTATTGAGTCAGCATAAGAAAATCTATAATTGAGTCAACATAAGAAAATCTATAATTTAGTCAACATAAGAAAATCAAGTTGTAAGCCAACATAGTCGAAATCGTAAGAAGAGTCCTAAATGGTGTTATTGCCCTTTAACTAATATTTTTTTACCAAAAGTTTGCGATTTTATCTATATCGTAAAAGCTAAATTACATTCCAATTGAAATTTGAATTAGAACAATTATCAGCAAGATAAGAGCTATACAAATTGGTCAAAATAACGTAAGTTTTCATGCAAAAACTGGAACTGCTGCAATAAATTACGCTTTTTGCCAATTTCGTTTTGAGTTATTGTGCTTTAGCGATGATTTTTACCGTTTTGTACATTTTTGTGGGCAAATTTTAGTAGATTTAGAAAAAAACTGTAGACTGCAAAAATAATCATCAAGACAAATAGGATAACATAGCATAAAATTTCAGTTGACATTAAAGGAGTTAACTCAACCCCCTCATTTGTGATATTTTGAGCAACAACTATAGTAGGTAGAGAGGAAATGTAAGTGATAGTCGAAAGTACACGTGGCATACTGTAAAACATGGTATGGTATGTGTTATGGTATGGTGGTATGGTACAAATACCACCGTACCATGGTATACGGGTCACCGTATGCATGAATGGTACCACGGTACGGTATGATGGTATGGTACAAATTTCTATACCATGGTATAATTTAATGGTATGAAGCATGGTATGGTTTTTTGAAAAGTTAATTAAGGTAATTTGAAACATGATTTTTTTTTAATAAGCTGACATTATGCATCTTGTTTATTTAAAAAAAAATATAACTAAAAAAAGAAAGTAGTTGTAGACAGATAGACTTTTACTTACATATAGTTGTGAAATCAAGAGAAAACTCAATTTAAACATCTCAGATAACCATAAAGTTCAGATAAGATAAATAGTATGTGCTGGCCTGAGACAAATTGAAAATTTCTGTCAATTATCCTTTGAAATTTTGGGAAGTACTGCATATCTTATGATTATAATCTAGATAAATTAAAGATGTAGTTAAAGTCTTATTGCTTAACTTTCTGTCAATAAGCAACTTTTTGTTGTTTTGAAATATGACACTTTCAACACAGTTGCATATTATGTCTACATTTACGAAAACATTTGTGTAAAACTTTCTACAACTGCATAGACTCCCATCACCAGCATACATATTTAAACCTTTTTTATAGAGTTGTAATGACTAATTGCCTTTTTACTAGAAATATCTAATATATATATTTGATTAATTAACAGTGTTTATGGATTTTTTTAACTAAGTTCTTTTGCAAACTTAACAAGGGTCCCTTCTCAAAAGTCCCCCTATTTAAATGTCTTGTTTATGCTAGTTTCTCTTTTATATTTTTACCTCGTGAAATGATAGGCATCTGTTTAGATATTGTTTTACGATACTCATCTTTTGCAGTATTATTTAAATGAGATCACTCCCAATCCGTTCCAATATATTCGACCAGCCAAAGTGTTTTGGGTACCTATTTAGATCAATTATATATTTTTTAATTTGATCGAGGCCGTACCCTCATCAGTAAAGATAACTCAATTGTTACATGTATTACACAGAGAGGTATAAGGAGTCGTGGTATATAAGGGTATAAATCTGTATGAAATTTTAGCACAAGGTTCCATACCACAATAGGAGTATTGGGATTTATTTTGGGGTTTATTGTCATAGCTGTTTTGTAAATAGGGCCCAGAAAGGGGCAACAAACAATTATTTGTTTGGTTTTAAGACAATAACTTGAGTATAAGAAGATGTGGTATGAGTGCCAATGAGACAACTCTCCATCCAAGTCACAATTTGTAAAAGTAAATCATTATAGTTCAAAGTATATATATATCTATGAAACTTTAGCATTCCACAATATGAAGGAAAGGATTTATTTTAGTTTTTTTATCATAGCTGTTTAGGTTTTAGGGGCCAAAAGGGGCCTAACAAAAACAATTATTTGTCTGATTCACAGACAATAACTTCAGTATAAGTAAATGGATCTCTATTAACTATTAGCCAGATACATAATGTCAGCTAATTAAAAAAAAATCATGTTTCCGATTAACTAATTAAGTTTTCGAAATTTAAAAAAAAAAACCATACCATGCTTCATACCATCAAATTATACCATGGTATAGAAATTTGTACCATACCATCATACCATACCGTGGTACCATTCAATCATACCATGGTACGGTGGTATTTGTACCATACCACCATACCATAACACATACCATACCATCGTACCATACCATGTTTTACAGTATGCCAGATTTTACTTGTTTAAATTACGATGAAATCCGTTTAAATTACTAAAACACAAAAAAGGAAAAATAAATAATTTCCTATATCAAACTATTTGTTATAAGTCGTAACTTAATTGATTCATTTCTGAAACAAGAATAAAAGGAAAGATATATGTGTGAAGTTTCTTTAGATGTTATGTAGAACAACCAATGAATACATCAATGAAAAAGTCTTGATACGAAATGAGATATATCGTACAAAAAACGTTATGAACCTCTAAATTGATACGAATCATATATTATCTTGTTTTTGTATGTTTTAAATAGTTCATACTCAGATCTAATTAACATAGCAACATATAAATGTAAAGTATCTTAGTTTTTATGTACAACAAAATATATATGACCTGACAGTAGTAGGACAAGCAATAAAGATACACCTCCATGAATGAAGTTTTATTACGTAATGTAAGTGGTCTACTCAGCATCATAACTTTTGTTTTTGTCATTTATCTTTTACCTCCTTGCAAAGATCATATTTTAATGATCAAGTTCTTTGTAGTAACTTAGATCACGTGGTTCTAAAAGCGAAACTTGATGCGATAGAAACACCTTATTGGTATTCTTTATTTAATCTCTTTCATCTGATCCTCAGTCTCTTATGACCCTTTTTGAATGTGAAGGGCATAAAGCACAAACCGACATTCGAAAGTACTGTAACACTGGAAGTTCTTGGACTGGAGTGGTGCAAAAATGTGAAAATAACCTAAATGTATGTCTTGTGAAATTTAACCTCATGCAGTAACAGACAAGTTAACTTAATATATACTACAGCTACATTTTACAAAACCTATTTTACAAGAAATAAAATGACGGTTCTTCATCTTTAGCTTTCTTCAGTAAACTCGTTATCTAAGCGTTCCAAAAATTCTGCTGAACCATGTTTTAATATCAGACAAATATCATTCATATTACACATCGTTCACATCGAAACAACCACAACAATAGCGTGTAATGTATACGTATGTGCTTTGCTCATTTTTGAAGGCCGTACGGTGAGCTAAAGTTGTTAATTTCGATATCATTTGGTCTCTTGTGAATAGTTGTCTCATTGGCAATTATACCACATCTTCTGTTTTATAGTAGGAGACACTCACTCTGTTGACTCATTCGGTTTCGCTCCTGTTGTAGTTCAACAGGAACTCTAAAATACAAATATTTGAAATATCAGGTTTCAATTTCATAAATGGACACGCTGATCGAAGGCCGATGACATACAGGGCTTACGTCCTTGACATTTGTAGTCTCCACATCCTTGTATATTTCGACTGAGCTTTAAATCCATAACTTAAATGCATCAGAGAATTAGTAATTTACTGATTGATATACTATTATTAATTTGCATGTGAAATGATTTCTTTTATTGATTCTGAAATTCATTATTGTTTAAAAACAATTGTATGGTCTAATGCTAAAGCTTTACATGATTATACATTTCAATTTTCATTGCAAAACATGAAAAGATACTTTTCCTAGAAACTGAAAGGTTAAATGTTATCGTTTTCTGTGAGTTAACTCATTTTTTGTATAAATATCTGTGACGATATGTAAAAAAACGAATGTTGTTTACGATTTTGAAAAAAAATAATATTCGATATTTTAACTTTTTATTATAATGGTTTTTTTTTGTCTCGCCTTGTCGCAGTATGCGAGACATGATTATTACTACCCAGCGAAGGCGAAGATGTAAACTCTATGAATAAATCTTTTTATATTATAATTCAAAAGGTAAAAGACCTGGATGTTGCATACATTGTATGCAAATACTTTATGTTACGACGTTGCTGTCTGTCATATTTCCTTGACCTCATTTGCATGGTTCAGTGGCTGCTTGGAAACACATCTTGTTTTTGTCATGTGCATTTGTCACTTATTATGAGTAATAGGATATGTTCCTTGCCGTCTCAATGTCCCTAAGAAACGATTCACCTGACCTCGACCTCATTTCATTGATCAGTGACAAGCTTAAAATTACGCGATTAGGTCCGTTTTTTAGAAACAATAAGCAATACGTCAACTATATATGGTGTATAGAATGATTCTAAGAGTCAATCTGGCAGTTTTAATCTGACCTTGATGCGTTTTTCATGGTTCAATGAATAATGTTCAGTTTTTGTGTTATGATCGGTTTGTCAAGTACTATTAACAGTAAATCAACTATATGTGGTGTTTGTAAATGACTGTAAGGATGACATGTCAGTTTGACCTTGACCTTTCTTTCGTGGTTTGTGTTCAATGTTAAAAAAAAGTGTTTGTGTTTTGGTCTGTTTTTTTAAGTGTTATAAACAAAAGGTAAACTATATTTGGTGTATTGAATGATTGTAAAATGTTCATGTCTGTTGGGCAGGGGTTGTCTGACCTTGTCCTCATTTTTCATGGATCTTTAAAAAGCTAACTTATGTCATTCTTGTGGGAAGAACTTTGTCCTTTGACTTCCATCATAAATCATAGTCAGTAAAGCAGGAGATACATTCATGTATTTAACATTATGACGGGTGATATTTTTTTTTTTATCTTTTTTAAACTTCTAGAAGAAGACTTGGCATTGATAAAAGGTATGAGGCCCTTTATTAAATTCCTTCGTTTTCTTCCGACTGGACGAAAAACGTAGGCGCCAAAGACATTACTTGATCCTTACAGTTAAGTTTTTGGATTACTTATCTAAATGGTAATGTTTGCAATGTTTGTTTGAAAGATGACTTTGATAACATTAATAAATGCTTTACTATCGAGTGACACATATGCAAAATTATGCAATAAAGGCTCCCATTGGACCCTAATATACGAAGTCACATTTTATCTTTAATGAAACTACAGTTTGAAGCTAAACTGGGAACATTTTCAAAAAGTGCAGATCTTGATATATATCTTTAGTTCTCAACAAACCAAGTTACATTGGTGCAGAGATAAGGAATATGTTTTATTAAATTATTAAGCGGCCCCTCTTAATGCTTTAGAGAATTGTATATCAATTGGTAGGAGTAATGTATCGACTTAAAGTGAATAATTTGTAGATTGATAGTTAATTATATATTGATTTACAGTGAATCATATATTGATTTACAGTGAATCATATATCGATTGATATGGAA
Organism: Mytilus galloprovincialis; assembly: GCF_965363235.1. Lineage (NCBI taxonomy): Eukaryota > Metazoa > Mollusca > Bivalvia > Mytilida > Mytilidae > Mytilus > Mytilus galloprovincialis. Next base: position 3,527,682 of record NC_134843.1, on the reverse strand, counting down.
TTATTTATAGATCTACAGTGAATTATTTATCGATTAATTGTGAATTATACATTTATATTGAATCGTATATCGATTGATAGTGAATTTTATATCGATTGAAAGTGATTTTTTTAATCGATTTATAGTGAATCATGTATCGATTGATAGTGAATTATTTATCGATTGATAGTGAATTATTTATCGATTTATAGTGAATCATATATCGATTGATAGTGAATTATATATCGATCGATAGTGAATTATTTATCGATTGAAAGTGAATCATATATATACAAGTTAAAACCTTTTTTCTGTTTAGTATTAAATTTATATTAAGATCCATTTTGTTATCAATTTTATTTGGCAATCGCCAATGGCAGTCAGCAGGGTTAAAGAACATCAGTTGTTCGACCTGTTAGTCAAATGCGTTTTGTTTAAATATACTTTTTCACTTTTTTGGTCTTTTGAAAAATGTTGTTTGTGCTGTTTTTAGACCCTTCTACAACGAAATTTGTTTTACATGCACACGTATAAAAAATGCGGTTTTTATCCAACGCAATCATAGGTTTGAACGTAGTTTTCAATTTAGACTCGTAAATATATATATATATATATATATATCGATTGATAGTGAATTATTTATCGATTAATAGTGAATCATATATCGGTTGATAGTGAATTATTTATCGATTTATTGTGAATTATTTACACATTTATAGTGAATTGTATATCGATTGATAGTGAATTATTAATCGATTGATAGTGAATTATATATCGATTGATAGTGAATTATATATCGATTAATAGTGAATTATTTATCGATTGGTTGTGAATTATCGATTGGTTGTGAATTATTTATCGACTTATAGTGAATTATACATCGACTGAAAGTGAATTATTGATCGATTTTTAGTGAATTTATATCGATTGATAGTGAAATACTGAGCGATTAACAGGAAGTTATGATAGATCGATTGATTGTCGTCTAAAAAAAAACCGTCTAGATGCATGTTCCATGCACATACATAACTAATTCAAATTTCAGAATAATGAATGCGATACGGTTGTTTTTTTTATGAACAGACGATACAAAGTACGCGACCTGATGTGACCCTACGATATCCATACTTACACATTACAATATGACATTGTTGTGAAAACAATGCAAGGTTAACAACGTTATTTTGACAGTGTTTTGATGACAGTGCCAAGAAATGCCAGAGAACAATCAACTATTACCACACTGGTACCTCCCTGGTACCCAACATGCCTTTATCTAATCATACATGTAGCATTCTGATCAGAATCTTTGCATTGATTAAAGAAAATGTATGATTTGGTTCTTAAGATGAATGGTATGATGTTTTCTTTTTGCTTTTAGGAAACATAAGTTATTATATTAAAGTAATAGAATCAAGCCAGAAATCATTGATACAAACAAATTGAGGTTGTTATTTATTATTACATCAGGGGTATCTACATCACTAGTCAATTATTGCTGTTATGCTGTTTTGAAAGCAAACTGGCAGTTGTTTAGCGCAATAGGTAATTGGAAGTTAATTGTTTAAGTTACGACTATAGACCTAATAATTACCTTGTAGGCGGTCTTTATGATAATAATTGTTTCATTATTAGAAATTATTTTTATGTATATCCTGTTTTCTGTATGTATTCTTTTTTTTTTTTTCTTTCTTTTAGATACTTATATATCATTTTATTCTGGTATCACATAAGTTCTCAACTTCCAACATAGAACGGGGACATCCTCCATTCAATATAAATTCAATTTTTGATTCAATTCTCGTCTGACAATAGTACATAATACAATATAACATTGAGTGTAAATTATAGGTATGAAATAAAGAGCCATTATGTAAGAATTGTAAGAAATTATAACATTAAACATTATAGAAATTTCGTATATTATAAGATATATTGATGATTCTTTTTATCAATAATAAAGTATGACTGAGATATTGTACTATTAGTTTAAGGTACTAAAACCTGAACTATACGAGCGGATAATGTTACTTTACTTTGTTTACCAGCATAAAAAGCGCTATAGTAAACATATTATTTAGGTCATATATATAACGGAAACTAATTTACGGCATTAACAGGACAAAGGCGTAATAACATCAACACTTAACTTAACATCGTCTATTAATGAATATTGTATGGGGATCTCTTGGTGTTTTTATTTTTTTTATTGTATTAGTATGTCGTTGTATGGTTGTAGCGTTGACAACGACTCACCTTTGTAATTCATACAAACATTTTTCCGACGTAGTCGGTATAGTTTCGGTTTGTGCCCTTTGAACTTAAGGACGCTTAACTATGGCAACAGAATACGCATGCTCGAAAATCTTTTCTGTGACATGACAAAATGCTGTCATGGTGGGTGATTTGGTTGTGTTTGAAAAAACGTCTCGTTAATTATATCGTGATGGAATCAAGTGAAAAACTATAAATATTTGAACTAGATCTTACAAAGATTTATATTTTTATTAAACTAATTGTTTCTCCAAAAGCTCTTTGCATCCGTGACAGCTGTTAATTCGGGACAATTATATAATTTTTAATGTAAACTTTGTTGTACGAACGTACATGACTTTTAGAACGCACCTACGCATGTGAGATTTCCGCGGGGTTTTGGTGAATGTAAACAGAAAGATACGAGGACCGAGAATACTGAACACAAACAGAGAAAACGTTATTTAAATGGTATCTTTGTGCTTCTGAAGGTTATCGAAATGATAGTTTTAAACATATACTCAAATTTGAATACGTCGGATATCTTTTTTTAAAGAAAATTCTTGTTGTTTGGTATGGCGGTCATTTTTTACTCTGTTCTATTTGTTTCAAGCTGTAATCTGTTTTGTTTTTTGCAAAACCTTTCTTAGCAATAGAATCATTCAGTGCACTCCTGGTTTTTAGCTCACCTGTCCCGAAGGGACAAGTGAGCTTATGCCATCACTTGGCGTCCATCGTCGTCCGTCGTCTGTCGTCCGTCGTCTGTCGTCTGTCGTCCGTCGTCTGTCGTCGTCTGTCGTCGTAAACTATTTCAAGAATCTTCTCCTCTGAAACTACTGGGCCAAATACTTTCAAACTTTAACTGAATGTTCCTTAGGGTATCTAATTTATAAATTGTATCCGAAGTTTTGATCTATCAACAAACATGGTCGCCATTGCTAAAAATAGAACATAGGGGTCAAATGCAGTTTTTGGCTTATAAATCAAAAACCAAAGCATTTAGAGCAAATCTGACATGGGGTAATATTGTTTATCAGGTCAAGATCTATCTGCCCTGAAATTTTCAGATGAATCAGACAACCCGTTGTTGGGTTGCTGCCCCTGAATTGGTAATTTTAAGGAAATTTTGCTGTTTTTGGTTATTATCTTGAATATTATTATAGATAGAGATAAACTGTAAACAGGAATAATGTTCAGCAAAGTAAGATTTACAAATAAGTCAACATGACGGAAATGGTCAGTTGACCCTTTTAGGAGTTATTGCCCTTTATAGTCAATTTTTAACCATTTTTCGTAAATCTTAGTAATCTTTTACAAAAATCTTCTCCTCTGAAACTACTAGGCCAAATACTTCCAAACTTTAATTGAATGTTCCTTAGGGTATTTAGTTTGTAAATTGTATCCGAAGTTATGATCTATCAACAAACATGGTCGCCATTGCTAAAAATAGAACATAGGGGTCAAATGCAGTTTTTGGCTTATAACTCAAAAACCAAAGCATTTAGAGCAAATCTGACGAAGTAATATTGTTTATCAGGTCAAGATCTATCTGCCCTGAAATTTTCAGATGAATCAGACAACCTGTTGTTGGGTTGCTGCCCCTGAATTGGTAATTTTAAGGAAATTTTGCTGTTTTTGGTTATTATCTTGAATATTATTATAGATAGAGATAAACTGTAAACAGGAATAATGTTCAGCAAAGTAAGATTTACAAATAAGTCAACATGACGGAAATGGTCAGTTGACCCCTTTAGGAGTTATTGCCCTTTATAGTCAATTTTTAACCATTTTTCGTAAATCTTAGTAATCTTTTACAAAAATCTTCTCCTCTGAAACTACTGGGCCAAATACTTCCAAACTTTAACTGAATGTTCCTTATGATATCTAGTTTGTAAATTGTATCCGAAGTTATGATCTATCAACAAACATGGTCGCCATTAATAAAAATAGAACATAGGGGTCAAATGCAGTTTTTGGCTTATAACTCAAAAACCAAAGCATTTAGAGCAAATCTGACGTTGGGTAATAATGTTTATCAGGTCAATTTCTATCTGCCCTGAAATTTTCAGATGAATCAGACAACCTGTTGTTGGGTTGCTGCCCCTGAATTGATAATTTTAAGGAAATTTTGCTGTTTTTGTTTATTATCTTGAATATAATTATAGATAGAAATAAACTGTAAACAGCAATAATGTTCAGCAAAGTAAGATCTTCAATTAAGTCAATTTGACCAAAATTGTCAATTGACCCCTTAAGGAGTTATTGCCCTTTAAAGACTTTTTTCACAATTTGTTCATCATGTTGACTTACTTTAAAAAATCTTCTCCTTTGAAACTGCTGTATCAATTTCAGCCAAACTTAGGCTAAATGAGTTTCAGAGTATCTAGTATAAATTTTATATTTTATTTCCTTGTATGTCAAGAAACATAGCTCCTATGGCTAAAATAGAACATAGGAGAAAATGATTATTTTTTTTGGCTTTTGAAGAAAATAGGACGATCCAAAAAACATTTAAATAAATTGAAAAGCCAAAATAATCATTGATGAGAGATTTAACCAAAAGAATTAAGGTGAGCGATTCAGGCTCTTGAGAGCCTCTTGTTGGTGTATCGTGATGTTCAATGTTTATTTTTTTGTGGAATGTGGTTTTCCCGTTTGTTGTTATTTTTTTTGTCATGGGGTGGTGTACCTGTTTTTCGACGTACAAATTCATATACAAATTCAAAAACAAATGTATTCACTTATCACAGTGCCAGTACGAGGGCAGAATAATTTACAGTTTGATTATGACTGCAATAAAAAACATACAATACTTAACATGATTTGAATGATTGTTTATGTACTTTTGCATTGCCTGCTTTGTATAGTCTCCTTTTTTACAAATAAATCTGCCGACTAAACGCAATGACATAGTAATTGACTTAGAACGCCCATATAACCGTCTTTATGTATGTCTGGTTACAATACCGTAAACAGATAAATCTTACATTATTGCTCCATGAGGTGCTTGACGAAGCAAATACAATATGGTTTGTGATTGGTTGATAAAACAACACGAAGTTCTCCGACTCCGGTAGCCGGACCGTTCGAAAAATAAAACAAAGACAACCCTTTAAAATATTTAAAATAGATAACTACACTTTATAGGTTTCTTACATTATATTTGAGTTACAGCTTGTCTGATGTTCGCCTCATTATAAGAATATTTGTTTAAGCATATTATTTTGATTACTTTTAGAATAGCGTATACGTTAATTTAAAAGAAGAGATTGCACAAAATTCATGGTTAATGATAATATAAATCATTACATCATTTTAACGGTGTACTATTTTAGAAAAATAGTTCAGGTGAATAAATACCTATTTCAATGATTAAAAATAAATGCGTATAGCATGCCTCAGCCAAACTATCTTTGGAAATGAAATTTGATTAAGAGGCCAAAGTGATTACAATAACTTTTCTTTGAAATCAAAGTTTAATTTAATTTTCGACTTAGTAATTCCGGATATGAATTTTTCCGTGAACCTGTAACATTAATATAGTTTTATAAGAGACACATAAATTAGAATACAGCCGAACAAATTGATTCTTATATTGTCAAACTTTTAATTAACAGCTATTTCCAACCCAGTACAATTCAATGTAATGATTCTTGAGTGAATTTTGAAATGAATTGTTAAATTTTCTCATTTTCTCATTTATCATAACATAAATGGTTATTTCAGAAATAAATCAAAAGTGAAGTAGTCTCTGACTTTGTAATACTTTAGTGTGGCGCAATCATTTTATTCTCTCATTTATTACTTATTGTTTCTATTCATGTATGTATATATTATGGAAACAAAAATTTTCGGCTAAAAATTTTAAGAAGTTAGAACCTTATTCGTCTTTTCATTTGCTTCAAAACATTACAACGAAAAAGATTCAGAAAAAGAATATTTTCGTGTTTCGAATTCAATTACTCTAAATATAACATAAAGTCAAAAATAGCCTGAAGTTTGTAGCAAGTGCTATACAAAGTAATTTAATAATCTTAATGTTTATAATTTTAGATTAATATGCCTTACGTAGGAGGACGTTATATGTGTTTTGATTATATGACACTTGATTCCATGATGTTAGGATACATACTAGAAATTGTTCACGTAAAAAAAACTTGGGGGGAAAGGGGGGTGTGCCTTTCAATACCAAATTTATAGGGGATGCTGCTGGAAAACAGCGGTTGTCCAAGAATACACGAAATGTAATAATTCTGCCTCGTTCCGTTCATTTTCTAATATTTTAATTTTGGATGTAACGCGTCTTCTGATTGTCTGACATTGTTTTGTTTATCAGCTCATGGACATAATTTAGTCATGTGACCGTGACGTCATCAACGTTTTTTAAAATTTTTTACTACTGTAAAATGGAATTGAATTATAAGAAATAACTGTAATCTTTTTTCTGTCTATTCGAAATATAACATGGAAAATGTGGTGCACACTGCAAATAACCCGCTACGCAGGTTATTCAGTGTGTACCACATTTTTTATGCTATTTCTTCGTAGGCAGAAAAAAAGATTACAGTCATGATTCCTTAATTGGAAACCCCAAACTGTTTCCTGCGTTTGTATGGTAAAAATTGACATCTGTCTAACGCATAACTCAATATCATTGTTTTGACCTGTTTGTACTAACGCCGGTATTTTCGTGGCCATAAAAAGATCACTACACGGTGAGTTATTAGGTCGTATTACAACAGTGATTAGTTTTCTTGTGATGGATGTACATTACATAACGTAAGAATTGGTACACCAATCATTCAATGCACTGAGGTCGGAACATTCATAACAATTTTAGCTTCAACACTGTCTATACTAGTGTATAAGGTTTTTTTTTTAATAAAATCAAAATAATTCAATATTTTTTGCATTAAAACCAAAGTGACATAAATAAAATGAAGACAATATCTCAGCACGCCATAATCTAAGATAATATACTTTTGAAATAAGAGTGTTGACAGATCTGCAGTAAACCCTGAAATTACAAAGCTGAAAGTAATTCCTATTCCCTCGACTGGCTTTGTTCCTGAGTGGTATCATTTAAAAGTAAAGTGTGCATCGTAACTACTAGCGTAATTAGCATTGCATATGTAATTGTCAACATCCTGGATATATTAATTAACATTGAGTTAGGCTGGCTTCTCATCCTGCAATTTATACAATAAAAGATTTCTTAAATTCTACACAAGGCTCAAATTAAGCAACAAGTTAAAAAGAAGAATAATATATTTTATTAATAGATTGAACTCAAGAAAACTCGAAGGTCTTTTCAATTATTGTTACCTCTGCTTTTCACTTTATTCCGTCGTCATATACAAACGATATTTTACTTATATACATATATATATAATATCGGTATATATCATTGATAAAGCACAGTTTCGTACAGAGTGAAATTTTCCTACCAAGATGCACTTCAGCGAATACAATCGTCTTCGGTTGTTACTTTTCTTTTTATGTCCCATTTATGGGCATTATGTTTTCTGGTCTGTGCGTCCGTTCATCTGTTTGTCTGTTCGTCCGTCTGTCCCGCTTCAGACTCAATTTTTGGTCAAGGTAGTTTTTGATGAAATTCAAGTCCTATCAACTTGAAACCTAGTACACATAGTACACATGTTCAAATTAAAGTTTTTACCCCAATTCCACGGTCCACTGCACAAATAAAATGATAGTGCGATTGGGGCATCCGTATTACTATGAAAGCATTCTTGTTTTTATACAAAAATGGAAAAGAAAATACCAATAGAACATGAAGCAGCATGAACTCTTATCAACAAGAACATTGACAGTGATTCCATCATGTTGAAATTCTAAGAAAATTTTCTTTATTTTTAAATTTATTATTTTGAAATATTATTATTGGAAAATGTTTTTCTGCCACCAAGAACGATTTTCCCACATCGTTTGCACTGAACAAATTAAAGCTGTAGACTACTGCGATCATTAAAAGATGATCTATACATTTAACATAGATAATAATGGAGGCTGTAATATTATTATATCAGACAAATTCTAATAACACTGCTCTTTGGGCGGGTTGTTGTCTCTTTGACACTTTCCCCGTTTCCATTCTCAGTTTTATTCTCTTGAAACGACTTTGATAAATTGAATTGTTAGGAACTTAACTGAAAAAAGGCCGTAAGGTTCAAGGGAAATGTATGTATAGATTATAATTAAAATTAATTTGTTCTCGTAAAAAGACTGCTCAGCACATATTTAATAATTTGACCCTATCTATGAATACATTGGTTTACCACGCCTCTTATCAAGCAATACAAGAGTAGAATATATAAAATTGATGATTATGAGTAAAGAAGCTATACTAATGAAGTGCCCTATCAATAGGGATTATATTAGATAGAAAAGGCATATTGTCATGTACGTTGATAGTGTTAGCATAACTGTTATAACAAATATGTCTGTTTTCATTAAGTTCATTCTAATTGGTAATTATTGAAGTCGGGGGTTTAATTGCGATCACCATGTCCGTCCGTCCTTCCGTTTGTTCAACACAATAAAATCATAGTGTCACATTTTTCTCGGGAACTACTAAAAAGAATGACTTTCATAGTTTGCTATCATGATTAGTTGTGGCGTGCATGCGATATTCGGATATATCAAAACTTATAACAAAGTACGGCTTATCACGGAGGCTAGGCTCGCATCGAACAGCTATATAACAAGTACTCCCAAAATGTCTAGTGTAAAACCATTCAAACGGGAAAACCAACAGTATATTTTATATAAAAAAGCAAGAAACCAGAAACAGTTATTAAGCACACCAACAAACGACAACCTCTGAACATCAGTTTCCTAACTTAGGACAGTTGCTAACAAATGTAGCGGGTTTAAACGTTTTAATAGGTACCAACTTTCAACTTTACCTGAATCAATAGTGTTACACCACAACAGAAATACACACTTATAACTGCCCGTTTTCCGGTACTTTAAATTTAGAATGTGGTATGCTTAGAACGACAACAAGTGCAACTTCTTTAGGACATTAAAAATAACACCCACGTAAACCACATGATGTCCTACAGTTACTTCCAATTTTGTCCACACAGATAGAATTAAATTATGAGAAGTTACATTTTGATGCCCCCGGCCCGCCGTAAATTATACACAATGCTTATTACCTTAAAACCCAGATGAATGTTAGTGGTGTTAATTTTACCGTTCTAGAGTTACACCCCTTTACAAATGGAAATATTGCTGAATTTTTCGTTTCCATTTTATAATTTTCTAATAACTATGATCGATGCGTCAATAAGAAAGTAACCCAACGCAACTGAAAATAATCTTTGACCGAAATTAACGGTTTTATAAATTCTGATATCGAGGCAGTAAAAACATAAACATAAGTTTATCAGTTAACCAATAGACTGTTACAATATTTCAGATAATTTTGTGGTATGTTGTTCATTGTTGCGTTGCATATTGTTTCTATAAATACGGTCTTTATTGTCTTTCTGGTTGTAAAATAAATACAATTAAATCAATGTTCTTAGCGAAAACTTTGTAGTGTCATTGCAGTTTAAAACTATCTGAGTTCACAAGGTCCAGTAGAAAATTGAAATATGTGTGGTGTTTAAGGGATAAATAGGTTTTGGTCAAAGTGGAAAAATGTTGGTATAAACTTATTTGTTTCTTTATAATCTTATTCTTTACAAATTAATAATACATTAAATGTCAAAAAGAGTTGATCGGTCAGTGAAAGAACAAATGTAAAAATATATAATGACTCCACTATAAAATGTAAAGACAAAAACAAAATCATATTATGGTCAACAACGAATCAGACAAGTTCTTATATATACCACATGTGAATTAAAGAGTCTTATGTATAGGGGGAGGGTTGAGATCTCACAAACATGTTTAACCCCGCCGCATTTTTGCGCCTGTCCCAAGTCAGGAGCCTCTGGCCTTTGTTAGTCTTGTATAATTTTAACTTTTAGTTTCTTGTGTACAATTTGGAGTTAAGTATGGTGTTCATTATCACTGAACCAGTATATATTTGTTTAGTGGCCAGCTGAAGGACGCCTCCGGATGCGGGAATTTTTCGCTTCATTGAAGACCTGTTGGTGACCGTCTGCTGTTGCTTTTTCTATGGTCGGGTTGTTGTCTCTTTGACACGTTCCCTATTTCCATTCTCAATTTTATTATGTGCAAACTATTAGGCGAATTTTGTAATTGTGGCGGTAAAAAAAGAATAGTGCATGTCAAACGATTGATTGTTTTATACGTTATTTGTAAATGTCCAACATTTCAAATCCAAACTGACATTTTTAATATGGTTTATATCGAATATTGTTTACTAGTGTTCATTTATTTTTCTATGATTTCACATCAGTAGAGATGTTATAATGATTTTAAAGATCTTATTTTTCTTATGAGATTATGAACGCAAGGTTCAAAACTGAAATATTATATAATAAGATTAATATGCTGAATACTGAAAGATCAGCACATATCTGTGGAAGCCGAAATAACAATTTAAACAAATATTTTATGTTTAGTTTAAGTGCAACATAGACAATTTTGTCGTTAAGGTTAAAGAAGATACACATTAGAAGAATATCTCGTTAATCATTCCCCTTAAAATACATTTTGTAGAGCTAACACAAAAGTTCTATGTTCTCGAGGACTGGAGATGAACATCTGGTACATGTAACAACCTTTTCTCTGTATTGTTCTACAGTGGCAATCCATGTTACCCCGCAAACAAAAACAAATAAATTATGTAAATCTAAAAACAACAAACATGTTTACCACAGAGGATACAACATCGTGGTCAGCAAGCTTATATTAGTAATCCATATAATCCACGTAGCAATAACGTAACCCAATCAACGAAAGATCATTTAATAAACCCTCCTATATATTAACTCCATGAGGTGTACGGCAATGCGGATGACGGACTAATTATTTCATGACGGACATGTGAGATACACAGTCAGGATTACGAATTATATCTGGGAATTACAAAATATAATTTGACGTCGGCTATTGACAGATCTGATTGATATGTATCGTATGTTTGCCCTTGTCTTTGACTTTTTATGCCGATTTTTTGCTGTACGCTGTTTTGAATATTTTGTCAGTAATCTATAATACTTTATTAAGATTTGCCAGAGACAACATAGGAGAATAGATCGCTCGATGCCATAGTTATTGAAAGGTGAATTAGTTTCTACTTATCGAATCAAGAAACTATATTTACCATAAGTTGTCGTTTCTATATTAGTATAATATAACATTGTTATTATCCGTATGTAAAATACATTGCGTGATAAGCTAGTTAAGAATCTAGCGGAAGCGAAACATGTATTATTGCGTTTTAGCCAAAAGTAACATCGCCAGAAGTTATATTTTTATCAGATTTTTTGTACATTAGAACACCACCAATAAAGAACAATCGTTTAAGGATTCATGCATTTTACTAAAGGGTTAAACATCTAGAAGTATGTTTCAGAAAATATCTGAAGATATAGGGGTGAAAATAAAAGTAGAAATCAATAGAATGTTCAGTAAAATTTCAAAAGATTATGGTAATAACGAAGCTAGCAAAATAAATACCAACAATACAATTCATTCTTTAGTTCTCTATTTATACTGTAAAATAAAAATGCAGTTACTTGTAGAATGTTAAAAGCAATATTTTTTTTGCTTTCTCGTACAGTAATTTCGGTCACTTCATTTGTAAAACTGTTGTCCATAAATTAACCTGAATAAATTGCGAAAATACAATTGCATGTGACGCCCAAAAAACAAATTAACACAAAAGAAATCGTGAAGGAAAAAGAATTACAATTTGATCTAAAATGAAACGCGAGACGGGATACAAATCACAGGTTTACGAGCTTTGGACTGTTTTTTCTAATCACCTAATCATGGCACTTCATAAAACTTGTAATATTGAAAAAGAGAATAAAATAAGCTTTCTTTGATATGTCGCATGTTAGAAATACATTTTTTATATCAATGCTGAGACATGTATTAGAATAGGTAGATAGATATAAGAAGATCTGTATGAGTGCCCTTGTCTTTGACTTATCCATCCAAGTCACAATTTGTAAAAGAAAAGAAAAACAATAAATGTCAAAGTACGGTCTTCAACACGGAGCCTTGAGTCACACCGAACAGTTTAGCTATAAAGAGCACGTTCAATCGGACTAACACCAGTATCTTAATTGCTACCTGTCAGTATAATTATAACGAAATGTTTCAAGTGATGAGATCCCAAAGAATGTAGAAGTTCTGAAATTATTTTACCGTGGTTATAGATGTACCCATACTCAATGCAAATGTTTATTTTGTTTAACATTGCCGATGACATGGTGCCTGGCCTTCTTAGTTTGAAAATCAAATAACACATTGCCTCGTAGTATCTTAATCTTACGGACCTTAATTTTTTAAATACTTTGTTAATCAGTTCTCCTTTTCATAGATTGGAATTGCTACACATATTAAGATTTTAATTTTGCATAAAACAGTAAGGATTTAATATAAGTAGTACATGGAACAGAACTAGTGCTACATTATGTTGAGAGACAAAACACTGCAATAACAATGTAAAACACATTAAAGGATGTTGACCTCTTAGCAACGGTTTACGTAGCCTGATGACGTCTTATTAGATGACGCTGGTTTACATTATTATGCAATTAAGATACGAAACTAAAAAATCATAAAGTGTTTGTTAAGCTGTCGTTCATGATATGCTTTCATCACATTTTTCTCTGAAAACAGACGACGGCCAAACATGCCTTCAAAACTAATTAATAACAAAAGTTTCGTGTTCTATGTCAGTGCTTTAAATAAGTGACAGTTTCTTTTTTTAAATTCGTCCCAATATTTTCTTATATAGACTCCTAAATAAAGCCTTGATATATATCAATGAATCGACCTGCATTTTTATGTGATTGAGTGTGAATCTATGTTTAAATTATCACATCTTTCTTAATGAAAGTCATTGTTGCAATGACATAACAGTGATGCTCTTTGCATTGTCATTTTAATTCGCCACCTTCAAGGAAACATCTTCCCGCGATAATTACACATGGGAAATGTTTTATCGTAAAAGAAAGTAATAAAATGTCACTTATCAAAAAAGCTGGGAATTATCCTGACAAAGCTATATACATATGTTTAACAGAAATTGATGTGTATCTTTCACAAGTATTGAGTTTTATTCTTAATGGCGATATTAACATACTTTCGTGTTTACTTTTATTGTGCAAAGAGAATAAAGTAAGTCTCTTGTAATTTACAAAACATGTATTTGCTTTTAGATAAAGTAAAAGTTATAGACTACAATTAATGCTGACATTAAATAATGCGATTCTTATCCGATAGTTGAAGAATAGCTTCCTGATATTGTGTATCATTCGGTCCGATGAAATTTTTCTAAGATTTTTTTTTCTTATTTGTGCAATTAAATAAGGGGTATTAAGTCATAAAAATTGTATTTCGTTTTATTTAACAATCGATGATTTACACTAAGCGCCTTAATTATAAAAGTAAGAAGATGTGGTATAATTGCCAATAAAAGAATTCTCAACTTTTAGTTTGTTTTTAAAACCCGTTAATTACTAGCTAGTAAAATGTGCATATATTGATTATTTACACATTAAGTCAAAAATCAAGATCCAGTATTTGTGAATAAGTCTTGCTTGGTACTTTGATCAAAATCATCACAGCTTCATAAATATCGGTCGTCTTTCTGAACCTATGTACAATAAAGGTAACAGTATACCAATGTTCAATAAATAAAGGCAACAGTAGTATTCCAATGTTCAATAAATAACGGCAACAGTAGTATACCGCTGTTCAAAGGTCATAATTTGATTAGAAAAAAATACAAATCCGAGTTGCACACTAAAACCGAGGAATTACATCAACTATAAGAAAAAACGGAATAACAGAAACGTTGAAGTGAACAAATAACTTTCAAAGGAATCTAAACTAAAATTTGAAAGAGTTCGACAAATTTTAGGTTTTAATTTCATAAATTTACAAATAAAAAATTTCATTAAGCAAAGTCAAATTTTCATGAATATATCATCTTACATTGTTGAACATTTTTGGGAGTATATCATTATGACTATTATGTTATTCAAATGTCAGTAGATTTCGATAATGTTCATATTTTGACCATGTGAGTGATACTTATTCAGCGGAGTTTGACCCAAATGATTTGTTTTAACGATATTAATATATGGTGTTAAATATAAATGAAATAGAACAAAATTTGTTTACTCTATAGAAGTTTTTATGGCCAACAAATAGGTTTCGAAATTCATACTCGTTTTATTGAAAATATATCTCTAATATCACCGGTTGCCGAGTGGTTTAAGTAGTTCACCTAGCGTACGAACACTGAAAAAATCGCGACCAATAACTGGTGCGTTCGATGCCAATTTTAATTGATTATGATTGTAAGTTTTCCTGTCGAAAGTTCATGGTTCTTTTCGTGCACTCCGATTTGAACTTCTCCGCAATAAAAACTGCCCACCATCATGTAGCCAGTAGTGCTGGAGGTGGTGTTTAATACAAAAAAATCAATACAATTTTGATTATAGAATTTTTACATATAAAATGCTAAAAAATATAACTCTTCAAACGATGAAGGAATATTAAAGTAATTTAGTTGGCGTTTTAAAGGAGATGCAACAATAACATTTGATAATATCATTGGGATATTACAGTTATGGGTCGGTTGTAACTTGTATACTACAATGAAATTTGATAATTTCATCGGCAATTCACAGTTCGGAGTCGGCTGCACCTTGTAACATATTGACGGTTCTAATCAATTTGTGCACGGATTAGTATGTTAGACTGAGGTTTGATATCTTTTATCCATCACACTCGTTCAATTGGTTAGGTTTTGACACCAAAGCAAAATATCCGACAGTTTGATATATTTTCATTTTAGGATGTGCCACCTGACATAAAGAGATAATATAGTATATATGTCTAGCATAGATAAGGAAATAATCATGGTTAGTTCATACTATGGTCAGATATTTGCCTTCATACATCATATTTGTCGATTTGATTGATAAAAAATGAATGACTTGAAAGATTTATCGATACATACTCTGTCTGTTTCATCATTGTGACAAAACGGCTGCCAGACCTAATAACGAGAAGTTAAAGGCATCCATGAAACATATAGTCAAATGCAACCTACATTATTGTAACCATCAGGCAAACATTGTTTATACAGGAAAGCAGATGCATTATCATTATATAAGATAACACATTTTGAATTCAAATAAAATTGAGAATGGAAATGGGGAATGTGTCAAAAAGACAACAACCCTACAAAAGAACAGAAAACAGCCGGAGTCCACCAATGAATGCTCAATACAGCGAGAAAATTCTGCACCCGTAAGCGTGCTTCAGCTAGTCCCTAAACAATCATGTGTACTAGTTCTTTCATTTTATGTCCTTTTTGGTCGTAAAGATCTTCAACTGTTTCGATTTTCATAAATCCTTGCCTTTCAAATATTCGATTTTAAACGTCCCTGGTGAAGGTAAATCAAGAACCAGCAGTTCGGACGCCTGACATACTTAAAGCGTTGTTTTCATTTTATTGTGCTCTGTTCTTCATTTCTTGAGTGATCTTTATTTAATTTTGCGAGTGATCTACCCATCTTTTTGAATTGAAAAGTACTTTTAATTATTTGTCAACTGTCAAGCAAATTATGTTTTTTTGCATTATGTAATGATTTATGTCAAACCATGCATTATGTAATCTTTCCTGTCAGTGGTTTCCAATATAGTATTAATATTCTTGATCAATTTGAAATGTTTGTTTAGTAAATCCCTTAACCCAGTTTATATTTACGTTTGTATCCCTTCAAGAGACTCATTTTGAGTTTCTATTCCTTTTAGAAATTAAAAGTTTATTTTGAATTATATTATGAAAGGAGAATGAGAACAGTGTGGGATGTTTTCAACATTTAAATCCCAGAAATCAATTGAACAGAAACAGGTACTTGTGAAGTGTTAGTTCTGTCCAGGGAAACAGACAGAAGAAACTACAAACTTAGTATTAATAGCCAATTGATCATATTGGAGAATAGTGGTAATTATTTTCCCTTTAATCACCTCGGTCATAGAACACTTCAGTCGAAAATTTATGTAAATTCACATTGTTTTTCAATCAATTCCATCCCCGTGTCTACCATGGAATTATAAGAAAAGCTATATTTTTTGTCTAATCAATGAAGACTATTTGATATAAGGAGTTTTATGTCCCTCTATATATAACGTTATTTTCCAAAGATTGTGTCGTTATGAGAGAACTGATATATTGTATGATATAGATTTTGTACTTGACTATATTGAGAGATTTATTCCGATCATACTGATTTCACTTAAAGCACATTTGCGGCGGATATTGCGGTTTGCGGTTGACCTTATGTCGGAGAAAAGATCCCACGATAAAAGTTCCTATAATTAATTGAATGCAATTTCTCATATATTCATAATGTTTATTAATTCAAAAATAATCTCGCGGGCGGAAGGCGATACGTATAGTTGTTTCTGTTCGTCACCAAATTTGTTGTTATAGCTCCTAAAGGATAATCAGAATATGAGTTTATGTCCCCCTGTCATGCTACAATGGCTTTGACATTTTTACATAGTCTTTTGATCATGTGTGTTTATGAAAGCGGAAACTGTCAAAGAAGTCATGATTACATTCTAACAGACACAGAACTTGTTTTCAGTTGCTGTGAACATTCTTTGATGCCGTATAATCTAGAATTGTTTCTCAATTGGTGTATTTCTTTCGTTTGTAATACAGGGATTATTTGGTTAATTTGTTTTATGTTATGACTTTTATATACAACCAAATATATCCTTTGTTTTATTAACGAAGAACCGTAGTTTTTAGACCGCTACTTTTTTTAAAGTCTGTTATAACATTGGATAAGGGTACACTAATGGGTTAGGATTAACATCCCTTCTCCTTTGTATAACATTGGATAAGGGTACACTAATGGGTTAGGATTAACATCCCTTCTCCTTTGTATAACATTGGATAAGGGTACACTAATGGGTTAGGATTAACATCCCTTCTCCTTTGAAGGTTGAATACAACAATCTTTAAAATTTCATGTATAGAACATACTAATAATCAAATGAAGGGTCCGGGATGAATATCATTTTAAAAGAAACACGAAAAGACCAAAATTTAACTCGACAGACTTTTAGAAATGTATAAAATCGTATGGAATAAAGAAATGTACATTGTATTATGTATTGCTACTTTGTGAATAAAATTAATATGTCACATTTTTTTATGTCTACGAACATTGGGCTGTTGTCTGCTCTGTGGTGGGGTTGTCTCTTTGACACATTCCCCATTTCCATTCTCAATTTTAAAACTAAGAAGGGTTATGTTAAAAACTGTGTAATTATTGTACGCATTATATTTCAAAATAATTTGTCTACGTGTGAAAGAGTGGCGAAAGATACCAAAGGAGCATTCAAACTCACAAGTGTAACCAAACTTTTAAAGTGTACTGATACTACAAGCTACGTATTTTCGAAATGGTAGTATATGGCTTAAGTTGTTTTATTTTACCATTTGATTAAGAACTTTCCGTTTGAATTTTCTTCTGAATTCAGTTTTTTGTGATTTTACTTTTTGTTATAAACCAACTGATGAAATGATCAGCTCCCACCAAACAACTTGACCTGGTAATCAATGTAAGCTTAACCTAAATTAGTACTTTAACCTCAGATTTAAGACACTTGTGCAGTTTTCTACTTCTGTTGATTTTTTTAACAGGTGCTATTGACGGATATAATATTAACTGGATATCATTGTTTGCCCTTTTAATTGACTTCACATTGCAAACTTCAATGCAATTACATCATCTAGATGGGGAAATCAGACGAAAGTACTAACTGGGAGGGCGTCATTCTATATATAACTCTGTAAAAAATAGAAAGAGGTTTAATTGTGATTAAAAATCAGGAACCCAAACAGCAATGTTAATATAAACAGATATGAAACGCACACATTACCATTGTAACAGAAAAGTTTTGAATGAATCTCTTCTTGTTTTAGATTATACGGTTTATGATTTTTTTTTTATTAGAATGTCTTAAAGATTACAATTTGTAAAGATACAGCTGGTACAATCCGTCTTTGAAATAAAATATTTGTATTGTAAAGTTATGCTGATTTATTTTTATATTTTTTTGCTGTTTTGTTTTCATTTTTATAAGAGCGAATGTAATGTTATGAACAGTTGCTAATTCTACAACAAGATAGTGAATCGACACATTGTTCATTAACCACTAAAAACGAAGGACAGGCTTGAACGGGGGAATAATAATGTTGTCTTTATTGAAAAGTACAGAAATTACCTTCGAAACTTTCTGCTAGGTTCTTTTAAATATAGATACGAGCAAGACATTTTCATTTAAATTTAAATTCGATGTCTTCGATCTATATCTGATATGGAAATGATCGAGCTCGCCTAATTTGCAAATCTCTGTTTCGTTGTATAAATAACATGCGTCACACTTTCTTATTATTGTGGATATTGTATGGCATAAAGTTAAATTAAGCAGACCAATCGACTATAGATGCCAAAGCTTTGATTGGAAAATTTAATGAATGGGAAAACGAATGCTTCTGTTTCTACATGTACTTCTTACACCGCGTTAATTAGGCTAACACTCTGATCTTCTTTGGTTTTCTTAATTATTGTAATGACTTTTTGCGTCATGGATCAGAAATATGACTGACGTACAATACGCTGCTCTTATCAGATATCAAAGCAACGTGACATTTGTCGCTGATCTGCAAAACTGATAGATAAAGTTAAACTTACTAAAATTGACAATAACAAAATATTTTTTAATTACTTTTTTGTTTCTTTAATTGAAAAATAGGAGCAGTCAGTTCATTCCTTTTTTTCCAGTTAAGACAACAAATGATTAATTTTACTACCATTTTATAAAAGGAGCATAGTTGAACTTACAATTAAAAATGGGAATGGGGAATGTTTTAATAGATAACAACCCAATCAAAGAGTAGAAAACAGACCAAGGTCACCAATGGGTCTTAAACACATCCAAAGGCAGACTTTAGCAGGTCCCTCAGATAAAAATTTGTAGTAGTTCTGTGAAAGTCAACGTCACACTAAACTCCGGATTATATAAATGAACTTTAATTTAAAACAAAAAATACAAAACTAAAAAAAGTCAGGTGTTTCTGACTTGGGACAGGCGCAAAAATGCAGCGGGGTTAAACATGTTTTCTAAGATCTCATCAATCCCCTTTTTACCTCTAGCCAACAAATAATACACAAACACACAAAGAAAAGTAAAATCACAAAAATACTGAACTCCGAGGAAATTTCAATTATAAAGTTTCTAATCAGATGACAAAATTAAATGATAAAAAACATCAAATGGATAACAACTGTCATATTCCTGACTTGGTACAGGCATAACTACTAACAGGAACTGATATCAGCTCAAGACCTCAATTAAACTGAATAAAAGTACAACCCCTCCTGTTAGGGATTTAGTATCATACCATAATAAAATATATGGAAAGAACATATTGAGTATCATGCCAACAACTGGATTTAAGTGTTTTTTTCCGATGCAAAGACTATTTTTACCAATATACAGCATGGTTTCTAGTCACAGTTGTACTTCTTCAAATATCATTTAGAGCTACTTTCATCAATGTTTTATTGTTTCGAAACATCATTTATCTTGTGTGTTTTTTAATAACAGTTGAATTGTAACGATGTCGTCATTATTAGTGAATTGTTTCAGAATTTCACGTACATGTAGAGTTTTCATCGTCACGTGTCAATTGTTATACAACAAAATAAAATATTTCAATTGTTTGAAGCTTTCTTCAGTTGTTTCACAATACTATTTAGTATTTTTGTTTTCACGTTTGTATTATAGGCCTGTCATGTAATGTTGTCATTTTAGTGTTATATGTAGCATTGCCATAAAAGCGGGAGATTTGGCTAGCCACAAAACCAGGTTCAATCGACCAATTTTATTAAAATGTCAAGTGCCAAGTCGGGAAAATGGCAATTGTTATGTTATAGTTCGGTTCTGTGTGTTGCATTGTCTCTCGTTTTTTTTTTGTGTTGCACTTTAGTGTTTATGTTTTTGTTGTTCTCCTCTTATATTTGATGTGTTTCTCTCAGTTTCAGTTTGTAACCCGGATGTGTTTTCTATCAATCAATTTATGACTATCGAACAACGGTATACTTTTGTTGCATTTATTTGAGATGTTTCACGACATCATTAAGATATTTTGTCATCACAGTCCAGATATTCCACAATAGTATTTAGTCGTTTGACGTCAGTTTGAATTGTTTCACATTTAAAGCGTTGTTAGCACAGTTGAATTCCTTCAATACATGATTTGGATCTAATGTCATGATTGTTTAATTGTCAAATCCAAAAATACGCTTTTTTAAAATGATCATTGAGTTAATTGTATACCTTGATTCCTGTGATATAATGGACAGATAATATGAAAGTATTAGAAGTCATATTAGTAAAAAAAATGACTAT
Source organism: Mytilus galloprovincialis (assembly GCF_965363235.1). NCBI lineage: Eukaryota > Metazoa > Mollusca > Bivalvia > Mytilida > Mytilidae > Mytilus > Mytilus galloprovincialis. The sequence continues at coordinate 3,506,823 of NC_134843.1, read as the reverse complement.
AGACCTATTGGTTAATGGACAATTGAATAAGAAATTCTATCATTATACACAAAACAACAAACTCAAATGAAAGAAATAGCTGATTTAACAATCTTATAGAACATACATAATTTATAAGAATAAGAAAAATGAGGTTTTCAACAAATTCAAGAAATCATTTTGCTTCTTTTTTGTTACTTTTCTTTTAAATGCAGATGATTGTCATTTGATATACCTTTATTTTTAAAAAAACTTCAAAAAACTAAGGATTATTTTATCCCAGGCATAGATAACCTTAGCCGTATTTGGCATTACCTTTTGGAATTTTGAATCCTCAATGCTCTTCAACTTTGTACTTGTTTGGCTTTATAGATATTTTGATATGAGCGTCACTGATGAGTCTTATATAGACGAAACGCGCGTCTGACGTACTAAATTATAATCCTGGTACCTTTGATAACTAATTAGAGCTACTATTATCAATGTTTGTATTGTTTCAAAACATCATTTATCTTGTTCTTTTTTACTTTCAGTTGAATTGTGACGCTGTCGTCATTATTTGTGAATTGTTTCATAATCTCACGTACATTTAGAGTTTTCGTCGTCAAGTGTCAATTGTTTTACAACAAAATTAAGTATTTCAATTGTTTGAAGCTTTCTTCGGTTGTTTCACAATACTATTTAGTATTTTTGTCTTCACGTTTGTATTGTAGGCCTGTCATGTAATGTTGTCATTTTAGCGGGAGGTTTGGCAAGCCACAAAACCAGGTTCAAGTGCCAAGTCGGGGAAATGACAATTGTTATGTTATAGTTCGTTTCTGTGTGTTGCATTGTCTTTGTTATTTTGTTGTTGCACTTTAGTGTTTCTCATTTTCGTTGTTTTCCTCTTTATTTGATGTGTTTCTCCCAGTTTTAGTTTGTAACCCGGATATATTTTTTGGCAATCTTTTTATGACTTTCGAACAGCGGTATACTATTGTCGCCTTTATTTGAGATGTTTTACGACATCATTAAAATGTTTTGTCATCACAGTCCAGATATTCCACAATAATATTAGGTCCTTTGACGTCTGTTTGAATGGTCTCTGGTGAAATGCTTCAAAACATGATTTGTATCTAATGTAATTATTGTTTAATGGTCAAATCCAGAAATACATTTCTTTTAAATGGTCATTGAGTTAATTGTATACCTTTCTATGTTGTGTCATTTGTGCTGTTTTTTGTTTGTCTTTTTCATTTTTAGACATGGCGTTGTCAGTTTGTTTTAGATTTATGAGTTTGACTGTCCCTTCGGTATCTTTCGTCCCTCTTTTGATTCCTGGGTTTTCAAGGACAGATAACGTAACGTTCATTTTTATTTTTGACCTGCATTGACTTTGACGTTCGTAAAATACTTATATAGTTAATGTCTATATGCAATGTAACACATTGGATATTATTGTCATGTTCTGTAAACATTATAAAGTATAATTGTATAGATTTTCTGTTTCATAAAAAGGACAGATGTCAGATAGCCATGTTATTAATATTTATTAAGGCCATTCTATAATTGAATATTTATGTTATATGACATTATAAGTACACTTGATAAACAGTAATGCATGTTGCTTGCTGTTTATTTTATAAGTCTTATATGTTTTTAATGAAAACGGTCAGAGTATTGGTATGAGATATTATCAAAAAGAAAAAAATGTAGATGATGTTTTCAAAGAAAATCTTGATCTTGGACCAAATCGAAAATCAGAAAAATTCTTCTAATGAAAACTTATGTCCTACAATGGTTTTAGAAACAACTATTCGTGGTATAATATCAATATGTTCAACATACTATTGCTTTGCAGAGCGTTTATCCGCTTTGGAAATTTCTCTTCAAATCTATCAGCAATAAAACCACTTTAAATAAAAATCTGAAAGATAGATAAATCATTTGGCAACATGTCTGGACTTCTAATAAAGTACATCTAATTTACAGGATAAATTGAAAATCTATCAGACTGTTGATATCAGTCAAAAAAGCACAATCAAAGTTGAGAATTGTTACAGTTGAAACGTAAATAAAGAGAAATTATTAAAACAAAATGAATTTCACAATGATTTACAGACACAGTCATAAAGTCTGTTCTTTGTAACGGTAAATAATGTTCGTTGACGTAGTTACAACTGTCGATATTATAATTTGTAGTCATATTGAGGCCGTACATTGACCTATAATGGTTTACCTTTTTTAAAATTGTTATTTTAAAATTGTTATTTGGATGAAGGGTTGTCTCATTGGCACTCACACGACATCTTTCTATATCTATATATTAGCAAAAACTACTTTAGACCTATGGGTTAATGGATTGATTGATTGATTGCTGGTTGCTTAACGTCCAGTGGCAATGGGCTAATGGACATTTGAATTATAAATTCTATCATGTTCACAAAACAACAAACCTAAATGAGAAGAAACAATCTTGAGAACATACACAATTTATAAGAATAAGAAAAACGTAGTTTAAAAAAAAAAAAAAAACACTGTCGTAAAGTGTTTTAAGAAATTTTGTTCAACAATACTACACTAAATAAGAAAATGCCTGTGCCAAGTCAGGAATATGACACTTGTTATACATTCATTTGAAATTTTGATTTGCTATTTGATTAAGGACTTTCCTTTTTGAATTTTACTAGGATTTCAGTATATTGGTGATTTTACTTTTTACACTATTATACGATCGTTATGCTTCCTTTTTTGTTTCTTTTTTTAATGCAACTGATTGTCCTCTGATATACTTTTATTCTAGAATGAATGCATCTTTGTTAACTTAGGGGTACGACCAGGGCTTCTCTGAGGGTGCGGCCCGTAACTCTTGGCTAGAAGGATGATTGGATGAAAGATTGTTTTGAATTATTTTTAGTTTGCTAAATGTCCACGAAATTGTTTTCATGTGTATTCAAAAAAGTCACCGATATAACAAAAAATGCAAAAGGTAGGTTCTATAAATTTGGTCGACAGAGATTATGGTTGGAAAATCTAGATAGCCATCACAACTAGATGACGTGGACATGTTGTATATTGGGGTTTGTCTTTAGATTCTTGAACTTTCTTGAAGTTCATTATAATTCTGTATTCTTTATTTAGTCAGTTGCTGTTGCAAACCTTATATTTATTGTTTAAAGATTCCTGTGTATTTTTAAGTGTTGGCATTATATATAATAAGTTTATAAGTAATAAGGCATTTCGACGCTATTTTTTTAATGAATAAACGGATGAGTGGGTGGAGGTGGTGAACATACATGAATGACACAGCAACCTTATGACACAAACATACTCTTATGGTGAATATAGTACGGTCATCAATAGTAGACACATTTTGCCCAATACTTCCAGCTGCTTTGTATGTTTAAGTTTAATTAAATCCTACGAACTAGCCAAACGACATTGTTTACTTCAGAGGTTGACTGGCGGTAATGTTTAAGCATGGGTTTTTATATTACATAAGAAATCCTTTCATTTAATGAATCCGATTTTATTTTAATTTGACTTCTTTTCTATAAGAATTCCTGTGTTTGCAAGAAGAAAATAGATAACTAGCATGTTAGTAGTCCTTGATAGAATACACAGCGAGTGTGATATAAATATATCATGTTATGATGACAATTTTCCATTAGCTGTGACAATGTAAATTAGCATACAAATTGAAAATAACTCCTTGTAGGAATGTTCTGTAATTTTCTGGCTTACAGTACTATGCGATAAAGAAATCAAGTTGAAATTATCCCCCAAAAAAGACAATTACTGAGAATAATTATAAAATGTCCAATCAAATTACGTTTTTAACATTGTGTGTTTTAGCACTTGATATACAAACAGTGTGGTATATACTGACATATTTTACAGTAACACTTTAAAAATCTCTGAAAATGAAAAACAAATAGAATGCTCGATAAGTAAGGGCCAATTTTCTGCGTATACTGCAACATATAGAAAAGGCTCTAGGATTTTCAAAAAAATTTTAATTTTATCAATTATTAAAATCGATTATGAAATTTATTAATCAATTTTAAGCACGCTCGATAGCCTTTGCTGTACCAATTCAGGAATATGACAGTTGTTATCCATTCGTTTGATGTGTTTGAGCTTTTGCCATTTGTTAGGGTCTTCCTTTTTGAATTTTCCTCGAAGTTCAGTATTTTTGTGATTTTATTTCTTCATCGACCAATTTTCGATTATAATCAATCACCAGAAAATGACTTACTGTATTCAACAACTTTTTTCTCATTTTCTGCTGTTAGTGGTTACATCAAATTGCATATGTCATCACAAAGGTTTTATAATTAGACCTTGTTTACATCGTAGTTCTCTTATACAAACGAATGATATTATACTTCAATGATGTATTTCTTTGAATCTTTCCCCAATAGTTGGAGTTCACCTGTCCTCCGAGTGATAACACACTGGCGTTGTCAGTTTATTTTCGATTTATGAGTTTGACTGTCCCTCTGGTATCTTTCGTCCCTCTTTTAACACTAAAATCCTGTTTTCAGTTATATTTTCACTATAATCTTAACTCTTTTTGAACATGTATTTCCTGTACATTATGTAATAATAATTTTATATTCTTTTTATCTTATACACATTTTGGTTTGTGATTTCTTCTCTGGGGTTTCATTATGATTGATATATTAAAAAATTAATTCATAAGCAATTTCTTTATTTGCAGGTTTATGATCTTGGTGATACTATGCATGTCAGAACATCGGGATATAGCGGAAAAGCAGGTTTCAAGACAGACTTGTTTCTGTTTGTAAGTATTGAAATTTCTCTTTATGCGTGAAATGAATCCCGAATTCCACTTCAAAAATAGCAGGATAGCAATTTTCATGACAGACTTGTTGTTGCTGTTGTTGTTGAGGTTGTTGTCATTTTGACTTATCCCTATTTCCATTCTCATTTTTATTGTTTCTGTTTGTAAGTATTGCCATTCTCATTGTACATGTTGTACGTGAAATGAATCATAAATTTCATTCAAATATTTATATGTATGGAAACGACTTACTCTCTTTTCAATCGATGTACTATAGTCCTCTTCGATGCGATGGTTACTTAGAAGTATTTAATAAATTATGTTAACTTATTTTAATTTATCTTGTCTTTTAATTTAATGATTCTTTTTAGAAGAAACTCGCGTCGGTCGCAAATACAAAATTGTAATCCTTAATTTCAGTTGTTCAGTAAAGGAAAGTTGATACGGTCATTTGAAGTATCCCCAGGATCTGTTACCGAACTCTTGATTGAACAAGACATGGGATTGGCGCCATCAGCTTCTTTATTGTTGTATGCCGTTTCTAATGAAAATGAACTTGTTGCAGACGAGATGAAAATAATGGTTTCTGGACTTATTAAAAATCAGGTATATATTTTGTACATTACTTATTGTGTAAACTGTTTCTATTGTATTCACTGAGGTTAAGCAAGGCAACAGCAGTAATCCGCTGTTCAAAAGTCATTAAAAACATCATCAGGGTTACAAACCAAAACTGAGGGAAACACATCAGCTATAAGAGAAAACAGGGACACTAAACTGCAACAAAAACAAACGCCAACATACTAAGAAACGGACTATTTGATAACAACTGCCATATTTCTGAATAAGTACATGACATTGTAAGAAAAGTGGGTAAAACCTGATTTTTAACTGGCAAAACCTCACGCTTATATAGCTGTTTTACAAAACTCGCTTAAATAACAACACTACATGAAACAGAAATACAGTACAAACAAGAGCAAGAACATTCAGCACAGAGCAATACATAAATAAATATTGTATTAGTACATTACCACATGTAATCCGCAGAAAAAGAAGGTACATCTCCTATTTTCTATACATCAGAATAGCACAAACTGAATGTCACTTATGTGAAATGTACCGTTTATACAGAGTTCAAATTAAGAGCAATAAGGCATAGCACAATATCGAACTGTACTACAAAAGAAATATACCTAGATACATGAATGTCGGATGTATAAATATCGATACACGTCGATTAACGTTTTTAGTATCACAACCTACATATTAGTTTTGCAGAAGAACGTTTGTTGGCAGTTAAATATCATGCGTGCTACAGCTATAACTTTGAAGTTTGATGTACACATTGATACACAGTCTTTGCACAAATAAACAAAAAGATGCTGTAATTAATGGTCCAATATCAATGCTGTTAGTCAAAGAAGCGATATATTTATAATCAAGTAAATGAAAATGAAATTGAAAATGGGAAATTTGTCAAAGAGATAACAACCCGACTAAGAGCAGAAAACAGTTGAAGGCCACCAAGGGGTTTATAACACAATGTAAAAAATCTGGTGGTTAGCTTCAGCTGACCTCTTAACAAAAATGTGTAATAGTTAAGTAAAAAAAAGGGCCGTCATACTAAACTGTACAAGATATAAATCAACTAAAGCTAAAATTCCTACAAGACTAACGAAGGCCAGAGGCTCCTGACTTGGGGCAGGTGCAAACATGTTGCGAGGTTAAACATATTTTGTGAGATTTTGTGAAAATTAACAACGTATCCTTGATATGCTAATACTGTTGGGCAGATTATTTAGAATTTTTTTATGTATTATTTCTGTATTTGTAGATGACTATGGAATACAGTGTTAAAAGACAAATGGTTGGCAGGGATGTAACTTTAAGTGTAACTTCCGATCCAAATTCATCCATATTTTTAGTTGCTATTGACAAAGGGTCTCAACTTTTAAAAGCGCCAAACGACATAACGTTTCAACAGGTAAGTTTGATATAAACCAAGACAAAAAAAGTGTCAGACTTGAATATCATAATATGATTTGAGAAATTATGTTAAGTATGGTATCTATGATGATTTACAATCTTGAATTAATTCTAAAACCATCAATTGAAGTGAGAGATAATTTGAATACAAGATTATGGCTTCCATATTTATGCCAGTATTTTTGGTACAAGCATTATTTCAATATTTGGTCTAATAAAAATTAAATCATATCAAAGAAAGCAACATAAAGCCGAAGTAAACAAGTTAAATAATATTTTCAATCAAACAAGATACTCGATTACAGAATCAAATAGGAACTAATTAGTACTGTTGCTGGCGTTATTTTGATATAATTTAATTTTGGATAGAACACGTCTTCTGATTAGTTGACAGTGTTTTGTCTATCAGCTCATAGAAAATAATTTTGTCATGTAACCGTGACTTCATCAACGTTTTTTCATAATTTACTCCGGCATACAATGGAATATAGAATTAAATTATAAGAAATAACTACTATTTTTTCTGTCTATTCGAAATAGCATTTAAAAAGTAGTGCACACTTTGAAATAACCTGCTATGCGGATTATCCAGTGTGCACCACATTTTTGCTGTTATTTCTTCATAGACAAAAAGAATCACAGTCATTCCTTTTAAAAATAAATGATTATGTTTCTTTATAAAATTGAGAATGGAAATGGGGAATGTGCCTAAGAGACAACAACCCGACCATAGAAAAAAACAACAGCAGAAGGTCACCAACAGGTCTTCAATGTAGCGAGAAATTCCCGCACCCGGAGGCGTCCTTCAGCTGGCCCCTAAACAAATATATACTAGTTCAGTGATAATGAACGCCATACTAATTTCCAAATTGTACACAAGAAACTAAAATTAAAATAATAAAAACCTAACAAAGGCCAGAGGCTCCTGACTTGGAACAGGCGCAAAATGCGGCGGGGTTAAACATATTTGTGAGATCTCAACCATCCCCTTATACCTCTAGCCAATGTAGAAAAGTAAACGCATAACAATACGCACATTAAAATTCAGTCCAAGAGAAGTCCGAGTCTGATGTCAGAAGATGTAACCAAAGAAAATAAACAAAATGACAATGATACATAAATAACAACAAACTACTAGCAGTTAACTGACATGCCAGCTCCAGATTTCAATTAAACTGACTGAAAGATTATGATTTCATCATATGAACATCAGGCACAATCCTTCCCGTTAGGGGTTTAGTATCATAACATATATGAGAAGAACATAACCCGTGTCATGCCAACAACTGGTTTTTGAATAAATGTGTTTAGTTTCGATGCAAAGACCCTAAAAGTGATCAATATTAACGCCAAAATATGCAATCTTTAATGACCTGACAACAGTATCGTAACTATATCCCTTTTTAATAAGTCTATTCAAAGGTTTTGTTAGTTTTTGAGGTGAATACTGACACCATTGTGCTTTATAAAGACTATTTCCATAAAAAATTGGATGTGAAATACCTGAACGTATAAGAAGTCTGCATGTTGAGCTATATTTACGAATGATGTCCTTATATCGATGATAAAATTTAGTAAATGTTTTGACTAGTTTGTGATATCAAAAACCGTGGTGTAATAATTTTTCAGTAATACATAAATTTCTCTCGTTAAAATCTAAAACATTGTTACATACACGAGCGAATCGTACAAGTTGAGATATATAAACACCGTAAGATGGTGACAAGGGAACGTCACCATCTAAAATGGATAATTAACGATAGGAAATGAAAAATCATCTCTTTTAGTATGTCTATGTTATTCAATGTTATAAAATATTATATTAGTAAATATATACAACCATATATAAATTATAACATATAAACTGGAACTATAAACAGAACATTGGTCAATATCAGTACCATGCCTTTTTTTTTAGGTCAAGGAAGGTATAATGGAGTTTGATACTAGAGAGGAAAGAGATGGTAGTGACCCTTATCCTGGTCCAATTATGTTTCGGAGGAAAAGATTTGCTATTGAGAACTTTTATCAGGGTACATCAGCGAATGAAATTTTAGAGGTAATTTTAATAGTACACGTTGAAAATTTTAACAAGTTGTAATCCATAGACTCATGAAAATTAAAATTTTTCCAACACAAATCCTCCTTTTTTGATAATTTGCAAATTAAAAAAAAGTATAATTACAGAAATACTGCACTCTGAGGAAAATTCAAAACCGAAAATCCCTAATCAAATGGCCAAAAAAAATTATAAAACACATCAAACAAATGAACAACAACTGTCATATTCCTGACTTGTTACAGGCATTTTTGAATGTAAAAAATGTTTGATTGAACCTGGTATATCGACTTTTATCATAAGGTATCAATGATAAACAATGAGATGATACTTTTTTATATTAACGTATTTGTATTCATTAAATGCAAAAGTATTTTCAGTTTCCAACAAAATTCAATAAAGACAGGCCGGTATCCATAGTCTGTAAAAAGGGGAAATAACGCATATTAGTCGACCAAAAAAAGGTCCTTTAACAATCATTTGTTTAGTTAAACACGACTTATATGATTTGTCAAACCACCTCACTTTCACCCATATCTCTATTTTTAGTGTAAATGATAACGCTTAAATAGAAATGCAGTTAAAGTAACTTTCTCGCATGCCTTTACACCATATCCAACATTATTCATCTTGAAATACAAGAACTTATATTTTGTTAGATAGGGCTATAACCGAAAAACTCCGTTCAAACGGATTTTGTATACTGAAACTTGAATAAAAAGTTATCATCGTGAATTAAAACAAATGCTGTGTAAGGCAATCGTATGATAGGATTTAATCATCATGTCTAAAAATGACCAAAATTACAACATGTACACTTTCAATGCCAAAGGATTGTAAATATACAAGAACAACAGGAATTCAAATAAATCGTGAAATGGAAGAACGAAACAAAGGAACTATCGAAATTGATCAATAATTAAAAGATAAAACGCCCAAAATGAGAATGGAAACGGGGAATATGTCAAAGAAGCCAAAGAGCAGACAACAGCCGAAGGCCACAAACGGGTCTTCAACGCAACGAGAAAACTTCCGCACACGCAGGTAGTCCTCATCTGACCTTAAATAAAATTGTGTACTAGTTCAGTGAAAATGACCAAAAACGGAAAATGACGTATAAATAAACAATAAACTACAAAACACGAATACGAAAACTGGATTCAGCAAAACGACACCATAAAAAAAGTTGAGGTTTCAAATGCTCAAATCTTGTTTTACATGTGGCGATCGTCGTTTTGGAATGAGCAAGTGGTACTGCATAAAACATTGATAGATAATTCGTCTGTTGTACGTTTCGTCCCCGAGGGTATCACCAGCCCAGTAGTCAGCACTTCGGTGTTGACATGAATATCAATTATATGGTCATTTTTATAAATTTTCTGTTTAAAAAACTTTGAATTTTTCGAAAAACTAAGGATTTTCTTACCCCAGAAGTAGATTACCTTAGCCGTATTTGGCACAACTTTTTGGAATTTTAGGTCCTCAATGCTCTTCAACTTTGTATTTATTTGGCTTTTTTAACTATTTTGATATGAGCGTCACTGATGAGTCTTATGTAGACGAAACGCGCGTCTGGCGTATAAAATTATAATCCTGGTACTTTTGATAACTATTTACACCACTGGGTCGATGCCACTGCTGGTGGACGTTTCGTCCCCGAGGGTATCACCAGCCCAGTAGTCAGCACTTCGGTGTTGACATGAATATCAATTATATGGTCATTTTTATAAATTTTCTGTTTAAAAAACTTTGAATTTTTCGAAAAACTAAGGATTTTCTTACCCCAGAAGTAGATTACCTTAGCCGTATTTGGCACAACTTTTTGGAATTTTAGGTCCTCAATGCTCTTCAACTTTGTATTTATTTGGCTTTTTTAACTATTTTGATATGAGCGTCACTGATGAGTCTTATGTAGACGAAACGCGCGTCTGGCGTATAAAATTATAATCCTGGTACTTTTGATAACTATTTACACCACTGGGTCGATGCCACTGCTGGTGGACGTTTCGTCCCCGAGGGTATCACCAGCCCAGTAGTCAGCACTTCGGTGTTGACATGAATATCAATTATATGGTCATTTTTATAAATTTTCTGTTTAAAAAACTTTGAATTTTTCGAAAAACTAAGGATTTTCTTACCCCAGAAGTAGATTACCTTAGCCGTATTTGGCACAACTTTTTGGAATTTTAGGTCCTCAATGCTCTTCAACTTTGTATTTATTTGGCTTTTTTAACTATTTTGATATGAGCGTCACTGATGAGTCTTATGTAGACGAAACGCGCGTCTGGCGTATAAAATTATAATCCTGGTACTTTTGATAACTATTTACACCACTGGGTCGATGCCACTGCTGGTGGACGTTTCGTCCCCGAGGGTATCACCAGCCCAGTAGTCAGCACTTCGGTGTTGACATGAATATCAATTATATGGTCATTTTTATAAATTTTCTGTTTAAAAAACTTTGAATTTTTCGAAAAACTAAGGATTTTCTTACCCCAGAAGTAGATTACCTTAGCCGTATTTGGCACAACTTTTTGGAATTTTAGGTCCTCAATGCTCTTCAACTTTGTATTTATTTGGCTTTTTTAACTATTTTGATATGAGCGTCACTGATGAGTCTTATGTAGACGAAACGCGCGTCTGGCGTATAAAATTATAATCCTGGTACTTTTGATAACTATTTACACCACTGGGTCGATGCCACTGCTGGTGGACGTTTCGTCCCCGAGGGTATCACCAGCCCAGTAGTCAGCACTTCGGTGTTGACATGAATATCAATTATATGGTCATTTTTATAAATTTTCTGTTTAAAAAACTTTGAATTTTTCGAAAAACTAAGGATTTTCTTACCCCAGAAGTAGATTACCTTAGCCGTATTTGGCACAACTTTTTGGAATTTTAGGTCCTCAATGCTCTTCAACTTTGTATTTATTTGGCTTTTTTAACTATTTTGATATGAGCGTCACTGATGAGTCTTATGTAGACGAAACGCGCGTCTGGCGTATAAAATTATAATCCTGGTACTTTTGATAACTATTTACACCACTGGGTCGATGCCACTGCTGGTGGACGTTTCGTCCCCGAGGGTATCACCAGCCCAGTAGTCAGCACTTCGGTGTTGACATGAATATCAATTATATGGTCATTTTTATAAATTTTCTGTTTAAAAAACTTTGAATTTTTCGAAAAACTAAGGATTTTCTTACCCCAGAAGTAGATTACCTTAGCCGTATTTGGCACAACTTTTTGGAATTTTAGGTCCTCAATGCTCTTCAACTTTGTATTTATTTGGCTTTTTTAACTATTTTGATATGAGCGTCACTGATGAGTCTTATGTAGACGAAACGCGCGTCTGGCGTATAAAATTATAATCCTGGTACTTTTGATAACTATTTACACCACTGGGTCGATGCCACTGCTGGTGGACGTTTCGTCCCCGAGGGTATCACCAGCCCAGTAGTCAGCACTTCGGTGTTGACATGAATATCAATTATATGGTCATTTTTATAAATTTTCTGTTTTAAAAAACTTTGAATTTTTCGAAAAACTAAGGATTTTCTTACCCCAGAAGTAGATTACCTTAGCCGTATTTGGCACAACTTTTTGGAATTTTAGGTCCTCAATGCTCTTCAACTTTGTATTTATTTGGCTTTTTTAACTATTTTGATATGAGCGTCACTGATGAGTCTTATGTAGACGAAACGCGCGTCTGGCGTATAAAATTATAATCCTGGTACTTTTGATAACTATTTACACCACTGGGTCGATGCCACTGCTGGTGGACGTTTCGTCCCCGAGGGTATCACCAGCCCAGTAGTCAGCACTTCGGTGTTGACATGAATATCAATTATATGGTCATTTTTATAAATTTTCTGTTTAAAAAACTTTGAATTTTTCGAAAAACTAAGGATTTTCTTACCCCAGAAGTAGATTACCTTAGCCGTATTTGGCACAACTTTTTGGAATTTTAGGTCCTCAATGCTCTTCAACTTTGTATTTATTTGGCTTTTTTAACTATTTTGATATGAGCGTCACTGATGAGTCTTATGTAGACGAAACGCGCGTCTGGCGTATAAAATTATAATCCTGGTACTTTTGATAACTAGTAACATTTTCAAAGCAGTTTATTATATCAACAACAGTCAATAGTTCTGTTATGTCGTAGATAGAAAATATTCATCATTGAGTAAAGATCTTAAAATTATTCGAGAAGACATAAAAATAAATCATTTGTTCCAAAAAATCATCGTAACTTGAGAAGAAAAAACTTCCTTCACATGCATCACACTTGACATACACATGAAATAAGATTTTTTTTAATGGTATTTGAATCATAACCTTGTAATTGTTATGCATATTTTTCCTCTGTTTTTAGACTGTCGGTATAGTATATATGACAGATGCACATGTAGCTGAAACCAATGATGGTAAGATGTTTAAATCAGGCTTTATTAATCATCTTTTATTATCACAAGAACTTTTTATCATTTTTCATTTCCGACACATTAGTGGCTTTCATATGGCTCAGATCATACTAATCATTGACTGGGGCTATATATGTGTATCTCTTTCACATAAGCTTAAGACTTAATATATATATATATACTTTACTGCTGTCCACATCTAATACAATTCACAGTATTAAGAAAAGCTTGTTACTAATAGTCATTGGTTTGAATTTTAATTACAAATTGGCCTTTTTTGTATATTGAAATTAATGATTTGATTCTAGAAAAAAAACATTTTTACAAAATACTCACTGTGATGAACTAAATTTTTCTTTTGACATACTTTGTTTTTTCATTGGGTAAGATCCTAGAACATTTTGGAATATGAACACCCTCAACAGAGTTGAAATACTTAAAAAATTGAATACAACAAACAACCTTACAAAGAATATTTTTAAGAGCGAATATTTTTATTCCAAACTGTAACATATTCTTGTAATGACAAGTTATAAGAGCAAATATTATTTGAAATATTTAAATACTTTTGGTTAGTTAAATCAAGGGTCAAACAGTAGCTGTATTATATATTCTCTTTTGAATAAACTTTCGGAATTTAGGTTGATCTTACCTATAGAGTTAACTGCCCAAATGAGAAAATCGTATTATTGGCTTATCATAGAAACTGTAACAGATAATGTCAAACGAAAGGATTGGAAATGTTCCTTTGTCCAGTGTGATACTATACTTCACTCTATCTGAAGAACCATTTTCTAAGATTTCACCTTAATATCGGAACGGACTCGGTCAGATGTTAAAACTGCAAGACCAGGGGTTTAAGTCATTCAACTTTGCTCAGTCGGAGCACAAAAATCATGGTCTGAGCATGAAATCCAGCATTTTTTTTTGGTTGATTTTGGAGTACTAGTATGAGTACAAAAAACTGACCGAAAACTTAATGACTTCAAGGCGTGAAAGGAGATTTATATCTGTCATAATAGTATGCAACTATATAACATTTTTATAAGTCTTGTAATCATCTGTAGGTGGGAATCTTTATTTATATCAATATGATGATGCAGCCGCTGATATGCCAAATAAAGTCCAAGGAGAACAAATCCAATCAGATTTATCGAATAAAGTTCGTAATTTGTTTCCAGAATCTTGGATCTGGTTGAATGATGTTGCAGGGTATGATTAGCAAACAGTTTCAAAATTAAGTTAAATTTGACTGCAAATGTAATGATCATTCGTCGTCTGTTTTAGCATTTTTAACTTGGTCAAATTATTCCAAATATATGTGATTGTGCATTGTGTTATAGTTCTATGGTAACACATTTTGTATTCTTGTCATTAAATTTTGCTTATGTGCATTGTCTATATGCCTTTTAGTGTTTCCTTCTTACATATGACATGGTTCTGTACTCATACATCCCGTCATTGTGTTATTGTGCTTTAGTAAATTTTTGTATTCTTGTCTCTCATATTTCCAAATGTTCTTTGCTGTATTCCATTTTTGTGTTTCTTCGTTACATATGATCTGACTCTTTACTTTTACATCCCATTAGTGTGTTATTGTGCTATAGTCAATTTGTTATTGTGCTATAGTCAATTTTAGTATTCTTGTCTTTCATTTTTGCTAGGGTGCTTTGTCGATATGCCTTTTTGTGTTTCTTTGTTACATATTTGTATGTTTGATATAGTGTTTGAGATTATCGCGCAGTGTTTGGCTGCTGTGCCCTTTTTGACATTGTTACCTTTTATGTCTGTTTTGTTCGCACATCGTTGTCGGTGTGGTGGAATTTTGTGCCAATGTCGTGCAGGTCGGAGGTTGAGCTAGGTATGGCGCTGTGAAAAAGAAGGCGTAAACATCCTCTTTGATTGGGTTAAGACTGAAATGTCATTGCTGCAAATCAGATTTAGCAAAGATTTTGAAAATGCTACCACTCAACTGTCTTCAAAGACCCAAATGTTGATAAGCACCTGTTTGATCATATACCATATTGATATTTTGCCTCTTAAAAATACCCTTCTAAAGCAAGATATCTTTTCTTGTTTGTAAATCATATAATTTGAAGGTATTGAAAAGTGCGTTCTCTATTCATAATTTACCTGTTAACCCAAGCTTATTTTTTCACATAAAATTTTGCGTATGTTTCTGGAAAAGTCGGTAACTGGTTATTTGTCAGATTTACTGTCCAATATTATTTGGTAATTTCTATTATTGATATTATGCCTCATTAAAACGGAAAGTCCCTAATCAAATGGCAAAATCAAATGATAAAACACATCAAACGAATGGACAACTGTCATAAACCACGAAAATTGGGATTGATTTTATGGATGATGGTCCCAACCGTTTAGGAAAAAGGGGTCCAAAACAAGCATTTTTCTAGTTTCGGAATAATAACTTGTGTATAAGTAATTCGATTGCTCTGAAATTGTACTTCAATGTTAAATACCACAAACAACTTTGCATTTTTCTAGTTTCCAGACAATAACTTGTTTTTTGGATACGATTGCTTTCAAGCAATCTGTATACTTATACGAGTTGTTCGGGGCATTGCCCTCACGTCAATCGTTTTATTGTAAACATTATGGAACATCTCAGATTTTTATGATTGTCTTGCTTTAAAAGGTAAAAACAAACAAAGGGATTGAACTTAAACAACTTTACTATAATGTTCTTTTCATAATCTTCATGTTTGATATTTCTATTGACTTATATGCGTGTTTTAACAGAATTAAGCAGTATTTATATTTAGTGTTTTTATGAATTTAGAAACACGTCAGAGGGAATTCCCCAGTTTTGATAGAAATGCGAAGGATCTCTGAATTCCGATAAATCTATTTTTGTCATATAAGAACTGAAGTGGAGTTTCTCTTATATGTCACCGTTCTGAAACTGATATTTGATACTGTTCTTCCATAAAGAAATAGAGAGCCATCTAGGTCGTCTAATTAACATTTAATATATGTTCTTGCTCTATTGTTTGTTTAGGTAATTATGCGCATGCGTATAGTTTTCTTGACTTCAAGGGGTATTAGATTGAATGGTTGCTCTGGATTCCCCACTCAATTGATTGATTTAAAAATCATGGGATCGTTTCTATGTTTGTCTGCTACTGAGGGTTATTGTTGTTTCATAATTTTAAATCATATGCATCATTTAAATTAAAATAAATGTAGACCACATCGCAACACCCCTACGGCGAAATGGAGTCTTCAATATTATCATTTCGAGTTGTCTCCCTTCCGGAAGTGACCTCCGTAAATTCTGAAAACAAAACATGTCGAGAAAATTAACTCGTTCTGTCAATAAACGTCGTGTTATATTAAATCCGATCGCAATTTTAACCGAGGAATGTGTACGGAAAGGAGTTATGACCACTGACCCAAAGGAAATTAAATACTTTTAAAAGAGTTAGGAATGGGGTTCCTCCTAGAATCATCGTAGGAAAACATGTCAACACCGAAGTGCTGACTACTGGGCTGGTGATACCCTAGGGGACGACACGTCCACAAGCAGTGGCATCGATCCAGTGGTGTAAATAGTTAGCCTGATGCAATCTGAGAGGTCGAGCCTCATAAGGCTGCGATCAGGGAAGCATTTTATTGTACTTTATATTTAAAGCATTTACAAAAAAAAGAGACACGTTTTGCAGTTTGATGGAATATTTTAAGCGGGAGTGTCCCACCTCAATTCTCCCTCTCTATTTACTGGGATAGCTGCACTCACACACCATACTCTGTATACTCGTCTTTTGTTTACACTAATTACAAAAGTAGCTTTACATTATCTTATAATAAGCTTGTTTAGGTGTTGCCTATTCTATATATCATTTTTATTCATGGAGATTTACTTAGAGAGCTAGTTTTCAACTAATTTTGATATTTACAGTTTGCAATTAAAAAGATTCATGTAGTTTAGTTCATTTTGTAAGATATTTTAGTCGTGGTTAAATGAAACATGCATTCAAAAATTTCTATTGAAAGAATTAAATATATTTTTATATTGGTTGTATATTGGTATCACGTTGGCGTCGTCGTCGTCCGAAGACATTTGGTTTTCGCACTCTAACTATAGTAAAAGTAAATAGAAATCTATGAAATTTAAACACAAGGTTTATGACCATAAAAGGAAGGTTAAGATTGATTTTGGGAGTTTTGGTCCCAACAGTTTAGGAATAAGGGGCCAAAAAGGGCCCAAATAAGCATTTTTCTTGGTTTTCGCACAATAACTTTAGTATAAGTAAACAGAAATCTATGAAGTTTTAACATTAGGTCTATGACCACAAAAGTTAGGTTGGGATTGATTTTAGGAGTTTTAGTCCCAACAGTTTAGGAATTGGGGCCAAAAACAGGTCCCAAATAAGCATTTTTTTGGTTTTTGCACAATAACTTTAGTATAAGTTAATAGAAATCTATGAAATTTTAACACAAGGTTAATGACCACAAAAGGAAGGTTGGGATTGATTTTGGGAGTTTTGGTCCGAACGAATTAGAGGTCAAAAGGGTCCAAAATTAAACTTTCTTTGATTTCATCAAAAAATGAATTATTGGGGTTCTTTGATATGCCAAATCTAACCGTGTATTCAGATTCTTAAGTTTTGGTCCTGTTTTCAAATTGGTCTACATTAAGGTCCAAAGGGTCCAAAACTAAACTTAGCTCGATTTTAACAAAAATTGAATTCTTGGGGTCCTTTTATATACTGAATCTAACCATGTATTTAGATTTTTAATATTTGGGCCCCGTTATCAAATTGGTGCACATTGAGGTCTAAAGGGTTTAAAATTGAACATTATTTGATTTCATCAAAAATTGAATTCTTGGGGTTCTATGATATGCTGAATATAACCATGTATTTAGATTTTGGATATTGGAACATAATAGGTAAATGTTCAATTTAAGTTTTTAAGTATAAGTTCTTACACCACATTTATTCTGTGTCAGAAACCTATGTTGTGTCAACTATTTAATCACAATCCAAATTCAGAGCTGTATCAAGCTTAAATGTTGTGTCCATACTTGCCCCAACTGAGCATCTTGTTAATGTTGAAGGCATAATGCTAAACATTAATAACAGTCCTAGACTGTAAGCTATATTGCAGTCACCTTTTCCGTTCGCAAATCATTTCGTCTTACAAAGATATCTGTCTAAATTTGCCCATGTACTACTTAACAGAGGGACTTCACGTTTGGTCAGAAGCTTTTTTTTTTTATCTGTGAGACAGATAATTGCTGTTTGCGATACGTTAATATTTCAATAAATATTGAATGCAATTTCAAAATTTCATTGCATATTTCTCCTTTAACGCGTACCATTATGAATACAAATTTATTCAACAAGTAGGAAGTGGTTGAAATGTTTGAGGTTTTTTTTTGGGGTTTTTTTTTTCAGACACTTACTTCCTGTTTTCGATACTTTAAATCACGAGGGAATATATTTTTAATACACGAACGTGTGCATTCTTATTTTTCTTGGAATATTAATTATTTGGATTTTTATGTTCAACATAACAGCTTTGTTAGTTTAACCTCCTGCTTTATCAACCATTTCAGCGATCAAAATTTTTGATTTGATGAATGCAATTTGGTAGTTTTAATGTGTTATTTTATATGACATATTAGATAGAAACTATTTGATTAAACAACAACAAAAAGTGACATACACTGGTTAATTATTGATAATTCACGAATCTTCACGCCCTTTACATTTACATAGCTATTATGTATGACATGGTGGTTCAAGAAGCTGCTGGCAGACCTATTATTGGAAACAAAGTAAATGATGGCTTAGCAGAAAAAATGCCAACAGAATCAGAATCATCAAACAATGTTCGTAAAAACTTTCCTGAAAGCTGGATCTGGTTGAATGAAGTAACAGGGTGAGATAAGAGTACATGTTACACAATCCAAGTTCAAAAATGGCTGCAAAAGTAAACTATTGACGTGTTTCATACCATTTGAACTGTTTAGATATATGCTATACAAGATTTTTGAGATTGAAATAAAAAGAGAGGTCACAATTATCACAAGGGAATACCTTTCTGTAGAACTTTAAAGATGCCATTCATAGGCCAAGATATGTTTATGTGGACGAATGCTGATTTTTTGGAATCCATATATTTCGGTTAAAAGTAGGATGTGACGATACGCCCAGTTATTTATGTTTCAATTACCATAAAAAAAGTCACTGCGCATTTCATTATATGTTTCCTGGTTTGTATTATGTAGAAGTACTTATAATTTTCATAAATAGTTAATATCCATGTAACATATTAATATTGTACTGGCTTCAGTGATCGGAAAAGCTCTACTAAAGTTCATCATCGGATCAACTAGCATCAAAAGGTCATAACATTTCGCATGGTAATTGTTGTCGAACCAGATTTTTCCAGGAAAATACCTCCTTTTTTCAAATAAACAGCAAGAAGTAGTTTTTTGGCATTCTCAAGTTAGAAGCATTAATGCATCAAAATAATACAGAAAGATATAACAGTTGTTGTCCATTCGTTTGATGTGTTTTATTATTTGATTTTGCCATTTGATAAGGGACGTTTCGTTTTGAATTTTCCCCGGATTCTTAATATTTTTCTCGTTCTAAACATGCATGGAACATTTCCCATTGGACGTTAAGCAACCAAGAATCAATCAATTATTGATCACCTGGCCATGATATTATTTTTTTAAGTTTTCATGATTATGTTGTTTTTTTTTGGGCGTACTTCGAGTAGTTGCTGAAATCTTCCGGGGGAAGACTAGGAATACATTTCTTAATAGGATATATCAGACCTTGACCTAGGATATATCAGACCTTGACCTAATTTTCATTATAAGTTGGTCAACTGATAATGTTACTTTCTCAGATACTATAAAAAAAAACAAACTATATAGGTGTATTCAATGATTGTTAGGTGCCAATGTCCCTCCTCTTAAAAGTTTCATTAAGCCTTTTTATAGAACTTCGGTCAAACCTACAGACACTGTAGGTTAATGTTATTTATTTGCTGTGTTAAGTAATTGAGTGAAAAGTGACACCACAGACAGATGCTATCAAACTTGATCTTATTGAAATTGATAATGAAGTACATATATTGCGGCATTGATCTTAAATTTGCAATATCAAATTTAATTATTATTGGTAAAAGAGGCGAGACATGTTCATGTGTACAGTCTTGTACCACCATTAAGATGTTACGTCTGGTACAAGATA
Source organism: Mytilus galloprovincialis (assembly GCF_965363235.1). Classification (NCBI taxonomy): domain Eukaryota; kingdom Metazoa; phylum Mollusca; class Bivalvia; order Mytilida; family Mytilidae; genus Mytilus; species Mytilus galloprovincialis. Next base: position 3,486,348 of record NC_134843.1, on the reverse strand, counting down.
TCCGAATAAGTTCCTCACTTTTGGATATTCTTATTCTGATTTCTTTTAGAACTTTGAATATTTATAAAGACACAAACATATCTTTTACAATCTTACTGTAAATTATAAGCCTGCTTTTCCTTGATGAGTTTTTCTTTTATTGCTGTGGTTAGCAGGAAGGAATAGATATTATCCACTTGCTTCGCTCTTTTGCTGTAATGGGAGATTTTCACAAAAAACTTTTCATGCACTGTATACTCGTCTTCTGTTTGTACTAAATACTAGCGTATGCTCATTTAAGTACCATAAATCATGCTTGCTTTTTTGCAGACTTTGAATTATATTATGCTCATTAAAACTTGATATTCAATTTTCAGCTGAGTCAGATTTAAATAGGCTACCTTCATGTATGAATTATTTTAGAAAGAATTGGATTAAGACCTGAAAATTAGCTTGTATCTAGAAAAGACTTTTGCAGGAAATAAATTATGATTTATGTTTTTACGAAAATGATAATTTACAGGTTATAAATATATTATTTTATTGGAACTTTTTGTTTTTTGCATTTCATGTTTCTTAAATCCTTTTTCTTTTATTTCTAGACATATGAGATCGATATGATATACTTAAATTTTGTATTGTATTTCCATTATAAACCTGATTTTTAAAACAAACAAAAAATGACTTAAAAACAGTTTTAAAAAATACAGGAATGTCATCCTATACATTCTGTTAAATTTGGCGTACATTGGCTGCAATATGTCACAGATTAATACGCCATATAATATATATCTATATATAGATTATGAAATAATGTTTGCCATGGCTGGTGGTGCTCCTGTTCAAAGAAAAGATAAAGTAGAAAACATACCGGTAGAATCAGAATCATCTGACAAAGTTCGTAAAAACTTTCCAGAATCTTGGATCTGGTTAAATGACGTAACAGGGTGAGACAAAACAACAGATCATAAAATCCAAATTTATATCTGGCTGCAAATGTGACCTATGGCTGTTAAATTGAATTTTTGAATTGTTAATATCAATGCAATATAATATTTAGGCCATTGAAAAAAATACAGAGAAATAAATTGCAAGGAAAAAATTGTTCCAAAAACTGGTTAACAGATTAATTGATTCAGTATCGGATGTTGCAATGGATTAGATTTATTCAGGTTCAAAACTGTATGCAAGTCAGGAATCTGACAGTTGTTAGCTATTCGTTTAATGTGTTGAGCTTTGGATTTTGACATTTGAATCAGGACTTTCTGTTTTGAATTCTCCTCGACGTTGGGTATTTTTGTGATTTTATGTTTTGTGTTTTTTTTTTTTGGTTTTGCTGTAGTAGTTCATAATTTGTTCAAAAGATCCTTCAGTCCTAGTAGCTTCAAAATGTATTCATAAAGTTTGAAGCATTATGTTTGCTGCCTTTTATCGGTCATACTATAAAGGTTCATAACTTGGTCAAAATAATGCTAGAATCTTCGATGTCTCAAAATGTATTTATGAAGTTTAAAGCATTATGTTTTGCAATCCTTTATCAGTAATGCTGTAATGGTTCATAACTTTTCAAAAGATTGCTCCAATCTTAAATGTTACAAAATGTATCTATGAAGTTAAGAGGGTTATGCTTTATCTTTCGGTCATGCTGTGATTATTCCTATTTTTGTCAAAAGATTATTTAAATCTTAGATGCCACAAAATGTATTATGTGTTGCTTCCATCTATCGGTAATGCTGAAATAGGCTGAAATGATTCATAATTTGTTCAAAAGATTAAAAGATTTGAGCTCTATGGTAGAATTTATTGTCTTTTTGACATATTCCACATTACCATTCTTAATTTTATTCAATTTTGAGATGCCACAAAATGTATTCATGAAGAACTATCTATACTTGACCGTAGCTTGTATTTGATTTGGTTAAGTTGTTTTTCAATTTTTTTATTGACAAGTTTTGCTGTATTTTAATTGACAACTTTTGATATGATGTTGGCCATGCTGAAGGATTCCCAAGGATTGATGCTTGAAATGCAATGCCCAGCGTATAAGTTAACATTTGTGTTTGATTAGATACATTACATCAGAATATATGAGTAAAGTCAAAATTGAACAAGTACGCTAAGGATGTAGTATTAGTAGAACGTTTAAAATTCTTGTTTTAGGATGATTATTTGGTTTCTCTAATCTTTTGTTCTGATCTAGTATAAACAGTTGCTTAGTATTTGTTAAAATAAATTGAGAAATATCTCACGGCACCATTTACATTCAGTACTGCAGCAGATCACCAAGTCAGTGAGGTTTTGTTGTAAAGAAAGAAAGACCTATCTACATGTAAGTCTGCAGTAAAACAAGACCTATCTACATGTATGTCTGCAGTAAAGAAAGACATATCTACATGTATGTCTGCAGTAAAGAAAGACCTATCTACATGTATGTCTGCAGTAAAGAAAGACCTATCTACATGTATTTCTGCAGTTAAGACCTATCTACATGTATGTCTGCAGTTTAATTACGATCATACTTGTTGATCCAACTGAAACTGACTTTATTGTTCAGTCGATGCATTTTTCATGTTTTCGTTTGTGCACTATTAAAAGATCTAAAGTGAGTGGTACACGATTCTATAAGCTTCTCTTGCCTCGTGTTTCTTCTTTTCCGTTCTTCGTCATATAACTGAAAGCATTATTAAAACAATTGATACCATTGGATTCAAAAGTGCATTTTATAGAGAGAAAAATACAACAACGTTATTGTTTAGCGAGATAACAGATCTAAAGGGGGAGGGACGTGATCAATTCAAAATAGTACTTGTAGTCGAAACCTCGTTTGAAGTCTTCTTGTGTCATATCTTTATGGGTTTTTGTTGGGGTTGTGTTTCAAAATTTTATATTGAAGGCTGATGATAGATTGGAAAGTTTCCGTCTAGTTAATCAATTTTAGATTTACATAGACGTTTTGAACTTTTTATAGTTGAAAATGAGTTTCGACTGTGTTTTGGACATAATGCCCTCCTTTTGTTATTGTCGTCCTCACGTATTTCCTAGATATAAATATGCGGTTTGATTTCGCCAAAATTAAAAACATTGTTATTGAACGAACGTGTAGTCTAAACTACAAAGATTATGAGCATACTTTCATCAAAAGCAAATAAGGAATTGTCTTGCTTAATGTTTTTAGATAATGGTTTCAAGTAATTACTCCAGATCATATTGATTCAAGTTTGACTTTGCTTCTTAAAACGAATTCACAGGACATGAATGCTTCCATTACACATACTTTAAAGAAGTGAACTGTTCCATTTTTAACCTTGGGTCACATCAAATTTCTGTCAAATAATACTCCCCTATGAGATCTGTATGCTTCATTTAATCTGTTGCACTGTACGTACATTATTGTTACAAGCAGGGCAAGTGATGGTACAAATTGAAATGGACCGAGGTAACGTTATGTTCAAAGGGGACAAGGTAAATGAAGCTGGAATCATGGAACCAAACAATCAGGTTCGAAAAAGTTTTCCTGAAACATGGATATGGATAGATGATTCGACTGGGTAAATATACCAAAGTTTTTTATGTTATTCCTGTTATATGTACACGTTTGATGGAACAATTAACATGAGAAAACCTGAATGTCAATTGTACTGTTATAAGCGTGTATGTTATTAAGAGTAACCATCCCCTTTATTTTCCACATGACAAGCGTCATGTTGAATTGGTTTGTGTAGATCATTGTTGTTAAGAGGTAAATTTTTACTAAAAAGTAATAGTCAGCTGATGTTGTTATTGTCGTCAGATAATAGACATTCACATTAGATGAATACAATCGTGCTTTGTCTTCATGTGGGTATTGTTTATTGAGTTATATTTAAGTATAACCTTGATTCTGGATTTTATGTATATCATTTTGCAGTTTTGTGTTACAAATATTTACCGTTAGATGTAAAATCAATCAAGCGAATCGTTATGTATGCTATTCCTTTGTCTTGAAATTAAAAATGACAAATGTGCATGCTTTATTTTACATTTGTTGTTGATAGTTTCTGTACATGTATCCCCCAGTCTTTGTACATGCATTCCCCTTTTTGTGAAGTACTTTCTTCCGAACAAGAATTGATCAGCCTAATGAATGGAATAATCATAAAGTAAAAACTATTTGTCTTATAGTTCTGAATTAATCGAACTTTGCAGCCATATTTGAACTTGGATTTTATACACTTTCATTTATTAATTTATGCTACTGTTTATTGTATAATTGTTTTATATTGACGTTCAAATTCTCTGTAGATACCCATCAATGAAAACACATTCTATAACTTTGCAGTATTTTATTTTGCATTTATTTATATGTTAATATGACATTCTAATTTGTGAAATATTTGTCTCAAATATTGAAATACGATAATAGTTATCAAAGGTACCAGGATTATAATTTAGTACGCCAGACGCGCGTTTCGTCTACATAACACTCATCAAGCCAACCTTAAAAATATGTTTGTTTGCAGTTTTCCGACTGTACCTTCAGACTGAAGGGTCGGTAGGTAGGAAAAATATTTTATTTTATCAGCCAAAATACAGTTTAAACAAGCAGTTACACTAAACCAAGTTTCTTGTGAAGAAAAAGTAAATGGTCTGTACTGAAATGTTTTTAATGCATAAAAAAAAATTGGCAGAATAGCTCCTAAGGACATGTTTTAATTGAATTCACACAGGCCACACAGTTTGGGTATATTTAATATTGTAAGAAAGAGAATAATTGCAATGAGTGGCCGGGGCAGCCCCCCCTTATCCTAAAGGAGCATACTCATTGCAATCGAAGATAGATTTAATATAGAGAGAGTATATTTATTTTTCAAGCTAACCATTCATTTTCTCTACATCTTTGTGTAGTTAGGGTTGCTTCTTATTGATTTGGCATGATCTATATCCATTAGGCAGCAACCATTTGATTTTCTAAGGGGGGGGGGGGGGGGCTATGGTTTTTTTTTTGGAAAAAAAAGTTTGTTTCCAGTTTTTGGAAAAAAAAATATTGTTTTTGATTCTGAGAAAAACAAGAGGCTCTCAAGAGCCTGAATCGCTCACCTGGTAAACAATGCCTTATTGAACATATTGAACCATGCCAGGCAAACATGTACAGCTAACAATTCTTCAATATTACAAATATATATGACTTACTGTTTATAAATAAAGAAAATGAGACCAAAACACAAACACTTAAAACTTAGCAATGGACTGTGAAAATGAGGTCAAGTTCAAATAAAACCTGCGTAACCGACATATAGATCATAAAATATTTTCATACATAAATATAGTTGACCTAATGCATAAAGTATTAAAATGACAATTTTGGTCATATTAACCTATTTGTAGATCTTACTTTGCTGTTCGGGTCAATTGACAATTTTGGTCATATTTAACTTATTTGTAGATCTTACTTTGCTGATCATTTTTGCTGTTTACAGTTTATCTTTATCTATAATGATATTCAAGATAATGACCAAAAACTGCAAAATTTCCTTAAAATTACCAGTTAAGTGGCAGCAACCCAACAATGGTTTGTTTGATTCGTCTGAAAATTTCAGGGCTGATAGATCTTGACCTAATGAACATTTTTACCCCATGTCAGATTTGCTCTAAATGCTTTCGTTTTTGAGATATAAGCCAAAAACTGCATTTGACCCCTATGTTCTATTTAAAGTAAGGGCGGCCATGTTTTTTGACGGATCAAAAATTGAAGCACACACTTTGTGCAGGATAATCTAAGGAACTATCATGCTAAGTTTCATCCAAATCCATTCAGTAGTTTCAGAGGAGAAGATTTTTTAAAGTTAGCAAATATGATGAACAAATTGTGAAACATTGTCATTAAAGGACATTAACCCCTTAAGGGGTCAATTGACAATTTTGGTCATATTAACCTATTTGTAGATCTTACTTTGCTGATCATTTTTGCTGTTTACAGTTTATCTTCATCTATAATTATATTCAAGATAATGACCAAAAACTGCACAATTTCCTTAAAATTACCAATTAAGTGGCAGCAACCCAACAATGGTTTGTTTGATTCATCTGAAAATTTCTGGGCTGATAGATCTTGACCTAATGAACAATTTTACCCCATGTCAGATTTGCTCTAAATGCTTCCGTTTTTGAGATATAAGCCAAAAACTGCATTTGACCCCTATGTTCTATTTTAAGTAACGGCGGCCATGTTTTTTGACGGATCAAAAATCGAAGCACACACTTTGTGCAGGATAATCTAAGGAACAATCATTTTAAGTTTCATTCAAATCCATTCAGTAGTTTCAGAGGAGAAGATGTTTGAAAAATTGTTAACGACGACGACGACGACGGACGCCAAGTGATGAGAAAAGCTCACATGGCCTTTTAGGCCAGGTGAGCTAAAAAATTGTTTGTTTCACCCTCAGCTGCCACTATATATAATGATAAAATTGAAAGAAAAAAATTGTTTTCGACTTGTCGCGAAAAAAATAGATTGTTTTTCGCCGAAGGCGAAAACAAAATTTGTCCAGAAAAAAAAACCATAGACCTCCCCCCCCAGAAAATCAAATGGTTGCTGCCTTAACATCCATGAAGATTTAAGTCGCGGAGGAGTACCCGATTTGTTTGAGACAGAATGGTTATCGTGTCAGTTATGAATATCCGCTGCATCATCGTCAATGATATCATCACACATCATTACATGTGCCTGAATTTGTATAAACAGTTTACTAATAAACTTTTTTGTTTGTTATTTGTCTTAAAATTGACACGAGACGACAGCGTAAAGTACTCCTCCGTGACTTCATGGATACATGTAAACAATTTCCATGTGCTTTATCATTTAATGGTCACATGAACGCTTGACGGGAAGCTAAAAAAACGGGAGGCTCTAAAACGCGGAAATGGAAAACGCGGAAATAAAAAATGAGTGTATTATAACTAATATCTTTGGAACTGCTAAAGCTAAATTAATAAATAAAACTGATTTTGAAAGCTAATATAATAGTCTATAAGATAAAATTAAAAAAAATATATTTGATTATGCTTTTTTACCGAAAAGTTGACCGGAAGGCTTTCTTAGTGCGACTCTGGCAACACATTTTTGAACATTAAAACTTAAATTCACGAAAAAGCATATAACCCGGTCAAAGTCTGTAAATTGACTCTTATAGACATTTAAATGACAAATAATATTATATAAAGAAAAAAATAAATATATTACTATAAAAGGACAAAAAGTTGACCGGAAGACCCCCTTGTACACAAATATTGAAGTGAAATTTTCAACTTTGAATTAAAATTCACAAAAATATAAAAAGCCCGGTCAAAGTCTGTAAATTGACTCTTAAAGACATTTAAATGACAAATAATATGATATAAAGAAAAAAATAAATGTATTTCCATTTCCTCGTTTTAGACCTTCCCAAGAAAAACCGAACTTGAAATGCGTAATTGACCCAGACTTTAAATCATTTCCGGAAAGAACCCCAAGTTCCGGATCGCGTCAATAGAAGTATTAAAAAAAATTTCTTCAAATTTAAAGCAATAAAATTTTCACAGTCGGGAGGATTTTCAAGGGTCGGTCGGTAAACTGCAAACAAACAATATTTTAATTTAAGCCTTCAGACAGTGACGCTCATATCAAAATATTTATAAAGAACAAGTACAAAGTTGAAGAGCATCGAGGATCCAAAATCCCAATAAGTTGTGCCAAATATGGCTAAGGTAATCTATGCCTGGGATAAGAAAATCCTTAAATGAGTATATCACGTGATCTTTGGTAGTATAATATATCCAATCGCAAAATAGAATGTAATACTTATTACACAAAAAGGTGTTAAAAGACACGAAGAAAATGAGTCTTAAGGCGAAGTGTACGTAATTAAACTACACAATGGATTTTTTAAAAATTTTACATGTAGATTCTGCTTGTAAAAATAAATTGGAAAATAAAATAAAAAAAGGGGGTAACCGTTTTCGTTTTTGAGATACGAGCTGTTGAAGTTAACAGCATCATACACCAAAATTACAAAGGATATATAGGGAAAATCGGGAAATTCGGCAGGAATTGTTACATTTCCAAGATTTTCTATTATATTAGACAATCGATTTTTTTTTTCAATTTATGAGACGTTTCTAAAATGTCTGAGGAATCGATTGGTGCAAAGAAAGTCCTTAGCAACCGTGCTACTTTTCAAGCTATACACGGTTAAAGTTGAATCTTGAGTGTAAAAAAACAAAAAACAACGACAACGTTATTGACGTCGCAGCAACAGTTGTATGAAATATATACCGTTTTGTTGGAGTTCGTGTTGCTCGGTCTTTAGTTCTTTATGTTACGTTTTGTGTACTATTGTATTGTATTTGTCTATTATATTCGGGTGCGTGCGGAGATCGCAAAGCTAGAAAACAGTTGACATTTTCTTCATTATGAACTAGAACTATTTTCGATCTGGTGCCTTATTTTTGTTAAAATCTAAACGTGTTTTCAAAATCTTTGTTCCTATAAAACTTAATGTCATCAAGGTCTCTTCTCAGATTATCAGCCATCTGTCTGGCACAGGATAACAAATCAATATTTAAGTAAATTTAAGTTGTGTGGTAATTCTTAGTACATTTGGGTAAATTAATCTTATCTTTGTGCCTCATAAGCATCTCTATAATTCAACACATCCCTGAGCCTCGACATTATATATTTTATGCATTGCATGCACAATCCAGACCGGCTAGTAACCGTTGTATAACTTTACACGTCTGAAGACGAATATTTGCGTGAAACATTTTTGTACGATTTTTATTTCTGGAAATCAATCTGAAATCTACAACAGTCCTATTCCGAAAGTCGGGCTGGACCATTACTTTTATGTGCATTCGGGATTTACAAAAATTGTAACCCGAATAATTCAGTCGTATTATTCAGCTGATGTACGAATGCTACATTTCTCGTGTGGGAGAAAATCGGACATGGAAAGGGCTTGAATTATTCGGATTACTCAAATCGAAACTCGGGAATATATTTCTAGCTGTTCAGAATTCGCGGAAATAAATGATTTTTTTTCGGCATTACGGTATTGAATCAATATGAGACAAGGGCGTAGCTAGGTATTCAGTCAACTGTGTACACATGGCATTCGATAATTAAAGAGTTTTGACAACTTCACCGGCTTTCATCTACAGATAACATTGTTTATTATTTTTTTTTGATAAAACAAAAAAATGTGAAAAAAATATGTGTATGCACGTGCCTAAAGTGCCTAACGGCAGCTACGCCCCTGTGAGATACCAATTATTTCTTTTAACAAATTCGAATACCAGTCAGTTTATAGGACTTCAGTTTGATATAGGAGCGGCAATCCATTCATGTTATCCAATCAATTGGGGGAGGGGTCAACATTGATAGTCAAAAAGCCTTGAAATATTCGATAAAAACCGTTGAATGTAAATTATATGAACTCCAAAGTCTCATATTATAAGACTAGTAAACCACAGGCTTCTCAATTCTTGTATGATCATGAACTAGGTGAAAACCTAGAGCTGACCGAGTGCGAGATTCTCATGGATAATCATCGAGGTCGTTAAACACTCCTTGCAGTAAACTTGGGTTAAATTTAAAAAAAAATCGAAATGTAATAGTCTCACCACATTTCACCTCTCATTCCACTAAATATTAAATTGCAGTTACAAGTATCACAAAACTTCCCTCACCTCTTTTTTTTTTAATCATAATAGAGGGAGGAGGGAAAGAGGGATCCAGATCCCGAAATCCCGGGCTTAAAAAACACGAAATCCCGAGGTCCCGAATTTAAAAAAAATTAAATCCCGACTACCCGAAATAGAATTCCCGGATCCCGGATCCCGAAAGTGTCAATCCCGAAATCGCGAGCTTAAAAACACCCGATCCAGGAGTTCCGATAAAGGTCCCCCCCCCCCTAAATTCTATATTCTATTCATTCATAATCTTGAATTGAGACTTGATACTTCAAAATTACATACTCTAATTTTGAATGATGCACACAGGCACAATAAAAGAAAACAGGTTTCGCTATATATCTCTTCGAAATTGGAATTTGTGAAAGAAGAAATGACATGTTATATTTTATCTTACATGTGTACTTTCAATTTCAATATGGTTCTAAATTTAGATTTAGTTTTCCCATAAATTGCGGACGGAATAGAAGACACCTGTTTATTTTCTGCACATGTAGAAAAAGTTGAAAACTGGGAGTTGAATGACATAATTTTACGTATTTTAATATAAATGTTAGAGTGAGACAATTTTTAAGTTACTGAGTAATTTTTGGGGCCTAATTTGTTTATTTTTGTTTGTTCTCCGTCTTTGTTCTTCCGACTGGTAAGTTTTGCACTAGTGGTCAAATTATTCTCTTGGTATCGTCTGATTTCTTATATGAATATAAATCATGTCCTTAAATTTTCAATTGCACAAAATACGAACATTTCAACGTCTTTTTAAAATAAACAATTAAATTCAAACGTCTTTCATTAATTATTTGTAACCTATTATAAAACTTTACGTTGAGTACTGTGTTTTGCGTTGAAGACTACGGCTTTTTTTAAAACGATATTGTTGGGTCAATTCAGGTTTCATTTAATTAATTTGATATCAATAGAAGAAAAATTGTTACATGTTTATTTGTTTATTTGTTTATAATTTGGTTGTGAGGCGTTTTTTCTTTCTATTGATATCATAAACACGAAATGCCTTCTCCTACGCGTCTAAAACAAAAAAAAAACAGTGTTTTTAAATCAGGCTGCACTCAGAACAACGTACAGAATGCTGTGATTTCTAATTGGAGTTATTTAGATAATTCCTATGAGGTTTAAGAAAGCACAGCAGTGCTTGTTGGATTCATTATAGAACGCAGAAAGTAGTTTCTCTTTCGTGTGTCCTTTCTTGGAGTAAGGGAGATAACTTGCGTAACTAACGACGAACGTTTTTACTCCCGTATTCCGCTAGAGGCGTGCAATTACGTACACTTCGCCTTAAGCAGAGCCACTTAGAACAGAACTGTAAAAAGTATAAATTGAACCATTTTCCGAATCTAAGTAAGTCGATTGAAAAAATTCCCATATTTTGTATATCAAAAGGAAAAGGGGTTGGATACCAAAGATACATTCAAACTCATAAGTCGAAAATGAACTGACAACTCCATTGCTAAAAAAAACACAAAAACAAATAACAGTACACAAAACAGAAAAATGAAGACTTAACTGCTGAGTAGCTTTCGTATTTTTTAAATGTGTCATATTTAATTGTATTTAACTAATTTTCAAATTGTAATAAATAAACTAGTAACGATTGGTATTATACAGGTCTGATGGTAAATATGAAAATATGTTTACGTTACCGGACACAATAACAGCATGGACAACTCGTGGGTTTGCGATAAGTCCTACAAATGGTCTAGGCATTGCAAAAAATGTTCAGGTAAGAAGTAATTGAAAGTTTAATTTGTACAAAAGAATATGCAATTAAAAGTTCATTACATCTTATGTAATGTGGTCAAAGATATATCCATTGAAACTTCTGTTTATATTCATCTCTAATATAATATGTTTGCATTGGCTTTCATCATTATGGTGTGTTTTTTTTTCTTCAAGTAAATGTGTGTCATCTGATTTCTTACCACTGATGGGCATACTAATAGTCTTCTCCCGTTCGTCTATCTTACATGAAATCACCAAAAGACGAGACCTATCTATGTATCAACAGTTTATTATATTTTGAAGCAAGCAAAGCTATGTCAACGAACATTTGGCCAAAACTTTTCTCTTAAATTGTAAGCGAGAAGTGTGGTAATTTATGTTTTGATTGATATTATTAATAAAATACAGTGTTTTATCCGTAAAATATGTGTTAAGGTCAAATTAATGCTAACTTACGTCATTTTTTAAAGTACATTGCAGTTTGTCGACCATTTGAAGACCCTTTCCATTAGTTCATGATCCCTCAACTTTGAATTAATGAAAAGAGATGCTGTCCATCAGATTGGCTTTTTTAAAATTCTGTCAAAAGACGATACCTTTTTAGTTTTTGGTTGGGTTCGAGTTGCCTAGTCGTTAGCTATCTATGTTGTGTCGTGTATACTATTATTTGTCTGTTTTAGGTTTTACAAACAAATTATTCTCTAAAATCACTGGACCAAATTTAACCAAACTTGGCCACAATAATCATTGGGGTATCTAGTTAAAAAAAACGTGTCTGATTACCCCGCCAACCAACCAAGATGGCCGCCATGGCTAAAAATAGAAAAAAGAGTTAAATTTAGGTTTTGGCTTATATCTCTGAAACCAAAGCATTTAGAGCAAATCTGAGATGGGTGAAACTGATCATCAGGTCAAATTCTATCTTCCCTGAAATTTTCAGACAAATTTTACAATCTGTTGTTGGGTTACTGCCCCTGAATTGGTAATTTTAAGGAAATTTTGCAGTTTTTGGTTACTATCTTGTCTATTATTATCTATAGAGGTAAACTGTAAACAGCAATAATGTTCAGCAAAGTAAGATCAACAAATAAGTCGGCATAACCAAAATTGTCAGTCGACCCCTTAAATAGTTATTGTCCTTTATAGAAAAAAATTTACAATTTTTCGTTAATTTTTGCAAAAATCTTATTCTCTGAAACTACTGAGACAAATTTAGTCATACTTGGCCATAATCATTATAAGGGTTTATGGTTTAGAAAATGTGTCCGTTTACCCCGCCTTTTAATTATCATGGCCGACATGGTTAAAAATAAAACATAGGGGTAAGCAGTTTTTGGTTTATATCTCTGAAACTGAAGCATTTAGAGCAAATGTGACCGATGGCACAAATGTTTATCAGATTTAGATTTATCTGTCCTTAAAAGTTTAGACAAATATGACAAACCGTTGTTGGGTTGCTGTTCCCGAGTTAGTAATTTCACGGTAATGTTGCAGTTTTTGTTATTATCCAAGATATAATTATATATGTAATATCTATAACTATTAATTATGATTTAAACCTTATTGTACATGATTTAAAAAGTAAATACAGTTGAGCGACACAGGCTCTTGAGAGCCTCTAGTTCTTTTTGTATGTTGACATATTAAAGTTGTCTTTTAAGTTTTGTTTAATGGTATTGAAATGTATTTTTACTTTCAACAGGTCGAAGGATTTAAGCAGTTTTTTGTTGTTGTTTCGTTGCCTGCATTAGCGGTTCGTGAAGACAAAATCGAAGTTAAACTTGTCGTGTTTAACTATTTTATGGCTCAAAAGAACGTAAGTGCAATAAATGATATGTACATTGCTATGAACGAAAATTAATCTGAGTAACCATAATTTTATTTTGAGTATATAGATTAAGTTTAGGACGAGATGATATCTAGAAAAACATTGGATGTTTGTGCTCGAAGTTTGTATGGTTTCTTAAGACACAATGTCAAAAAGTATGAAAGTAATTTTCTTTATCACTAATTTTATCTAACATGTAATTGATTAAATTGAATTCATATAGACAATGTTAAGATAGTTGGTCAAATTGACAATCCTTCTGTATCTCCTTATATACTTCTTTTCAGAAATACATTTCGTGTCCTCTTAAATTATTTGTATGCATAACATTCGTATTTGTAATTTTTTTATCGCATATTGTGCATTTGGCAACTAAATATAACAAAAATTCCGAACTCCAAGGAAAATTCAATACGACAAATTCCTTATCGAATGGCAAAATCAAAAACTCAATCACATCTAACTATAAAACATCTGTCATATTCCCTACGTGGTACGTGCATTTTCTTATTTAGAAAATGGTAGATAAAACCCAGTTTTATAGCTAGCTTAAACTCGCAATAGTATGAAATTTGTGTAGAATTCAATTATAATGACAATATTTTGTCAGCAAAACAATCGGACATAAAAGGTAAAAATGTTAAACATTAGGATACCGTTATTTCGATAACTTGCCTTCTTGATCACATGCAAGATCATTGTCTTTACCTATTTCATAATTGATTTATTAAGTATGTATCAGTTTCTGAACGAAAACACACTTAAACAAAACGAACAAACTTAAGTGACATGTATGCCTGCCTTATGGAGTTAAGTATTTAATGTACTTGTAGTTCATAGATTATACCGTTCGTTTTCCTGTCTGAATTTTTTACACCAGTCATTTTCTAGTAGGCCAAGAAAGATAACTGTAATTCTTTATTCTTCCTCAAACAATAACCTCGTTTAGATGTCTCTCATATACTGATATATACTCAAAACCAAAATACACTCTTACCAAATTTGTTATATTCAAATGTATGAAAATTGAAACTCGATTTATGCATCTATACTGCGTCAGTTATTATGCCTATTCCAGAATAGAATGAGGTAATTTCTTTTCTGGACATTTACTATATTTCACTGTAAGGCCTTCAACAATCAGATCTGATACTGGTTTACAATCTTTAGAATGTTACAGGGGGACTAAATGTCAGACAGTTGAGAAGTGAAAGCTAACCGTCTGAACTATACTAAAATCAATTTCTGAATTGCAAGCATAAAAATATCAAGTTTCTCATGATTAAAAATATTTGTTTAGCATTAAGTCATTAACACAAGTATTATGTTTTAACAAGTGTATAAGAGGTCGTAATGCTGGCTTTATAGATGGTAACATACTGTACAACTTTTAATAGTGTTTGTCATTTAATCATTGTTAAATTTTATAATTTCTAAAATGTGACTGTCATACAAGTGAGAGGTTAAGCTAGCTATAACACCAGGTTCAATCCACCATTTTCTACACAAGAAAATACCTGTACCAAGTCAGGAATATCACAGTTGTTATCCATTCGTTTGATGTGTTTGAACTTTTGATTTTGCCATTTGATTTAGGACTTTCCTTTTTGAATTTTCCTCTGAGTTCAGTATTTTTGTCTTTTGTCTTTTTTTCTAAGAATGAAAACATATGATTGGTTAACTTTTAAAATAGTTTTTTGTTTTTAATTGGCTGTTACTTTGCTACTAATTTGTGGTCAGAGTAACAGCTTATCAAATATTAAACGAAAACTCCTTTTGTTGTCATTCTAGGTACGTGTAACACTGAAGCAGTCGAAGGACTACATGATATTCCGAGATTCAAGCAACACGACACAGTCTTTAAATTCTGACTTTACAGACACAGTCCAGGTATAATGTATATCAAGTTGACATATTTCAAAAAGAGGAAATACCAGACTGATTTCATTGCTGCATATGTTTATGTTAAATTTTATATTTTTAGGAAGGTATCATGATAGCATTTTATGGAGAAACTGTTAAAAGTTACAGTTTAATAGTATTTTCGTCACGATATAATTCATCAATCTGTGTCAATTTTGGAAAACTGTGGCGGCGGCGGCGGTGGCTTCAACACTGTATTAGTTTGTGATTAGGTCTAGTTTATGGTAAACCACTAGTAGTAAGTTAAAGATATTTAGTATACAGTTGTTTAGTATTGGCACATTTCATTACCATGGAGATTATTTGTCCCCGCCCCCTCATTTATGGGCTATTTACTTTCAAATTTTGCTTAGTTTTCATGTATTAGTTTTTGATTAGGTCAGGTAATGGATACCAATAGTGGTAGGTTAATAATTATTGGTATGCAGTTGTATAAGCATTGGCATATTTCATTTCCATGGATATGATTTGCCCTCAGTCATGGTCTATTGACTTTGAAATTTTTACTTAGTTATCATGTATTAGTGTCTGAGTAGGTCAATTTAAAACGAAACCACTAGTGGTAAATTAATGATAATTAGTATGCAGTTGTATAAGCATTGGCAAATCTCATGTTCTATGGAGATTATTTGGCCCTACCCCCTCAGTCATGGTTTATTGAATTTGGAACTTTTGCTTAGTTTTCATGTATTAGTTTGTTATTAGGTCGGTTTATGGGAAACCACCAGTGGTATATAAATTATAATTGGTATGCAGTTGTATAAGCATTGTCATATTTCATTTCCATGGATATTATTTGGCCACGTCCCCTCAGTCATGGTCTATTGACTTTAAATATTTGCCAAATTTGCATGTTAAAGTGTTGCTATTTTAATTTAAACATCGCATTCCCATATTTACCAAAAAGCGAGACATATCTCTGTGATAACAGTTTATTTAAGAAAAAAGTTTATAATTTTAGGTACCTGCTGGACTGTCTAAAGGTATAAACGTGTTTATCAAACCCACTACTATAGGTAATATAATGATACGAGTTGAGGCGACAAGTGGAACACAAGTTACGGATGTCACCGATATTGTAGAGAAAATTATATCGGTCGATGTAAGTTTCATTTATCAAATTCTTGAAAAAGAAAAAATGAGGAAACAGAAACATTTTGTATGTGTTGTTAAATAGACATATACCTATTATTTGTGTATTCCCACTGTTGTTAAAAGGACATATACCTATTATTTGTGTATTCCCACTGTTGTTAAAAGGACATATACCTATTATTTGTGTATTCCCACTGTTGTTAAAAGAACATATACCTATTATTTGTGTATTCCCACTGTTGTTAAAAGTACATATACCTATTATTTGTGTAATCCCACTGTTGTTAAAAGGACATACCCACTGTTGTTAAAATGACATATACCGATTATTTGTGTATTCACACTGTTGTTAAAAGGACATATACCTATTATTTGTGTATTCCCACTGTTGTTAAAAGTACATATACCTATTATTTGTGTATTCCCACTGTTGTTAAAAGGACATATACCTATTATTTGTGTATTCCCACTGTTGTTAAAAGGACATATACCTATTATTTGTGTATTCCCACTGTTGTTAAAAGGACATATACCCATTATTTGTGTATTCCCACTGTTGTTAAAAGGACATATACCTATTATTTGTGTATTCCCACTGTTGTTAAATAGACATATACCTATTATTTGTGTATTCCCAGTGTTGTTAAAAGGACATATACCTATTATTTGTGTATTCACACTGTTGTTAAAAGGACATATACCTATTATTTGTGTATTCCCACTGTTGTTAAAAGGACATATACCTATTATTTGTGTATTCCCACTGTTGTTTAAAGGACATATACCTATTATTTGTGTATTCCCACTGTTGTTAAAAGACATATACCTATTATTTGTGTATTCCCACTGTTGTTAAAAGTACATATACCTATTATTTGTGTATTCCCACTGTTGTTAAAAGGACATATACCTATTATTCGTGTATTCCCACTGTTGTTTAAAGGACATATACCTATTATTTGTGTATTCCCACTGTTGTTTAAAGGACATATACCTATTATTTGTTAATTCCCACTGTTGTTAAAAGGACATATACCTATTATTTGTGTATTCCCAGTGTTGTTAAAAGGACATATACCTATTATTTGTGTATTCCCACTGCCTTTCTTGCTGCAGAGGCTATGGTGATGGTTTTGTTCGTCCTTCCTTTCATCCTTTCATCCTTTTGATACACGTTTTTGCATATAAACCTTAAATATAAGACCTTCATATCTAGTACAGTCATATTATTTCGGCGTGGTAGTTCGTCAGTTTATTATGACAATGTTTACGGAAGAAATGAGACATTTTTAAACGAATTGCTATCATTCCATGGTATATGGCCATCTTAGTGACGCAGATCAGAGACTCCGCCCAGATTAAGCTGAATTTTTTATTTAGCAGGTCTGTCATTCTCTAACTCATTTTTTTTTTAATGCAATATATTGATTGAAATTATTGAAAAACATTAATGGCATTGATAGGGTTCACATATGTTCTATATATGTTTATTTGTTGTAAGAGAACAGCCTTTGGACTTTCAAAGAAGACAGAGTCCGATTTTGATGCCTTCGATTTCGTTCTTGATATATTTCAACAAGATATTGAATCAAGGATTTGACCTAGTTATTTTGTTTGTGCAATTTATTTTTCATTATTTTAGCCTGAAGGAAAGACAAAATATGGTGGAGTGCAGCAGCTGTTTGAAGCACAAAGTACCTTGCAGACATTATTAGTTAATCCAGAGTTTCCTTCGGATTTTGTTCCTGACTCCAGGAAAATAACGGTTTCTGTTACAGGTTAGTTTATACAATTTCCCCCCCTTGATACGAGATAATTTATGTCCCTCTGGTATCTTTCGCCCCTATTTGATGATAATTCATAGATAGATATTTATAGGATGGATGTTAACAGTAACTTCAATTAGATAACCCCCTTCCAGCGGTCTAAATTATGTTTTCTATCTTTGATCATTTATCATGACCACAAGGTCGATTACACGTGCCCTGTTGGTAGACATTTCATCCCCTAGGGTATCACTAGGTTAGCAGCTAGTGATCCTATGCTGACATGGAATATCGTTTAATATATGTGTAAACTTAAATTCTAGAAAATTAAAAATCATTAGACACTCAGGTTACTCCCCTTTAGCCTTTATAGCTTAAGACAGATTTTGTACAAATATTTGAAATTTTTCTTATCGATGCTTTCCAAATTTTTTATTGTATTGAATTCGAGTTACCGCTCTTGTATGTACGATACTTGCCTTAATATATTGATAAAATGTTATGACGAAAAAAATTTGTCCTTGATATGTGAAATATGTGGAACACATGAACCATTGGAAATCTGTTCTTTCATTACTTTATGTTTAGCTTTTTTGGCAGAAGGATACCTTATGTTTTTTTGGTGTTTTTTTAAGGTGATATATTTGGACAGTCTCTACAAAATCTTGACTCCATGATAAGGGCACCATATGGATGTGGAGAACAAAACATGATTTCATTAGTTCCAAATATATATGCTATGTCTTACATGGAAGCTGTCAAAAATGTGAAACCGGAAATCAAGCAGAAAGCTGAGAAGAACATGCAACAAGGTAAATTTCATTAAGAATTCGTAGGTGCTCAACATAAAAGATCTTTACGAGACATGCGAATTGGGCTGTTATGAAATGTCATATTCGATTCATTGAATACTAGGTAATTCAGCATATTGAAATAGGCTTGTGACGTATCTAAATCTGTAGGCAATATTTTTTTGGAGATAGAAAGCTTAAAACATGGTTACATTCAGCATCCTTCTAGCATCGGATTTTGTCTAATGCTTAGTCCGTTGCTGTGTGTGTTACATTTTAATGTTGTGTCGTTGTTCTCCTCTTATATTTAATGCGTTTCCCTCAGTTTTAGTTTGTTACCCCGATTTTGTTTTTTGTCCATGTCAAAAACTGATTCAGGATTAACAAATTATTAGCTGCTAACTAAAATGTACATGGAATCAGCAGAGTTGAGATATTCGCCTTGCAACTCTAAGAACATTTATAATCTAAAGAAATGTATGATGAGAATATATTGATGGTCAAAGAAAATCAAAAATATAAAACTTGAGTTTTCCATGTTAGGAAAAGTTCCCAAAAGACCTGATGCCTTAATAAAAAATAATGACAATTGTAGTCAATGTGTTAACAAATTAAAACCTAGCTGTTTTGAGAATTAAAAGGGTCCTTTTTTGACTGTTATCAGGAAAAGTAGTCCCTTTTCCAGCGTGAGAGTATGAAATATTTACTGTGTATTTTCGTTCATGTGTTTCTCTAAACATGCCTTGTGTTGTTATTATTTTGTACTTGTATCTTGTTTATTTCATAACTGGCATGTCGATTATTATTAGGCAAATGAATAAGACTTGTTCTGTGACTATAGCATTTAATGACTGAAACTTTAGTTAGCATATTCTTGCCAATTGTTATGTTATGTAACAAATTTTATGCGTCTTAAATAAACTCATCATAGATACGAGGATGTAAATTTAGTATTTGCGTCAGACGCGCGTTTCGTCTAAAAAAGACTCATCAGAGACGCTCGTTTCTAAAATGGTTATAAAGGCCAAATTAAAGGCTACGAAAATGAAGAGCATTGATGACCAAAATTTCCAATAGGTTTTGTCAAATATAGCTCTGGTAATCTATTCTAGCACGCTTTTTCTGGAATTATCTTCGTCAGACATGCTCAAAGTCAATATTCGATAACCAAGAATGTATTATAACCTAAAAAATTGAAGAGCTATATAACAAAAAAGGACATAAAACATATTCAAATTTATCTAAGGTCAGTTATGCCTAATGGAGTTGAAACCTTAGTTTCTTATAATTTCAAAATTTTAATGTGTTTTCTTTTTATTGCCTTGCTAACAAGCAGTATTAGTATATTAGAATACATTCTATTCTGTATAACAGGGTACCAGCGAGAACTTAACTACAAGCATCCAAACGGAGGTTTTAGTGCATTTGGAGAGTCTGACGATTCCTTTTCAACATGGTTAGTATTCTTCAACTTATGCCACCAAAGTTAAATTTTCATTGTATAACTTATCACCACAAATATAGAATGCCTATACTTGTTAGCAAGACTATTTATATTCTACATATTTTAAATGCAAAATGTCAGGTCCAATTAGAATTGTTCCTCTGTTGCTTAAGTTTAACAAAAAGTATCACATCTTATATATCAGTCATAGAACTTTCTTTCCTATAGTTATTATCGTCTCAACGGTAAAGTGTAAACGCGGAAAACACGAAAAACTCATAACCTTAATTCAAATAAGGAGGTTAGTATGTGAATAAAAATTATAATTTGGAATTGATTTTTTTTTCTACTTGAAAAGGGATTTCTAACGATATTGCAGCCTAATGTTCTAACATATTATTGCACGAAGGACCACATTAAAAATTACCGACTTAACAATTCATTTCCGAAAGAGCTAGACTTTAGAACATACGTAAGAATTTTTCTGTTGTCATTTTATCCTGAAATAGTGCGCTCGCAAATTCGGTTTGGGTTAAGCACATATGACAGGTGAGCAAACCATCACTTCAAAACTTCTAGCCTAAGGTTATTATAAATGTGTGATGATTTTGTTTTAAACAATACATTGGCCTTAAAATCATTTGGAAAGATCATATAATTATTGATTACGTGCTTAAACTGAAAAAAAATATTTTACATACAGGAAAAGCATATATAATAAAATTAACGGTACCAATTTTCTTGCACCAGATGCGCATTTCGACAATACATGTCTCTTCAATGTGATTTCAGGTTGACTGCTTTTGTAATGAAGGCCTTTGCACAGGCCAGCAAGTTCATTTTTATTGATGACAAAGTGTTATTAGAAGCTAAAGATGCTATAATGTCGCAATCAAATAGAGACGGATCCTTTAATGAGCCTGGGAATGTAATTCACAAGGATATGATGGTAACAACATAATATGTCTTGTGATAATGATAATGATAAGCATAACGTACTTGTTTGCACTGATTAAGAATACCTGGTACTCTAGGGCATATCAGATATTACTTTCACTTGACGTCCGTCGCAGTCGCCGTCGTCGTCGCCATTGTTAACTGTTTCAAAGATCTTCTCCTGTGAAACCACAACCGACACTAACCAATATTTAATGATTTATTACATATCATGTATCTTAGTGAACTTGAGATTAAGGATACTACAGAAATGTGAGGGTTTGATTCATATCTTTATCTTTCCTTCGATATAGACATAAACAGACGACTTCAAAAAAGATTCTATGACGAACATTATGATGAAAACTTCCAAATTTTCAATTTCAATGTTTTGCAACAGTAACATACCTTCTTCTCTATTGGAAAAAAAATAAGGCTTTTCTACCTCAGGAATACAATACCTTAGCTGTATTTGGCAATACTTTTAGGAAATTTTGGTTCTCCATGCTCTTCAACCTCGTACTTTATTTGGCCTTTTAAACATTTTTTTGATTCGAGCGTTACTGATGAGTCTTTTGTAGATGAAACGCGCGTCTGGTGTAAATATGGAATTTTAATGCTGGTATCTATGATGAGTTTATTTGAATTCTCAGTTAATACGTTCCAGTCGTGCATTTTACACTTATGATGTCTTACATTATTTCAACAGTTAACGGTGTTAGAATATGGCAACAACGTTGCATAATTGCAGTTAAGTAACGAAATAACCTTCAGTTTAGTAGATTTGATCTGTATGACGTCACATTTGGCCATGACCAACTGGAAGAACGGCTGAAATATCGCCACTACAAAAGGATTTGTGTCACCATCACGAACTAGTTGACCGAAACGACATGTTATTCCGGTCTTAGATTTTTATCCTATAACTGATTATTGCGTATAGTGGGTAAGATTTCGTACAATGGCATGAAGTAAAATAACAGACGTCTTGCTAGTTTGATAATGTAATGAAAGCTAAAGGAAGTACGTCAACTATAGTAACGTTACAATTGAGCGGCGCGCTTTACTATACATCTAGTAAGCAGACTTTACAACATACTCGGGCCGCGCAAAAGATGAAATTAAAAGTATTAAAAAACTACAATATAAATTGACACTTGAAAAATTACTGAAAACCCTGAAGTCTCTGAAATGAGTTAATGTCTATATATGAAAAACTAAACTTAAATTGAATTTGCAGTCTTTGATTATGAATTATTTCCGTTTGTCCATTTCTTAAGTTTCTCTATTGCAACACTTTTCGCTTTACGGCTTAAGTTTCTAGAAGTAGAAGGATTGTTGAGATCACAATTATTGTCTATAGTAAAGTCTCTATTTTCTGACACTTCGAGAGGATAAAGTTTTGTTATTGGACGTGAAGTGAGTCCATTTTTAGTCCGTATAACAGCAGATCTCGTTTTCCCGTCACCTCCAATGTTCAGTTGATCAATAACGGCTAGATTCCACTTTGTCAGGTGACACTTGTACTACATCTCCAACTTTGATTGTTTGATTGTCCTTTCCGGTGTTTCGATGATATTCTCGAAGAGAGGTAAGATACTCGTGTTTCCATTTGTACCAAAACTGTTGAATAATTTGAGATTTCAATCGAGACAGTTTATTCACAGATTCATGAGTCATCTCAAGCGTCGAATGCTCAAAGTCTCTATTATCAGGGTATGGAAGTGTTCTGATCCGACGTCCGTAAAGTAAATGTGATGGCGTTAGCGGTTCATCTAAAGGATCTGACGATACGTAAGTTAGCGGACGGTCATTCATAATAGTTTCAACTTCAGTCACAATTGTCTTAAGAAGTTCTATATTGATAAGGGAACGTCCCAAAACCTTCTTAACACATTCTTTTGTAATCCCTACCAATCTTTCCCAAAAGCCACCATACCACGGTGCGCGTTTTGGTATAAATGTCCATGTTGTACCATAGTTGTTCAACTTTTCTGTAAGTGACGCTGATCGTGTGAGTTTCTCTATATGCTTAGCGGCTGCAGTGTAGGTAGTAGCATTGTCGGATATCATCGTTTTCGGTAACAATTTTCTACTTACGAATCTTCTAAATGCTAGGATAAATGTTTCTTCTGTTAAATTGTCTACCACTTCTAAATGCACAGCGCGAGTGCTGGCACATGTAAATAAACATATGTAAGCCTTGCTTGTAGTTCCATCGTTGTTTTTCACTGTCAGAGCTCCCGTAAAATCAACTCCCGTTACTGTGAACGGCGGTGCTTCTCGTAGTCTGTCCTTCGGTAAAGGCGGCGGATCTGGAGCTGTATACGGTCGGCCTTTAACTTTTTTACAGGTCACACATTTGCGTAAGATACTATTCGCAACTTGTCGTATAGTCGGTATCCAATATGTCTGGCGGAGTAGTGTGACGGTACTTGACAGTCCTGAGTGTAAATGTGAAATGAGAGCATCCATTATAATGAGTCTAGTTAATCTATCTTTTGCAGGTAGCAGTATAGGAAATTTAGTAGATTCATCCAATGGCGCGTTATGAATACGTCCTTCACAACGAATCAAGTTGTCCTTATCCAAATAAAGTTTCAATTGTTTAACTAAGTTGTGTGTCTTTGTTTCTCCATTCTGTAAGCTTAGCTTTACGTCCAAAAAGTGTCTTCGTTGTACTTCTTGTATCAAAGTATACGTTGCATTCTGTAATTCTTGCGTATTAAAATTTCCAGTACGTTTTTTTTTTGATCTACAGTTAACTATAAATCTTTCAACGTAGGCTATGACTCTCAAAACTTTCTTGAAAGAATTAAATCTGTCAATGTCAATTATGGTATTGATTTCCTGCGTTACACTGTGTGTACTCAGTATTTGTGTCGTATCAACTGTAACTTTTTGTTGAGCACTTGCTGGCATAATTTGCGTTTCATCTATTTTCCATTCAGGCCATATATTCTCGTTCGTTAACCAATCAGGGCCGTTCATCCATAACATGTTGTCTCTAAACTTTTGAGTTGTTATTCCTCTTGATAGTAAATCGGCGGGATTGGATTCACTTGGACAGTATTTCCATGTAAACTTTTCAGTCAGTTCTTTGATTTCTTTCACTCTATTAGCGACAAATTGTTTTAACGTCTTGTTCGAACTCAGCCAGCTCAAGACAATTTGGCTATCGCTCCATAATATTACACGATTAACATTGATATGAGACAAAATATGAAATAAAAGTCGACTTCCAATTACTGCTGCCATTAGTTCTAGTCTTGGAATTGTTAGCTGTTTTAACGGTGCTACTCGATTTCTTGACATTAAGAGTGAACTTTTCCTTCTGAAACTAGGTATGCACAAGCTCCTTAAGCTTTCATGCTAGCATCCATAAATACATGTATCAAACTGTCGCTGTTAGAATCCGAACAATTTGTAAAGTAGTGACGATGTATAACGGTCTTTGTTGCTTCATTTATATCTTTTCTGATGTCAATCCATTCTGTTCTCATATGATCAGGCAATGACTCGTTCCATTTCATATTTTCACCCCAAATTGTTTGCATAAACATTTTACCTCGTACGGTAACTGGACTGATAATCCCGAGTGGATCATAAACCTTGGACGATTCTCTAAGTACTTCGCGTTTCGTGATGAGGTCTATTTCCGTGTCTAGAATATTTTCAGCATACTTTAGTGTATCGTGATCTGTATTCCAACGCAAGCCTAATACTTTGACTACCTGCGCATTGTCGATAACTTTTTCAGATTCTGCAAGTTATAATAGTTTGTTATTTGATGCCCATGCGCGTAAATTGAATCCACCATCTGTAAATAATTTGCGAACAACTTTGAAATATTGTGACAATTCATCTTCGGAATTAAAACTAGAAACAATATTATCTACGTATAAATCTCTCATTAAATTGTCAGTAAATTCTGTCTGGTGGTTGTTGATGTGTTTTGATAAAACAGCATTTAATATAAATGGTGAAGAGGTGGCTCCAAATAATACAGATTTAAACCTATAAGTCGTGATACAACTGCTTGGGTCTGTTGGATTGCTTAACCAGAAAAATCTGGTGACGTCCCGGTCTGGAATATCTAGTCCAACGTTGAGAAATGCCTTTTCAATATCTGTACATACGGCGTATTTATTCATGCGGAAACTTAAAAGTATTGCGGTTACATCATTCAACTTCGGAGGTACGTTAAGTAAACAATCATTTAAGCTGGCGGTGTCCGGTGTTTGTCTACAACTACAGTCATACACGATCCTGATAGGTGTAGGTGCGGAATCTTTCTTCACTGGATGATGCGGGATATAATGTAACTTGGTATTTGGTTTAACTAAATCTTCCTCGACTTTCTCTATAAACCCTCGCTTTTCCTGTTCTTCGATGATTTCTCCATACTTTTGTAACAATTGCGGTTCTTTACTAAGACGTCTTATTACATTTTCAGTCCTACGAAAGGCGACTGCTTTGTTTGACGGTAATGGCGGGTGGTTGGTTTTCCAAGGTAGCTTGGCGACATACTTGTTGTCAAGAAATGACACTGATGAGTTTTCATAAATCGTTTAAAATTCTTGTAGCTCTGTATTTGTGTTACTGTCTTCTATACCAAGGGACTCGATTTCCCAAAACTTTGTTAAATTACATTCCTCTGCTTTATGAGACACGATAACGTTCAATATTGAACTACTGTTTGATTCTCTAATACTTGTCGTTGGTCCAGAAAGTAAATATCCTAATTTAGACTCGACGGCAGTCGGTCCATTACCTCTTATGATTTTATCTCCTACTATACTCCAATAATAATCTGCCCCAATAAGTAAATTAATATCAAACATGTCATCTTCTGTAATTGGGTGTGCTAATTTCAAACCATGCAAATGTCTCATATTAACTACTGATTTCATGTGCGTTTGTATCGGTAATGCTATTTCAGGAATGATAAGTACCTCGAGCGGTATGTTTTCTACATCGTCAGTTTGTAAGTAAATCGTTGCCGATTGCATATGCCTAACTTGTCTGTTTTGCTCTCCGAATCCAGAAAGATGAACTATTTCGGTCCCGTTTATACCTAAATCTAGTTTTCTGGCGAGTGATTCTGTGACGAATGATCTCTGTGCTCCTTCGTCTAGTAAAATATTAACATCCGTTGACTGTGTTCCTGAGCTCACGCAAGCGACAGCGGTTTTCAATATAACATTTGATGTTTTATGTGGTGCAATGAGGAGTGTAATACGGTTTTACCATTATCTTCGTTTACTTGTTCATGTGATTCGTTCATACTGTTATTCTTAGTACATTATACTTGTATGATGACGTTTGTTGCATTTTTTACACGTGCTTGTAGATTTGCAATCAGCTAATTTGTGACGACCGAGACAGTTAAAACATAGCCTATCTCTCTTAATTACAGCTGTGCGTGCATCAACGGTTGTGATTTTTGTGCAATTAACGGCTATATGCCCATTTTCATGGCAAAAAATGCAAGACTTAATGAAAGGCTTTTTATCCGAAACTGACTTTTCGGGTTTTCCGAATGTTGAGTTTGAACGTGACTTCATACTAGTTAAAAAGGTAGCGGTAGCGAGTGGTCTTTCTACTTTATCCGGTAATTTTCCGGCTTCCATAATATTTAGTTCGTCGAGAAGCGCTCTGCGTAAATCATATAGTGTCCAGTTTGTGGATCTGTGTTCTCGTGCTAAATGTTGACGTATCTCTGCGGGTAATTTATTTAGAATAACAGGAACTAGTAGTGATCCATACGTATCGTCTGTCTGTCCGAGTAACTCGAGACCTCTTACATAAGTTTCTGTCTTATCATAGTAACTACGGAGGCTAGTAATTGTATGAATTGGAGCCTGTAAATCAAGTAAGGCCTGCATGTAGGTTTGGACTATTTTATGAGTTTGCCCGTATCTTTCCCGGAGTAATGAAATTGCTTTGTCGTAATTTGTGTTCGTCATGGAAA
Organism: Mytilus galloprovincialis; assembly: GCF_965363235.1. Taxonomy (NCBI): domain Eukaryota; kingdom Metazoa; phylum Mollusca; class Bivalvia; order Mytilida; family Mytilidae; genus Mytilus; species Mytilus galloprovincialis. Next base: position 3,459,170 of record NC_134843.1, on the reverse strand, counting down.
AACCTGCTATAGTTTGTAACGCTTCGCTTTGTAGAAGGGACTTTAAGTAGTTGAATTTTTGTGCATCACTCAGTGTAGGATTTGTGTGGATCGCGGTTTCATAGGAGTCCCAAAATGATTGCCAGTCTAGTATATCTCCGGTAAATATAGGCAAGTTTAACTTCGGAAGCTTGTGATACTCGCTGTTTGTGCTAGACGATGAGCGTGAATTTGAGCTATGTGTATATTGTTGGTTTGCTGATGTTGAAGGTTGACTAATAAATGTAGATGGAACTGATTGTGTATTCTGTATAAAATTATCGGCATGAGGGTTCAAATTCAATGAAATTGATTCATTTGCGGGTAAACTCTGATTTTGAACTGGCTTTGCTAATTTTGTGATTTGCCGTAATTTATATTCTAAATTGTACATTTACTCATCTGAGTCCTGTATTTCCCCAGCTACATCTTCATCCGAAGTTTGCTCCAAGATCTTTTCGCTGATATTTTCTAAAATTCTTTTCTTCTGTGTGACTGCTTCTAATAGTGTTGAAATTTCTTCGTAATCAGCTTCGGAACTTTGTTGAATTTCTTCGAATTTCCTCAGGAGTTTCGTAACTGCACCTTTGTGTCCCGCTCGGACGGCTTTCATCTTCGCTTCCATTATTTCATCTGGTCTCGTCACCAATATTGCGTATAGTGGGTAAGATTTCGTACAATGGCATGAAGTAAAATAACAGACGTCTTGCTAGTTTGATAATGTAATGAAAGCTGAAGGAAGTACGTCAACTATAGTGACGTTAAAATTGAGCGGCGCGCTTTACTATACATCTAGTAAGCAGACTTTACAACACTGATTGAGACATTGTTTGGCAGGTGATGCGTTTTCATTGGAAGAGGCCATTATCCTGTCATCTACGCGCCCGGTAGAGTTCGAAATGTAGTACTTTGATTCCCACAATTTCTGTTTCTTACCTTTATATGTTTTTTCCTGGTTGATTTCCGATATTTGAATATTATTAAAGTACAGCACTGTCGCCGTAATTTAAGCAAATTAACACTTGATTATCTTTCAAGTGTCTTGTTTAAAGTTAGTGTTGTTTTTTTTATCTATTCTGGTGGTTTTATCTGGGCTCTTCGGCTTCCCCGCCAATAAAACTTACCTCCACAAAAAAGACGAAAATCGGTGTTTTAAAGTGGCGTTAAAAACACAAGAAATAAATAATTATGTTTTTTTTTATTCTAGCACATTAACTAACATGATCGTCATGGCTTAAAATATAAAGGATGGGTAAATTGTATCATTTGACTCCCTATATGAGTTATGATATTGCCATTTAAAGATAACATTGACTCATATTTTCTAGCTTTGGTCTGTTATTTCAAAAGAAATGATTTAAATGTAGAAATTGTAAACAGCAAAAATGGTTAGCAAAACAAGAATTATTACACAATACTAATCCTACTAAAACAATGAGATGACTCATTACAGGACTAATTAACTGCGGTAGATTAATTCATGTTCACACATTTTGCTTGTTGTCTATTTAGTACTGTTTGGTAGCTGTTAAGACAATTCAGTTATTATGTAAATGTGTACTGGTAAAAAAAGAAATTCTGACCATAATAAGTCTGGAAATTGACTGGAAGACTGAAGTCTTAAAACAAATTATTGTCCAGTTTTCTAAGAGCTGTTGTGTTTTACCAAATGATGTTTGAGGTCAAAATTCGTTAACTAAGGGCATATGGAGGTCAACTGCTAGTTCTAAACTGCTTGAATTATTATTCTTCGTGATTTGCCGATATATTTTTAATATGGTTGTCACGAGATTTTTCTTGTTAGTTCAATGTTAATTAGATCCTCGTATGCAGAAATCTGCTTTATCAAAATAATCAATAAAAGGAATTGAAGGGCGCAGCAAGATGTAAGTTATTTATATTTGCAGAAAACAAATTTTGTAGAATTATGCTACTTTTTCAATGTATCATTATTTTTTTAAGACTGGTACCAGTGGAGGACCAATGCTCACAGCTTATGTGTATATAGCCTTCAAAGAAACTCAAAACACAGAGGTTGCGGTAAGTTATTCAAGATTATATGTTCTGTAAAAGTTTGAAACCCCTATCCATCAACTATCATAGCCGCTTTTGCATATGATGTCACAAGAATAATTCTGACCCAGTCATAAATTATATACCAGACAGTAGTACATATTTAAGACGAAATAGTTCCTATGCGTGGGTGATACTTTCAAAATAGATGTACTCCTGTAACAGTGTTTTCAACCAAAATAATTATTTAGTAATAATATATAATCATTTACATTTAAATTATTGTTTGTCATCAATTATCGATAACAATGATTTTGTGCTCGCTCAGTCTTTTAGAGGCCTTCGAGTGGGGATATGAATAAATAAAAGAGAAAAATTCATGCATGTGCATGAGCAGAAAAAAGAATGGTTAGGTATTCAACATTAACATAAACTCACAAGTTTTAGTTTTCTGCTAGTTATACGTATTATTTTATTTATACCTAAACACAACTATGGTGACTCCAAAATTTAAATAAATGTTTATAACACGTACGATGTGATAATTCAGCGTTACAGAGGACATTTCATCTAATTTGTTCACCAGGTAATTGATAACCTGGGTGCGTAAAGAAATGTTCTCGTCCATACTTTTATGAAAACGATTCTATATAGAATATTTTAGGCAATATTCTTATTTTGAAGACCGTTTAACAATGCAAAGCGATATAGGGTTAATATCCGTTGAGCATTATGTAATAAGTTTTAAACAACTACATGGTTTACCTAGGTGACCATATTTGTGTTTTATCTAAAGGTTTATTGAAGTTTCTTATTTAAATTCTTGTCCCTAAAGAGCCATCAAGCTCTTTCGTCAATTTGGTTTTCGGAACAGTGAATAATTCTTACTTACAGTAACACAAATACATGTTCTTTCTGTTTAGATTCCAAATACCTTCGATGCAAGTTTGACTTTAAAATATTTGGAGAACTTCTACAAGAATACGCCAGGTCTGACGGCTTTCCAAAGAGCAGTTCTTGCATATTGTTTTGCTCTTGGTAACAGCCAGGAGCAGCTATCCAACGTTTTGGTTGATCTTAATGGTGTTTCAACGATTTCAGATGATGGTAACAAATATTTCGTTTCCCTTTCGTGTACTATTTTTCAACATGAATATTTTTTTTTCACTTTGAAAGATATCCATTTTTCTTTATTTTCGTTAAATTATCATGCATATGCTTTGAGTTTAAATATAAACGCATACGTTTCTTGTACAATCCAGACAGAAGACAGGAAACTTCATTGTATGGATTATTTTGTTAGAATTTGAAAACGAAAACACTTTTCAAAAACCCTTTTTTCATGTCCAAACTTTAAAATAACTTTTAAATTACAAATTAATCTATTTACATTACATTGAAAAAAGACATTTCAATATTTTTTTTATACATTATGTAAACGTAAGGGTTTGTAGAAATACTTAATAAAAAAAATGTTGTATAATCAACCAAAGGTGACTTGCGATGTTGGTGTGACCTGAGAAAGAAAGAAGTTGGAAATCAAAAGATGTACAGCACTTATGATGTTAAACCATCAGCAATTGAAACGGCTGCATATGTTTTGTTGACACACGTGGTCAAAGGGGATATGACAAGTGGAAGACCCATTGCTAAATGGCTGATTTCACAGATTAATGGAAAAGGCGGATATTTATCGACTCAGGTAAGAATGTATAAATAGCTGAGTTATATATTTGAAACTTTCCAACAACGGTAAATTTTGAAATATGCATGGAAATTTAAGCGGGTCAAATTTTTCTCGTTTCTTTAACTGCCGTGAACACAGCGATTATTAACACAAGACAAAACAAAAACCGATATACGGTATTTAGGAATACTTTAATGTTCCATTGCTAAATTTTGAGAACTAGACAACGTTAAGAACGCCCATGTACTTGAATCACATTAAGCTTGAAATTATAGTATAAAAAACATTTGAAGAATGCATGACGATAATAATATATAAATAGCAGTTGTATATTAACTTTAAATTAATTTTGTTTTGCAAATTGCAGGACACAGTAATGGGCCTTCAAGCCTTGTCAAGCTATGCTGAAATATTATCCAGTGGACAAAAGGCTGCAACAGTTACCTTCAAATCATTGGGCCAGCAGGATGTTACATTCACAATTGATAATGACAATGCGATACTTCTACAGTCAAAAAGCATGGTAGATCAAACAATTTTTGTATACATTTAATCTGATAAGATGAGGTTAACATAAACATCAAGTTTTAAATTGATTAACAATCAAGTAATGTTTTATTACATGTTTAATTAGAATTGAAATATTGAAGATATCCGACTCAATTTTAACATTATACTTTTTCCTGTATACAATAACCCTGCAAACATAGGCATCTTAGGCAGGTAATATTCATTTAGAAATTCCAAGAAAAAGAGTCAAACTTTCCTCAATTTTATTTCTTTCTTCTGAATTTTTTTGTGGAAAAGATTACACGAAATGCAATCAAAACCCTATGTTACTGACTGAATATCTAAATCTTTATCACTACTTTTGAGATACAAAACAAATACACCTTACCGCTTATCCCGGCTGACCCGACCGCTTGAACTTTTGACGCATTCAACAATCACTTTTCCATTGTGGCGTCAGTTGTTTTGTTTTGTGACGTCAAAATTTTACGGGAACCTGTGTGATATCAAGTAATGGCGGATAAATAGCGATAAGGTGTATATTATGCATTGATCATACATTTCTATACATCCTATCCATAAATAATTCCAGTAATTAATCACTGAAATAAACACTCAAATATTCAAGTCACAATCTTTTCATAAAATTACATAATTTTGGCAAGGAGCAGGATCCCATATCTTTTTTTAAAAATATCACTGAGTTATCTTCCTTTTTCCAGAATTTTAGTTGAATCAAGATATAAGACAATACAATACGATCAATTAAAGCAATCTTTACTCTTCAATTCTAACAAGCACTTTGATTGTGTTTAACTGATTGTACTTGTACTCAAATTGCTTGACCGATACTTTTACACGGACTGCCGTCGGTTATGCTTGACCGACACTTTTACACGGAGTGCCGAAGGTTATGCTTGACCGACACTTTTACACGGACTGCCGTAGGTTATGCTTGACCGACACTTTTACACGGACTGCCGTAGGTTATGCTTGACAGACACTTTAACACGGACTTCCGTATGTTATGCTTGACAGACACTTACACGGACTGTCGTAGGTTATGCTTGACCGACACTTTAACACGGACTGCCGTAGGTTATGCTTGACAGACACTTTTACACGGACTGCCGTAGGTTATGCTTGACCGACACTTTTACACAGACTGCCGTAGGTTATGCCTGACCGACACTTTAACACAGACTGCCGTAGGTTATGCTTGACAGACACTTTTACACGGACTGCCGTAGGTTATGCTTGACCGACACTCTTACACGGACTGCCGTAGGTTATGCTTGACCGACACTTTTACACACTGCCGTAGGTTATGGTTGACCGACACTTTTACACGGACTGCCGTAGGTTACTACCGGATACCTTTAGCCATTTTGTTGCTCATTCCCACTTTTCCTTTCAACGATTGAAATATAGTATTCTGATTTTTTTAAAAACGCACAACACTTTGTTTTCAAAAGAATTACAGAACTTGAGACTTGACTTATCGTTGATATGCTTGTCTACCTGAGAATAGATAACCTTAGCTGTTTTTGGCAAAAAACTTGAGGAATTTTTGGTCTTCAATGCTCTTCAACTTCGTACTTTGTTTGGCCTTCATAACATTTTTTTATTCGGGCGTCACTGATAAATCTTTTGAAGACGAAACGCACTTCTGGCGTAATTATAAAATTTCAATCCTGGCATCTTTGATGAGTTTATTTACAGCAACAAAAGTTAAAGATCGATTCCGACAATTCTTTACTATTCACACAATTGTATTTAAGATTTACACACCGACGATAGGGACATTTCACACAGGCGAATTTGTTTTGTGTATCTTGTATTATCGTCTTTTGTGGTAGATTCACAATAAAACATTCATGCATATATTTTTGATAAATGTTATGTTTGTCTAGAACTTATGTTATATCAGCCTGCTTTGATAATTGGAAAAGAGAACCGAATGATTCGAGATTTTAAAGAATTATTTTTCTGTAACATTCTTGGTTCACCACTCTCATGTTTTTATCCGCATTTCTACATGTACATTCGTGAATGGTGTTTAAAAGAGAGGTTAATAATACAAACAAAATTTTCAAACTAACATGTCGAAAATATGCTGACAACATCATTGCAAAAATCAAATAATAGAAAACAAAACACCGACCCGGAGATAGAACATAAGTTGACATTAACAGCATGAACACAACATATTAAACCAAAGAATGAACATCACGACCTGAAATAAAGAGTTTTCTAAATTTCAAATGAGTTAGAAATGTTCTGTTTTATTATTTCTAGCTGAATGTTGATGACATCGCATCAAATGGTATCACAATCGAGGTTCAAGGTGCTGGTAATATTGTTGCTGCTGTAAGTTATTAGAAAAGATTATGTTTTAGTCGTTTTGGTTTTTACAGTTCTAATTAAATTGCCTGAACTCATGGTATAAATCTATATATTGAAACTGAAAGTCATAACTAGAAACTATTTTAGATGTTTCCAAATTTTCTTTCATGTGATCTTTCATTTTAAATTTATCAAGGGCTGTTTTTTTTTAATTGTTATGTTTTGAAAGCAAGAACCTTTAGATCTAAATCGGATGTAGGCGAGAACGCATCGTTTCAGGAGACCTGTATTATGTTTACTACCTAACAACTGTTTTGAAAGCTATACATAATAATACTAGCAGAATAAGTTGATTCTATGCATACGTTTACTTTCTACACTACAGTAATAGCAATTATCCTTAGCAATCAATTTCATCAATTCAATAAAAACTACTACCTATAAATTTCAATAGGACAATCATTTTCTTTCAAATTGGAAAAAACTTAAAATGTTTCATTTTTTTTAAGATGCATAATTATAAATTCTTTGACTCTCCTTATTTGAAAAAACATGTTTTTTAAATTGAATAGAAGATGTGTATAAATAATGCTTTGCAATCACAATTCTTTCAATAATATTGAAATGGTTAAAATTTAATTTATATCCTGTTTTTAGATATTCATCTCAAAAAATAGTACGGAATACATGTTATAAATTATTCCTCTTTCTTACAAGGTTAACTGGGAGTTTAACATAAATGCTGCTGGTAATTTCCCAGATCTCCATAGTTCGAAATACATGTTATAATTTATTTCTGATAATTTACAAGGTTAACTAGGAGTATAATATAAATGTTGCTGGTAATTTCCCAGATCTCCATAGTACGAAATACATGTTATAATTTCTCTCTTTTTTGTTGCAAGGTTAACTGGAAGTACAATATAAATGTTGCTGGTAGTTTCACAGATCTCCATGTTATAATGTCTTTCTCTTTTTTGCCAGGTTAATTGGGAATACAACATAAATGTTGCTGGTAATTTCCCAGATCTCCATGTCCAGGCAACCAGTTACACCATCGACTATTATAATATACTGATTGAAGCATGCGTATGGTATGTTCATTTATACTTACCAATTTATAGTTTCTTATGTTTATATTTTTATCACATATTTTAATTGACTTTGAACTGATATGATTATATTTATCAGAATTGTTATCAAGTTCCAGGACCATACATTAAGTAAATTTTAGATTTACAGTAAATTTCAAGGAAATATTCTACCCTGCATACTATAATGTACTTTATATGCATTTATTTTGCCATAAAAGATGTGTGTTCAGTCATCATTGTTTATCTTTGCGTTACCTGTGACTATGATGTATTTTGTATAATTTTTATATATAGATGCGATAAACACTGCATTCGTTATAAAATATTTGTCTATGGTTGTTATAGTGCCCAATTAACAATTTCTCCTTATTTGGAATATCCTATCACGGAGAAGCACTCCTACTGTTGTTTTGTTTTTATTTTCTGTGGGTTTTTTTTAATACTTACTTTTGATCGATTGAAATATTGTCGTTGAGAGAAGAAAGCATGTAATTTAATTTTATCAATTTAGCAATAATTTGAATACTAAAAAAAATATGCAATTTTTATTAAACAATTTCTTATAGATGTATAGCCAGATTTGAAAATAATTTGTTTTAATGAATTCTAGTGCAGAAAATAAATGTTAAAAATCCGTTAATAAGTGCAGATTTTTATTAACGCATTCTCTTATATTGAATGTTTTTACCATCCCCCAATACAAAAAGTCTTGTTTGGAAATTGCCAATGTACTTCAGATAAGCCGTAGATCGTAAATGTTGCATATTCTTAAATAAGACTATCGTTATATGTAAACTTTCTTATATTTCTGTTTTTATCGAACCAGAAACCATCCTGCATATGGGATATACATTTGCAAACTCGTTCGGTATTCAAATGCATACATATACGACTTCCACGTTTTAAAGGTCACTAGTGGTTGAGCAGAAAGTTGATGAACAAGAGTTATGACAAAGAATGTGACGTCATTTTTTTTTTAAATAAAATTTGTTAAGGAATTTTCCTTAAAAATCGTTTTTATTGATATAAATATTGTTACTGTACCTTATCTTGCGTGGATGGATCTGGCGGGTTTCAAAATGGCTGGATCCGCCCCTGACATGTACTAGTATTTTAACATTTTTGTAGGTATGATGGTTTTGGAGATAATGGGATGGGGATGATGTATGTTGACTTACCAACTGGCTACCACGGTACTAATATGGAAGCACTACAGAAAGATCGAAGAGTACAACGTGTAGAATTTAGTGGCAAAACTTTAAGTTTCTATTTCAATCAGGTACAAACTATATCTTTATATATAAGAAAGACTTAAAATTTATGTTGTCTAATTGTCTAAGGTGCATGATGCATATTTCTACATGGCAACAATGGCCACTGTTGTCTCATACAGTTTTTATACGCCCGTACAAATTTTGACGGGACGTATTATGGTATACAAATATCCGGTGTCTGTCCGTCCTTCCGTCCGTCTGTCCGTCTGTCTGTCCGGGTAAACATGTCGCACCGTAACTTGAGAACGACTTATCCAAATTTCATGAAACTTTAAACAGTTGTTTCTTATGATGGTCAAATGATCTGTATACTTTACGGCACTTTGTAACTAAATCAGGGATGTGTTTTTTTCACATGTTGCACCTTATCCCAAAAGCGATTTTTGATTATTGCTTAAAACTTTACACACTTTTTAGTTGTATCTTAAGATCTGTATACTTATTGGTGATGATTCAAAATTTCATTTTTGAGTTATTCAGCATTTTATAAAAAAGGGGGAGGGTTTTTTTTACATGTCGCGCTGTATCTCAAAAACGATTTATGATTGTTGCTTAAAACTTTACACACTTCTTTGTTATATTAATCTCAAGATCTGTATACTTTTTGGTTTTGATTCAAAATTTTATTTTAGTGATATTTAGTTTTTTGTAAAAAAAAAAACCAGGAGCGGTTTCACATATCCGGCCGTATCTCAAAAATAATATATGGTTATTGCTTAAAACTTTCTCAGAAACCATTAAAACTTCTACACAAGACGACGGGCGTATCATGCGCTCATGGCGCAACTGTTTATTTTTATATTTCCTCCTCTGAAACAACATGTTCTGTTGACTAAAATTTTTCAAGAGTTGTTTTCTTCCAACATTTTACTTTCCGAAAAACTAACTCTGAAATGTTATTTAAGCTGAATTAAATATTGCTATGTGCAGTTGTTTTATCAACAGTTCAAGGCTACAAGTGCCCAAGTTTTTTGTTGAGCTAGTGTACCTTATTCGGATGATGCCTTGGTAATATTGACATAATTTGACACTTGAACAAACGAGAACTGCAAATTCAACTGATAATAAACTTGATTTGCTTTCTTTATTAGTGATAAAGTCTCGGTGTCGCCCCATATGGAATTTACTGACCCCGTATATATCGTATTTGGTCAGTAGCACATTATGTAGTTAATGATGTTCAACTTCGAAAATAAACTTATTGTACAACTTATCATATTGGATTCTTTTCTTGCAATTATAATTGTGTTGCTTTTTCTACATTGGCTAAATATAGGGGGAGGGTTGGGATTTAAAAAAACATGTTTAAACCCGCCGCATTTTTTCTCATATCCCAAGTCAGGAGCCTCTGGCCTTATAGTTTGTGTTTTTTATTTATATTTCGGAGTATTAGTATGAGGTCTATTATCACTGAACTAGTACACAATTTTAGGGGCCAACTTAAGTCCACCTCTTGGTCCTAGATTTTCTTGCTGTGTTGAAGGACCAGTCGTTGCCTTCGTCTGTTTTCTACTCTTTGGTTGGGTTGTTGTCTCTTTGACACATTATCCATTTCCTTTCTCAATTGTATTATAAAGTATAGGTAAACACTGTACTGCATATTTAGGTTTAAAAAAATAAGCTTAATATCTTATTCTTTTTGTATGTCTTGTGTTGAGCTAACGAGAAGCCTCGTTCAATTGAAATTGTTGTGTTTCACAGCTGCACCAAGATCAGGCTAGTTCCAACCCTGCAACAATGTTAAACCTAGCCATATTCTCTGTGTACCAGTTTCAAATGAGAGCCGTTTGTTGCAATGCAGCATACATGTTTTCTGCATTGTTTGTACATTAAAATCAAGCAGTAAATTTTTCGTACGAATTGTTTTACATTTGTCAGTCAGTGTGCATTTTACAACTTTACGGAAATTTTGGGGGACATTCTTGAAGGCCGTACGTTGACTAATCAGTATTAACTTCTAAGTCATTTGGGTTTCTAGTGGGGAGTTCACGGTAAGAAGATGTATTATGGTTACCAATGTTCAACATCGTTGTGATAATATCGGCATTTTTTATCACGAAAATATGGAACAAAAGTAAATGTTTAGTTAATACTTTGGGAGAAATTTATCAATACCTGTATACAACGAATCTATGACCTCATTGGTTTTGTCTTTGGTTGCCATTTTTAAGGGGGTTGGGATCAAATGTTAAAGACCAATTTGGAGGGTCTAAAGTCAAATATGTATGAATTTGTTCTGCGAAGATTTTGGTGTTGAAGGCAAGACATTTGGTTGTCTTTATAAAGTCAATTCGTAATGTTCTTAATACTTGATTGATTTATTAGTAGATGAATAACATAGGGGTATGCATAATCTCAAAGAACACTTACTTTTGTGTTTTATTACGATTTGTTATTGCAAGGTTGCTTTCCTATTGGAAGGACTTCAATTTTGTTATAAATATGTAGGACTCGGAAGTGCGATGGTCTATTTGATGCAATGATGTCTGGGTTAAAATCTACAGATGTGCAATTGTTATGAGAAGTACATGTTTATGTTTTTAATATCTAGTACAAGTATATGAATTTACATTCATTTTGTCTGACTGTTCTGAATAACAGTTTCATACTAAATGAGAGATCGTCCTCTTTGATTGCCTGCATGTGAACAGAATTCTGCATTAACATTTTATCTTTACTTGATTCCTCTCATAAGTTCTTGGATTATCGTAATATTATTATATAGTGTGTCTGTATGCGAACCCGTATGTAGTAAGAGAATGTCACGCCGCCTCGTACGTAAAAAGGAACCGTTTTTAGATTTATTCATCAATCTTAAGAGTTTCTCGTCTATAGTTTTTGGTGGAAGAAGACTTCAAGTCTTCTGAGGGCCTATGGTGCCGGCTTTAAAATCATTAAGCCTCCGTATGCCGCATTCGTTTCTGTGTATTATAATTTCATAACAACTTCTGATTCCTGACATCGATTTTTACACATGATTAAGCATCTGAATCATTTAATTTGTAAATTAGGATTGAAAAACAATCACTATCTTAAATATGTACCCTTTTATTTATGTAAATCATTAGATTTCATCTCATCTACATGAACGTTGTTTGTTTACTTGTAACCGGATGTTTTTTACTGTAGATATTTGTAGTACGCATGCGTAAATGAGGTATCGGGTTAACTCGCCCTGTTTACATGTTCACCCTTGGTCTGTTCGTCCTGAGTTCTTTCGCCTGTATAGTACGTTCGCCCTGTGTTCATTCTCTTTACTCTTATCAAGGACATTTTATAATACGTGCTTGCATTTATTAAAAAATATTAATATTAAGGGTATCGTTAAAAACTCTAAAACACGATGTAGTGAAAATCATCTGTTCCTTATTTTGTTCCCAAGTTAAGACAATCGTGTTCAGCCAATCAAATTCTGTGTTTTTCATGATCATAATAAGCCAACCAAAAACGCTTTCTCTGAAGATTATTCTAACATGCTAGATTTCGAACTTGTGTTGTTTTCATCTAGATGTAAAATGTGAATTTTCGTCTGCAATCGTTCTTACACAGCTTTTAGGATAAAAGCATGGCTGATTGACAAAATTCAATGATGCAGTACTACCATAAAGATAATAAATAGTGGGTTTTTTCACTAAATTATTGACATAATACTTGTTGTAGCATATTTTATTTTTGTATTCAATTATAAAATCATTGAAAAGATAATGTACTAGTCTTTTTTCACAAAGACCAGCAAACAGGTTGGGCACCCCCTTTTCCGCCATTATATATGAGTGGTGTCCCTTCAATGAGGGACTGTTCTTAAAACAAGGGGTCATTTTACTGTTGAAAAAAAAGAAAGAAATTTTTAAGATTTTTGGAAAATGACGCGTCAGCGGCATTGTTCCAATACCATTGACCAGAACAACAGGAAGTCGATTATTGCCTCCGCCTACCGCACTCGGTTTCATATTTACTATTTTACAAACTAACTGGTATCTGCTTGTATTCCGCTACACTCGAACAAAGTGTTGTAGTCGGACGGGAACCAGTTTACATAATTTATTTTATTTACAACAAAAATGTTGACCTGTCCATAGGAAGGCTTGTATAGTCCGGGCTATTATTCTCCAAAATTTGACCTTCCAGTGGGGATGCGGACTATATAGTACAATTAGCAAGAAATAAGAGAACAAGTTCCATATTCGCGGCGAAGTTGTTTGTTTACGTTCCGCCATCTTTGTTATTGATATTGTAGAGGGCGCTCTCATGATTTTTCAAACTAATAATTTCAACTCATCCATATTAATAAGTTATTTCTATTTAATATCAAATTAAAAGTGATAAATATAAAAACTCAACATTTCATTACAAATTTCTCCTTTCTGTTCAATCTGGGAACAGTATATCTAACATATTAATATATATGTTCCTGGTTCAATACATTTAGAATTTGTAAACTACAAAGCGTAATCGGTTATTGTTCATTCCGTTTTGGTGTTTGATACCGACTTAAATGATTTGTCTAAGCTTAAGACCCTTAAAACATTAATGTGATAGGTATATTAAAGACTGTTTTACAAAAGGATGGAACTGTTTTATTTTCAAAGTCGTATTATAGTGATATCTGTCATGTACGGATTTCGACTCTCACCGGTTAATTTCTTCTTTTACTATGCTTTTTAAACTTCCTTTCAAAACATCGCAAAGTTTCAAAATTGTTTTTTTTAAGTGAATTAAACTTATTTTAACAATCATGAAGCGTTCTAGAATCATTTTAAAGCAGTTTCTAGTTCTGTTTGATGAACGAAATCAGGTTTTCTCAAGAAAATACCACAAACGATCGCAGAGGATTTGAAATGTACAACTGAAATCGGCACCTGGTTAAATCGGCATCTAGTCAAATCGGCACCTTTTTGAAGTCAATTCGGCATCCAATAATATTTGTTATAATATTTTCTATTCAATTAATTAATAACTTTTACCAAGTACATAGTTAATATGTTGTTGTGTATAAAGGTAAACAACGAAGCCCTTACCCAAGCTGTTGTTTTAACAATGAGACAATTAGAAAAATAAAATGGAAAACTATGAGTCCCTCTCAATAAATCAAACTTTCATGCCAAATAATAGCAAATTTAAGGTGTTCTTTTTCAGGAAAGTTTAAACAGCATTAAACCAACAATCCTGTAAAATGCTCAACTGGTTAAAAAATGCATAAAAAATATCCAATACCTTTAATTTCTAAATATACCTCATATATACAATTAAAAATACATGTTCCAGACCATATGAGTATTTGGACCGTACGCGTACGGTCCGGACCGTATAGGTATACTCGTACAGTCTGACCATACGCGTACGGTCGGACCGTATGAGTAAACGCGTATAGTCCAGTACGAGCTAACCATTTATCACAATCTTTATTTTTAGTTTTATATAAATTGTTATCATTACAATTACTTTTAGATGGATAAAATGAATAATTGAACAATTGAAATTAAATATTTGTTTAATTGTATATCTGAATCCTATTTTGGTACTCTCGCCCAAGGTGACACTTACTACCACAATTAATGATATATTTTTTACATTTACATGTTTGCAGTTCATTCATGTTCCTTTGCATTTGCATTATTTTGTAAAGTTTCTAATATTCTAAAATTGTCGTCCCACATCATGTTAACTTCCAATATCGTAAATTTCTATGATCATAATTCAATTAATGTTTTACTGATCGACATGCTAAATACAAGATATTAACTGATTTAATAAGCGTGAATTTTTGTATTACTTAAAAAAATAAAGTTTTTATTCCAATTACAATTGGAACTTTTCCATATTAATTTGAGAGTTAAGTTATGTTGATCTGTACATGAACTTTACCTGCATTTGTAACTTATAAACGTAAGGATGTACTTAGGTGAGGTTTTGGAATTTGTGTAAAATGTTCGGACCCCTTGGTGTTTTTCCATACAATACAATGTAAAATATTTTGCCTCATAACACCCATTTATTTTTTCATTAATAGCTCATGAAAGGTCATTTACCAAAATTTTAGAAGATTCTTGATTTTCTTTCTTTTGTTTTGAGACCCAAATAATACCAATGCAAATATAAGGTAAAAGTCCCGCCATATTTTAAATCTTAATTTTAAAAGGAGGTCCATGACCTATCAATATTTTTAGCTTATCTTTATCATTAATTGATGCTCTACCAGCTTATAGTATCAATTTTAATTTCCTAATTTTTTTTAATTTTTACATAACCTCACCTAAGTACATCTTTAAGCAACTTCTTAATGATATTAATCAGACCATATGAGTATTTTGAAAAAGTATGCATACTGGGGTCCAGACCGTACGCGTACAGTCCAAATACTCATACGGTCCGGAACATACACATTTAGTTGAGATAAATAAATATTTACAAAATGTACATGAACCCCAAAAATGTGAAAGTAAATATTTTCGGACAATCTCTTCCTTAATAGGTATTTAACTCTTTTTGCTTAAATACTGAAAACAAATCTGGCAACCCCTTTCTTAGTTTTACTCTTTTTGCTTAAAATACTGTTAAAAATATATATTTAACATGGGTGACGAATTGACTATATAGGGTATCGATTTAACCAGGTGCTGATTTGACTATACCCATTTTGACCAGGTGCCGGTTTGACTTGAATTCTTTGAAATAACTTGAGTTTCATTAGACCTTAGATAACAGTAATAAAAAGGTTATTTAAAATTACCTAAAATTTTCTGGGAGAAGGGGGTTCGACTATGTACCAGTGAGAAATATACAAGCCTTTTGACGTCATTTATTTGCACAATTCAGGTAGTCTTGACTTAATTATTTGTCTTAAAAAAAACAGCCACTTCACACACACATATATACGAATGTCAATTATATGCTTACGAGACATGTTGCATTGTGAAACTAATTACGGTATGTGAAAATCAAGACTTGCATAAATTATATCCCAATATTAGAGACAGTGGCGTCATTTTTCCTTAGAGCTTTCAGCTCTTTGATTAACTCAAATGTGGGAAAATTCATTACATTTGGAACAACTTTTCTAAATGAGGGGTCAAATTAATGAAGAAGATATTAGTTTAGAAACATCACAAAATTCTTTTGACATGTTTTGACCATTTAATACTTGATAGATGCATAGTTCTTGGGGAAAAGTTTCATTAAATAATATTAATATACATGTAAAGGTGCTCATTTTTTACAGGTGGTTGTAATGTTCTTCCAATGAGGGTTACGCCTCATTTGGAGTATTGTTCCCAACCAGTTAAAGTTCCATCTTTGTGCATAATTCAAAATGGAAATTTCAACAAGCATCTAATATTCTTACACAAAAAAAATAAACCCTGGTGTGCTAGCTACATGTCCATCTTTTCTACCGATTCAATAACTAGAATCATGCAAACAGACTTAGGAAAAAAGCATGTAAGTTCATCATACAAATATGACACTTTTTCTAGACAATCCAGATCGTGTAAAATACTTCGCTAAAAATTGTAACTTTTAAAATTGTTGTCGCGCACTAAAAAACCCCATGGGAACTTTAAAAAGTTGGCGGGTATGTAACAAGTCTTACTTTTTTTATGCTCCATTTATGGACATTATGTTTTGTGGTCTGTCTCTCCGTCCTACTTCAGGTAAAAGTTTATGGTCGAGGTAGTTTTTGATGAAGTCGAAATCCAATCAACTTGAAACTTAGTACACATGTGTTCCTTATGATATGATCTTTCTAATGTTATTGCCAAATTAAAGATTTGACCTAATTTTCACAGTCCACTGAACATAGAAAATGATTATTCGGATGGGAAATCCATGTATTTATGACACATTCTTGTTTGAAGAAAAAAAATCGTCATAACGATAATGGAACAAAGCAGGATGGGTTAGTAGGGCTGCTTTTATGGTAATTCAAGTTACCTTTTATTCACCTTCTTCCATCTCAGAGCTATCAGCTCTTTGATTGAAGTTTACAAGCTTCTACTAAAATCTTTAAAAAATGCAAAAACTGCTTCTAAAATTCAAATCGACATATACATGACATGAAAAAGATTTGAAAATGTAGTTTGTGTAGACCATCGCACGTCAGCCTTACCACCATCGTACTTCGGCGTATCTATTAACTTATAGCGTCACAATGCCAGCCTCGTACTTCAGGTTAATCAAAAACGTACTTCAGCGTCAAAACATCGTCGTTCGGAGTACCATCGCGGTTCAGAGTTCTACAAAAATACAGATATTTTATGATAATTATCTTCCAATTTTATGTTTAATATGATCTATGTTTATTTAGTGCTTTATTTATGGTTTCAGCTTTCAAAATCGAAAACATGTTTAGATGTAAAGGCAATGTGGGACTACATTGTTCTTGACACAAAACCTAGTTTTGTAACAGGACAGTTTTACTATCAGCCGGGTAAGTACTATTTATATGACCCCATTACTACATTAGTTAAGTTTAAATATATTTATTTATAGTGGATTGGGAGGCAAGTTTTGCAACTTATATTAATCCCTTTCCACTTTGCGGGTGCGAGTGTTACCTTGTAGCGGCATTAGCCTGCTCTTTTTTGGAAATATACAAGGGTGTCTTTAACGTGCAAGAGATATGGCTCTTTCTTAACACGGGTCAGCCATTTATCGTCCCTTTCAGACGGACTATCACTTTTCAACTCAAAGTTTTGATCCTCAGAGCTGTACAACATTGTCCCCCTTTTTTTGACTTTCGAACTTTTATATCTGGGCGTCACTGGTAAGTCTTGTTTGGACGAGGCGCGTTTTTGACATAATGAATTTTAAACCTGATGCCTTTTGTTGTCTATTATTCATGTGTTGCTTTGCCTAATACGTTCTGCTATTCATTTGTATTGTAGTCCTGTATTATTATGTTGTCATTTTAATGTAATATTTAACAATGCCATCAAAGTGCGAGGTTTGGCATGCCACAAAACCAGGTTCAACCCACCATTTTTTTCTTTAAAAATGTCCTGTACCAAGTCAGGAAAATGGCCATTGTTATATCATAGTTCGTTTCTATGTGTGTAACATTTTTACGTTGTGTTTCCGTTGTGTCGTTTGTTTTCTCCTATTTTTGAGTGTGAATTCACATTACTATAAGACGTGTCACGGTACTTTTCTATCCCAAATTCATGTATTTGGTTTTGATGTTATATTGGTTATTCTCATTGGATTTTGTCTAATGCTTAGTCCGTTGCTGTGTGTGTTACATTTTAATGTTGTGTCGTTGTTCTCCTCTAATATTTAATGCGTTTCCCTCAGTGTTACCCCGATTTTGTTTTTTGTCCATAGATTTATGAGTTATAACAGCGGTATACTACTGTTGCCTTCATTGCTCAAGACCATACTCGCAAATGATGTCAAGGGACTACTACATTGTCGGGGAATATATATATTTAGAAGAATATTGTATTTTGAGCTCTAATGGCATCAATTGCTGATTTGATGGTCACAAATTAGGTTTACTGGCGTTAACGGATCCAGTAAACGGGTATTTGCGACCATCAAACTACTTGATGCCGTCGGAGCTTAACATGCAATATTGTTATCTTCATTCTAATATAACTAACAGAAAACAACGTTAAATCATAGATTTCAAATCTGTTATATGTCCTCTGCGCTTGAGCGTAATTTTCATAGCATCAATTGCGAATTGATGCCATTAGAATTAGTGACGTTAATCAAACAAAATGAACGTTACAAACGATGAGCCATTAGAATAGACTATTTCTGTCATTCCTCCCTTTCTTGGTACCGTTAATGTTATCGCTTGCATTTCTCATTCTATCTTTTGGAAATTTAATAGTAGTGAGACTTTTTATGCCCCAACTCGATAGTAAAGGGGCATTATGTTTTCTGGTCTGTGGCTCCGTTCGTCCGTCCGTCCGTCCAGGTTAAAGTTTTTGGTCAAGGTAGTTTTTGATGAAGCTGAAGTCCAATCAATTTGAAACTTAGTACACTTGTTGCTTATGAGATGATCTTTCTAATTTTTAAGCCAAATAAGACTTTTTACCCCAATTTCACGGTCCACTGAACATAGAAAATGAAAGTGGGAGTTTCCGGTTAAAGTTTTTGGTCAAGGTAGTTTTTGATGAAGCTGAAGTCCAATAAACTTGAAACTTAGTACAATTTTTGCTTATGATATGATCTTTCTAATTTTAATGCCAAATTAGAAAATTACCCAATTTCACGGTCATGGAACATGGAAAAGGATAGTGCGAGTGGGGCATCCGTGTACTTTGGACACATTTTTGTTTTTCTTAATGCTCCGGATATTGGTTCTTGTATTTGGTTCATTCATGTATCATTATGGTTATTACCTGACAACTTAATGGTTGATTACGGTTGACCATAGTTTTGCTGAGAAACAACCCAAAATAAATACATGAAATTGTCCCTTTTCCAATGTCTGCAGTGCTGTATGTATTTTTGTAAATTAAGTCACTGATAATGACAATTATTATAATTATAATTTATAATTTAACGAATACTTAAAAAAGTCTGTCTTCAACGCCTGTTTTCTGAAGGACACATCACTTGCCTATTGACAAAACATTGCCTATGATCGTTTAAGTTATTCTGACCTCTTCCTTATACATATATCATGACCAGTAGAATTACAGAGGAGACTACACAATTAAATCATTTAAAACCGGCAAAAAAATCAAATTGTTTTATGCGAGTCAGGATCGAAATATAGCAATGTTTCATTTTTAACCGGATTTTTGAGTCAAAACCGTTTAACCAAAGCTTTTTTTAATATGTTGTTACTGACAACAAAATGAAGGTCAAGTTCAATAATGATGATTTTGACTTTTACTGTTCAGGAGTTATGATTCTTGAAAGATTGAAAAATGGTGTTTCCAGTCGTGTCCGTTCATTTACACATGAACTGTTCAACCAAAGCTTCCCAAATTTTAATATGTTGTTACTGATGACAAAATGGAGGTCAAGTTCAATAATGACGATTTTGACTTTTACTGTTCAGGAGTTATGGTTCTTGAAAGATTTAAAAATGGTGTTTCCAGTCGTGTCCGTGCATTTACGCATTAACTGTTCAACCAAAGTTTCCGACATTTTTAATATGTTGTTACTGATGACAAAATGGAGGTCAAGTTAAATAATGACGATTTTGACTCTTACTGTTCAGGAGTTATGGTTCTTGGAAGATTGAAAAATGGTGTTTCCAGTCGTGTCCGTGCATTTACGCATGAACTGTTCAACTAAAGCTTACCAAATTTTAATATGTTGTTACTGATGACAAAATGGAGGTCAAGTTCAATAATGACGATTTTGACTTTTACTGTTCAGGAGTTATGGTTCTTGAAAGATTTAAAAATGGTTCAACTAAAGCTTCCCAAATTTTAATATGTTGTTACTGATGACAAAATGGAGGTCAAGTTCAATAATGACGATTTTGACTTTTACTGTTCAGGAGTTATGGTTCTTGAAAGATTTAAAAATGTTTTTTTCCAGTCGTGTCCATGCATTTACTCATGAACTGTTCCACCAAAGCTTTTCAAATTTTATTATGTTGTTACTGATGACAAAATGGAGGTCAAGTTCAATAATGACGATTTTGACTTTTACCGTTCAGGAGTTATGGTTGTTGAAAGGTTGAAAATGGCTTTTCCAGTCGTGTCCGTGCATTTACTTGTGAACTGTTCACCAAAACTTTTCAAATTTTAGTATGTTGTTACTGATGACAAAATGGAGGGCAAGTTCAATAATGTTGATTTTGACTTTTTCTGTTCAGGAGTTGTGGTTCTTGATAGATCGAAAAATGGTGTTTCCATTCATGTTGGTGCATTTACTCATTTACCACTCAACCTAATAGTTATCAAAAGTACCAGGATTATAATTTTATACGCCAGACGCGCGTTTCGTCTACATAAGACTCATCAGTGACGCTCAGATCAAAATAGTTAAAAAGCCAAATCAATACAAAGTTGAAGAGCATTGAGGATCCAAAATTCCAAAAAGTTGTGCCAAATACAGCTAAGGTAATCTACTCCTGGGGTAAGAAAATCCTTAGTTTTTCGAAAAATTCAAGGTTTTGTAAACAGAAAATTTATAAAAATGACCATATAATTGATATTCATGTCAACACCGAAGTGCTGACTACTGGGCTGGTGATACCCTCGGGGACGAAACGTCCACCAGCAGTGGCATCGACCCAGTGGTGTAAATAGTTATCAGCTTTTCAAATTTTAATATGTTGATACTGATGGCAAAATGGAGGTCAAATTTGATATTAATGATTTTTAATTTCACCGTTCATCAGTTATGGTTTTTGTGATATTGCCAGGACACAAATAAATGTTCATAAATCCTGTTGGCTGTCTTTGTGACAGCCTCTTGTCTAATTATATCGCTCAATTTATTTCAGAAAAACAAAGCATGACATCTTATTCGCTCAGCACAGACAAAAGGACAGGAACAGCCAGTGGCATCAGCGTGTCTTACTTCCTTTTTATGATTTTGATTGCAGGTTCAAGCTTCGCTTACTTTTAGAGTACATTTATTGTCAATGTCATTCCTGGACTCGAAATTGAATATTTTTTTATACACTTACGTTGTGTATCTTTGTATAGAATTATATTTGTAAAGTATGTAAATGTTGCTTTGTATTATTTACTTTGTATTATTTTTGAACAACTAATATCAAAACCAAGAATCAAAAGAAAAAGATTTGATGGAATAAAAGAACGTAGAAAACAAAAGACTGTAAAAAAATTCTTATGACTGATATTCTTTATAAACCATAAACCTTTTTATAAAAAATGGCCCACAAATTAAATGTCAAAATAACAAATTAGGAATCTGATGAAAATAATGAGACCAAACCTTTTGTGTTCCAGCATTAATCTTTTATATCGGTTGATAAAAAAGTATAAAGTTATTGCTTTTTAAATTACAAATGGACCTCGTATTGATTTTGAAAGTTAAAAAAATAATGCAAAAATGAATGTGTAACACAATTTTACAAAATGTTGTTATCGACATTTCAATCAGTAATTCACATTTATATACATTATATTTAAGCATCCATTTATAATAAAATGAAAGATAACTGTTTTGAAAATACTTGTCAATCCCAAACTATCCTTCAGTTATCAGTTTTCAAAGAAATAAGTTATAGCTAATCTTTATAATCAAAACTAGGTTTAAGACCAGAAAAAAATCGGTAAGGTTTTTCATATAGGAATGTAAAGTATATCAATCATTCTACATGTATATATCTTTAATGTGTTTTTTTTTTTATTTTAAAAATTTAATTATGGATTAACAGAAAACTATATATATATATATGTATCAATACTTATTTACTAACTTCTGTTTAAATGCCTGTTCAATATTACCTTTTATACTTGCAACAATATGGAATTAACGTCGTTGATGTTTTAGATTTATGTTCTAAGCATTGGTGTAAGTGCATTGCTATGTATTTGTGTACAACTTTCTTGTTCCTTAATTTGTTTGTTCGTGTAATGTTCTCAGGGTTTCGATAATTCATTTCTCTTTTATTCCATAGTATCTACCTTTTTTACATGTTGAACAGGTTGTCTAATTAATTGAGATAAAAAGTAAACTGTGTGAGGTTGTATCTATTTTTGTAGCGATTTTTTATAACAGTGATCGTTCACAAAAATTGTTGTTATTTCTTATGAAATCCAGTAAATGAAAGACATCAGAAATATTTTTTTAACACAGCAGTTAAAGTCGTTTACAGGAATTTCTTTAAGATGTTTCTGGAAAAAAAATAGAATCTTTTTTTTAATATTAGGCTGTTATTTATAACATATATCATATCATATCCTTTTGTATAAGATTTTTTTTTTGTAGTTTAGTGCGTTTAATTTTATTTAGACTAATATTTGTAATAAAAAAAATGTTTCTATGTTTTGAATTTAATTTAATTCCATTGTATTTGTCTGGAACTCAAATCATCACGTTATAAATTCAATCTACAAAAATATAACTAGATTAATAGACTAGAAATTTCTACTTACAAAACAAAATTCATCTGTCAACAAAAGTTCAACCTGTGAAGCGTCCATTTTTAAAAAATATTTGGAAATAATAAATAAGCTTCGAATTGTCAACAAACAGTAAGATAAAGGCTTAGAACTCCACAACATATAGCTATGCTAATAAATCAGCTTCGAATTGTCAACAAACAGTAAGATAAAGGCTTATAACTCCACTGCATAGCTATGTTAATAAATCAGCTTCGTATTGTCAACAAACAGTAAGATAAAGGCTTAGAACTCCACTACATAGCTATGTTAATAAATCAGCTTCTTTCTGGAAGAAGAATAAGGACACTAGATAATACTTCTAGATCTTGGAAGTATGAGAACGCCAATTAATACAGTTTGATCCTAAATGAATGAAAATATGAGGACGCAAAATTAAACAGCTATATCCTATATGAATGAAAACAGCAACCAATACAGCTAGATTCTGAAAGTATGAGAACGCAAAATATTACAGTTTCCCTCTGGGAGAATGAGGACCTCAAATAATACAGCTTCTTTTGAAAGAAACTTCATTATGGATAAGTTAAGCCGCCATATAATACTGCTAGATCTTGAAAGTATTGAAGTCATAATATCGCCAAATGATACAGCTTATTTCCGGAAAAGTTGGGATGTCAAATAATTCAGTTAGATCCTGAAATTCTTAAAATATGAGGATGCCAATAATACGACTTTCTTTTGGAAGAATAAGGACGTCAAATAATACAGTAAGATCCTAAAATTCTAAAAATATGAGGATGCCTAATAATACTGCTTTATTCCAAGTATGTCTCTTTCTCACGTCTAATGCGAATCAATACCAATTCTGATTTTTAAAGACTTTGACCATATGTATAAAAATAAAATCACTGCGGAAACTTCCCTATATATTTGTCTAAGAAATAAAAGAGGAACAACAGGTGCAGTTCCTGTTTGCAAAACCTTTCTTTGTCAGTCAGTCAGTACGGTCACTTTATCAATTGTTCATATAGCAAATATCGATTTTTTTATATACTATGATTGTTGGTATAAGAAATCATTACGAATCCGATTACAATTAATTACTTTACAATTAAGATTTCACAGAAATTGTTTTGATTAACGATAAGCTAACCAAAACTCTGTTCCATATTAATTTTATTTTGTTGTAACACTCCCAGGACTGTATGAGATTAGTTTTTACCAATGTTAGACTCGAAATAAAACAGTCAATACCATAGTCAAAACTAAAACACGACAAAGAGAGAGTCACCTAAAATCTGCAAAGAAATTAAACAACTGAGACCCACCAAATCAAAAACATGGCCAGAATGCAGATTTGGTTCCACGGAAGGGTCAGTAAAAAATACAAGGCACACAATTTTGTATTATTTAAAAAATGCGATGACATGACTTGCTCAAAAATGACTCAATGCAAAGAAATCGAGTCGATTGTGATAGCTCATCAAAGTAATATAATGTAGATGAAATTGTAAAATGTGAAATGTTTAGGAATGCGAAATCCTGTTCGTGCTTTCAGTACATAATTTAAGGTAGCACAGTACAAAGATTTTTTCACTCCCAATCAGACAACTTTAAACTGATGTAATTCATTTCATCCTTCTTTATATTTTCTAAATGAGGTACCAAAAGAAAAAAGAAAGATTTATCTTTCAAATTGTGATAATTTCATTATGACATAATTAGTTATGTAATTAGTCGCTATATTGTGATGTCCACACTTGAATGAATTTAGCGTCTTTGTTCTTTATAGCATCCCAAAATATTTTATAGATTCTTGTATAAGACAGCTTGACCACCAAAACTGTGTCTCAGATTTCCAAAAACATCAATAGAACAAATTTTATACCCAATTGAATTTAGTGGTCTCTAATGAATTAATGTTGTAAACTTCACTGAAGATTTATGAAAGAATGAAATACAATAGGAAAAATCTGAGATACAGTTTTGGAGGTCAAACTGTGTTGTGCAAGAATCTATAAAATGTTTTAGGATGCTATTAAGAACAAAGAAGCTAAATTCATTCAAGATGGACATTACAGAGTGGCAACTAATTACATAACAATTATATATGTAATAATTATGTCATAATGAAATTATCACAATTTGAAAGATTAATCCTTCTTCTTTCTTTTGGTACCTCATTTATTAAATTTAAAGAAAGATGAGTGGAATTACATCAGTTTTAAAGATGTCTGATTGGGGATGAAAATTCTTTGTATTGTGCTACCTTAATATATGACTACATAAATGTATTGCACACAACACCTTTTTGGTTCGAATTGATTATTTTCGGTCAATTTTGACGTTAATAATCTAACAGAGGTTACTTTTGTGTCCTATCATGCGTTTCCTTGTATAGTTCAGATTATTTTCTAACCATCGAAGCTTCCTGAGATGTTTGGCTTTCGACTTAAACCGTGATTGTTAAAAGTATCATACATAAATATATATCATGTGCACTCATGAGAAGTTAGCGTGAAAAAAATACTTTTCAATGTTTACGCAATTATGATTATACATAAATTGTCAGTCACAGATTTTAAAAAAAAAACCTATGTCTAATGTTTTTATTTATCACAGCAAAACCATGTAATTTTCTTCACAACATAGACTTTCACAGTTGTTTACAATTTGACACTGACAAGTTTTTACTATCTGCATATTGATTTTTCTCGTTGAAAGGGCTATACGAATGTCCAACTGTTTAATCGTATTCTCGCATCTCAAATAATACGATATGTTAAGGAGTTGTTTTTTTAAACGGCTACATTATTAAACTTTATTTTTATTTTAGTTATATAACATGTAAATAGTTACCAAGGGTACCAGGATTATAATTTAATACGCCAGACGCGCGTTGCACTTCATATGTTTTGAATAACACTTCTCTTCTTTATTTTTCTCCTTCCAATCCATACCGCTTGAGTTCTTGTAAAATAAATTCTGAGTCAAGAAAGTCTTGTATACCAATAAATCTCTCACTTTGATTCTTCATTATCAACCAAACTCATAAATTGTCATCTGCTAATCAAGATAGTTAATAATCTACTTCTGTACATTTTTTTTCACATTTCATCGAACTTTATTATAAAATCTCGGCTCATGAAATGAGATTTACAAAAGAGCTCCTTGTCCACGGCCTCTTCTTACGCCAAAGAACTTTGATGATTTTTTACCTTAAATAATGCAAATTTAATACATGTATTGTTATAAACTACTTATATCCAATTGATAATAGAATTCCCATAAAAATAAATATAAAATCAAATGTAAAACAACCATAAATCAATTTGATATTATCTTCTATGTACCGCCCATTATTGAAACTGGTTTGATCTAATATTTGTATCTATTTGCATTCATTTTGCTTCAGACCGAAATATGATAATGACATGGGACTCCAGTTCTTCAATAAATGTCGTAGCTCATTAACTTTTTTTAATGTAAAACCTGCCAAGGCAGTATGGTTATTTCTCCTCTGACTTTAAATTTTCGACAAAGAAAAGGTATCGTGACGTGACACAAAAATCAGAATTGTTTGCATGCAATTCTTTTAGTTTACATAGATAAGAGGCATATTTTATGCCATTTTCAAATGATTAAATTTTGTATTCTGTTATGCTTCAGTCTCTTTTTGATATATGTTTATTGAATATTTGTGTTTCCATTAAAATATCAAATTGTTTTATAAAATCATCCCTAAATTAAACCAATAGGTAATTAAGAAATGATTGCGTATTTATATTATATAGCTGTTAATTCATAGAGTTTGAAGAGAAATATGAGAAGAAACACTCATATTCCAAGTAAGATCTGATTTATTTCTCATTTCCATTTGTAAAATGAGTTTCGCGAAGTCAATAGTCATCACATTAATTATCTTAGACAGATGGAATAGGATCCCAGTTACGGCAATCAGTCAAGTCCGGTACCCATAAATGTAGTACTTGAAGAAAATATTAACTTTTATTTCAAATGGTGTAGTTTTATTATCACACTAGTTCTGTACAATTTATTTGAAACAGGTCGGAACACTACCTTATATGGAAATGCATAAATTAGCATACTTATCGCACATGTAATTGTTTATTTACATGTGACGCAATTTATTTATACCTAGGTTTTTGACCAATCCACTAAATGGGTAACAATGCATGACGGACTACTACATGTTTACAATCAACCAAAAACACGTGTTATTTACACTACAAACCATTAAAAGTCTGAAATGACCTATATCTGTACTCGACTGTACTGATTTTTACTCGACCAGTCTGAATTCGTTTGAGATTTACTTGATAATACTCGACTGTAGTCTGAACCATACTTAACAGTCTGAGTGTGTACTTGACCAGTTCTTAACCGTTTAATACGAATCTGAACTGTACTCGACCAAGTCTGAACCGTACTCGACCTAGTCTGAACCGTACTCGACTTAGTCTCAACCATACTCGACCTAGTCTGAACCATACTTGAACAAGTCTTAACAAAACTAGGCCTATTCTTTGTATCTATTAACTGAATTTTATCAATTTAGGAATTTTTTAATAAAAATGAAATTGAAACAACAACTTGAAATTAAATGTATTCAATACAGTATTGAAATTAAAATTTCACAATAATCAATCATAATATAACTTCAACTCAATATTAATCAACACTTACATAATAATATATATCAACTTTTAGAATATAAATAAAACAAGCTGATCAAATAATCTAAAAAAAATGAATAGTGACTAATATTTTCAATATTAATCTAATTTTATGAATATTTCGGAAGTATTTTATGGTAATTGGACTATTTTCACCATTAACTTAAGCCTAGTATAGATTTATGTTGTCAGTCGACTTAATGCAGTGAATGGTTTTTTTATTAAGATATATATGAAATAGTATATAAAACAACTTAATAAATTTTTAAAAAATGAGAGCTTAATTGTTTTGTTTTATTAAACCAAGAATTTAATATAATCATTATAATAGAATTTCCCTAGCAATCCTTGATAACCTTTTCAAAAAAGGAAATGTATTCCAAAGTAATAGTAAACAAATTTTTAAATTGATTTAAGTATTTTTTGTCAAATTAACATGGCATACATAAAGCACTTTGATATGTTCTAATTAACTCAGTACATGTGTAGGTAAAAAGAAAGCCTTATTTTCTTAAATTCGTGTATTACTTATCTAGTACATGCATGTATATTCGAAAGGCCTTTGTTATTTAATTTAAACAGGATGTTGCAATTTTGAATCAATGTTATTTAGAATTTAATTTAATACCTCTGACCAGGTGTGATCTTATTTATGAGTTTGCCCCAAGCAGAGGTTATACTTTATATTTCACCACTAATCAGAAAAATAATTTTATTTATTTATTCAATTTTATCCTTTTTTTGATATAAGTTATATATAATATAATTTTTTTATCCTAAATATAATGAGAGATATATTCCTTATATAAGGTTAAAATCTTTTATAAATTTTGTTGGCTGTTGTTATATAGGTCAGTTAAAAAGAAATTTATTTAAACAGTTAAAAAAGGAGAGGGTTTTTGGTCTAGTATGGTTCAGACTGGTCGAGTATTGTTCAGACCTTTGGTTAAGTAATGTTTAGACTGGAAAAATAGGTCGAGTACATGTCAAGAATGGGTTAAGACTGTTTCAGACTGGTCGAGTAATAGTTCAGACTATTTTCAACGGCAAAGATAAGGGTCAAGTACGATTCAGTACAGTCAAGTAAGGTTCAGACTGGGGTCGAGTAATGTCAAGTAAAAGTCAGACCAATTCAGACTTGTCGAGTAAAAATCAGTACAGTCGAGTACAGATATAGGCCATTTCAGACTTTAATGGTTTGTAGTGTAACTGAAATACAACACATTTTTTCGTGCAACGCGGGATTAACAATTTTACTAAGTTTTTCGTTTTTTGTATCCACATTTATAGTTCGTGATATAAAGTATTCGTTCCGTGCTCAGATTAACGAAGAGTTGTTTCTTTGCGAAAAAACAAGTGTTTGAAATACCCGATATATAGCCATTAATATGTTTGATGATGACACGGAGCGCAAAGTTAGCCGTCGATAACAGACGGTGCTAATATTCATGAGGGAAGCATCTTTCGTATAGATAGTTAAAGAAAAATGTGTGATCCTTGAATTTTGTGTTCGTAAAAAAGTCGCAGACTTAGAGATTGTCAAATATCTGACTGGGGTCACTAATTTTTTTTCAGTTTTCACAAAATTTATTTTATGATATTGTACCTTCTTTTATTATTACAAAGTAATTTAATTCGAGGAAAAGAATGTGTTTATTCATTTGTCTTAAAGACACAACAACGTATAATCATCAATCGGGGTCATTAATATATAGCCGAATATACGGTATGGGTTTTTCTCATTGTTGAGCACATTACGAATGCCTATCATTACTTAGATCCACTTCATTCAATCATACCCCATTTCCTTGTTTTTCTTTACAAACGACTTTCAGAAAATTCGGTTTTTCATTATGAAATATTAACATCCATGTCAGTGTTAACAAAATCTATAAATATTGACTTTTGACAGATTTTATGTATTTTGGGACTTCTAAACTGTACCCTTTGTTCTTAAGGAAGTGAAGCAAGCAACTGTATTTTCATTTTGTTTTCGTCTTTGCAAATTCGTTTTTTTTTAATGAAGATATTGGATTTTTTTTTGGATTTTTTAACGGACTCGAACATTTGCCAACCTTCATAAAATCCTTAATGATGTTATCCATGTTTATGTGCGACAAGGTGGGAACTTTGATATGTAGTGTCAAAAATGCAGCGTTGGATCTAAACCTATTATATTTATTTATTTATTTGATAAATTTCTTCTCCTTTTGTATATAAGATTAGGCCGTTGTGTTTGTTGTTGTTTGGATTGTTTAACACAAGTATTTTTTGGTCCCTAGCTTACTTTTCAGTATTGAACCTATGCTTAATAACTTAACTAGATTGTGTCTTGGATGGAAATATGTCTCATTGTGCACTCATGTCTCATCTTCTTATTACTGTACTAGTCAACAAAAGAAACGATACAAGACTTTTTTTCAAATTAAAGATGAAGTTTTCCGTTAATAGGACCAATATTGAAGGTAGTAATACTTAATCATTTTGGAAATATAAATCCGTTTAAAAAAAATATGTTTTTGCTTTCGTGACAAATTACAAAATTTACATAAAACGACAATTTGAAAAACAGAAGTTCCAACTAATGATGCCAACCTCTCATTTAAAGGTAAAGACAATGTTTGCCATCAAATTGTTTTTAAAAATCATACAGTTTCTTCGTTTATTTGTTAAGCAAAGTTCGTCCCCACGAGAAATCGTTAAAATGTATACATTATCAACTGATTGACAATAGACAGTATGTGTAAAGTGATATTCAAAAAGCGGTCACAATCTTAAAACTAATCCGAAAGGTTCCAAATTTACTGTGTGTTGTTTTCATATCTAAAGCATTGATTTGAGACAAAAATAAAAAAAAAATTTGCATTTTTTGAGATTCCAAAAAAAAACCTTTTTTCCCCAAAAATTTGAAAAAACAATATTTTAACCCATTAGTTACAACATGAAATACAACTTGATAACCATATTGAATAGTTTTAAACAAATTTGAAATTGTATTTAGTACTTAGAAAATTACGTGTCGATTTTTCTTCAACTTTCCGCAAAAACTAATTGGCACCCTATAATCGTTCACACGGAATTTAGATACTTTCCGACAAGTTTTGATTTTCATTAACACATGTGCATACATTGCAAATGAAAGCTTTTTAAAATTGTGTATCTCATTTTGTTTTATATTTAATACTTTTTGATAAATTTTATTTCAAAGTCGTGTATCGTTTCTTTTGTTGACTAGTATATATACAAAACACGTTTTAGAAAAACTTATTAGGTAATATGGCACCCACTATGATCCAGAGGATTTCAATAATTGAAGATATTGAACATACGTCAATAGGACAGCAGCCGAACGATGAAACTACCTCTGAGTTATATTTTGGGATAATATTAGCAACAGTTCAGGTTATGTTATGAAGTCTACACATCCAGTACAGATAGAAGTATTTCAGTACTAGTTTTCGTTTTTTTCGAGACATAAATGTTTTTGGAATGACACTATACAGGTTTAAAAGAGTATACTTTTTTTATACTGGACAGTGGTCATTTCTGAAATTTTACTGTTTCACGCAATGTAGTTATTGCACAGGTACAATGCATAACAACAGATTAAACCTGTTCAACTACTTTTACAAGGCGAAAAAGAAAGTCGAATAGTGAAGCCCGTAAACAATACTTTTTTAATCTTAGCATGCAAATTGAAGATTATGTTATATTTACAATAAACCTATTCGCAGAACAAAACATTTATTTCGAGAGTCCCAGACACTATATTAGTTGACAGTTTTCCACTAATTCCACGTGTTTTCAAGTGATAGTGAACTCGTAGTAGCCCATAATGCACTGAAGTTCATTGAGTCGATTGGTCAATTTTTCCAATATTGGCCTTGTGTTTTGGAAATTACTATGCAATTACTATATTCTGACTTCCGGAAATCTAGAGTTCACGACCTGTGAAAGGTAGGCTTTCAAGTTTTAATTTCTGTAAAAATTTTGATTGATTTAAATGTACATAGAGTAAATTGCCTAAATTCTAGCCTTTATTCTTTCCCGGAGGTAGGCAGACTGACCCTGTCAATCAAAACAAAATTTTGCAACGGAATGCCGGTCATGAGGCACTGAGATTGTACTTAGACACTTGTGGCTATCAAAATTACTAATTGAATAGGACTCCATTTATTTACTATGCTTTTCAATGCGTTTTAATGGGGCAATTAATTGGATCCACTGAGATTGTACTTAGACACTTCAAAACAAGTGCACAACATGAACCAGAAGTCCCAAGGTGGCTATCAAAATTATTAATTGAACAGGATCCCATTTATTTACTATGAATTTGAATGCGTTTTAACGGGGCAACTAATTGGGTCCCCGTTCCAGATACTTACATAGATCGCTCTGTTTCCATCAGAATATTCATGTTTAACAGTGACTATCACCGATTACCCGTATGCTGACACGTGAATTATGTCTGACAAAGACTTGCACGTGTATTATGTCTGACAAAGACCTGCACGTGTATTATGTCTGACAAAGACTTGCACGTGTATTATGTCTGACAAAGACTTGCACGCATCTAATAACCTTGTGTTTGAAGTGCCTTTCAATCAAGCTTCGTTACAAATACTCGAGTGCTTCGTGTTAGTCTTCAAATAAAAAAAGTTTGTATATGAACGTTGTATTTTCTGTGCCTTTATTACTATTTTTAGAAAGACACAATTCACCTCGAAAAAAATAAAATCCTTTCAACAACATTTAAGTTCATTTATTGGCAAGCACACTTATTGTACATTGAAAACAAAAATAGTCTGCTTATATGAATGTAATCATATTTTTTCTCCAAATCGTCAAGATTGGGATGTAATGTTCCGAACATGATTAAAATTACGAAACAAAAAGTCGTCGAATGAAGATACATATTTCATCGACTTATAGATTGTATCAGCGTCTGTGGTGTTCGCTT
Source organism: Mytilus galloprovincialis (assembly GCF_965363235.1). Taxonomy (NCBI): domain Eukaryota; kingdom Metazoa; phylum Mollusca; class Bivalvia; order Mytilida; family Mytilidae; genus Mytilus; species Mytilus galloprovincialis. The sequence continues at coordinate 3,426,562 of NC_134843.1, read as the reverse complement.
AAATTGTTTAAATTTCGAGATTTAGAAAAAGTTTCTCAGTTTGAATATTTTGACATGATTCATTTGACATCGTGCTATTATTGAAGAAGTATATCTGTGATCCGAAATATCTGATATTTGTTCATTTTATTGTTATTTAATGGTGATGTTGTACCCTTTTTTGACTTGTTATATATTATATTTTGTAGTGTACAGAATCATATTACATGATCCATCGCCCTGTAAGATTGATCGTTGACTATTTATTCAGTCATTTTATATATACTAAATTAAGTAAAAGGATGCCAGCCCAAAACGACTTCTGAGACACTATCATTAAAACAAACATCTAATACATACATAACAGAACAACTTTATTACATTTAAAAAGTATTTCGTAAATAAAAATAAAAAAAAAACATATATAATTTCTAGAAGACATGTTTTCGTCGATAAAATATATGATAAAGGGAACTAGCTAAATGAGGAATCATATTCTCATTACACATAAGATAACGAAGTTTTTCAATATCGCATAAATACTCAAAATCAACATTTAAAAGACAGGCTTTGGCATATAATTCATGTCTGCTATCAGAGTAAAAACAACAATTAAAAAGAAAGTGTTTTTCATCTTCAATTTGACCACTATGACACAAAATACATAAACGGTCTTGTAGAGGCTCTTGTGGTCTAGCATATCGACCTGTTTTAACTCGAAGTTGTAACGAACCAGCTCTTAAAAGTGACAAAATACGTCGGGGCATCTATTACTAACTACCTTAACATAAGGCTCCGTACCAATACAAAAAAAAAATCTAAATTTATTACCATTGACATTATTTTCATCATTCCATACTTCATGGTGCCAAGATTTTTTTCAAAAGTTTGTATAGAATCCCATATATTACTCATCTTCTACATTTTGAGTCAAACTATATTTACGAGCTAACTGTAGGAACGCCCAGGTAGGAACCTGTTTCCACATATTACAGGTATTGTCACATTTAAGACTATTCAATAGTTTAAAAACTTCAACTTTTAGTGGTGCATCATCTGATATAAAAAAACATATCACCTGTAACAGCCAAATTAATAAGATATATGTGTATATGCACAAATAAAGGCAACAGTAGTATACCGCTGTTCAAAACTCATAAATCCATGAACAAAAAACAAAATCGGGGTAACAAACTAAAACAAACTAAAACTGAGGGAAACGCATTAAATATAAGAGAACAACGACACAACATTACAATGTAACACACACACACAAACACACAAACGGACTAAGCATTAGACAAAATCCTTTGAGAATAACAAATATAACATCAAAACCAAATACATGAATTTGGAATAAATAAGTACCGTGACACGTCTTATAGTTATGTGAATTCACACTCAAAAATAAGAGAAAACAAACGACACAACGGAAACACAACGTTAAAATGCAACACACACAGAAACGAACTATAATATAACAAATGCCATATTCCTCACAAACTACTATAAAGGATTATTATCCAATGAAACAGTATTGTGGTCTCTCTTATCCAATGAAACAGTATGGTTGTCTCTCAATTCAAGAGCTTATTCTTTGTACACACAATTAGATTTTAGTTCTTTTTCAGACATAGGATTCAAAGTTTGATCAAATTTTCATCCAAATTATTTGAATTTATATCATTGATTTTATTTAAGGAATGACTTTTATATTTTTTCTGTCTATGAAGAAATAACATCATAAATGTGGTACACACTGAATAACCTGCCTTCTGTCATTTCTTATAATTTTATTCTTAATTCCATTTTAAATGGGTGTAAATCATGAATATTATTTACGGTTCCAATTAATATTTTATCGTTTGTATTTGTATGTTGTCATGTTATACTATTGTCTCAGAAAAAGGGAGAAGGTTTGGTACCATTAAAACGTTTAATCCCGCGGCAAATGTTTGCACCTATCCTAAGTCAGGAATCTGTACAGTAGTTGTCGTTTGTTTATGTTTATGTAATTTAAACGTGTTTCTCGTTTCCCGTTTTTTTAACACAGATTTCACCATTTTGAATGGTTTTACACTAGTAATTGTGGGCCCTTTATAGCTTGTTGTTCGATGAGAGCCAAGGCTCTGTGTTGAATGCCGTACCTTGACGAATAATGGTTTACTTTTATAAATTGTTATTGGGATGGAGAGTTGTCTCATTGGCACTCATACCACATCTTCCTATATCTATATATTATTTATTTTCAGGGATAAATCAAAAACACCAAAGAAAACAGTAAATGTCGTCATAAAAGAACCAGAACTCCCATAAGTGGTCGTTAGACAATTTCAACCATGTTCATTTATAAGTAGAACTTATCATCCAGATTTTTTTCTTTTAAACTTTTCACTCTATCCTTTCTTCCTTTTATTATTTTCGAGATAAAAGGCAAAACATCAAAATGTTCGTAAAATTTTTCAAAGAAAGGCAATCATTCATCCAGAAAAGTAATCTGGCAGATTGAAAAAACGTCTGCCTTGTATAGATTACCTTAGCTGTATTTGGCAAACATTTTAGGAATTTTGGTCCTCAATGCTCTTCAACTTCGTACTTTATTTGGTCTTTTAATTTTATTGGATTCGAACGTCACTGATATAACATAAGACTGACCAGTGATGCTCATATCAAAATATTTATAAAGCCAAACAAGTACAAAGTTGAAGAGCATTGAAGATTCAAAATTCCAAAAAGTTGTGCCAAATACGGCTAAGGTAATCTATGCCTGGGATAAGAAAATCCTTAGTTTTTCGAAAAATTCAAAGTTTTGTAAACAAGAAATTCATAAAAAGGACCCCATCATTGATATTCATGTCAACAACGAAGTGTTGACTACTGAGCTGGTGATACCCTCGGGGACGAAACGTCCACCAGCAGTGGCATCGACCCAGTGGTGTAAATAGTTATCACAGGTACTTTGTAATTTGTCCTTTATTGCATAACGTACGGTGAAGTATTATATACTTTCTGAGTTTTCGATCAATACTCAAGCAAAACAAATGAATTGAAGGAAATTTCCTCCATTTTCTACATAAGAAAATGCCTGTACCAAGACAGGAATATGAAAGTCGTTATCATATTTGTTTGAGCTTTTAAATTTGCCATTTGATAATGTATTTTTCGTTTTGAATTTTCATGGAGTTTTAAATCTGTTATCTTACTTTTTTTCAAAATCTGAATGTCAAGCATTCTGACGGGGTTTTTTTTATTACAAAAAAACCCGTCAGAATGCTTGACGGTAATTCCTGTTGCTTTTCTTAAATCTCTACATGAACTCGTACTTCCTCTTAACAGTATCAACTGCTTACAAAAATCATTACGTTTGTGCGCAGCATTTGATTGAATTTGCACGCATATCGCAGGTAACTGAGATAAACACAGGTAGATTATATAAATACTATATGACTTACAACATGGTTTTCGATCGTCCCGCACCTGTGAAACTCAGCTAATATCATTTATTCAAGATCTTCCAAATTCAAATAATAAAAACATTCAAATAGACATCATAATAATGGATTTTACTAAAGCATTTGCTAAAGTTTCACATCACCACCTCATGTATAATAGAGGTTTCTACGGTATAAATTACAAGACACATCATTTGATTCAAGATTTCTTAACAAACAGAACACAAACAGTAGTTCTTGAAGTTGAAACATCAAAAAAAAATAATCCTGTAACATCTGAGGTATCCCAAGGCACAGTATTTGATCCAATTTTATTTTTAATCTTTATCAACGATTTGGCAGAATATATTGAACATAGTACATGAAGATTGTTTGAAGATGATAATATTATTTTTAGGGAAATTCTCAGTGTAACTCAAAAACGCAAACCTTTAGATTCACTTATAAATTACACTATCACTCTCTAGAAAAACTCTACAAAATATTTAGGCCTAACTCTTCAATCAAATTTAAAATGGGATAAACATATAGATAACATGACACCAAAAGCAAATCAGTCCCCTGGACTTATTCGTAAAAACCTAAAAAAATCCTCACCAAAATTTAAAGCTCATGCAAATAAAGCTCTTGTCCGACCAAAATCAGAGTACTGCTCAACTATTTGAGACCACATCAAAAACAGCAAATTTCACAAATCAAAAAAGTTCAGAGAAGAGCAGCACACTTCTCATGCAACCGCTTCCATAACACCCAGTTACTGAAATGATGACAGATCTAAATTGGTACCCACTCGAAATTAGTCGTTTACGATGCAGACTTGTTTTCTTTTACAAAATTATTCATGAAATTGTTACAGTCACTTCACATAACCTTTTGATCCCACTAGACAATAGAACCAGACATATCAATCCACACTCATTTAGGCAAACATCTAAAGACAGTTATAAATATTCATTTTATACACAAACAGTTATAAATTGGAACTATCTGCCACAACAAATAGTATCATGCAGTACAGTAGAGGAATTCAAGAGTATAATCTCAGAATCTGCTCTCATCCACATATTCTATTCCTAACTATTCTGTTATCAAATGTACATACGTTATTTTGATTTTTTGATTTTGTTATTTTTGACTTTTTCATGCTACAGTGTAAATGATAAATTTTATAGTCGACACCCGGCGAAGTTTATACTTATATTTATTTAGTATATTTTCTAGTAGGATAAATCCGTTTTATTATAAACAAACTCTTAGGCCTGGAAATATAAACAGATAAAAATGTAAAAAAAACAAAAACGTATCAAATTTACATGTTATAACGCTGTGAATATTGAAAGTCCATTACTGTAAGAAAACATAGTAAAGATTTCGTTAATTCATTATATCTATACAATGATATTTAAACTCATTGTTATAAACAATCTGACAATGCCATGCACAAGTCTATTCGATGGAGGTATTGACTTCCTCCTGTTTGGAGCTACCTTGGTGACCGGTATATGTGTAAAACTTTTATACACTCCATGATTTTGTATAGGAAGCAGTGAACTGGACATACATTTACTGATTTTACTAATCGACAAACCTCCTACTCTAGTATTGTTTGATTCTGAGGATTCAAAAACTACAAATTTGTGTTAGCTGGAGGCTTTTGGGAATTTTAAAAGAATCAGTTAATATGAATTGATTAGAAGAATCGTTACCAAAATTAAAATTCTTAAATTATGAAAAAAAAACAGATTTGACAACAACATTTCGTGCAAATTCATCGAGATGACTGACAGAAGTGGACAGTAATGTAAGACCAAAAACTCAAGGTGAAGTTTTTTTGCGTTTTCGCCCTATAGAAACCGAAATGCGAAAACTCAAAATTGCCTTATGCAACCACCTATCACATATCGAAAGATAATGACGTCAATTGTCAGAGGATTATTCTTGTTATTAAAGATACTAGATACCGACCCAGACTCACAGTTCTTTGCATACATTTTCTATGAATGTTGTCTGTAACGAAATAAAAAAAACACGAATTTCTATTAAAAGAATTTTTCCCATTTTTCAAAACAACCTTCTCGTTTATAGATCTGACTTTAATTTCTTTTTGTCAAAATTCAGTTCACAATCTGTCATTTAATGTATACAAAAAGTACGTCGCATTATTTTCAGTAACTGTATAGCACTGGCATTACTTTTTTGTTTTGCTTAAAGATATGGATTTAACGATTGTTATGTAGTTGTGTAACATGTATGACAAATTCAAAATCAAGTTTCGAATTTTGTTCAACTCTGAAGATTTGGTGCGTAATTATGGTCCCTGGATTAAAAAAATTCACCAAAATAATCAATCCGACCCAGTCAATTGGAGACTTAAGCGCGCCAAATAAGTGTCTCCTCCACCCTGTTATGAAAATGATTCTACTTACTTACTTTTTTTTATTTTAAACATATTTAATTAATAATTACCTGTTACGTCAACCCTAAGTTGACCAGGGAAGCAACAAAGGGGGTCCTGATTTTTACTGTCTCATTTGTCAGCGAAAAAGCAAATGAAAAAAAAACCTATTATAAAAAATTAACATCTATCTTAATAAATAGTATCTATCTTTTTGCAGATGTACATGTAACTATCATCTATCTATCTATTTATAATAATATCTAATTACTTAATACCTCTTAAAACACACATTTAAGTCAACAAACTTTATTCAGAATTCTCATTGGATAAATTTTAATGTTGAGTTTCCACTTTAAAGGAAATTGTGCAATACTTTCATACTTGTTGAGACTTAAGATGCAAGAGGATTGCTAGTTTAGATTTCACAACGTCGGGTAAAAATCGCTACAAACAAATCCCTTTTACAAAGAAGAGGAGGATAGAAATATAAAATATCAAAATGACATTTGACTGATGCATGATCTAACTAGTTACCATAAAAAATAATGTTATAAATAAGATTTACATTAGTTATGGTCTATGACAAAAATGTTGAATAGAAGAGTATAAATAATTTCACATTTATTCAAAATCAAACGTGGTTAAATGAATACATTTTTCTCTGTCTGGCCTTCATAAAGTAGGCATAGGAGACCTTGCTTTAATGTTTGCATGTTAAAAACAGAGGGGGAGGGGTTTAATTTAGACATTATTCTTAAATCATTTCCGATGAACCATTTAACTACATCGTTGTTATTGAGGAAGTGAATGAAAATAATAAACAACGTACCATGCACTGCTGAAGGCTATGATGGACTGTTTGATATTTGATTACTGTTCTCTAAAAACATGATTCTTATTTATCTAAATACAAATGAATACTAGTACATTTCTTATTATATCCTCGGGTACAACACAACAGACATGAGAATAAAATCAACGTAAATTAATAAATAAACAAATCATCCTTGAGACAGTGTCTCCAAATATCATGATAAGTATAATAAAATGAACTGTTGTATTATTCCAAACAATGATATGATGTATTTCGTTCTAGTTAATCCTATTAACACATTTAAGCAGACAATAAAATGATTAGTAGATGTGTGATACTCTGCTGAATTCAGCAAATAATTTTTTTTTGTAATAAGACGAAGTGATTTATTGCACAGACATTTCATTTTCCAGGCAATAATCGATGACGGAACAAAAGTGATGATCTATACAGGTAAACCAACAGACAGGTGTGGCACCAACACAGCAAACTTTTACACGTAAGTTATATCTATTTGTACAATGTATATATTTAATACATAATTTATAAAATAATGATATTTTATTAATTTTTAAAGTGACCAATGTTGCACTGAACTGCATCTCGGTCAGTTGAGTTCAGTGGGCATGAACTTTCATGATATGATGTTTTAATTAGCTTATTTTTGACCAATTGTCAAGCAGAGTAATTGAAGACGAATGTCCTAAAATACTGTAAATAAAATTTTTCATGTTGATGATCTGTCTCATGTAAAAAAAAAAAATCAAACAAGCACACCTTTTAGGGTAAATGGCTCGGTTTTCATATATTTTTTATCAGTTTTTTAAAATGTGGTCGATATTTTAATAATTCGAAAAAAATTAATGTAAGGAAATACATATATAGGATAAAAAACGTTTACAAAAACAAACTAAACTAATATAACACCATTGAAATTTATGTTTAAAGTGACTTATAGACCCAAAGGGTCGGGTGATCTAATTATTGTTTTTTTATCTCACTGTATTATATAATATTTTGTGAAAAACACATGTCCCTTTAATAAAAAAATTACTTACTTACATTACATGAAATTTTGACTGTTGCAAGGCATCTGTACATTGAAAGATACGTTGAAAGTGAAAAAAGTAAAGGCATTAACAGTTACCTATTTATATGTCAATATTGTTAAAATGTATATGCAATCCATGCAACAAAAAAAGACTTTCTAAACGATTCAGATTTTTGTTAAATACTTATAACGAATTGAAACTTGTAGTAGCTTTTAGTAATAGTTATTGTTAGACTGGAGTACATGAAGTCCAAAAATGTCAGTATTCACCTCAGAAACTAACAAAACCTTTAAATAGACTTATTAAGAAGGGATATAGTTACGATACTGTTGTCATGTCATTAAAGATTGCATATTTTGGCGTTAATATTGATTCACTTAATTGATTGAGTTTGTTACCCCGATTTTGTTTTTTGTCCATAGATTTATGAGTTTTGAACATCGGTATACTACTGTTGCTTTTATTTGTAGGGTCCTTGCATCGAAACTAAACACATTTATTCAAAAACCAGTTATTGGCATGACACGGGTTATGTTCTTCTCATATATGTTATGATGGTATGATACTAAACCCCTAACGGGAAGAATTGTGCCTGATATTCATATGATGAAATTATAATCTTTCAATTAGTTTAATTGAAGTTTGGAGCTGGCATGTCAGTTAACTGCTAGTAGTCTGTTGTTATTTATGTATTATTGTCGTTTTGTTTATTTTCTTTGGCTACATCTTCTAACATCAGACTCGAACTTCTCTTGAACTGAATTTTAGATGTGTGTATTGTTATGCGTTTACTTTTCTACATTGGCTAGAGGTATAGGGGGAGGGTTGAGATCTCATAAACATGTTTAACCCCGCCGCATGTTTGCGCCTGTCCCAAGTCAGGAGCCTCTGGCTTTTGTTAGTCTTGAATTATTTTAATTTTAGTTTCTTGTGTACAATTTGGAAATTTGTATGGCGTTCATTATCACTGAGCTAGTATATATTTGTTTAGGAGCCAGCTGAAGGATCCATCAGGTGCGGGAATTTCTCGCTACATTGAAGACCAGTTGGTGACCTTCTGCTGTTGTTTTTTCTATGGTCGGGTTTTTGTCTCTTTGACACATTCCCATTTCCATTCTCAATTTTATTAAAATTATATAAGCAAACAATTAGAAATGAAAAAAAAAAGAGATCGAAAAGAGCAAGAGAAATATATCATAAAGACCACCACAGTATCTCAAGGAATCAGTTAAATATTTTGCAGATATAAAATATCTAGAAATGAGGTCGTGTTTCAATGTAATTTATGTTGATCCTGTTGTGTATTGTACCTAGTTTTCTATAGTAAGTTGTATATAGTTCTCATTGAGTCCGTCCGTTCATTCATCCTTCTGTCTCCGATTTGTATCCGTAACTTCTCCTAAAACTCTTGACAGAATTAGGTAAAATTTTGATAGAATTGTACTGACACAGTATGCGACTGGCGTATTCAATTTCAATCCTGGTACCAATGATGATTCTCTTTATTGACATGATGCAATTTTGCTTCTATTACTTCATATTTTTCTTTGAGTTATTTTTACGTAGAATTAATACCGAATTAATGCTATCGACGATAACTTGAGCTCTACTTTTTGGTCTGTTTATGACTTCTACTGCTAAGAAATCAAAGTTTAACATTATCCGTTATGACAAACCACTAACTATTCAGATGATATAAAATGCACATGTTCATGCACACATATTTATTTATACGCGGTAGTATATCGGTTATTCTAAAAGTAAAATTACAAAAATATCGAACTCAGCAGAAAATTCAAAGCGAAAAGTACTTCACAAATGTCAAAATCAAAACTGCAAACACATTAAACGAACGGATAAAAACTGTCATATTCCTGACTTGGTACAGAAATTTACTGATGTAGAAAATGGTATATTAACCTTTGTTTTTTTTGCTAGTTAAACCTCTCATTTGTATGACAGTCGCTTTAAGTTCCATTATGACAGAGACATATAATATGTCTAATTATATTGACAACAATGTTTGAACAAGGCAAACAGACATTATAGGTTAAAATGTCAAATATAGGGGTCAGCAGTCAACATTGTGTTAATATCGTAATCGCTATAAAAAAATAAATATATCAACAAAGAAAATACAAACAGTCACATAGACACAGAACAAATGAATGACAAGAACGCCACGTCAATGAGATATACCAATTGATGAAATATTCTAACTTGAAACATTTAAGCAAATAACTACTTGCCATTTCGTAACACAAAGTTCGAACCCGGTTATTGTAAGGTGCGTGCTGCTTAATCATGAGCATTCTTTGTAATGTTTTGTGTGGCGTCTTTTCGTCGTTATTCGTTTATAGCGCAAAAACTCTCACTTGTATGATAGTCGCGTCAATTTTCATTATATTGACAATGATGCGTGAACAAAATGTCACAAATAGAGGTTCAAAAACAGCACGAACCCCATTAGAAACTAGGGGTGATTTCAGGTGCTCCGGAAGAATAAGAAGATCCTGCTCCACATGTGGCACCCGTCGTATTGCTCATGTTGTTACAACGCCGGTAATAGTCTTTTTCGGTAGGTTACATTCGTGAAAAGGGAAGGGAATTGTAGTTACGACATAAGTAGTATATCCGATATGATCTGTTTAACGAATAACCCATAACGGTCAATCAACTCGTGATGGCGTCCGCAATATTTATGAAGTGATGATTACGACTTCACCATTTGGGAAGCTGAAATCATCTCTTACGTCGTAAAGTTTTGAATTCAAACGACCCTCATAGTGAATTTTAGATATAAGTCTTAATCAAATGGCAAAATCAAAAGCTAAAACACCTCAAACGAATGGATAACAACTGTCATATTCCTGACTTTGTACAGACATTTTCTTATGTAGAAAATGGTTGATTGAACCTGGTTTTATAGCGCTTAACCTATCACTTGTATAAAAGTCGCATCAAATTCCATTATAATTACAACCAACGATGCGTGAACAAAATAGACATAATAGGTAAAATAGTAAAAATTTGGGTACAGCAGTCATCAGTGTGTCACAATCTCAAAATATTGAACAAAAAAGAACAAAAAGCATATATCAAATTTGAAAACAACATGCATTTATTCGCGTGTTTGACGTCATAAAATGTAAACGTCACATAGGAAAAAATATAAAATAGTTTTGCCGTTCAATGATTTTTCCTAATATTTAACAACAAGGTCTTGGTATCTTCCGATGAAATTTTTTTAGAAAATGGACGAGACGTTCTTTGACATAACCCTGGTTCATCAACTTTCTGCTCCGACACTGGTGACATTTTACAAAGTCTGAGTAGGAGCTGCAAGCTCTTGAATATCGAATAACGTGGGAAATATATCCCATATGCAGGTGAAGTTGGTATAGAATAAGAATAAGACTAAGAATACTTTATTAATCCAATCATGGACCCTGGCGGGTTTTAAATTTCATACAATGATTACAATGATTTGTGTTATAACAATGAAATAATAAAATGAAATACATGACAATAGAACACTGAACAGTTATTGCATGCACATGGAAGAGAAAGTAATATGGAAGACAATCAATTTCTGTAAGGATTATTCCCCTTTAAACAGATATGGTGTTTTGAGCTGCATAAGAATGAAATGCAGCCCCAATTGATTAGATATAAGGGTATTTTTCTCCCATGTACACACATCAACCAATTACTAGATATTTATGTATATAATTATATTTCTTTCACAATTGCAAGAATATGATAAGCACCTTAGAGATTTGACTGCAGTTTATTAATGCATATATAAGCATTTACATATTAATAGATGAAATATGCATACACATAGATAGAGAAATGTGTATTTAAATTTAATACTTAAATTTAAAATATTTATATGGATAAACTAAAAGAGATTTAGCCATTAACAGAATTTGTGGATCTCAATTCAAAACTCTGCATAAGAAAAATACTTAACCTTTTAAGTATATGATTATCTTCAGTGGTCATTAACCATAAAAATTTTGATTTCCAGTCTAAGTTATTAAAATTTTGACAGTGCTCATGAGCTTGTGCAAACAATGATTCCCGAAATTTATTATACAATGGACAGTTTATTAAAAAATGAAACTCATCTTCAATATCATTATGAGAACAAAAATTACAAGTCCTCTGTGACCTTTCTATAGGTTCGTTCTTATGTCGCTCTTTTTCTACTCGTAATTGGTGGACACTTATGCAAAATTTACATAAAATTTGTCTTGATTGAAAAGTTTGAATATCAAGATATTTTTCCATTTGGAAATTATTTTTATGAGAAAAATATATATCTAGCTTTCCATTAACATTATCTTTATCATTGAATCATGCTTTTAAAAAAAATGTCTTTAACTTTTTCATAATAAGTTGTTTTAATCTATTAATTGAATAATCAATACAATATGTTTCTTTCAATTCAAGCTTTTGGAAAATAAATTTAACAGAGGAATACCATGTCATAGTGTTATTTTCAAGCATATCTTTGTTACATAAAAACGCTTCTTTCAATAAATTTGAGTTGCAATGATGTAATCTATGCAGATAGCTTAACATAGATATAACACTTTTAAAATATATAGGAAATCTACCTAATTCTGATTGTACAGCAACATTTGTACTTTTATTATTTAAGCCTAAAATATGCTTACAAAACTTTAAAACATTCTGGTATATTTTTTCAAGTACATTTGTAGCATCTTTTTTACAAGAGGCAGAGTTGGTTTTAAACATTCCCCATATCTCTCAGCCATACAAAATAATAAGTTTAATGGTATGGTCAAACAGATGTAAATTTGTTTTAATACTAGCATCTGAGCCAGTATATTCTATATTCTATATTCTACTAAGGTGGGGGAAATTGATAATTTCAAAATTAAAATCGTCTTGTTTGTGATAGATTCTGATAATGAGATGACTGCGTATGTCAAATTGAGGTACAAGTCTAAAAATGAGGCGGAGGAATACGTGTCTGTTGTTTCTTTAATTTGTAGTTCTGGGGGATATATTAATGGAACCCAACAGAAAATGCAAATTCCTTATCATAGCTGTAAATTAAAAAAAAATCTTTAGAAACCATATTTGTTTTTATTTTTAACTTCAATGGATACAATTGTCTTAGTGATAGTCAAGAGAAAAGCAAATAACGTTGTTTTTTTTTTTGTTATTGTTTTGGTGATCTCAGCCTCATGCTTGCCAATATGAAATGGCAATTTAAACCTTTTATCGATAATAAGAACAAAGAACATTAACAGAAGTAATATTTCTTTGGTTTATGAATGTATTAATTGATGTTTTGTTTCTAACAATCCAATAAATCATTTTTCAAAAGACCAGATAACTAGATACGATTGAAGCAATACAAGTTACTGATCATATATTCTCTTACTGTATCAAGTGAGATACAATATTTTCTTACTACTGATAGTTTTGACATGTTTGAAATTTAACAACCGATATTCGATCACTTAGTCAAGATTAAATACAATCTAAGCTTTGTGATTTGATCGTTCATTGATTGATTTTGAGAGATAAATATAAGAAATTCGTTTCATGTGACTTTAAAAGATGTGACTATGTCTTAACAGGAATAAATATGAATAAGGTTAAAATTGCAATGTTCAATGTGATGAAAGAAAAGGAGAGAAATATCTGTTTTTGACCTGTACAAATTGCATATTGTTACATCTTCTCTTTGCAATATTACATTGCAAAATTATATATGTCGTAAACTCTGACCACCAGTGTTTGTCTAGAATAAACTCATCATAGATACCAGGATTATTTTTTGTATTTACGCAAGACGCGCGTTTCGTCTACAAAAGACTCATAAGTGACGCTCGAATCCAAAAAAAAGTTAAAAAGGCCAAATAAAGAACGAAGTTGAAGAGCATTGAGGACGAAAATTTCTAAAAGTTTTGCCAAATACAGCTAAGGTTATCTTTCCTGAGGTAGAAATGCCTTACTTTGTCAAAAATTCAAAAGTTTTGTAGACTGATCTTAAATGTTGATTTCTCGTCGAATTTTACAATGGGAAAAATTATAAAATCCAGTAACATCATATGTACTTTAACAAGAAGAATTGCTGCAGTCTGTTCAAATGTTAACTCTTAACAAACTATCAGATTATGTTGTTGAACTTTAATTTTCAATAATAGATGGATTATAATAGATTCCATTTGATATATTGATCTCTCCAATGTATATTCTGTTAATGAATGTAGTTCCTAAAGCATGTATATAATGATAAACATTGCTACAATAGGTCATAAGTTGAATCTCATTAGTACAAATTATTTCAACATGTTTCCTGATTTCAAACAAGATATTGTGATTGTAGGTATCATACGTTTTAATCAGTGAAAGACATAGATTGTTTTTACAATAAGTATAAGAAAAACTCATAACAATACAAAAAGTTGTCAATCGTGTATCAATGAATTAGAATTGTAATAAAAATCATCCCCGTGAGTATATTTGTTCTATCTATCACATTCAGAAGCAAGATCTTGAGATTCATATAAAATAGAAGATGTTAATTTTTAAGCAATAAGCTTAAATTGTTTTTGAGATACGGCGCGACATTTGACACCCCCACCTTTTTTTTTTTACAAAAAACTCAATATCTCTAAAATAAAATTTTGAATCAAAACCACAAAGTATACAGGCCTTTAGATTAATATAACAAAGAAGTGGGTAAAAATTTCAGCAATAATCGCAAATCTTTTTGAGATACGGCGCGACATGTTAAAAAAACTCCTCCTTCATCTTTTATATAAGCTTTGGATTTCAAATATTTTGGACACGAGCATCACTGAAGAGACATGTTTTGTCGAAATGCGCATCTGGTGCAAGAAGATTGGTACCGTTAATTTTATTACAAAATATTCAATAGCTCAAAATAGATTTTTTAATTATTTCCAAAAAATATACAGATTTAAGATTAATATAACTAAGAAGTGTGTAAAGTTTTAAGCAAAAATCGTACATTGTTTTTTGAGATAAGGCGCGACATGTGAAAAAAAAACCTATCATATTAAATTTAAATTAATATGCAATTCAGTTTCTTTTGCATGTGATGAGATTTGACGTTAAAATGGAGTCAGACTACACTAGAAATAGTACTAGTGCTATAAAGACAAGACGATACTCTCTCCACAAATTGTGTGTTAAGCCTATTGTTTGTTAATCATTTGGTCTGAATCAAAATTAGAGACCTGAAAGGACATACACCAAAACCACATAATGATAGTTATATGCACAATATGCCAATTGTAAGAATCTAAATGTCAACCTTCGCGTGATTGGAAATGATACTGACATGGTTATACATTTCAGACTTGTTTGTTGCTTGTTAAGGAAAAAGTAAAATCACAAAAATACTGAACTCAGAGGAAAATTCAAATCGGAAAGGCTCTAGTAAAGTTGCAAAGTCAAAGGAGAAAACACTACAAATGAATGGACAACAACTGTCATATTCCTGACTTGGTACAGGCCTTTTCAAATGTAGATAATGGTTAATAGGATTAGTTAAAATGTCTTACAGTCTTTATTATTTTATTGCTTATATGCTTTTCTTTGAGATTAGTAGATATCCGCTGAAAAGAAACACAATAAGTTTGAAGTCGCTTTTTTCCGTACAAAAGAAACAGAAAAATTATCATTAAAGTTTCAACATAAACAGTGCAAAATGAAATATTCAGAAAACGAAACATAATAGATTGATGGAGAAATAAAAGAAATTAAAAGGTACAGTTACCGCCACATGAAAAAAATATTTCATCTCATAGACATGTTAAATTTGAATATCAACTATTTTTCTTCAAAATTATTTATAATGCCGATATTAGAACACTGCAGCCTATGAAAGTTGGACATATGGAAAGCCTTGAAAGATATTAAAACATCCTAAATTGTTCAGCATAAGGAACATGCTATAAATAATCTGCAAGGGAAAGTTACATCGGATAAGAACTTTCCACATGTCTGAGGTTTTTTCAACAAGTTGTAATAATCTGTTGACGTCAAGGCATTTCAGTCATTTTTTAATCTTGATTGTTTTCACTCTTTCTCCATTCCTTCAAATATAAAAAGTACTAGTGGTTTTTTGTAATTTTCTAAGATTCTAGTTTTTATAACAGTATCTTAAAATCTCCTGTTCATATCAAATTAAATAAATAAAGGTATTTCGACATATATTTATTGGTTTCTCCAATGGTTTCGACTGAATCATATAATTTCAGAAATTTTTAAAATTAGAATACTCCAGTTTTGTGGTGATAGCTATCTTTCCAGACATATTAGAAAAAAGATTGGGTCATTTTGCGCTGTACTGTACTGACATTCTTCTTTTTACCGCTTGGTTGAGGGTTGCACATTGTATGGGATCTTTTATAAAACATGTGACCAAGATTTGAATGTCTCAAAAATGCGTAAAACATTGACTTTGAGGCATAAACCATTTGAAGTTGATTAACAATATCCATCGGTACAAAATGTACTCAAACAAGCTTCGATTTTTTTTTAAAAGAGTACATGTCTCCTATCTAAATAATTCTATGCAAAAAAATGAACGCCTTCTTAATTTCAAACATGCTTAAACAACTGCATTTTACTTTTTAATTGATCATAAGAAGCTAAAATATCAAGTACAACCTTTCATTAGCTTTTATAATATGTTCGTGTAGTTTAATGGTACATGACAAATAGAATTCGTGTCATTTATCTTTTTACTAGGTTTAAATAAAAAAGTTTAGTATAGTTATATTTTGTAGTTTCAAAAACAATATACTTTTTACATAGAAGTCATCACGATTTCCAAATGATTGATGCTGATAAAATAAAATCAGTATATATAAAAGGATTAAAAGTTTGTACGACACAACTGCTGCATTAACTGTAAGATCAAAGCACACATCTAATTGGAATGAAGAAGGAGGGAATGTAAATAATTAAAATATATATTTTTCATTGGTGCGTGGGTATATAGACGCCGGAGATACTAAATGGAAATGCATACTAATTAGTAAAAGAAAAATTGACTACGTCATTTTCAAAAGAAAAAAAAATGACAAAAATTCAAAGTAACATCAAACGAATAAACATGGAAACCTCAGAAAAACCGGCAGTGATCTAAGATGCCCTGAAAGGGTAGGCAAGTCTTGTTAAACATAGAGCACAGTCGTTTTCTGGATGCAAATAAAGGTAACAGTAGTATACCGCTGTTCGAAACTCATAAATCGATTAACAAAAATCCGGGTTACAAACTAAAACTGAGGGAAACGCATTAAATATTAGAGGGAGAACAATGACACAACATTAAAATGTAACACACACAGAAACGAACTACGCATTAGACAAAATAACCATTTACTCTGTGACGACACATTCGAGTAAAAGGGGAGGTGGATGTGGTTTGGAAGAGATATTCAAAAACGGTTAATCATCTGGTGATGGCGTTTTTATAAGATTTAAATAATTACTTGAACTTTACCACTAAAATTACTTTGTTAATAACTTCCTTTTTAGCATCAAATCTCTATCCAAAAAATCATGAGAGAAAACGCAAGTTATAGAAACATTATGATTAATGGTGAACAATTCTTTATAAGATAAAACAAGCCCCATCAAATTTTAGTATGAAACTAGAATTCGATCAACTTGACTCATGATAGGAGTTTATAATCAAAATATCTTACAAAACATTAGAAAACATTAGAACGCAAATAGATAAGTATTTGTTCAAGAATTTTTTTAAATTAAGAATGTAAAACAAAAGTCTTATATTCCTTAAATTTTTGCATTGAATTGTGAACAAAATTGTTTTATTATTCGACAAGAAAACGTCTTTTTTTTAGGGGGGAGGGTTGCTACATTTGTACAATGAGATATGCTCCAAAGTACGACCGCCTTATGTAATGTCTCAGAAAAAATGAGACCGTATCAGTGTATTACTTTCATTTGCTCACTTGAAAGATCGACCATATACATTTCCTATACAAACATGGTTGGAATTAGAGATACAAATTTCTTGTTTGCTAAAACTCTTACTTTGTCAGGAATCTGTTTTGTTCTTTCAACAATACATCGATCCATAATGAATTCATTCAATTTCAATTGTGTACACCTACTGGCTGATTTGTTTTTTTCTTGGGGATTAAAAAAAAACAGCATTTTTATAAAACCTTCTTCAAGACAAACCGAAAAATCAAGTTATTCAGTGTCGTGTCAAGATATATTGATGATGTTATGTCACTTAATAACATACACTTCAACAATTGCTTGTCTTTTATACAACATATAATGAATTTGACATTAAGAATAGTTCCGTTGATAGAAGGTCTGCTCATTTCTTAAAATTAAGATATACAACTTCAAAGTGATTATTTCCAAAGTGATGTGTATAAAATTGAGAATAGTTTCCATGTGTCAACTCCCCATTTAATTGACAGTAAAAGTAGTTTTACAAAGTATGGTACATAAAGGCAACAATAGTATACCGCTGATCGAAATTCATAAATCGATAAAGAAAAAACAAATCCGGGTTACAAACTAAAACTGAGGGAAACGTATCAAATATAAGAGAACTATAACACAACAGAAACACACACAAACGAACTATAATGTAACAATGGCCATTTTCCTGACTTGGTGCAGGGCATTTTAAGAAACAAATGGTGGTTTGAACCTGGTTTTGTTGCATGCCAAACCTCCTGCTTTAATGGCATTGATTATAGCATTAAAATGACAACAACAGAACTACAGTACAAATAAATGGGAGAAAATATAGGACAGAGAAACAAACAAATAATAGCCAACAAAAGGTACCAGGTTAAAAAAAATTAATACGCAAGACGCGCTCCACATCCACACAATACTAATCAGCGACGCTCAGATGAAAAAAGAATGAAAACCAAAACAAGTACAAAGTATATGAAAGACATAAATTATATTTAAGATAACAACGGTGATATTTTTTTTCTCATGAAGGTATTTATGAGAATGTTACCCAGATGTTGCATTTGTAGACATTCTACCAATCAAGTGTCTTCTGTTTGCCAATTAGACAACTTTGTACAAGAAACGTAATGACCAAGACAATCAAAATTATGTGTCACCGTACAGCTTTCAATAATGAGGAAAGCCCATACCACATAGTCAGCTATGAAAGGCCGCAAAATGATAAATTCAAACTAAAAAACCAAATTCTAAAGTCATGTACAAAATAATTGAAAAAAAAGACAAATATTTTACACAGCAACAAAAACACTGAAATACAGGTTCCTGACTTTGGAAGAATGTAGTGGGTCTAAACTTGTGTGAAATTTCTTATTCTCCCCCTAACCGCAGACAGTGGTGTAGTAGTCAAATATAAGAAAAAACTATATAAAAATCAGTTGAAGTTTTACTCATCAGACTGATACAAATAAAAGTTCATCTTACAAAAACACTGAGAGCACGATTTTTTGTTTCCAATTGTTCCGTTGATTGATAACGTTTGACTTTGTCATTTCTACGGACCTCCCATTTTTGCCTAATAAGTTGGTATTTTTGTCAAACAATTTTGCCATACCACGTGAGTGGGAAGAGCTATAACTATAGCAACACATGTCAACCAACAGCAACTCCTTTGCATGAGAATACAAATCATTGCCGATCATTAAATTGTTTGCAGAAGGTGTTAATTCAGGTTTTTTTTATCAGCGACTTGTATCTTCAATTTGACATAAAAAAGAGAGGAAATCTCTAAATGAAATAAGTTATGAAAAATGAAAATATATTTTGTCACTAAATATATAGCCCTTTTTGATGATTGTCTGTTAAAATTGGTTTATTTTGTTTACTTTCAGAACTTAAAAGACTATAATGAGTATGGCTGGTGTTGTGGAGAATTATAATGGCCAGTCGGTAATAAAACGTGTAAGTACTTTCTAACCTGGTATGGTAAAATCAAAAAACGGAGATATGTCAATTGGAAACGACTAGTTTTGAAGATACAGATAGAATACATGAAAGTTGTGTTTACCTTTGACGAATAAAAAAATTGAGTTGGACTAATCTCAAAGAAACGTCAATCCATCATGTAAATTTCGATGTTAGTCAATTAATATCCGATGGCTTTTACAAATTTCAGTAATACGCATTTAAAAATTTATCTAAGTCTCACAGTCAAAAAACATTATCGAGCTAACTTTAATAGATTCATCATTTAATTTTGTATTAAACTATATATTGTTCATTTTCATTTTACTTCTTTACTTTATGCGTAAAGTTTTGTATGAAATAATCTGTCATGATAATAGTTAAACAATTCTTTTTTTATTTATCATTATGAATTGTGAAGAATATTTTCATTTACTGAGATTCAAAGTGCAGTATTACTTATAGTGCTACTAAAATTAAAATCCTTCTTACAATCGGATATTGGCATATGCACTCCCGAGAAAACTCCATTCATTAAAGTTCAGGCCATTACAGCAGTGTTTCCAATTTAGAAGAAAACCACCACACTATCAAAAGCACAAACTTACAATAATTGTGATGAAACACTCAAATCAATTTTCTGCGAGTGCAATCTATATCCCACATTAAATTCCAATATTTGTGATAATCTTTTGTACAATTTTAAATCAACTTATAGTTTAAGTTAAAAGTATAATAACAAAAATAACGAACTACCGTATTCCTGATTTGATAAATGTTTTCAATAAACGAAAATATTTCGTTCATTGAAATAATCTGAAAGCACATTACAGACGCATGCATGTCGAAACAACTGAGAAATAAACAAAGATTTTGCTGTTCCCATTCAGAGTAGATGAATTGCGAAGGTAGTTGTTCAAGATAGTTTATTCAAGCTTCTGACGACTTAATCCTTTTAATAGCAGTTCCCTGTAAACATCAACCAAATTCTGGCACCTAAAGGTTCAGATTTTATCTATTTCACTCGTGAGTTACTATCAAATTGTCCTCTTCTGTTATCTTTGATGAGTTTATTCAGATGCTGTTGTTCAACGGACAAAAATATATACATCTATTATTTTCCTAGAAAGTTGCTTATTTCTACGTCATTTGTTATCAATGGAAGCACATTCTCAAATAAAGACAACAGTAGTATACCGCTGTTCAAAACTCATAAATCTATGGACAATAAACAAAATCGGGGTAACAAACTAAAACTGGGTGAAACGCATTTAAAATTAGAGGAGAACAACGACACAACATTAAAATGTAACACACACAGCAACGGACTAAGCATTAGACAAAATCCGATGAGAATAACAAAATAACATCAAAACCAAATATATGAATTTTGGATAGAAAAGTACCGTGACACGTCTTATAGTAATGTGAATTCACACTCAAAACAAGCAATAAGGTTTGTCATCTTGTCATAAATAGCCTACGACGCTTACAATAAGAAATTCCAAGGTCACGAACAACGATATTTCTACTTTTTCAGTCCCCAATTACGCCAGAGGTCATCAGCCGTTTGAAATAATAATGATGTATATAAAGGCAACAGTAGTATACCGCTGCTCAAAACTCGTAAATAGCTGTTAATTGCTACCCTCGAATCAGAAATTTAAAACTAGGTTTTAGCAAAAGCATCATTACAAATACTGATATTTTAGTCTGACCTCGTACATATTTTCAAAGTGTTTTAAAACGGAGTTCATTAACTTTCTTTTATACTATGTAAAGAGTAAGTTTCGAAGGATATAATTTGCCCAAATCATTATGTCAAATGTTTTCAGATTAGTTTTGCGAAACCATGCGGTATATTATGTTAAAAGTAAACAAAATTATAATACATGCTACATTGAGGAGTAATTGATCAGTATGCTGGAGTTTCTCATCGCCTCTCTGTGTCGTCCACTTCTTGTACTCATATGTGTCATTGTTCTTTCAGACACTTGTCAAAGAAATAAAAAATAAAACATATCATTTTATTTTTACCACTTGATTTTTCAAATTTAAATTTCTTTGCCAGTGTAAACGGGGTCTAAGTATCATTTTTGTATTAACTTCAATAATTGAACTCCATTGAGGCGAAACATTATGTTACCGTTATGAACAACAAATCGATCATTCGAACAATGCAACGTCTGTATTGTAGACTGTAGTAAATATAACATTATAATATGACGTCCTATTATCGTCAACCAGTATAATTTCAATTTATCTACCTTTAGCGCAAACACAGTCACACACAAAAAATGACTGTTCCGCGTTACGTCCAACTTATTTATACTGCCAGATGCTCTCAATTTTCGACATCAAAATCCCCAGTGTAAAAGGCAAAGATTCAGATACAATATATTTATCTCTATTCTACAGCAAAATAAACAAATCAATCCATTTTAATTTATTTTTTATGGTAAAATGTCATTAAACGAAAATTCCACGAAATGATGTTATTGTCTTGGCATGGCAACGAAACAAGAAGACGTCACAAATATGTTTCCGTAAACAAAAAATCAAATGTAAATACCGGGCGTTTTAAGGCTTCTTGTACGTCTCCGAACGAATAAAATTACATTGGAACAACATATATAAGTGAAAAAATGCGTTGGTAAAAAATAATCTTTGAATAATATAACATTACTAATATTATCAAAATTGAGTAAAACGGAACAGCCAAAATAGTATCGTATGTATAGGGCTTTCACGGTTAACAAAATTACCGAATTTGTCCTATTCGAATCGAAATAACCAGCAAGATTGTTATCAGAGTGAGAAACGTTGAGTTTCTTTTATATATTTATGTACTGCAGAAAATATTACAAAATTGTCATTTGTTTTCTAAGTTATCATTACTAAACAATAACAAATCAATTGTAACAGGAATGTCTAAGTGGGTCAGTTCAGTAGGCATAACATGTCTTTGCGGTACAAAGTTATTACAATATAATAAATAGTGTTCAACACTTTCACTTGTGTCAGCACATGCACAATATGCATCATGTACTAAATTGACCTTGTATAAATCTGCGCTAAGTGCACTGCACTTGTTGCGTAGCCTTGCATTTTATATAGATAACAGTCTCCATAAAAATAGTACCTAGGAGGTTTTACATTATGAAAATACAATTGTTACAATTGTAATTTGAAAGAAGAGAAGGAAGGAATTTGACGAATATGCAAATCTTATTCATTCCACAATGTAATAGAAGATGGAAAACAGACTGTTGATAAAAGAGGGACGAAAGACACCAAAAGGACAGTCAAAATCATAAATCAAAATAAACTGACAACGCCATGGCTCAAAATGAAAAAGCCAAACAGACAAACAATAATACACATGACACAACATAGAAAACTAAAGAATAAACAACACGAATCCTACCAAAAACTAAGGGTGGTGTCAGGTGCTCCGGAAGGGTAAGCAGATCCTGCTCCACATGTGGCACCCGTCGTGTTGCTTATGTGATAACAAATTCTGTAAGTAGTCTAATTCGGTAGGTCAAATTCATGAGAGGGAAGCGGATTGTAGTTACGACTTAAGGAGCGAATCCGATATCATTTGTGAAACGGTAATTCCATAACGGCCAACCAACTCGTGATGGCGTCCGTAAAATTTACAAAGGGATGATTTCAACTTCACCATTTGGAACTCTTGGTTTGATTGCTTCCTTGTGAGCAGCAACTACTAAAAATAATACCTAAATGTTTATGTGCATTTACAGGAGAGTTATTGAGACTCCACCAAAATCAAGAGTAAGGACGTTCTGCATATTCCTAGTATTAAAAATCATGATATCTGTTTTATTAGGATTACATTTTAGCATCCACTTTTCAGACCAATTTTGCAAATTATCTAGATCAATATTTATTAAAGTGTTTAGACCTTGTAACATCGGGTGCAGTATGGCCAATAGATGTGTCATCAGCAAAAAGTCTACTGAACCCACCTAGATCATCTGCAATGTAAGTTATGTAGATCAAAAATAATAATGGACCAAGTACCGACCCCTGCGACACACCAGCTCTTAAGCAGCCCAATGTGACCGTCCCGATAAGTAACTTTTCAACCAACATAATAAATTCCCTTTAATGCCATATTTTTCGAGCTTATATAAAAGACCTTTGATCCAAACTACCAAAAGCTTTACTTATACCCACAAATGTTATACTAGTAATTAGCTTGTCGTTTAATGACTTTATAATAAGATTATACAACTCAATCAATTGGTTGTGTATTTATATGTATGCATTTTGTATGTACATGGATTTAGACTCGCTAATATTTAATCACATCTTTTAAGACACAGTACCATCATATAATATAGGGTCAAAAGAGACAAGAGTGACATTCAAATGTATAAAATAAACTGACAAACAGACAAACATAAGTACACAAAACACAACGTATAAAAAACCAAAGAAAAAAAAACTGGGGGTAATCTCAGTTGCCCGGAAGAGTAAGCAGATCTTGCACAAGTTCTTTAAAAAAAAAAGAAAACCAATTCTTACTTATTACAAATATTCCACTAAATAACCACGATTGATTTAATTTTTTCTACAGCAAAACTTTCAAAGATGAACTTAAGATTAAAATTATGATCATTTTTAAAAATCCAACACGGAATTCCTTTAAAAAAAATTGGCTCTTAGAGGATATTTTGAAAAATTCTCCTAATAAGAACACACTAAATTGTTAGTGAGGGAAAGTCGAACAGAAAAATGACAAATCTATTTTGTTCATCTTTTCTCTTCTTTTACCCTGCAGCTATAAATATCGTTCAATTCTTTTACAATTGCACGCAAGTCAACAATAGAGACAGGAAACTAATTTCAAAAATTCTAACAACGATGAGAGGAAAATTTTGTTCCTTTCATTTCTAGCAAAGAATTTAACTAATTTAAGTTTTGACTCTGTGCAGACGTCATTCAATGCACTATGATGAACTTCTTATAAAGTTTCACATATATCGTGTCTCCTCTCTAAGTTTCATAGATTCTAAGTGATATGAGCTACGCTGAATTGCTTCAATATCTTCAATTAAACATAGTGACCAAATTACTAATCCAAATTATAAATGGTGACGCACAATAAATATGTACAATATGTTTATATCCGAAATGTTACGTCCAAAAATGTCAGATGAATGAGACGAGAGCGATAATTAAACATGTTAATTCCTGTATATTATTACGTACGACGGTAGAGACGATTCATGTGATAATTTTTCGTTTCTCACAAGAGTTGTCTTCCTTGGCTCTGTAAAACATTTAACACTCTATTAATATTTTTTAAAGGACAATGTTGGTGATGAAGGCAGTTTCAAACATTAAAACAAAAAGACCGTTCTTTTTCGTTTTAACTACATATGAGTTAAAGTTTTTAAAAATGTAAAGTGACTTCAGCTCGCCGAGGAGGACAAGTTTTATAGTTTTCTTGATTTATAGCAACATATTACAATCAAATTTTGATATTATGGTTGTGTTTGTATTAGAATGACGTTTTAGTGTGAATGAAAATCATTTATATTATATGAGCCAGTCCATGCGAAAAGGTACAAAAAGTCCTTTTGATAAACTTTACAGGACACGTTATCAAAGTTTGTTATAATATTTTTGAAAAAACGATTTTATCCGAAAAAAATTACATTAATGTAAACATTCACAAGATTGTCAATTCTATCCCGAATTTGTCAATTAAAACAGCAAAAGACGTAGAAATATATCTGAATTTTTGGTATTTGAGCAAGTGTAAGATCATTTGTTCCCGGACTAATGCTATACCGACCAGAAACTTAACATTTTACCACACTAGAGAGACAAAAGTCAATACTTTTCTTCTTTTTAACCGGTTTAAGGAAAGTAAGACAACATTAAAACATGAATGAAAATACAAAAACTATGACCTCTTGAAATTTAAGTTAAGTTATTTAATATTATATAAATTAACCGTTGTTGCACGGGATTCGAACCGTTGCCGGTCTGATTGCATTGTTATCAGCATCGTAAGCGAGAGCCTTATCCCACTGCTACCGGGGTAAACATTATCAATTGGCAAATCAAGCCATTTAAACTGTACTTTGAAAATGATTGAAATATATGAAATAATTCATTAAAAACCTTGATAAAACTAAAAGAAGGGGGGTGTCTCAACACTCACAGGTGCGTGTAGCTCACAGCTTAGGGATATGAGGAAAAGTAAATGTGTTTTATTATTCACAAGTCTACTACCGATAATTATGCACACTTTTTAGAATTTCGTAAAATTTTCGTTTTTGTACCTTTTCGCATGGACTGGTTCATATAGGTGATATCGGCGAAAGTACCAAGCAAAGCCTATGTATAGGAAATAAGTGATTTTGCCATAACTTTGAGAAAAATCAACATATTTTAGATGTGTTTTTTGCAAACTAGATGTTTTGATAGATGCCAAATTCATTGGAAACTTCAAATCGATGCTAAATATTGGGAATATGGACTTTTTGCTGATTGTTGTGTGGTTGCTAAGGGAAGAATTTTAGTTGTTAGGGATAATTGTATTTCAAAGTTTGCATTAAATTATAACGTTGGATATGAAGTATTATAAGTATTTCGATATTTCATTGCTTTTTGGCTATTTCGATTTTTTTTTTTGATTTTTTGTGATTTTGAAAATGATATGAGCCAGTCCATGCGAAAAGGTACAAAAAGTCCTTTTGATAAACTTTACAGGACACGTTATCAAAGTTTGTTATAATATTTTTGAAAAAAACGATTTTATCCGAAAAAAATACATTAATTTAAACATTCACAAGATTGTCAATTCTATCCCGAATTTGTCAATTAAAACAGCAAAAGACGTAGAAATATCTGAATGTTTGGTATTTGAGCAAGTGTAAAATCATTTTTTCCCTGGACTAATGCTATACCGACCAGAAACTTAACATTTTACCACCCTAGAGAGACAAAAGTCAATAATTTTCTTCAGTTTTACCGGTTTAAGGAAAGTAAGACAACATTAAAACATGAATGAAAATACAAAAACTATGACCTCTTGAAATTTAAGTTAAGTTATTTAATATTATATAAATTAACCGTTGGTGCACGGGATTCGAACCGTTGCCCGGTCTGATTGCATTGTTATAAACATCGTAAGCGAGAGCCTTATCCCCACTGCTACCGGGGTTAACATTATCAATTGGCAAATCAAGCCATTTAAACTGTACTTTTACACACAAAGTATTATCATATTCATCTAATGAATGCACAAATTCTATTATAACAAAATCATAGAAAAACGATTTTACTTTGTAAAAAAAAATGTCCACAAAATGCAATATGAAATTGCTATAACATATCCATTCTTTTTGGATAACATTACAACTTAAAAGCTTGCTTTTACGTCATATAAATGTTTAACATAAATATATAGATTTTATAGATATTTGGATTTTGTTTTTTTTAAAATGCAGACCATTTTGTAACCCCGGTCTTTTCTTCAGAAATGCAGGTAATGAAAATAGGTAAGCACTTTTTGTATTTAAAAAACTTATATGATGAATATGGGCTACATCTCGAAATAAAACAGTGTATATATATACAAATAATAAATACATTGTGTATGAAAATAATAATATAACATCTACACACGCTTAAAAAACACGTGTCTCATGTCTATCTCTAGATTCACCTTCCGTGACAAGGTAACACTACGACTATTGAAGTTATATTTTAATATAGCGGATGTGGTCGAGTGGTCTAGAGCGCTGGACATGAGGCTAAGCGATTGGTGCTGTAGTGTATCAAAGGTGTGAGTTCGAATCCCGCTGAGGGACGGACAAAAATTTGTCAGTATAAAATCTAACTCTAACACTGTTTGGTGTAATTTTCAGACTTATATAAATATTTGCATTAACCTTGTATCTATATCACTCTTAGATCCAGTGGACATGTATATTGTATGGTTTGTCACTTGTTTAGACTTGTTTGTAAAATATACTTATTTCTAGTGACTGTATAATGAAATGAATCATGATCCTATATGATATATAAAAATTGTTGAGTTAGATTGCTGACAAATAATAAATACATTGTGTATGAAAATAATAATATAACATCTACACACGCTTAAAAAACACGTGTCTCATGTCTATCTCTAGATTCACCTTCCGTGACAAGGTAACACTACGACTATTGAAGTTATATTTTAATATAGCGGATGTGGTCGAGTGGTCTAGAGCGCTGGACATGAGGCTAAGCGATTGGTGCTGTAGTGTATCAAAGGTGTGAGTTCGAATCCCGCTGAGGGACGGACAAAAATTTGTCAGTATAAAATCTAACTCTAACACTGTTTGGTGTAATTTTCAGACTTATATATATATATATATATATATATAGCTTGCGAAAGCAAATTTACATATCTAACATTTTTGGTGTGATGTGTAGACGAGTTGTATATATATATATATATATATATATATTTATCTTCTATCCATTTACGGTCAATGAGTTGTATCAAACATCTTATTGTCCCCGAAGCATTGTTAAAATATCTAACTTGACTTCAAATGAATAAAATCTTTCATATATAAATATTTACACAACCTAAATTGTGATAATACTGCAAAATATAAAAAGTAAAATCACAAAAATACTGAACTCAGAGAAAAATCAATTCGAAAAGTCCATAATCACATGGCAAAATCAAATAACAAAACGCATCAAAAACGAATGGACAAGAACTGTCATATTCCTGACTTGGTACAGGCATTTTCAAATGTAGAAAATGGTGGATTGAACCTGGTTTTATAGCTAGCTAAACCTCTCACTTGTATGACAGTCGCATCAAATTCCATTATATAGTCACCGATGCGTGAACAAAACAAACAGACATAATAGGTAAAAATGTCAAAAATAGGGGTACAGCAGTCAACATTGCGTTATCATCTTAATCACTATAAAAACAACAAATGTAACGAAGAAGCACAAAAAGGCATACATCAAATTAACATCCTCATTTTGATTATATTATACGATTATATTTGTCTATGTAAAATGCACCCATCAAGGAAGGAGGGTATGGGTACTGGTGTAAAATTGTAAAATATAATCCATTGTTATTGATATCTGAACATTATTTAATATTACACGACATTAGCTTATAAAAAAGTATTTAAATAGATATAAATCAATTTGTTGATTACAGAAAGAATTATGCCTATAATCATATTGAATTTGAAATAAAGAACTAAAAACAAGAGGTACTTCGTTCAAAGCTCACAATACATATACAGCAATTGCAAAGTATATAATTAGATTAGGTAACTCCCAAATATATAATGGATTCAACACCAAAATGAAAGGTGCTTATTGACTTATGAGGAGTTACAGATTCAGAAAAGTACCCATATAAACATATTATAACGAATTGCTAAGTGACCTATCCCCCTACTCCCTTTTTTTTCAAAAAAAAATAAATAATCGTATTTTATGGTGAAAAGTTTTAGTAAGTTTAAGTACAGCCTGTTTAGTAGTATAGATACAGAAATGAATATAAATGTGTACAGATGTGTGTAGATATGACAAAACTGGATAGCATGCATAATTTAACTCCAAAAGTCATTTAGACGAAAAAGTTAATAGGAAATATCATGTAAGAATCTGTGAACAATTCTCAAAATTTAATTATGTTGTTACGGAATAGAAATGTAAACGATATTTATTAACATTATGTAAGTTTGCTATAACAGATATTAAACTATCTTAAATTTACATAACATTTTTCTTTTATTGTCTTTCGAAAACATTATTGTTACGGTTAAGATATCGTATGGCGGTTTTTTTTTAGAACAGTTTAATCACTAATAACACGATGTTTACTAAATCATTACGTGTTGCAATTGTTATTGAACAGTGAATATCGAATCACTTAATACCACCCTTAAAAATTCTAAAAAAAACAAACATGTGTAATCGGTAACGATATTTTAATGGAAAATCTGGTACAGATAGGTCTTAAAACTTTTGAACAATTTATGAATTGAATACTTCTTGTTGTTGTTTAAAAGTAAAATAACTAAAATATCGAACTCCATAGAAATTTCAAAAAGTCCCTAATCAAAAGGCAATATCAAAAGCTCCAACACATCAAACGATTAGATGACAGATGTCATGTTCCTGTCTTCTTACAGGCATTTCTTATGTAGAAATGGTGGATTTTACGGTTTGCTAAACCTCTCGCTTTTATGACAGTTGCATACAGCATTTTGTTAAACAGGATGTTAAAACGTTGACCGGAGCACATTTTTAGTTATGAGCATCATCAGCACTTATCGTACTATAAATAAAAGCAACAGTATTATACCGCAGTTCAAAAGTAATTAATCGATTGAGAGAAAACAAAGGGTTACAAACTAAAATGAAGGAACACCTATGTATAAAAGATTATAAAAGTTAATTAATTCTTCTGATGATTTTATATTCTATCAAACTGTGTGTGTGTGTTTCCTTGTGCATTATTGTGATGTAGACCCCGTGCATTCATAAATGTTTCATTTTATTTGGAATTAAAATACCTATTTGCTTTTGTTAGTTGTAGATAACTTCGCGATTGTTTTTAAATAATTAAAAAATGGAATTTCATTATATTAAGTAATGTCATTATTAATTTTATTACTTTTTTCGTCTTATTTTGTAACAAACTGTGGTTATCTTATACTTTTGGATGACTTTTCGCAATTTATTGTACCCCTCTAGGAAACTCATTTCACAAAAAATCTTTCAAATTAGGTCCTGTTTAAAAATGTAAAACAAAAGACGAAATGAAGCCAAAAGT
Source organism: Mytilus galloprovincialis (assembly GCF_965363235.1). Taxonomy (NCBI): domain Eukaryota; kingdom Metazoa; phylum Mollusca; class Bivalvia; order Mytilida; family Mytilidae; genus Mytilus; species Mytilus galloprovincialis. Next base: position 3,396,057 of record NC_134843.1, on the reverse strand, counting down.
TGGGGAGAATGTACATGGTCCGGAGTAAAGATAAAATGAAAAAATCACTTCGACGAGGCTAAAACAAATAAGTAGGTTACATTTAAGGGTGCGAGTATAGGATCAGGAAATACTTACTTTTCCGGAATTTGTTACGTTGATTCTCGGTTAATTCTGGGTTCGTGTTTGTCGATGTTTACTTTTCTGTATTATGTGTCGTAAAGGGGTATACATTTCGTTTTTTAGGTTTTATATATTTCTTTGGACTGATAGATTTATTTCCCCTTTTAGTTTTGTCTTCTCTTTTTGTTATTGCATTCAAAGAGATCTTTCCAAAGGCATGGATGAAGAACAAAACTGCTATTAATAAACATGACTGTTAATCTTGTCATGTTTTATTGGTCAATTGATCGATGGGTTTATTGTCAAGATAACAGATATTTTCACTTAATGTTCATAATCCAACTCAAATAAAAAAAAAATTGGAAATTTCGTTTTCAAGATTAAAATTCTTAATTATCCTCAGACACATTGAGTGTACAAGAGGACAATAAACTAACATTATGTTGATAAATATTAGAGGCGAGACTGGCAAAGTAAATAAATCGAACATAAGATGTCAATATTAAAGTTTTTATCGGAACACATTCTGATACCTGGTTTTTTCTAGAAATACTTCGACAGTTTTGTATAATCCAACATGACAACATGTTTATCCTTCTTTGATTTGTACTATAGTAATTAGTTATATACGTTATTCAAAGTTTTTTTCACATGGGGAAATACACATCGAAATAAATAATGAAATTCATTCCCGATTCCAAGTTACGAATTCTATTCTCTTTAGGAAATCTAATAGTTGTACATCTCAATTTATGGGCCCATTGCTTTCTATGTTAAATTCCTCAAATTCACACAAGCACAACTCTTTTGTTTCAAAGTTAAATAACGTGACAAGCATTGTATGTCAAAGCAACACTTATGTTTTATATTGAAAAAATCAACATGCCTTAAATGGCATATAAGAAAGAACTGTTTCACGGAACTTCAGATGTACCGAAACAGGTACTTCAGATCTGACAAACTGGCAAAACGTACCCTTTATTTAAAATTTGGACCAGTTTTTTTTAATTTTCAAAATATAAGTAAAAAATCGTTCTCCAGTCTTTCAGCTTTTATTTGATACAAACAATCCCCAAATATTCTACCTATTTTGAAAGTTACACTCATGCGTAGCAACTATTTTGTGTTAAATATGTATTACTTTCTGTTATGTGCTTTCTGGCCAGGTCTGAATTGGTAGTATTTTTGAACTTTTTATGATTTAGTTCTATTTATTTCAAACATTGATTAATATTTTAACAGTTTTTGTTTTATTACAATTTCTAAAGGATGTCTTCCAGTTACACCATAAACCATATAATTAGGAGTGGTGTTTCTAAGTTTAAGAAGTTATTTGCGAAATTAAAGATGCATTTTCTATACAATTGTATTTTGAAAGCGTAAATGAATCAGTTTAATATAACAACCTGGAAAAACAAGACAGTAAAAAAAAAAAATAGATTGTAAACCAATAGGTATAATGAAATTTTGTATTTTATAGAATAAGGCATAAATAAAAAAAATAAGATGTTGTATGATTGCCAATGAAACAACTCTCCAAAAGAGACCAAATGACACAAAAAATAACAACTATAGGTCACCGTGAACTCGAATAATAGAGTCGTTATTCCGCTGATCTACGATTTCTACATTAACCTCGCATGGAAGCTTTGTGGGAACCCTTTATGTTTATTGCACATTGATTAATTAAACAGGGTTTATAATCATCAGACTTTTATCTTTTTTTTTAACTCTGCTAAAAGTTTCTGTAGCGGCATTATGAAAATTTTGGACTATTCTAACTTTTTTGGTTTTGAGCGCCACTGATGAGTCTTTTGTAGACGAAACGGACGTTTGGCGTAAATACAAAATTTTATCCTGGTATCTATGATGAGTTCATTTATTATCACAGATAACATCACTCTGACGTACTTCATAAAAGAGTGACGAAAGATACCAAAAGGACAGTCAAACTCATAAATCTCTGACAACACCATGGCCAAAAATGAAAAAGACAAACAAACAACAACACACATGACACAACATAGAAAACTAAAGAATAAACAACACGAACCCCATCAACATGATGAAATGTTTCTATACTTATTAATACATCAGTAAATATAGCCTCACTATCGTGTTTAAATAAAACTACGATTCGAATTCCAAATGTTTGATTGGTATCATTTAAATCGTCCAGTTAGCCTCGAGTATGTGTGAGCAGTAAAGCTTCATATTCAAAACGAAGCGCACTGTGGCAATAAAAAATAACGGTTCAAATTCAGCTATAGCAAGTTTTTTCCAACAAGGGAAATAACTTTTTTTTATTAAATATAAAAACTCTCATATCTTTGTATGTTCTTCCTCTAACACTTATTATCACCAATCCTCAAATCAATAATACAGATATCTGCCTTTTAAATAGATTTGAGAGTCTGTGACCATAATATTTGGTTCACATGAACATCCACTCACTCGATGCAATTGAGTGTTATTTTAATAATCAAACAAATATTCCAAAATTTCATTATTTTCATCCAGATTCAAAATATTTATAATATTGTCATCTGGAATAATGTAATCAGGTAACACACTAATTTTGAAATTAAAATCACCAATCAAACCAAATTCAAGTTACATGAATTAATTTCAAATTTCGTCAACGCTTCAAAATTTTAGTACCTAGTTTTTTTCAGGTGGTATGTATATGTGACCAAATAAAATATCTGTCTTAAGATTAAAGATCAATTTTGAAATCTTAATCCAATAAACAAATTGGCTATCAGTTTAATGAAATGTAATATACTTATGAAATATCTTTATGTAAATAATTGCTATAGCACCTGATGCTTTTTTTTATTATTCTTTTTATGTTCCTAGTTTGATAAACATTATTACAAGGCAGATCAACGCTATCAAGTTCAGTTAGTTTAGTTTCTACAAGAAAAAAATGGTCTTTTTTGTTTATAAGATCAACAAACTCTGGGCAGTTTAGATTTACCACAAATGTTTGATAAACAACATTTCAAGTCATTCACATTGTATGGTTGTCCTTCTGTACTGAACCCCCAGCTTCTTGGTCCATCTTGGTTGTCCTCCTGTATTGAACCCCCCAGCTTCTTGGTCCATCATGGTTGTCCTTCTGTACTGAACCCCTAATATCTTGGCCCATAATGGTTGTCCTTTTGTACTTAAGCCCTGATATCTTGACCCATCATGGTTGTCCTCCTGTACTGAACCCCTAGCTTCTTGGTCCATCATGGTTGTCCTCCTGTACTGAACCCCTAACTTCTTGGTCCATCATGGTTGTCCTCCTGTACTGAACCCCTAGCTTCTTTGCTCATCATGGTTGTCCTCCTGTACTGAACCCCTAGCATCTTGGCCCATCATGGTTGTCCTCCTTTACTGAACTCCTAGCTTCTTGGCCAATCATGGTTGTCCTATTGTACTAAACCCATAGCTTCCTGGCCCATCACGGTTGTCCTCCTGTACTGAACCCCAACTTTCTTGGCCCATCACGGTTGTCCTCCTGTACTAAACCCGAAGCTTCTTGGTCCATCATGGTTGTCCTCTTGTACTGAACCCTTAACTATAGCTTATTGGCCCATCACGGTTGTCCTTCTGTACTAAACCCCAAGCTTCTTGGTCCATCATGGTTGTCCTCTTGTACTGAACCCTTAACTATAGCTTATTGGCCCATCACGGTTGTCCTTCTGTACTAAACCCCAAGCTTCTTGGTCCATCATGGTTGTCCTCCTTTACTGAACCCCTAGCTACTGGGCCCATCACGGTTGCACTCCTGTACTGAACCCTTAACTATAGCTTCTTGGCCCATCATGGTTGTCCTCCTGTACTAAACTCCTGATATCTTGGCCCAACATGGTTGTCCTCCTGTACTGAACCCCCAGCTTCTTGACCCATCATGGTTGTCCTCCTGTACTGAACCCCTACCTTCTTGACCCACCATGGTTGTCCTCCTTTACTGAACCCCTAGCTACTTGGCCCATCACGGTTGCACTCCTGTACTGAAAGCCTAGCTTCTTGGCCCATCATGCTTGTCCTCCTGTACTGAACGCCTAGCTTCTTTGCCCATCGCAGTTTTCTTATCTAGAGGTGAGGGTAGTACCGCCTATGATCGATGTAAAGTTTATCGTCCCTTAAGACAGTATGGTGTTTTTTGTCTTGTGACGTCTTTCAGAATTTGTATCAATTGTTGTCGTCTGTCGGCTACTTTAAAGGAAAATGTCTCGTACTCTGTCCCTGTCCTTGCGCCTCTTGAATTTGACAGGACTTTTGGGACTACTCTCTGTCTTTAGATTAATCCTATGGACTACATGGTAGTTGATGTTATCCTTAATATTTAGCACTTCATCCATGAATTCCTTGATTTAGGCTTCAGTACTAGTATTCTCTAGTTCGTTATAGTTTTCAACATCATATATGCCTTTGAAAATTAAATTGTTCCTCATTGATCTTGTTTGAGACTCGACCACTGTCTCCCTCAATACATTGTTCTCCCGACTTATCTGATGATTTTCATATTCAACATGCGCAGGTCGATCTCGAAATTTGTTTGTTTGTTTCCCGTCATTTTTCATACTCGAATGTATAGATGCAAATATTTTGAATTTTTGAAATTCTAAGGCTTTTCTACCTCAGGCATATATTACCTTAGCTGTATTTGGCAGAACTTTTAGGAATTTTGATCGCCAATGCTCTCCAATTTCGGACTTTATTTGGTCTTGACTTTTTTTGGATTCGAGCGTCACTGATGAGTCTTATGTAGACGAAACGCGCATCTGGCGTATATACAAAATTTTGTCCTGATATCTATGATGAGTTTATTGACTCGTTATTTCTCTAATGTCTTTGTCACGTGACTGACATTGACTTTGAAAACATAACGTTCGGTTATTTTAGTATTTTTGAAATACTAAAGCTTTTCTACCTCAGGTAGAGATTACATTAGCTGTATTTATCAAATATTTCAGGAATTTCCAGTCCTCAATGCTCTTCAACTTCGTACTAAATTTGGCATTTTTAACATTTTTATTCTGCCATTTGTTCTAGGGTGAATTATTTACCTTTATGGAATCATAGTTGATGACCTTTACCGTCTGTCACCTTTGACCATTCTATAAACCATTGAGTCTGATACTATGAGACATTTGTATTAATGATAAATAGATGACTATGATTCCCTCAAAGAATTAATATTTGATTAACTTGTAGATAGTTGTAAGGCCGTACGGTGACCTCTAGTTGTTAATGTCTGTGTCATTTTGGTTTCTTGTGGATAGTTGTCTCATTGACAATCATACCACATCTTCTTTTTTATATTGATACAGTTCAGTTTAACAAAAGATTATGTAAGGTGATGAGAAATAATGTATTCTTCACAAAATATCAAATATTCTAATATGAAGTCAATCTTTCTAAATTTAAAAATAGGGAGAAGGTTTAAACAATACTCTATCAAACTCACGGAGATGAAATTTAATTGAAATATGTGTGATGGTGGCTTTTTTCTTTTTTTTAGACAAATGTGGGATGGCACAGCTTTGATTATATCTGTGAAAACCATGATACTCTTGAATTGTTGTTATGCATAGAAACTAAGTGAGCGATACATGCATCTTAGATTCTCTTATTAATATACGTTATTCTAATGTTATCTGTAATTTAGCGTAATATTTCAAAGGATAAACTTTTAATCTTGTCAAATTCTTCAAAACAGTAGATATTGATATCTATATTGTTATTATATATTGATTTTCATTTTCTCTGCTTATGTCTTTTGGGAAGTCATGATTTATAAATTACTAAAGTATCATGATAATGATCTTTTGTATCAATAGTTCTGATTGGATGACAGTTAGCGTAAAATTCTCTATCTCCTTGTCTGTAACTAAGGAAGCCGACATTTTGAATTGCTGAATGTATTGACATGTAATTCCTACAATAATAAGCCAAAAACCTCACATGTTGCACCTCAAAGTCTTTTTATCAAATTTTATTACAATCTAAAGCGGCACAGAAGCCAAAAGAATTTTCTTTAATGGAGATTTTACACTGAAATAATGATTGAATTTTAATTATGAAATTGTTTTGCATTAGAATAGAAATAACTGTATTGTATTTGAAGCTTTTCGGTAAACTAAATTTGCGACAATAAAACTACCGATGGACGTCGTTAAGCTTCAAATACAAAACAGTAATCTCTTAAATGACGACGATTTTCCAGTTTTTAAACCATGTGGTCTTAACTTTTTTGGGATTCGAGCGTCACTAATGAGTTTTATGTAGACGAAACGCGCGTCTGGCGTATATTCAATTTTTTGTCCTGATATCTATGATGAGTTTCTTGACTCGTTATTTCTCTAATGTCTTTGTCACGTGACTGACAGTGACTTTGAAAACATAACGTTCGGTTATTTTAGTATTTTTGAAATACTAAAGCTTTTCTACCTCAGGTAGAGATTACATTAGCTGTATTTATCAAATATTTCAGGAATTTGCGGTCCTCAATGCTCTTCAACTTCGTTCTAAATTTGGCATTTTTAACATTTTTATTCTGCCATTTGTTCTAGGGTGAATTATTTACCTTTATGGAATCATAGTTGATGACCTTTACCGTCTGTCACCTTTGACCATTCTATAAACCATTGAGTCTGATACTATGAGACATTTGTATTAATGATAAATAGATGACTATGATTCCCTCAAAGAATTAATATTTGATTAACTTGTAGATAGTTGTAAGGCCGTACGGTGACCTCTAGTTGTTAATGTCTGTGTCATTTTGGTTTCTTGTGGATAGTTGTCTCATTGACAATCATACCACATCTTCTTTTTTATATTGATACAGTTCAGTTTAACAAAAGATTATGTAAGGTGATGAGAAATAATGTATTCTTCACAAAATATCATATATTCTAATATGAAGTCAATCTTACTAAATTTAAAAATAGGGAGAAGGTTTAAACAATACTCTATCAAACTCACGGAGATGAAATTTAATTGAAATATGTGTGATGGTGGCTTTTTTCTTTTTTTAGACAAATGTGGGATGGCACAGCTTTGATTATATCTGTGAAAACCATGATACTCTTGAATTATTGTTATGCATAGAAACTAAGTGAGCGATACATGCATCTTAGATTCTCTTATTAATATACGTTATTCTAATGTTATCTGTAATTTAGCGTAATATTTCAAAGGATAAACTTTTAATCTTGTCAAATTCTTCAAAACAGTAGATATTAATATCTATATTGTTATTATATATTGATTTTCATTTTCTCTGCTTATGTCTTTTGGGAAGTCATGATTTATAAATTACTAAAGTATCATGATTATGATCTTTTGTATCAATAGTTCTGATTGGATGACAGTTAGCGTAAAATTCTCTATCTCCTTGTCTGTAACTAAGGAAGCCGACATTTTGAATTGCTGAATGTATTGACATGTAATTCCTACAATAATAAGCCAAAAACCTCACATGTTGCACCTCAAAATCTTTGTATCAAATTTTATTACAATCTAAAGCGGCACAGAAGCCAAAAGAATTTTCTTTAATGGAGATTTTACACTGAAATAATGATTGAATTTTAATTATGAAATTGTTTTGCATTAGAATAGAAATAACTGTATTGTATTTGAAGCTTTTCGGTAAACTAAATTTGCGACAATAAAACTACCGATGGACGTCGTTAAGCTTCAAATACAAAACAGTAATCTCTTAAATGACGACGATTTTCCAGTTTTTAAACCATGTGGTCTTAACTTTTTTGGGATTCGAGCGTCACTAATGAGTTTTATGTAGACGAAACGCGCGTCTGGCGTATATTCAATTTTTTGTCCTGATATCTATGATGAGTTTCTTGACTCGTTATTTCTCTAATGTCTTTGTCACGTGACTGACAGTGACTTTGAAAACATAACGTTCGGTTATTTTAGTATTTTTGAAATACTAAAGCTTTTCTACCTCAGGTAGAGATTACATTAGCTGTATTTATCAAATATTTCAGGAATTTGCGGTCCTCAATGCTCTTCAACTTCGTACTAAATTTGGCCTTTTTAACATGTTTTATTTTGCCATTTGTTCTAGGGTGAATTATTCACCTTTATGGAATCATAGTTGATGACCTTAACCGTCTGTCGCCCTTGACCATTCTATAAACCATTGAGTCTGATACTATGAGACATTTGTATTAATAATAAATAGATGACTATAATTCTCTCAAAGAATTAATTTTTGATTAACTTTGCCACATAAACATGACCCTCAGTTTTGCTGAAAATTATCTAATTCGACAAAATAATCAACAACAAAATTATTAAAACCCTGCCAAGGGCCAGCTGATATCAAAAACTCATGTGTCGATTTTCCTGAAAAATCCGGTAAAGTTCTTTTACTCATTGGGTCCATTATTTTAAACTATAGATTTTCACTTCTAGACACTCAAACACGCTTGACTATGCGGTATGGGCTTTGCTAATTGTTGAAGGCCGTACGGTGACCTATAGATGTTAATGTCTGTGTCATTTTGGTCTCTTGTGGATAGTTGTCTCATTGGCAATCATACCACATCTTCTTTTTTATATTGATACAGTTCAGTTTAACAAAAGATTATGTAAGGTGATGAGAAATAATGTATCCTTCACAAAATATCAAATATTCTAATATGAATTCAATCTTTCTAAATTTAAAAATAGGGAGAAGGTTTATACATTACTCTATCAAACTCACGGAGATGAAATTTAATTGAAATAGGTGTGATGGTGGCTTTTTTTTTCTTTTTAGACAAATGCGTGATGGCACAGCTTTGATTATAGCTGTGAAAACCATGATACTCTTGAATTATTGTTATGCTAAGTGAGCGATACATGCATCTTAGATTCTCTTATTAATATACGTTATTCTAATGTTATCTGTAGTTTAGCGTAATATTTCAAAGGATAAACTTTTAATCTTGTCAAATTCTTCAAAACAGTAGATATTAATATCTATATTGTAATTATATATTGATTTTCATTATCTCTGCTTATGTCTTTTGGGAAGTCATGATTCATAAATTACTAAAGTATTTTGATAATGAGAAATGACGACGATTTTCCAGTTTTTAACCCATGTAAATCATTGCTGTTTTATTGATCTTTTACCTTGGCTAAGTAATTGTATATTCTTTGTAATAAAATCTTTGTCGTGATCAAAATCTCGTATAACATAACGGATTCTAATCAAATATACCTTACAAAGCAGTATCGTATGATAATCTATTAACATCAGATAACCCACATCAAACCATAAAATAGATGAAAAATATATTCATACTTAATACAAATAACTGATTGAGATATATTTCTAAATTTTACTAATCCATCAACTGTGTGACAAAGTATGCTGCACAAAATAGTAAATTCTTTATCATAAAAATTGCGAACAAAATATCATAATGAATATTTTTTATGTCGTTTTTTTTTCATTCAGTCAACATCTGTTCACCATAAAAAGACCTTACATGACTTTAGCGTTACAGAAGTGACTTATTATGGATTCTTCTCTTTGATATTATTGTACTGTTTCTCTTACATTTTTTCTCTTTTTCCTACAAGTACCGTGACAAAATTAAATGTTGTGAACGTCAATGTTTGGTAATAAGGAGGCAGACCAAATGACATTATTTTGAATCATAGACGATCGCCCTTGTTCCGACTTCTAAATAATACGCCAAAGACGAGAATATACAAACATAAATTGAAAAGCCTTTTACCTAATAGGAGATCGAACCCGCGATCTGGCATTTGTATCGTTTCTTACCGAATATGATTGACGGTTTGTCGGTGCAAGTTATTACAAGCAGCATGACGGGTGTCACATGCGGGGCAGAATCTGTTTATCTTTCCGGAGCTCCAGACAACACCCTAAGTTTTTGGTGGGGTTCGTGATTGTCAGTCTTTCTTTTTTTATGGTATCTTTTGTGCATTTCTTTTTTGCCTATCTTTTATTTTCATTTTTGAGCCATGCCGTTGTGGTGTAACATTTATAATTTAGGCCCGGCAAGAAAGCACATACTAGAAAGTAGTACATATTTTACACAAAATAGTTCCTACGCATGAGTGTAAATTTCAAAATATGTAAAATATTTATGTATTTTTGGTATCAAATGAAAGCTGAATGACTGGTTATCATTGAAGAAAGCAAAATTACAATACTACTGAACTATGAGGTAAATTCAAAACGGAAAGTCTCTAATCAAATGGCAAAATTAAATGACCAAACACATTAAACGAATGGAGAACAACTGTTATATTCCTGACTTGATACAAAACTTTTTGACTTATAATTTTTAATATTTCAAAAACTGCACCAAATTTTAAAAAAAAAGGGTACATTTCGGCTGTTTGTCGGATCTGAAGTACCTGTTTTGGTACTTCCGAAGTTCAATGAACCATTTTTGTCTTATATGCCATTAAAGGTATGTTTGTTTTTTCAAGTACAAAACATCATTAAGTGAGGATTTTATATGCAGTGACTGTCACTTTATTTGAACTTGCTTGAAATTGAAGAATTTAACATAGAAAGCAATGGGGCTATGAATTAGTGGTGTACTTCCTTGTCAATTTATTTCGACTGATGAGTTTGAATGTCCCTTTGGTGTATTTCGCTTATTTTTTAATGTACTTAGTACATTAAGTGAGACCTTGCTGAGTCTGTGGTGATATTAATTTACTAGAGGTAGGTTTAGGGTTTGTCTAAACAGATAAATTGTTATTTTTAGGATTATTTTTTTTTTATTTAACTCCAGCTCAGTAATGAATGACCAATTCGTGTATAAGTCCTAGTTTATTTGTGTGTGTGTGTGTGTGTGTGTTACATTTTAATGTTGTGTCGTTGTTCTCCTCTTATATTTAATGCGTTTCCTTCAGTTTTAGTTTGTTACCCCGATTTTGTTTTTTGTCCATGGATTTATGAGTTTTGAACAGCGGCAAACTACTGTTGCCTTTATTTAGAATGTAATGCGACCTTCCAAGCAATCACAGTCTAATAAATAACATAAAGACGAGTTGTATATATATATATATGTATGTTTGTGGCATAACATCGTGGCCACAAGTTAATTTTTTTTTCTGTTTAGTATTAAATTTATATTAAGACCCATTTTGTTACATCTTGTGATCAATTTTATGTGGCAATCGCCAATGGAAGTCAGCAGGGTTAAAGAACATCAGTTGTTCGACCTGTTAGTCAAATGCGTTTTGTTTAAATATACTTTTTCACTTTTTTGGGTCTTTTGGAAAATGTTGTTTGTGCTGTTTTAGACCCTTCTACAACGAAATTTGTTTTACATGCACACATATAAAAATTGCGGTTTTTATCCAACGCAATCATAGGTTTGAACGTAGTTTTCAATTTAGACTCGTTTATATTTTTTCGTTTGGGCTTGTATCATATTTTCCCTCCGGTTTATATGATCCGTTCATCCTATATTGACTCTTAAAATTCAAGAGTCTATCTAAAAATGAGGGTACTTTTTATATGGCCTTCCAAATACCGTTTCGATCCCAAACATCACTGAAGAGACATTTATTGTCGAAATCCGGATCTGGTGTACTAAAAAAATATAGACAACGTATGTTTGTGACATAACATCGTGGCCACAAGTTTAACTCTTTTTTTCTGTTTAGTATTAAATTTATATTAAGATCCATTTTGTTACATCTTGTGATCAATTTTATTTGGCAATCGCCAATGGCAGTCAGCAGGGTTAAAGAACATCAGTTGTTCGACCTGTTAGTCAAATACGTTTTGTTTAAATATACTTTTTCACTTTTTTTGGTCTTTTGGAAAATGTTGTCTGTGCTGTTTGTAGACCCTCTCATACATATATGTATATAAAAGTCTATAAAAAGGACCAACCAGCAAATTTACTACGTACCGGATCGTCTAGAATAGGCGATACTATGCAGATAAGGAAAAAATTATATCAGTCTAAAAATTTGCACAACGGTACTGATATAAGATGTTATTATACGAAAAAGTTGTTATTAAATCGTGTTGACAAATATTTCGGCTCAACAAATGGCCTTCTTCTGTGTCACAAGTTTTAACAATGCTGATATATAATGTATATATTCAATGATGATATTCAACACTTTTAGTGTTTTGTTTTATATATATATATATATATATATATATATATATATATATATATATATATATATATATATAAATATATAACGTATGCTGATATACTTTTTGTTAGATACCGTACTATATAAAGGGAACAGTAATTTACCAATTTTCAAATATCATAATTCTAGAAGTTAAATGAATGCAACAAACAAAACTTGGGGAATAGCATGACATCCATAGGGAGGGGGAATAGCACCAGTCGAAAAAAGACAAAATATAGCAGAAAACACAACAACGAAGAGAAAACAATATTCCACAAACAAATACTAGTAAATGTTGATCAAACTATCAAAACCAGCACCTGCAAAAACTTTTATATATTTCCTCATTCCGATTCCCTCACAATTTGAAAAAAATATAAACGTACTGAATTCCGGATATTACTGAATTAAATAACTATATTTAGTAATGAAATTTGGTATACCTAGTTTTAAGTTTTCAATTATTAAACGGGAAAACATTTCAAATAATTGCTCTGTCAATATAAGTGGTCTAACTGTATTATCTTTCGCGAATTAGTGTCAAAAACTGTCGATAGCATAGTCTCATTGTTAATATCAATTTTCCCGTTTTTCTACAGAACTTGAAAAATATATGCATATGTAAGAGCTGATGATATATGTTTTAATATTATTAATAAAGTTTATTGCTACAACAGTAAAATGTCAGAGTAGAACGTAAAACAATGAAATATGTTACATACTTGTAGGTATCTGTAGTTACCAAAGATATATCAACTGAAATACAAATAGCATGCATTGAACAGCGGAAGTATTGTAAAAAGGATTATAACATGTTATATCTTAATTATTGTGCTTAATATATCAGTTGACACAAATTCCACATTATTTGAACAATTTGTATATTATTGACAGAGATCAGTTTAAACAAAAATTCAAACTAGAATAAGGCTTTGTCTAAATGCCTTTTTGTGTTTCTTTGTTATATATGACTTATAATTGTTACTGTGTTATTGTTCTATGATGATTTCTGTATTCTTGTCTTGCTATTATCCTTTGTCTATATGCCTATTTTGTGTTTCTGTCTTACATATGACGTGTCTCTGCACTTCTACATCCCATCATTGTCTTATAGTGCCATGGTAAATGTGTGTTCGTCTATTTGTTTGGTTTTATAGTGATTAAGATAATAACACATTGGTGACTGCTGTGCCCCTGTTTTTTTTTTTTTTGACATTTTTACCTATTATGCCTTTGTTTAATTCACACATCGTTGCCAATAAAAAGACTTTTATACGAGTGAGAGGGTAGGTTAGCTGTGGCCAAGTCAGGAATATGACAGTTGTTGTCCATTTGTTTGATTTGCTAGCGCTTTTCATTTTGCCATTTGATTGGGGATTTTCCTCAGTACTTGTGTGATTGTACTTTTTGATATAAATAAACTCATCATAGATACCAGGATGGAAATTTTTTATTTACACCAGACGCGTTTCGTCTGCAAAAGACTCATCAGTGACGCTCGAATAAAACAAAATGTTTAAAATTCCAAATTAATTACGAAGTTGAAGAGCATTGAGGACCTAACATTCCGAAAAGTTTTGCCAAATACAGCTTAGGTAACCTATTTCCGAGGTAGAAAAAGGTAGTTTAACAAAATTTCAAATTTTGTAAACAGTTACTAGAAATTTATAACATATGATATTGTCTAAGACAAGAAATGTCTTTTTCTCATAAAGATTTCAAAATTCAATATGTAAGAAGAAAAAGAGTATTTAATGTTGAAATCCGGGACTTAATCCAATGTATTGGACAACTCTATGAAATGTTGTTTGGAATATGACAGTTGTTGTTCATTCGTTTGATTTGTTTAAGCATTTGATTTTGCTAAGGACTTTCCGTTTTGAATTTTCCTCGGAGTTCAGTATTTTTGTGATTTTACTTCGTTTTTTTTGGGGGGGGGGTGGGGGGGGGACTTATGTAAATAACTTTAAGAAATCAATCACTTAACCGATCCATCTGAAATAGTTATAATATGCACTCTTTGTGTGGTTAAGTCTTAGTATAGCTGTATCCAAATTAGAACGATAAATTACGGAATGTAGTAACATTAACAGTATAAACTTTACTAGACTAGGTACGCATTTCAACAAGTACTGACTTTTCATTAATACTAGAGGTTATTATTTTTAAATACAAAATTAAATATAGACACTAAAGAGCTGATGAAACTAAATAGAACTAACAGTTATTCAAAACCCGGACAAAGAATCAGAGCTGTGCAATTGAGAGATACAGTACGGAGTTCAAAATAAAATTCGAAACAATATCCTTATTCTCAAGTCAGTACGAAAGTATTGGCTAATGAGTTTATGATAGCTCTGAGACTAGCAGACCACAAGAAAGATAAAAGTTACGTACAAAAACATAAAGCATAATCACAGTATTGTATCCAATGAGATATTAGTAAAGAATCCCTTCGTGACTTTAACCCCTATTCAGATTACATATTGTCATAAAAACAGCTTATTTTTAAACAGTTTATTGCAATTACAAGATATAATATTAGAAATGTAAGGGAAGATAACTTATATATTTTTTTTATTTTATAAAAGAAGGAATTTTTTTTTCTATTTTCGTATTAAAGCAAAAACAAAGTAAATCACCTGTATATTCTAGTTTTCTTCAAGTTTTCTTCAAGTTTTCTTCAAGTTTATTTTAGATCTTTATATCTAAATTTGTGGTTTAGTTATTCTAACATTATAATGCTTTTCAAATTTTGTTTTCAAACGTAGTTTGGAACTTGATGAACTGTTGTTTTTTATTGATATAAACATACTATATTTTGACAAATTGTGGAAACAGTTATGTATACCTTAAGTATTCTTATTATTATTGGTCAATAAAACAACAGCAACAAAACATATTATCCACGATTAATTGTATAATATATAAGCAATATGCAGTACATATAATCTATTTACCCGTAGTAAACAAAATAGATGAAATAGTTTTAAACATCGGTATTCTACTGTTTTGTTTATTTCTATGTGTGTGGGGGGAGGTGGGGGAGGGGGGCAAGGTGCAATCAAACATATTGTCAATTTAATTGAAGGGATTTAACGGACTTCCTGTCAAAAATTACAAGTAATAGAGAAAACATGATAGGAAAAACATAATTTTTAAAACACTTTATATATAAAATATCTTTCAAACTTTCTTCGAACAATATTGAACGATAAACTACATTTATTCCCGTATATTTCAATACTCGAAGACATAAAAAAAATGGAGATACAATTGAAATTTACTCCAAGGTTCATGTAGTAATGAAATACATAATGACTTGTAAAATCGGGATCACACATAACAATGTTAACTGATGAAGATAAATGTCATTGATGTACACTGACTAACCACATCAATCTTCGTCAATCCATTGTAAATGAAAAGTGTTGGTATGTCCAGGTGAAATGCATAATCTGTCCTTTGGTCTATTCTTTTTTTTTTTTATATTGAATTTGAAATTTAGATTATATTAATGAAGATAACACTTTAAAATTTCCAATCGTGTGAAGTAATCTTGAAGTAGTACATAAAATACCAAATATTTTCTTCTATTCATAGAAAACTTTTCAGTGTCGTGAAAAACCTTAAGACATATTTGAGTCTAAAGCCAAAAACAGTTCTCAAGACACTGTTAGTCATTTCATATAGGATGGTTTAGACAGAAAGTGAGAAATGTCTCTTAAACCGAGAGTATTCTTGAGTAATAAATACAAATGTATGATAAAAATGAAATACTGAAGTATTTACTTTGACACTGTATCCCTAAAGAAAGCGATCGAATAGCATATCCATTTCATATTAAAAAATTTAATTATTCATAAACTGAAATATTCCAACTGAAATGCGATGTATTTGATAAGGAGAAATATGGAATATTGATATAATTAAAAGGTAAATAATGCGTTAATGAGGTGATCGATACAATATTTTCTGTGGCGTTTATGAATTGGTCTTACATTATTGTAAACTGATCTTTGTCAACCTTTGTGTCTTTATTGGCGAATTTCTAAAACAGCGCACGCTGAATATACTAGATTTCCTCGCACCTGTTTAATCAAGTATTGGCAGTAAAGAAAAATCATTAACGACATAAAAGACAAAAAAGATTACGTTTTTTTATTCATTATCCGTTTTTATTTATTATCCGCTTGTAATATACAAATATATGAATTAATCAGTGACCTTTAGCAGAAAATTTATCACTACGTGGAACTTTTGAACTGATCAACAACTATTTTGTTTTGTGCGGTCTTAACTTTGCTGTTAGCTTTTTAAAATGCCGCAAAAATTGACACAAATACATCATATAGAAAACATTACATTAAGAAATTTGGTGGAAATTAAAATGTAAACCACGAAACATTTAGTGGCATTATATGGAAATATGTGAATATACGAACTATAGTGTTCTCTGTGGATAACCTAGCAAAGGAACATGAGACAAATTTCAATACACGAACTTTTGGATTTAAATTTTTCGTGATTTACTAGCTAAGGATGTCTAAGGCAAATAAAAATAGTATGTCAAAACCAAACAAACTTAGCAAGCTTCAAGTTGTGTCTAATATTAAATTGCAGACGATGTCGGGCAGCAGACGCCGGATGTGGAAGAAGCGGGGTGGTTCTACTAGGCTCAGTTTTATGTCCAATTCTTCTCTTGAAAATCATCATGTGAGTATATAACATTTCTAACATTTATATTGTATGTAGATATTCAATTTGTTTTGTCTAAAGATCTATAAGTTCATGCCCGTATTTATCTATTTTATATAAAAAAAAAATGACACATAAACTCTTTAAATTAAAAATGTTGATTTAAAAAAATAACCTAAAAGGCTCCAGTTTAATAGTCAAGCTCAAATGATTGAAAGCATACTTCGTATATGTTTTATTTTTAGTCTGGAGGATAGTTCAGGAGAGGGTTAGTGCGTTCAAACATATTTAACAACGCCAATGTAAATTTTGTATGTATCTGTCCTAAGTCAGGGTCCTGTAGTTCAGTGCCTGTCTTATTTGGTTGGTTTCTTTTAACACTTGATAATTTGGTTTGTAAGAAAGAAGCCCGTTAGTTTTCTCAATTGAATTAATTGACATTTTTCGTGTCGAGGTATTAAATACCCAACTATGCGGTATGGTTTTTTCTCATCGTCAAAGGCCGTACGGCCTCACATCCATTTCATTTTGAAATCGGTGGATTGTTGTCTCATAGGCAATTATACCACATCTCCATATGATTATTTGAAAAAACTGTCTGGGGTATTTCTACCCGTTGACTTGGAAATTTGATTTTCTTGATTTTGTAAGGTAAATAAATCTAAGAAATGATATAAAGGGCAAATCTGAATATGGCGTTTTAATATTATTGGATCTTATTTAGATTTTACACGTCTTGATAAGCAAGTCTAACGAAGAAGAGTCAGTGACCGGATTTTAATCAGATTAATATTAAATTTTCATATCATTCCAGTATAAATGATGCACTTGAGTATCTAAAATCAAAGTGCTGGATAGCACCGGTGGAAAGTTTGCAACGGTAGATTGTAATATTTAAAATAGATTGTAAATCTGTAGATTGCTTGGTTAACTTTAAAAAAAAAAAAAAAAAAAAAAAACTTTATCAAGAAATAATTGTGACAGAATGCTACTTGGAAGTCTCCCAAACAAAGCTCTCAAAATTAGTCATTCCAACGGTCGCCTGACATTTGGCAAAGTCCAATACAAATTGGTCTGGTCTAGTAAAGTGATATGCACAAGTGATGTCTAGGTTTTACACCTGTATGTCATTCAAATCTTCTTGAAATCATGTACAGTAATACTCATGATTTATTGGTGGGGATCTAGACAGTTAACAAGCTCTCAAACAGGCAAGGGGTAGGGGTAATAGTGACCCTAAGGGACTAGCTGATTTGTTTTATTATTCCATACAAGAATATATGTGGTTTCAGTGTGGGGATTTCGACAGTTTTCAGTTTTCGAAAAGAAAGGAGTGGATCTTGACTGTTTACAAGTTCTCAAAACTGGATGGGGTGGGGTGACACTGAGGGACTCTCCTTATATTTCATTTTATTCGTTTTATTGTCCAATACAAGAATATATATGGTTAAGGGGTGGGGATCTCAGCCTTTTAAAAGTTCTCAAACATAAGGGGGTGGTGACTCCCACTATATTTCATTTGATTTGTTTTGTTGCCCCATAAAAGAATATATATGGTTTAGGTGTGGGGATTTCGACCGATTACTAGTTTTCAAAAAGAAGGGGGTGGGGTCACCCTGGTGAACTTCTTCTATATTTCATTTGATTTATTTTATTGTCCCATACAAAAATATATATGGTTTATGGGTGGGGATCTCAACCGTTAAAAAGTTCCCAAACAACAAGGGGGTGGGAGTGACCCCTTGGGACTCGCCTTCAATTTCATTTGACTTGTTTTATTTTCAGTACAAAAATATATATGGTTATGGGGTGGGGATCTTGGCCATTTCCAAATTCTCAAATAGGAGGGGGTGGGGCTGACCCAAAGAGACTCCCATTTTATTTCAATTGATTTGTTTTGATGCCCATACAAAAATATATATGGTATAGGGGTGGGGATTTCAGCCATTTACAAATTCTAAAACATAAGGGGGTGGGGCTAACCCAAAGGGACTCCCACTATATATCATTTGATATTGTGTGTTGCCCTATACAAACATATATATGGTTTAGGGGTGGGGATTTTGACTGTTTCCAAGTTCTCAAACACGAGGGGGTGGGGCTGACCCAAAGGGACTCCCACTTTATTTCATTTGATTTGTTTTGTTGCCCCATACAAAATATATATGGTTTAGGGGTTGGGATCTCGACCGTTTCCAAGTTCTCAAACTAGGGGTGGGGTGACCCCAGGGGACTCGCCTTTTATTTCATTTGATTTGTTTTATTGTACCGTATAGGAATATATATGGTTTAGGGGTGGGGATCATGACTGTTTTTAAGTTTTCAAACATTAGGGGTTGTGTTGGGTGACCCCATGGACTCAACCTAAATTTAATTTGGTTTATTTTATGGTCCTGTGATCATTACTGAAAACCATGTGTGTCTGTCACTTACTGTTTAAAAGTTGTAGTCATTTGAAAATTAAAAAAAAAAAATCCCATAGGATTCTATAGTAATTTACTCTCTTCTGTTGGCCCCTCAAAATACACCTAAATAGACCCTAAGAAGAAAAATAATAAGAACTGAGCAAAAACTTTTTTTATGAGTCTTAATAACAAGTAGTATAATTACGAAATTTGTTATAATCCCATTTTGTAATGCCGAATGTGTAAAAGGCCGAGTTTATTATAGTCCGAGGTTGTCTTTCTTTCTTTCTTTCTTGTGTATTAGCTTCCTATCTAAGGAACACCCCGCAATGGGTAATCAGGAGTATTTACATTAGTGGGTTAATCAAAGATTTATTTTATATTTTTAAAAGTTAATTACTATAGGGTTAAAAAGTGAAAAAAAAAAAGAAAAAAAAAAGGTAAAAATAATCGATAAAATTAATAATGTAAAAAAGGGCCAGTAGACGTGCTCTGTACATATGGTGGAGAGGTTAACATGGTTAAGAGATAAAAATACAAATAAATTTGGGATGGAAAAATATTCACAGGATTAGAAAAAAAAATGTACATGTTTGGAGGCATAAAATCTAAAACCCAACTTGTCCATCATAAGTAAAAAAGTAAAAATTGCTTAGGTGCAAAAGTTACTAAAGTACATTGTCTATACTAATCATTCCTAGCATTCACATACTTCCATTTGAATTTCACTTGTTTTCTAAGTTCTTAAGAAGCTGTAAGCGGCAGATATGTATTTTGTAACAGAAGTCTCTAGTCAGTGACTCGACATTCATCTTCTGGGTTTTACTGAGGTTTTGCATACTGTGGAAAACTGAGAAATCTAGCAAAAGTGCTACAATGTTTTGGTTAATGTTAAAAAGTTGTTCCCATCCTTTGCAACCTATGATATTTGTGACCAGGATTTTGAGAGGAAGGAAATACTTCATACGAGTTTCCCTTAAAGCTGGACAGAATGTTAAGACATGCGTTAAATCTTCGTCCTCCCTCTGACACAGCAGGCATGTTGCATTTATCTTGTATTGACTAAATTTGTATTTGTCGGCCTGTACCAAGTATGTACCAGTGAGCATACGAGCTTTGATCATGCTTTTCCGTACATCTAACAAGCTCTGTGATGCAGATTCCCAGACTGGGTGGACAGTACCTATCTCTAAAATGGTTGTGTTGAGTGAACTCAATGATGATTTTGACTTTGCCTTTTCTTGTAGTTCATAGGTCCAGTATTTGTTAATTGTGGATCTCAGGATTTTTTTCCATACACCTTTTGAAGGAAGTTTTATACTGGAGTCAAGAATGTTTGGCAGGTTGTATTGTTGTAGCAGTAAAATTGATTGATGAAAGAAGCTTTTAGGATTATCGGAATTGACGGATATTTGTCTTTTAAGAATTTCCTTTAATTTAGAGTTGTCACAGGACAGAATTGCATGTAAGAGTGTCAGTTTCTTTCTATGGATTTCTCCTTCTACCGGTAGGACACCCAGTAGTAAATAAATGGCAGGAATAGCCGTTCTTTTAGAGAAAGATTGAATTGATCTGAGAGTTTCTTTGTGAAACTTTTCCAGTAGTTCCATTTGAGTTTTGGTAAGAGTTAGGACTTCCAAGCCATACAAGAGTCTAGGTAATACATAGCTTTTGTATATTGTAACGGAGATTTTGGAATTTAAGCCGTTGGTTCCATGCAGACCTGAGTTCATTAGAGCAGGGTTGTTGTGGGCCGAGATTAGTTTTCAACTTCTGATCCTCAGTGCTGTACAATTTTGTACTTTTTTTTTTGACTCTCGAACTTTTATATCTGTACGTCACTGGTAAGTCTTGTGTGTACGAGGCGCGTTTTTGGCGTATTGAATTTTAAACCTGATGCCTTTTGTTATCTATTATTCATGTGTTTCTTTGCCTAATACGTTCTCCTATTTATTTGTATTGTAGTCCTGTAATGTTATGTTGTCATTTTAATGTTATATTTAACATTGCCATTAAAGTGCGAGGTTTGGCATGCCACAAAAACAGGTTAAACCCACCATTTTTTTCTTTAAAAATATCCTGTAATAAGTCAAGAAATGGCCATTGTTATATCATAGTTCGTTTCTTTGTGTGTAACATTTTTACGTTGTGTTTCCGTTGTGTCGTTTGTTTTCTCCTATATTTTAGTGTGAATTCAATTTACTATAAGACGTGTCACGGTACTTTTCTATCCCAAATTCATGTATTTGGTTTTAATGTTATATTTGTTATTCTCATCGGATTTTGTCTAATGCTTAGTCTGTTTCTGTGTGTGTTACATTTTAATGTTGTGTCGTTGTTCTCCTCTTATATTTAATGCGTTTCCCTCAGTTTTAGTTTGTTACCCTGATTTTTTTTTTGTCCATAGATTTAGAAGTTTTGAACAGCGGTATACTACTGTTGCCTTTATTAGATGAATTACCATGATACTTTCGATACTCTCGGGCTTTTACGTATTGAATAAACATTTGTAAAAATCGTAGTCAGCGTCGAAAAATGTTCATTCATGAAATATTTTAAACACGGTATTAATTTTCTCTTCAACTGGAGGAAGGTATAAAACCTTTGAAACCGGGATTACAGTACTCCTCACGGTCTGGAGGCACACATATATGGATCTGACGCATGTCTGGAGAATGCTATAAATAAAAGCATAACGTAGAAACTGCTGACTCGTGTGTGTACATGTATTGATTTTATTTTCCGCGAAGCGCAGATCTGCGAAGTATTGTTTTTCGCTATTTTCAAAATGAAGTTGAATTATTTGATTTATCGATAAAAATTCAATATATTTCAGTTCAAGCTGTATGCCATCAAAATAGGAAAGCTCAAAATCTCAAAAGCATCTTTCTATTATCAGTTTTCAAACACCAGTACTACATTATCTACAAGTAGGACACACTTCCCAAAGTAAGATAACCTGTCACCTTCGGTTAGAGGCCGATGACTTAAGAAAGTTTATTGCTATACCAAGCTATAGCAAACTTTCCAAGAACTATATTACCTTTACAATTATACTCGGGTTGGCTATATTTATATTTAGAACGTTTATCGAGTATTGTAATAAATAGGACCTAAGCATATTTAATCTCCTGTCAAAAAAGGAAAGGGTTACGAATCATTTCAATATCACATCTAACATGTGCATAAAATTTCCATGACAGCAGTATACAAATTTCCTCATCAGCAAATGCGCCCGACTCCGGTTACCTATCTTCTCCAATCTTGCTCAGGATAGTGATAACGATGCATTAAAACGTTTATACCTGCAGAACACATATCTCAAATAATATAAACCGGGAAATGTCAACATTGATTCACATCCATCAATTGAGTAAAAAAATAAGTAAACAAAACAGAAAAATATATGATTCACTTTGTAGACAAATATGAAAAGAATCAGTTCATCTCATTAAATCTAAATGAAATATTTCTGCTGTAGTATGCTATAAGCCCGTAGTTACAATTAAAAAGTAGTAATGAAGGTATCAAGACACAGCTCAAACGTTATATTCAGTCACACGTTACCTTGATCGCATTACTATCGTTTGTCATGAAATGTATAGGGAAAACGGAATAAATGTTAATGATGGTTGATAAAAAAGAAAGAAATAAAGATCACTATAACATTGTTTTTAATGAATTAGGTATAAAGAAGATTTGAAATTCATCACGTGGTAGGTAGTGTGTCTATTTGATACAATTATTGTAATACATATGCAACTCAGAAACGTAAAATTTGCTGACGAAGTTATTCGTAATTCTATATTCAATATCCCACCTGCTATCATCAGCCATTTTGATAAACAAAGTTTGAATTAAAAAATATATAAAATACACACACTCACGAAACGTTCCTTTGACTTTCGTTTTGAATGAAAAAAATAAGAATAAGTGCAACGTTCATATTCAAATAACATTTCATGATTTATCTGTTCAATTGATTCTCGGACCTTACATCTCTGAAGTAAAATATGATATAGATGTAGGCTATGCATAGATATAATTCTTATAAAAATGGTACATCGGCAATTTGTCCTCTTCGGTATGAATAGAGGACCAATAGTGCCAGTTTGGTATCAAAAATCGACATAAGTAAAGGACATAACAGGTCGTTGGATGGACTTCTCTGTTCTTTCTGTCTCCAGGATATTGACCTATCGACAACAAATACAAAGATACGGATTCAAATAAAGAGGAACGTCTGACAATGCATTATATTTGATATATAGGGGAATAAGTGTGATGTTCATATTCTGTGAAATCAGATTTCAAGAGAAAACCAGAAACATCTGGTCAAGAAATCAGCTAGGCATATATATATGATATATCCTAACAAGAATGTGTCCCCAGTACACGGATGCCCCATCTGCACTATCATTTCAGTTCAGTGGACCATGCAAATGGGGGGGGAGATCTCTAATTCGGCATTAAAATTAGAACGATCATATTATAAGGAACAGGTATACTTAGTTTCCAGTTGATTGAACTTCAACTTCATCAAAAACTCGACCAAAAGCTTTAATCTTGACCAAAAACTTTAACCTGAAGCGGGACAGAAGGACAGACGAACAGACGAACGAACAGACGGACGCACAGACATAATACCTATAAACGGGGCATAAAAAAGGATTCAAATTCTTATTAAGTTTATACTTTTCTTGACATGTTGAATATTTTTGTTATTATCAACGTGTGTGGTTTGTACGATGGTTTTAGTTCTTCATTTAATACTTTTGTATGTAACGACCAATTAGCAGTTTAAACACAACTACCAATTGCGTATTTATTATTTATAAAAGTTAACAAAGCTGAAATAACATTTCTGAAACGAAACTTATGAAAAAGTAAAGCATACGTGCAAAAGATTTCCAAATGGATCAAAAAATTTTGTCGGATTACTTCTCAAATTTTATAGTAATATTACCAGGTATAAAACATGCAAAGATAAGGGTTGGGATTTTTATGAATTTTGCAATAAGTAACTGTAAATTAAATTTATTTTACTTGCTAATCTTTTTATGTTCTGTGCGTACGTTCGTTTGTTCGTCCGTCCATCCGTTCGTTCGTTCGTCCGTCTGTTTCGCTTCAGGTTAAAGTTTTTGGTCGAGGTAGTTTTTGATGAAATTGAAGTCCAATCAACTTGAAACTTTGTACACACGTTCCCTATGATATGATTTTTATAATGTTAAATGCCAAATTAGAGTCCCCCCCCCCATTTTCACGGTCCATTGAGCATAGAAAATGATAATGAGGATGGGGCATCCGTGTACTTTTGACACATTTTTGCTCTTAGTAAGTTCTCAGAAAATTAACAGATCACACACAAATTATTAAAAGACACAATATTTATAGATATAAAAATTGATAAAAACAGCCACCACAAAAAGGCTTAACCCCAGCTCCATGTAATGATAAAAATTTAACATTTGAATGTGCAAATCATCAATGGGCTACTTTATGCTATTATATGTTAAAAAAAATCGTTTAGTTTTTACTACTATGTATGGGCATTTCTTTTATCCTGAACAATTTTGGATTTTGGGAAAACATTATAAATACTGAGTTTATTTCATGCGTATTGTTTTCATTCCTTTCAACTGCAAGCAAGGAACAAAACTCTTACAGATCTATCTACTTTTTGAAAATCATACTTTAAAAGGCCCCTCCCCTTTCCGAAGGGTTGGTGTATAAAGCAATATGGGCAACACATATATTTTTTTACTTTATAGATTAATTGGTTGATGGTTGCTTAATGTCCAGTGGCAAATATTTCATGCATGTTGAGGACGAGAACAAGTTAACAATATATACAATAGGTATATCTTGTAATAGAGGCCATCTGGGATAAAGATCGGGTACATTTGGACTGCCACTGGAAATTGAGGGTATATTTGATAGGGTAGAAATTTTGCCTTGCAACAGGCCACCTACGGACCCCGGAGTTGTTACATGGGATCTTAACGTGCGGAGAGCTTGGCACTCTCTTTACACGAGGCATCTGATTTAACGTCCCCATTCTGACTGGACATGGCTGCAAACTTGTACAACCCGCACAGCCAAACTGACGGCCAAATTTGGCAAGCGTTTTACTGCCAAGTTTTTAAATAATAATGACACTAAGAACATTACACGAAGAACCCATTGTTCAGTGTTTTCTTTTAAGCATTAACCCTCTATATAGAAATTCATGCATTACTATATATATATAAAAGATGTATACAATTAATACAGAAACTGCTGTTTTGCATTCAACATAATTGCATGCAAACCGCACTAACAATACGTCCATGATTTCACGTCAATCACACTTACATTACGTCCATGATTGCACACAAACCGTACTTGCATAACGTCCATAATTGCTCGCATTTACCACACTTATATTACGCTCATGATTGCTTGCAAACAGCACTAACATTACGTTCATGACTGCGCTCGCACTGCACTTACAAATCGTCCATGATTTCATGCAAATCACACTTACCTTACGTCCATGACTGTGCTCACACTGCACTTACAAATCGTCCATGATTTCATGCAAATCACACTTACATTACGTCCATGATTGCTCGGAAACAGCACTTACATAATGTTAATGAATGCACGCAAACCATACCAACATAACGCCCATGATTGCTCGCAAACCGCACTAACATTACGTCCATTATTGCACGCAAACTGAACTAACATGACGTCCAAGATTGCACGCAAACCACACTTACAATACGTCCAAGATTTAACTCAAACTGCACTTACATTACGACCATGATTGCTTGCAATCCGCACAAATTTTGCGTCTTTCATTGCTTTTCTTGATATCTTCAACATACATAATATCTTATTTCTGTTAACAACAAATAGTTTATGTTTCATATTGCCATATTATCATGTAAACAGGAAAAGAAGGACAAATAGATATTGATATAACAGTTATAGAAGGACAAGACAATTGAGCAATGCTATAACAGTAATATAAGTACAAAAGAACTTTCACACTTGGTATATAACCATAAAACGGGTCTCTATTATTGCGTCACAGTAATGAAAAGCATATAAAATATCAACATGAATCATCATCTTCATTACTTAGTATAAGCTCATTATGACACATCGAAGAATTTATATGATACCTGTCAATCAAGAATTGTCCAAAATTGATGTAAATTACCCAACTACAGAATTCATTTGTTATTCCAAATATAAAAACATATATTAACGTATTACGTTACATATGGTTTGAAATAAGAATAATTACATTAGATGTATATTTCATTAAAATACCCTTTTTTTTATTGACTAACATCAATCTCGAGTCATTCTGAAATTAATATCATTACGAAAAGAATTGTGACATTCATGATGACGTGTGCTTTGTGGCACCGTTAAAGTCCACAATTCCTCTAAAGTCCACAACACCGCTAAAGTCCACAACAAATTATCGCTAAAGTCCACAACTACGCTAAATTCCACAAACTTTTCGCTAAAGTCCACAAAATGTTCTCCGCTAAAGTCCAAAAGAAAACGCCGTTAAAGTCCACAATAAGAAGTTCCGCTAAAATCCATAAAAAAGCACCATTAAAGTCCAAACATTTTTTTTAAATATACAAAAATCAATTCGCTTTTTGTTTCACTCCCGATAGTATAGATCTAATAAAAAGCATGGACTTTTGTTCTTGGAAAGTATTTTTTATCAGTTTGAATTATATTTTTGATCAATGAAAAGATTACAGTATCTGATTTTGATCCTTAAAAATCGGAACTTTGTATTGCGATTTTCTATCAATCAAACAGACAACATTTCTTAAAAGTTATCTAGCTATGGTGCGCTTTTTGTATTCTTTAGTAAACATTTGTACATCCACAAGAAACTCCAATATAGCGTTCTTTTTATTTATATGCTAGAGACACTGACACATCTTGGAGCCTTTATTTAACATTGAAATTTTCTTTGCAAACATATGCAACATAAAAAAGAAATCAATTCAGTGTCTGTGAGGCTACACAGCAGCCAAAATGGTCCGTAAATCTCAAAAATAGATTTTAACCATGATTTTCTAATTATGTTTGAAATCAACATAATGATACAGAATTCCACACATTCATGCGTTTTGTAGTGCTAAGCAGATTTACATCACTCATTGGTTGCATGTTTGTTTTGTTTTCTAAAAGGAAAATGTATTTGTTTCAAAATGCGTTGAAGATGAATTGAATAAATTATACGCAGATGCGGTTCTGTATTATGTATTTCCCATGATGAGTACAAGTATAAAATATTTGATTTTAACCATGCTACATGTATATATGTTCCAGATAATATGAGTACGCGTACTGTCCGGACCGTATAAGTAAACTCGAACGTATGCTCGGCCCGTATGAGTATACTCTTTCGGTCTAGGTACGAGCTCGGTCATACATGTGTATTTGGACCACATGGGTTGATTTGTCACGGCAAATTTATAAGTAGTTTAGAAATGAAATAAAAACTTTATATGAATAAAAAAGTGACGCTACATTGTAACTCTTTATAAGTTAATCTCCTGTATTAAATATGAAATTTGTATTCAAATGCTTACTGAAATTGAAGTTATTGGAAGTACATACATGTATAATGTTGGAAGATCCGAATAATTTTTTTTAGAATAGTTATTCAGAACTTCAATAGAAAAAAATGTCAAGCCAGTAAATGGTCAGAAGGATGTGTCAACTACAATTTGTTGTTACATATATCATCATTGTATCATGAAAATCTACGTTTTTCATAAAAAAATATTTAGGGACTATTTCATGCAGGATTTTAATCAAAATTGGTACCAATGGGAGCAGAATTCTCATAAGTTTATTTGTTTATTTGATAATATAATTATTTTGAAGCATTAGTTATAAATTTCTGATGATGTAACACGAGGTTTATATTTTATACAAACAGTTGATTTGCATCAGGAGAAAATAACCGAAGAAAATTATGACTAAACAAGTGAAACTGCGAGCTACTGATGATACCCCCGCCGCAAGTGGATAATATTAATAGTGTAAAAATATGCAAGTGTTCGGTAAACAGGAAGTTGTCGAGTGATGAATCTGAAAACGCATCACACGGTATAGCTGACTTAGATAAACCCTGAAACCAAATTTCAGAAATCCTTGTATTGTAGTTCCTAAAAAAAATGTGACGAAAATTTTCAACTTGGCTATAATGTGTAAAATCATACAAGTGTTCGGTAAACAGGAAGTTGTCAAGTGATCAATCTGAAAACGCATCACACGGTATAGCTGACTAAGATAAACCCTGAAACCAAATTTCAGAAATCCTTGTATTGTAGTTCCTGAGAAAAATGCGACGAAAAATATTCATGGGACGGACGGACTGACGGACTGAAGGACTGACGGAAGGACAGACAGAGGTAAAACAGTATACCCCCCTTTTTTTAAAGCGGGGGTATAATAAACAAATATCTATTCAGACATGTCTGCGTCTTTTGTGAAAATCCAACTGTAAATACCGTCAAATGTAGTTTAGAGTATTTTTTTTTAATGATTTTTAATTTTTTTCACTGACCGATTTTTTTGTGCTTTGAGAAATCCAGAACTAATAAAAATATATGTATATGAGCATCGGAGGGTATGAGTATAGGATAAAGGCAATAGGAACGTTCATCTTACATTGAACCCGAACACCAACAATTCTGGAACGATCATATAATTATAATCATAATCATTGATAAAATGTACGTCACATCAAAATTATCGCATTCAGAGTTAATCTCCTTTCTATTTTCTCCTTTAAGATACTTTTTTACATCGCGATGACCGTGAGGACCGTTCGATGTATTGCTATCGCATAGATTTCCATTACGTAAATTTCGTTTTGGGTTTGTAACCGATCTATAAACATGATATATACATATAAAGGATTGCAAAAGTAACATTCCTTATCGTTTGTTATAAATACATCTCTTACTGATACAAATATTTTTGTTTAGAACATAAATTAATAATATGAAAATGTTTTGTCGTTAGATATATATGTATAAGTAAAAAAAATCATTGATAATATATATGCACACGTACCGAAAATTGTGTAAACTTGGACGCATGTGGAAGAATATCTCAAGAGCGTTTTGCGGCAATCCCAACAAGGACCGGTTACTCTGCATAGAAGTTTGTTTTATATACGAAAAATATGAATGCATACTCATATCCAATCTTTTAGAAATCGAATTTTTACAGAAGAGTGTCCACCATGCACTTTCACTGCACTTTTATAAGAATAGTAAAATAGAATGATGTACCAATGGATGAACATTATGTATACATGTCACTGTTATGTCAATATAATATATAACAACAAACCAGTGTATACTGATTTGTTTCACTACAATATAATAGTTATCACGGTGAGGTTGAATTTCCTGTCATTTATACATCATCCACGCACGAACCTGTCTCAGAACAAAAAAATATATCTCTTTACATTAACCTCAGTTTCAGGTATAGCGATGTGTTTTTTTTTATTGGTACAAGTGCTTTTTACCATCCACAAGAACATCCGATGTTCAGTATTTCAGTACTTTGATTAGTGTTTTGAAAAACCTATTGGAAGTCTAGTAATAAGATTTGAGCTGAAACTTTAACGAATTATAAACTTTAACTAATTATAAACTTTCAAGGAATCATTATGTTTCTGCTCTTTTCAATACAATTTTATTGGTTTCTGTAAAATTTAGAGTTTTGTGAGTTTATACATATTACTCTTTGAGTAATTTTGCATGTGATTTTAAAAAACACTTTACCAAATTAAAAAACTATTGTATATATATTTTTTTTTTATCGAAAACAAATACATAGTACACAGTACAAAGTACGGACACCATAAGTAAGCAGTCAATATGAAAATAAGGAGATGTGGTATGATTGCCAATGGGACAACTCTCCACCTAAGTTCAAATGAAGTGAGTGTAAGGAATTATACAACAATTTGTTGTTTTAAATAAGGGAGTGCGGAACAATAACGAAGTAGTTGATAAGAATTGGAGTCGAACGCATTTACCTCAAGCGGGGTTCATCGAATTTACAACCTCAGTGTTGACATTCTAGTGATTACAGTAGATATACTTCTTAGATTGCTCGGCAAACCAGGCCTCTGAAATTATTTAACTGATAGAAAAAATATATGGTATAATTGCCGATGAGACAATTCCATCTCTATTAGAGAATTTAACAACTATTATAGATCACCGTACGTCCTTCAATAATGAGAAAAACGATACTTCACATAAAGCTACAGAAGGCCCCGAAATAAATTTTAAAAAATGTTAAACAATTCAAACGAGAAAAGTAACAGTCTGATAT
The DNA here is from genome assembly GCF_965363235.1 of Mytilus galloprovincialis. Lineage (NCBI taxonomy): Eukaryota > Metazoa > Mollusca > Bivalvia > Mytilida > Mytilidae > Mytilus > Mytilus galloprovincialis. The sequence goes on along the minus strand of NC_134843.1, from coordinate 3,365,302 downwards.
ATTTACATAAGAATAAACGGTAAAAATAATATGATATACAGAAACAAACGACAGCCAACGAGTTACATGTTCCTGACTTGGACAGGTACATACAGATTGTGGCGAAGTTAAACACATTGCTGGCGCCAAACCCTTCCCTAACCTGGAACAGTGTTGAAACAGTACAACACATACACTATTGTGCCGAAGTTTGCGTAAATTCATTATAAGTCAAAACCTAATCAATATCCTATTAACTGATATTAATGTTATACAATTAGTATTAGTAATATGATGCAAGTAATATTTAAATTTCCACTTCGGTCTCCAGAAGAGTGGTTTAAATATGTATTATATTTATCGTTGAGTTGCTGTCTCATGGGAATGTACTCAAATCAGGTTTTATTGAAAAAAAAATAATGTTATATTGAAAAAAGGAACGCATTTCAACGTAAATAAATGAAAAATATAATACAAATTCATATGTATGTATTTTCTCTGTAAAATAGAATTATTATAGATACAAAATCACCATAACGCAAAAATAGTTAGGTTGCCTTCAGGGGCGTATCCAGGAATTTGGAAAGGGGGTGAAACTTTTGGAACCTTTTTGGGTCTAAAACATAAAATATAGTGTAATATGCACTTTTTAAACGGTTCCTAGCGTGGGGCATGTTTATTTTGTAGTTGCTGTAAAGTGTAAGGGTTGGATATTTTCGATGCTGTATTCTCCCTATTATTGTCTATCATTAAATGATACCAGTAGTATGGATCCAAAGCTATGTTCTGATAAATTTGATGTGCATGGGACTTATCAGTAAAAAATAGATATGGAAAATTCTCGCCGGTTTGTTGCAAGTAATAAGTTTATCATAACCTCACAAATTTCGTGTTTTAAACAAGATATACGCATGGATATAGATAAAAATTTAAAATACGACAGTCACGAGTTAAAAAGACAAACAAGCAATTTTTATCCAAATGTTTGGTTGATATATTTCATCCTACAAATTAAGGGAAGTGAGGGTTTTCAAATTAACCAAAGACTAATAATGAGTCTGAAATGACAACGAAATATGATTGACGGCCGACAAATTGAGCCATAAAGGCCCAACCCAGCAGGCAGGTTGCAGTCTTGTCTTGAAAAAAGTATTCAATATATCAGTTCGGCGAAACAGATATGCCGGCCAGACATGCAAACTCTTGCCACAAAATAAAATATGCCCGTTTTTATTCATCATGTTCATTGAATGCTTAATAACTCTGTTGGACATTTTCCTTTCTAATAGCAAAAATGTGGACAAGATTATTGTTTTCAATCCAGATACGACCAGAAGTTTTGTTTAAGGCAAAAATCAGAGTCAATTTTTTTTCTTTCCAATATCTAAGACTGTCTCTTCAAATCAAATTGTTCGAACATTAGACTTTAATTGTATATAGAGCTTATACTGACTGGGGATCATTTTTCAGCTATATTATTTTAAAATAGGCTGGGTCGTTTGGGGTTAAACATGTTTTCGTAGGTGTTTAATATTGATGCGGAACTTTTTTGTCATGAGAGTGTAATAGTCTATATATATCGAGTATACTTTCTGTTTGGTGGAATAATGAGATAGAAGTCAATACGTTCTTGCTCAATCCTGTGTCGCTTTGAAGGTGTCATGATTGTCATCCTCAGCAAAAGCAATGTGTTACTGTAATTTGAATATTAAAATGACTGAGCGACGGTTTGTTCGATGCACTGGTCAACTCCACCATAGCGAATCACAGACACATGACTTTGACCAGTCGATTCCAGCGAAAAATATCTTTATAATTAAAGAATTGTCGCATACAAATAAAATAAAGAGTACACGGGAAATGGCAAAGTTCACGAAGTTTGCTTAATCATTTTACAAAAGAAAAGTCCGAGCAAAGGGGGGTACGCCCTCTACGCCCCCCTCTGAATCCGCCACTGGCCTATAATATTATAGCGAACGTCAAATTAGCGATGCTGTGACATTTTGGTAGACCACCATCGCTTTATTTCGATGATTTGTACATTACTCATTACTTTAAAGTTAAAAATATCAAAAGGTTCATTTTGCATAGGAATTTGACATTATGATGATATTTTCGAAAAACTAATCTTGTTTTTACTCTTTTTGAAGGTTTTTATACTAGTCCTTAATAATAGTAGACACCCATTCAACTCATCGATATCCGATACTAATCAATAAAAATATCATTTAAAGCATAGAATATTTTCTTTTTTATTTGGAATTTATCATACTGACTTCATTTTTCCGTTTTGAAATTATAGCACATTATTTTTCGTTGTTTTCTATAACCAACTCCGAAATTACTAACGTAAAACGTTGGTTAAAAGTTTTGTGACAGGAGACCTTATGGGATTTCTTTACTTATATTTTTTGTTTAATGTTATAATTAAGATTGCTGTCCGAATGAATGTCGTTCAAATGTGTCAGATAGGAGGCACGTTTAATTTGTGCATTATTTACATTTTGTACGTCAAAAAGTGATTATATACAAAGAATAATAATAAGAAAAAAAACAGTACTTGAAGAATGCAGTAATAATGTAATAAATTAATAACTAACGAATTTACGAACTTTTTAAAAATGATGTCCAAATTGGCCATCATCATAATACAAAGATCAAATTAATGGAACAAAATCATATACAGATACTGTATTTATTTTCAAGTATCAAACTGGTAAACAAATAACTACCGAGAAGAAAAGTCCATGCTTTGTATTGTACTGACGGGATTTAAAAAAAAATTGATGTTTTTTATCAATAAAAAAAATGTGTGGACTTAAACGGTGTTTTTTGTGGACTTTAGCGGAACTTATTCTTGTGGACTTTAACGGCGTTTTCTTGTGGACTTTAGCGGAGGTCATTTTGTGGACTTTAGCGAAAAGTTTGTGGACTTTAGCGGTGTTGTGGATTTTAGCGGCAAATTGTTGTGGACTTTAGCGGTGTTATGGACTTTAGAGGAATTGTGGACTGTAACGGTGCCACAGTGCTTCATACAAATTGTACTTCGCTCTATGCTTTTACACCCCAATGAATTTACAAAAGAAGCATTCGATTCTTAAATAAACAAGGATGTGAGGTAATCTTCAATGAGACAGCTGTATTACTTCACCAACATTCAAAAGACATCAAGAGGTCAACAAACGGTCTCCATACAAAAAACAAACCTCTAAACGCCAAACTAATCGACAGAGAGTTGACTATTGATGATGATTTAACAACTGTCCTGAATTGTGGCAACAGGAATCTTAAGAAAGGTGGTGTCCGATCAGGTTTTTGTTATCTTATTCTTTTTCATTGATTTCCTTTTTGGTATTTTTGTTTTAACTCATCCATCTCCTTTTAATCTTTAACGCAGTAAATCAGTAGTAAAAGAATCCCTTAATTATACGATACTGAAATCAAATAAAAATCACACAAACACAAGTAATGTTAGATTGTCAACGAAAGGTCGGATTACGCATATGAAATTAAAATGCATAATTGACTAAACATCTTTTTGTCCATTATTATTTGAAAAAGTTATCAAACAATTTCCTAGATCTAAGTCTTTTTTGAATGTCAGCAAAAATATGTCCAATTTAATGGCATGCAAGTAATTGTTATGAGGGATAGACAATTGCAATAGCTGTAGATGTATTTGCTATCGTGTTGTATCCGGAAACGGAAAAATCAGTAACCCTGACATGTTCTGTAAAAGATACAGGATTTCAAAATATTATAATTTAAGAAAATAAAAATAATCCAAGGTAGTGATATCATATCATTCACGTTTGCAAATGATTTTTCGGGCGTATTGCGATTCCGCTAATTTTTCAAAGTCCTAATACTACGTTTCCGGAAATTTAAAGTATACGTTTTCCCAATTTGTATTTATTTCTTTTCCGGAAGTTTACCTGGTAAAATTGTAAATATTTGAATATAAATTAGATAAATTATTTATTTTAATTTTTTTTTTAAAGAAAAGGTTCTGATCTTATATCTACAATATACTAGATATAACCAGTTGACTGATTTTGGTAAATGGCTAACACATTTCTTTGGTTTGGATTATATTACTTGCCAACTGACAAGATTGAAGAATGTCACGGTTTTTGTTGAATTAATAGCCGGTGCTCCATCTGACGATAAATGCATGAAGTTTGCCGTTTATATATTGGAATTTTATAAAATAGATGGCAATTCGAGATATCCACCAACCATTTGGGCATCACCTCCTGACCCCGAGGAAAAGAGAACAACGAATGGTGCCGAGTCTTTCCATGCCCATCTGAACGAGCAGTTTTACGCTAGCCATCCTAACATATTTGTTTTTGTCGATGTCTTAATGAAACTGCAAACAACATCATACATAAAAATGAGAACTCTTAACTTTAAAAGCATCCGTTCGGAAATATGAAAAGGAGAAGATGGACTTCCTTCTTGAACAAAATGCAAAACTTGCAAACGGTGAATGTAGTTACTGTGGACTTTTTACGACGTGTTGGCTACAAATATTCTGACAGAACTGACTTATGAACTCATATCAAGATATGTCTGATTAATGCTGACTTTGAACATACGTTTTCATATATCTGTATGATGAATTTTACTTGCATGTATGATGACCTTTAGCTTTTATTTATTTTTTATCATGGCTTTGCTTTCGTTCAACAGGTATTCCCTAATTATTTTAATTATTTGTGGAAAAGTATTAATTCATTTTTTCTGGAATAGTAATTTTTTTTTCGGAAAAGTAAGATATTTATTTGCGGAAACATAGACTTTTTTCCGAAAACGTCATCTTTTTTTCCCGGAAAAGTAATGCCCATTTGCGGAAACGTAAAACGCCGGATAGTTCAATCTCATAAACTTTACGATGTCAAGTAATCGCTTTAAGTAAGCGATAAGTCACGGTTGCAATAATTTCGTTGAATTCATAATCTCTATTTCGTCATAGAACGTGAAAAGTGTCAACTTAAACTTTGAATCAAGGACATATACTTTTAAAAATATACAAAAACAAAAGTTTAATATGCACTTAGATGTATATTACTTTAAAAAAAAACAGGTATTCTTAGTATGATTAATTTAAAAATAAATTATAAACCAAGGAAACTATCAAAAAATCAAACACCATGGTCAATTGGGAAAAGACTAACAGACAAACAACTTCACAAAACTTTATTCACGAACTTCAGCATGTTCAGTAAGACGTCCCGAAAAATGTTATTAGTTCGTTTTTGGTGATTGAAATATGCATTCACTACATTCAGTCTTGTATCTGCCGAATAGTTGAAAAAATTTGTATAAATTCACTTACAATTAAACAAGTTCTTGCTTCATGCAAAATTTCAAGAATAAAAATTGTAGCACTTTGTATGTTCTCTCACCTTAGTCTTATTAGCATGTGCATAATAGCAATGAAGCAAAACAAGAGAATGTAATATCTTAACTTCTGTTTACAATATTGTTTTGTCTGAATGTTTGTCTCCCTGTCCGAGAGTTTCATTATACGTTTGATTTGTCCTCGACCTACACACATAAAACAAAACTTTAGAAATAATTGGGAAAACAAGTCAATGTTTACTGTTTGTTTTAATGGTTTGTTATTACAAATGTGTTTGAATGACAGTTTCTAAATGTGCTTGATACAAATTAGTTTTTATTTATATATCTTCAATCATGATTTCTGTCCAGCAGCATGGGAACATGTCTTATTTCATGCAAAATGTGGCATACATTTATGTTGTCATTTGTATTTTCACATAACTAAAGGATGTGTTTGGTGATCTAAGGAAAAATTAAATAAATCAAGAATTAAAAATTGATACTTTAAGCTAGAAGATTATAAGTTAAAGATCAAAATAAGCTTAAAATGTTGATAGGTCATGTAGCTCCTTTTCGATATATTTGATTTACAAAATATGGCGGGAAAAGGCTGACTCGGACTTTTACCTTATATTTGCATTGGTATTATTGGGTCTCAAACCAAAAGAAAGAAAATCAAGAATGTGCTTAAATTTTGTCAAATGACCTTTTATGGGCTATTCAGTATTATGTTTAAAGATAGATAGGTGTTATGGGACAAAATATTTAACCTTATATCGTATGGAAAAACACTAAGGAGTCTGAACATTTGACACTTATTCGAATAAATATGGTGGCTGACAACTCAAATTGAATGCTTATCAACAAGAAAGATGGATAAATGGAAAAAAATATGTTGCACAAAATTTATTGCATGCGAAGCAATTCAAAATTGAGATATTTGAGATATTTTTGTTTTTGTTTTAGAGCACTAGAAAAATAAGTTAAAATTTTACTGCTTTTATGCGTACAACTTGATTCACTTCAACGAGTTCTATCAACTCAGTAATTAAGAAGTCAACGCCAACGAGTTGTTATTTAAAGATCTATAAATATCTATAGAACAAATCTTTTGCAGTATTGAAGAAATGTCAAATTAGCGCATAGAAAAGTCCTTTTGTTATTTTTTTTTATGCATCTGTTAACTAGAATTAATTTTTTATGTCCCACCTTCGATAGTAGGAGGGCATTATGTTTTCTGGTCTGTGCGTCCGTTCGTCTGTCTGTCCCGCTTCTGGTTAAAGTTTTTGGTCAAGGTAGTCTTTTATGAAGTTAAAGTCCAATCAACTTGAAACTTAGTACACATGTTCCCTATAATATGATCTTTCTAAATTTAATACATTACGGTTTTGACCCTAATTTCACGGTCAATCAGTTAACACAGAAAACGATAGTGCATCTTCCAGGTTAAAGTTTTTGGTTAAAGTTTTTGGTCAAGGTAGACTAAGTTTTTGATGAAGTTGAAGTCCAATCAACTTGAAACTTAGTATACATTTTCCCTATGAAAGAATCTTTCTAATTGAAATACCAAATTAGAGCTTTTATCCCAATTTTACGGCCCACTAGACATAGAAAATGATAGTGCGAGTGGGGCATCTGTGTACTATGGACACATTCTTGTTAAATGGGTAATGAATGATTTTTTTAACGTATTGCCTGTTTTGTTAGGGTTTATGAAATGGACTACCATATAAGTGTGTCCGGGTTGAACAGTATGATGGTGTCGAACTATAGGGCGGTAGTGTTGATGGGTTGGCGGGGTAAAGCGGGTACATAATTTGCGAAGTTAGTTTTCAACCCGTATCCCTAAAAAAAATCCCTATCAGATTTTGACTTGCTATTTGGTTAAGGAATTTCCGTTTTGAATTATTCTCGGAGTTCGATATTTTTGTTATTTTACCAATTTGCAACCCGGTGTCATATGATATTTTGAACCCCATGGTAAATTGACCCCGGGGTCAAAATACCGCCATACAAGAAGGGGAGGTACATTTTCCATGCTTAATTAAAAGAAATATCTTTGCTTGGTATAAGTGCTCTGAAGTCTTTACCAACAAAATGTCATTCAAAATACTTATTGACACATTATAAATAGACCATATGTAGCTTGAATGCTTTAATTATTTGTAATTATAACATATGTATATATATCTATAAGGGTAGTTTTGATTTTCCATGGTAAAAAAAGGGGGAGGGGGTCAAAATACCATGGCAAAGTAAAATTTTAAAAATATCTTTTCCAGCAAGTTAAATACATACAAACTACTTATTGGTGAATTCTAACTACATAAAAGAGTTAGAATTGCCAGAGTTTTGGAAATTAAAGGCCTAGAGTATGGGGTTCAGTATACCGCAGGGGGGTCAAAATACCATGGCAAAGTAAAATTTTCAAAAGATCTTTTCCAGCAAGTTAAATACATACAAACTACTTATTTGTGTATTCTAACTACATAAAAGAGTTCGAATTGCCAGAATTTCTGAAAATAAAAGCCTAGAGTAGGGGGTTCAATATACTGCAGGGGGGTCAAAATACCATGGCAAAGTAAAATTTTCAAAATAACTTTTCCAGCAAGTTTAATACATACAAACTGCAAATTTGTGTATTCTAACTATATAAAAAAGTTAGAATTGCCAGAATTTTTTTAACTAGATATCATTGAGATGGGAGCCATCTCTGTGGGCTCCGCTGTGAATAATGTGCATTAAAAAATTGTATCTTTACCATAGGACATGGGTTTGTCAACTGAAATCAAAGTTTTTGACTTTGACCTTTGACCTAGGAAGTTGTAAATAAATTTGTGTTGGTTTATAAACATGTCAAGTATAAACTTTGAAATCATAACGGTTCTCAAGATATAGAGCGGACACGATCTTCACCACAGGACACAGGGTTGTCAACTGAAACCAAAGTTTTTGACCTTGAACTTTGCCCTAGGCAGTCGTTCATAAATTATGACACACCCTCTGGTGTTGGTTCATATACATGTCAAGTATAAACTTTGAAATCATAACGGTTCTCAAGATATAAAGCGGACACACTCTTCACCACAGGACATGGGGTTGTCAACTGAAACGGGGTTGTCAACTGAAACCAAAGTTTTTGACCTTGAACTTTGCCCTAGGCAGTCGTTTATAAATTATGACACACCCTCTGGTGTTGGTTCATATACATGTCAAGTACAAACTTTGAAATCATAACGGTTCTCAAGATATAGAGCGGACACGATCTTCACCACAGGACACAGGGTTGTCAACTGAAACCAAAGTTTTTTTACCTTGACCTTTGACCTAGGAAGTTGTACATACATCATGACATGCCCTCTGGTGGTGGTTAATAAACATGTAAAGTATAAAGTATGAAATTATAATGGTTCTCTAGATATGGAGCGGACACAAAGTGTTACGGACGGACGGACAGACGGACGGACGGACAGACTGATCACTATAGGGCGACCCGCCTTTGGCGGGGCCCTAATTAAAGGTCTAGAGTAAGGGGTTCAATATACCGCAGGGGGATCAAAATACCATGGCAAAGTAAAATTTTCAAAATATCTTTTCCATCAAGTTTAATACATACAAACTACTTGTTGGTGTATATTAACTACAAAGTAGAGTAAGAATTGCCAGATTTTTGGAAATTAAAGGTCTAGAGTAGGGGGTTCAAAATACCATGGCAAAGTAAAATTTTCAAAATAACTTTTCCAGCAAGTTTAATACATACAAACTGCTTATTTGTGTATTCTAACTATATAAAAAAGTTACAATTGCCAGAAATTTTTCATTAAAGGTCTAGAGTAAGGGGTTCAATATACCGCAGGGGGGTCAAAATATGCATGGCAAAGTAAAATTTTCAAAATATCTTTTCCATCAAGTTTAATACATACAAACTACTTGTTGGTGTATATTAACTACATAGTAGAGTAAGAATTGCCAGATTTTTGGAAATTAAAGGTCTAGAGTAGGGGGTTCAAAATACCATGGCAAAGTAAAATTTTCAAAATAACTTTTCCAGCAAGTTTAATACATACAAACTGCTTATTTGTGTATTCTAACTATATAAAAAAGTTAGAATTGCCAGATTTTTTTTAATTAAAGGTCTAGAGTAAGGGGTTCAATATACTGCAGGGGGGTCAAAATACCATGGCAAAGTAAAATTTTCAAAATATCTTTTCCATCAAGTTTAATACATACAAACTACTTGTTGGTGTATATTAACTACATAGTAGAGTAAGAATTGCCAGATTTTTGGAAATTAAAGGTCTAGAGTAGAGGGTTCAAAATACCATGGCAAAGTAAAATTTTCAAAATAACTTTTCCAGCAAGTTTAATACATACAAACTGCTTATTTGTGTATTCTAACTATATAAAAAAGTTAGAATTTCCAGAATTTTTTTAATTCAAGGTCTAGAGTAAGGGGTTCAATATACCGCAGGGGGGTCAAAATACCATGGCAAAGTAAAATTTTCAAAATATCTTTTCCATCAAGTTTAATACATACAAACTGCTTATTTGTGTATATTAACTACATATAAGAGTTAAAATTGCCAAAAATTTTTGAATTGTTTAGAGTAAGGGGTTCAATATATCGCAGGGGGTCAAAATACCATGGCAAAGTAAAATTTTCAAAATAACTTTTCCAGCAAGTTTAGTACATACAAACTGCTTATTTGTGTATTCTAACTATATAAAAAAGTTAGAATTGCCAGAATTTTTTTAATTAAAGGCCTATAGTAGGGGGTTCAATATACCGCAGGGGGTCAAAATACCATGGCAAAGTAAAATTTTCAAAATAACTTTTCCAGCAACTTTAATACATACAAACTGCGTATTTGTGTATTCTAACTATATAAAAAAGTTAGAATTGCCAGAATTTTTTTAATTAAAGGTCTAGAGTAAGGGGTTCAATATACCGCAGGGGGGTCAAAATACCATGGCAAAGTAAAATTTTCAAAATATCTTTTCCATCAAGTTTAATACATACAAACTGCTTATTTGTGTATATAACTACATATAAGAGTTAAAATTGCCAAATTTTTTTGAATTGTCTAGAGTAAGGGGTTCAATATATCGCAGGGGGTCAAAATACCATGGCAAAGTAAAATTTTCAAAATAACTTTTCCAGCAAGTTTAATACATACAAACTGCTTATTTGTGTATTCTAACTATATAAAAAAGTTAGAATTGCCAGAATTTTTTTAATGAAAGGCCTATAGTAGGGGGTTCAATATACCGCAGGGGGGTCAAAATACCATGGCAAAGTAAAATTTTCAAAATAACTTTTCCAGCAAGTTTAATACATACAAACTGCTTATTTGTGTATATTAACTACATATAAGAGTTAAAATTGCCAGAATTTTTTGAATTGTCTAGAGTAAGGGGTTCAATATATCGCAGGGGGTAAAAATACCATGGCAAAGTAAAATTTTCAAAATATCTTTTCCAGCAAGTTAAATACATACAAACTGCTTATTTGTGTATTCTAACTATATAAAAAAGTTAGAATTGCCAGAATTTTTTTAATTAAAGGCCTATAGTAGGGGGTTCAATATACCGCAGGGGGGTCAAAATACCATGGCAAAGTAAAATTTTCAAAATAACTTTTCCAGCAACTTAAATACATACAAACTGCGTATTTGTGTATTCTAACTATATAAAAAAGTTAGAATTGCCAGAATTTTTTTAATTAAAGGTCTAGAGTAAGGGGTTCAATATACCGCAGGGGGGTCAAAATACCATGGCAAAGTAAAATTTTCAAAATATCTTTTCCATCAAGTTTAATACATACAAACTGCTTATTTGTGTATATAACTACATATAAGAGTTAAAATTGCCAAATTTTTTTGAATTGTCTAGAGTAAGGGGTTCAATATATCGCAGGGGGTCAAAATACCATGGCAAAGTAAAATTTTCAAAATAACTTTTCCAGCAAGTTTAATACATACAAACTGCTTATTTGTGTATTCTAACTATATAAAAAAGTTAGAATTGCCAGAATTTTTTTAATTAAAGGCCTATAGTAGGGGGTTCAATATACCGCAGGGGGGTCAAAATACCATGGCAAAGTAAAATTTTCAAAATAACTTTTCCAGCAAGTTTAATACATACAAACTGCTTATTTGTGTATATTAACTACATATAAGAGTTAAAATTGCCAGAATTTTTTGAATTGTCTAGAGTAAGGGGTTCAATATATCGCAGGGGGTAAAAATACCATGGCAAAGTAAAATTTTCAAAATATCTTTTCCAGCAAGTTAAATACATACAAACTACTTATTTGTGTATTCTAACTACATAAAAGAGTTCCAATTGCTAGAATTTCTGAAACTAAAGGCCTAGAGTGAGGGGTTCAATATACCGCAGGGGGGGGGTCAAAATACCATGGCAAAGTAAAATTTTCAAAATAATTTTTCCAACAAGTTTAATACATACCTCGCCATGGTATTTTGACCCCCCTGTGGTATATTGAACCCCTACTATAGACCTTGAATTTCAAAAATTCAAGCTATTCTAACTCCTTAACATAAATATAATGCTCTAATAAGTAGTTTGTATGTATTTAATATACTGGAAAAGATATTTTGAAAATTTTACTTAGCCATGGTATTTTGACCCCCCTGCGGTATATTGAAACCCCTACTATAGACCTTGAATTTCAAAAATTCAAGCTATTCTAACTCCTTAACATAGTTATAATACTCCAATAAGTAGTTTGTATGTATTTTAAAATAAACTGGAAAAGATATTTTGAAAATTTTACTTAGCCATGGTATTTTGACCCCCCTGCGGTATATTGAACCCCCTACTATAGACCTTGAATTTCAAAAATTTAAGCTATTCTAACTCCTGAACATAGTTATAATACTCCAATAAGTAGTTTGTATGTATTTGATATACTGGAAAAGATATTTGAAAATTTTACTTAGCTATGGTATTTTGACCCCCCTGCGGTATATTGAACCCCCTACTATAGACCTTGAATTTCAAAAATTCAAGCTATTCTAACTCCTTAACATAGATATAATACTTCAAGAAGTAGTTTGTATGTATTTAATATACTGGAAAAGATATTTTGAAAATTTTACTTAGCCATGGTATTTTGACTCCCCTGAGGTATATTGAACCCCCTACTATAGACCTTGAATTTCAAAAATTCAAGCTATTCTAACTCCTTAACATAGTTATAATACTCCAATACGTAGTTTGTATGTATTTAATATACTGGAAAAGATATTTTGAAAATTTTACTTAGCCATGGTATTTTGACCCCCCTGCGGTATATTGAACCCCTACTTAAAACCACAAATCAAAAAAAATGATAGCCAATAAATTGTAAATCAGATTATCTGCAATACTATTTATCAAAAACAGGGGGGTTCAATATACCGCAGGGGGGTTCAAAATACCATATGTGCAAAATGACCCCAGGGTCAAAATACCATGCGGTATAATGACCCCGAGGTCATTTTACCGCATGGTATTTTGACCCCGGGTTCACTTTTTAGGGGGTTCAAAATACCATATGACACCGGTCGTTTGAGACTTTGACCTTTTCTTTTAACATATTCTAACATATTGTGTGCATAGAAATATATCTTCCTAATGTTACATACAAATAAATAACAATATTCATGCAATATGAGGAAGATGGGATTTGCTCATTGTTGAACGCCGTACGGTGACCTATAGTTGTTAATTTCTGTGTCAATTTGGTATCTTGTGGAGAGTTGTCACAGTGGCAATCATATCACATCTTTTTTTTTATAAAGACATCATGCTTGCTGGTTTTTATTATACTTTAATATATTTTATCAATATATTTCATTGATACACGCAGGAAATATTATACCTGACATGAAATTGTGGTTATATAGCCTCATTATTTCATCGTATTACCTTTAGAAGATTTTAATAACTAAGAGACTTCCAAAGTCATCAAAGAGATCATGATAATTTTTCATTACATCTTCGTGTACAATATATGCTCGGTGGGATATATGTAAATATATATAATTTGCTTTTATGGGCGTATGTCGATAAGATAATTTTTAGTCATTTTTTTTTCTCATTTGAAGAACATGAGACTCTTGTTCTTTATGTGTATTATCAAAATCAATGAATCAAATTAGACCTCATAGAGTTGAATGAAAAACCCGAACAATGTGAAATATGAAGCTATTGTTTTTTAAATGTGCATTATTCTTTAATTGATAGGGCTCAGATTGACTAAAAAAATAATAAAATTGAGACCATGCCTGAAAAAATATAATGTTTTCGCATTGTTTTTGAATTAAGAATCTAGTTTTTATTTTATTTTGCAATTTTGTAATATTAAATTTTGACAAGAACTATTACTCGAATTATAAATCTTTACCTCTGAATCTACTGTGCCAAATGGAACAAAACGAGGCCCCAATCATCCTTATCCCACAGCTGGTAAAATATCACGTTTTATTAACCAACTAAGTACATTATTTTCAAAAATGACTGTTTATCAAAAATTCAATATTTCTGTAATGGCCCTATTCTTTTTCTGTAATGGCCCTGTTTTTCTGTAATGGCCCTGTTCTTTTTCTGTAATAGCCCTGTTTTTCTGTAATGGCCCTGTTCTTTTTCTGTAATGGCCCTGTTTTTCTGTAATGGCCTTGTTTTTTCTGTAAAGGCCCTGTATTAATGTCCAGTTTGTCTGTAGGGTTTTTAATAAAGTTGATAAAATTCTGGGTTAGGGTTTTTTAATAAACTTAATAAAGTTAAGTTGTAAGGAGGTTTTTTAATAAAGTTAATAAAATTAAGTTAAGAGTATAAGACCTTTTTGTATTTTGTTTAATTTAGTAACCAGCATCCAACATCATAAAGAAACAATATATAGGATCACTGGTCATCCTGTTTTTCAACACATAACTCCTTTCGACTTAATATCTTGGATATTTGGTATATTAAAAGCTTTATTATGGTGAAGTACAAATTATTTTTTTCAAACTAAACTGTCATTAAAAGAGTACGAGAGTACATCAAGTTGGCAGCGACACATACACTTTTGTTCAGTTGGTTAATAAATGTGTTAAGAAATGGGTGTTTTTATAATGGCCCTGTTATATGTCTTCGGTAAGTAATAATAGCCTCGGATGTCTGTAATGGCACTCGGCGTTGCCTCGGGCCATTACAGATGTCCCCGACCATTATTACAGACCCACTATGGATCTGTAGGAGATTAGTAAATTTCATAGGGGTTCATGACGTCATTCCTTGTTAACGACTTCAAATGTAACATACATGTATTTGTGCCGAGTTGTATATCACGAATATAAAACGTTTCAACTTTCTAGCTAGTTATTTATCACAATTCAGTGTTAATTTTTTTCAATATGAAATGTATAAAAGTATTTTCATTTATAAAAAGAAAAGAGAATGATGACCGCGCGCATACTTCAAAATATAACTGAAATGATATGTTCTTGGAAACATTTTTGAATATTGGTAAATTAATTTTGCCTAGATGTAAATACTAGTAAAAGCCTAGATGTAAATTCTAGTAAAAAGGGAGATGTGGTATGGTTTCAAATTCGACAATTATCCATTTGAGTCAAAATAACGTTTATGAGGCAAAGTTCTGCAGCTCACAAAACCACCCTCAACAAAAGAGCAAACGCATACCGCATATTCAGCAATACTAAAAGACAGACATGACAGAATTTTAGACAAAAGACCCCGACATGACAGAATTTTAGACAAAAGACCCCGACATGACAGACTTTTAGACAAAAGACCCCGACATGACAGAATTTTAGACAATTCAAACGTGAAAGCAAACGATCTGATTCATTTCTAAAAACAAATATAACAGACACCAGACACCAGACAACGACAACATTTGTTTTGTTCATTGAAAATATTGTTAATTTCAGGTAAATTTTTATTATAGACACTTTCAGTGTTTCAATCGTAAAATAATTCAGATTATGAGCAAATCTAAATAATTAGTCACTCGCGGGAATACATTGAAATATGAAATTGAAAGTCGAACGTTATTACTGATACCTGAAGCAATATTGACTTCGTAAAATAAAATTACAAATATTTATCTTTCTGCACGTCTTACAAAAACGGATTGTTTGCAAAAAGTTGTTTCTGATTTTAAAGTGTTCATTTTAAATTGTCATGTTTGCCGATGATTCCCTCAACAAGATCATACATAGGAGCTTAAAAAGAGTTGTGGTAAGTTATTTAATGTTTAAGCTGCAAAAAGTGTTATTTTAAAATCAAAATCGCTTTAAAATAAAGGAGTGGAAGCAAACAATATCATGTAAAATGTATCGTATACAAAATTAACTTTTTGACGTTCACACTTATATTCTATCCCTAAAAACAAAGAATTACAAGACATACAATTGTTGAAGTGACATAAAATTACACACACACAGAATATATAAAATAAATTACACTGTGCTGTTACGTCACTGTCCGAAGTGAGGGGAGGGTTTGGCGCCTGCAACCATGTTTGCACTCGTTTTTTTTTTCTTTCTTTTTGTTGCACTTTAGTGTTTCTGTTGTTTCGTTGTTTTCCTCTTATATCTGATGTGATTACCTCAGTTTAAGTTTGAAACCCAGATTTGTTTTCTCTCAATCGATTGATGAATTTCGAATATAATGGTATGCTATTGTTGCCATTATTTAACCCCGCCACATTCTGTATGTGTCTGCACCAAGTCAGGAGGCTGTCATGCAGTGGTTATCGCTGTTGCTTTTTTTTTAAATCTTATCAGATGTTTTCTAGTTTCAATTGTTTTACATGTCATTTAGGGCTTTTCAGATCATGCATTGTGGTAAAATGCTTATTAATGAAGTACGGTGCCCTTTAGGTGTTAACCTCTACATCATTTTGTCTCAGTGGAGTGTTGTATCAGGAAATCATGCCACGCCCTCTTATCTTTATATCAATCAGAAAACTTGATTAGTCAATTTATGTCCCTTTGGCCACGAATTGATTCGAAAACCAACACGTGAAGCGTTTAGATTGGAGAATTCTCTTTATTTAGCGATATAATTGACATTGAAGCAATAATGGCTCTAAAAATACCTGCACCTGCATACGGGGTATATACTTCCCAATTGATACGATATTCTCGTGCTTGCATTTCCTATCATGATTTCTTTATAGAGGGTTGCTGCTCATAAGGAAGCTATTAAACCAAGACTTCCAAATTGTGAAGTTGAAATCATCTCTTCGTAAATTTTACGGACGCCATCACGAGTTGGTTGACCGTTGTGGAATAACCGTTTCACAAATGATATCGGATATGTTCCTTACGTCATAACTACAATCCGCTTCCCTTTCATGAATGTGACCTACCGAATTAGACTATATACCGGATTTGTTATTACATAAGCAATACGACGGGTGCCACATGCGCAGCATGATCTGCTTACCCTTCCGGAGCACCTGAGATCACCCCTAGTATTTTGTGGGGTTCGTGTTGCTTATTCTTTAGTTTTCTATGTTATGTCATGAGTACTATTGTTTGTCTGTTTGTCTTTTTCATTTTAAGCAATGGCGTTGTCATTTTATTTTCAATTTTTTAGTTTGACTGACCCTCTTGTAACTTTCGTCCCTCTTTAAGAAGGATAAACCTATCATAGATAACAGGATTAAATTTTGAATTTACGTCATACTCGTGTTTCGTCTACGAAAGACTCATCAGTGACGCTCGAATCCAAAAAAGTTAAAAAGGCCAAATATAGCACGAAGTTGAAAAGCATTGAGAACAAAAATTTCCTAAAATGTTTACCAAATACTGCTAAGGTAAAATATAACTGAGGTAGAAAAGCCTTAGTATTTCAAAAATTCAAAAGTTAAAACAAATAATTTATAAATATGACCATATCAATGATAATTCATGTCAGCACAGAAGTGCTGACTACTTAGCTGGTGATACCCTCGGAGAATTAAAACTCTACCAGCAGTGGCATCGACCCAGTGGTTGTAAATAAACTCAGCATAGATATCAGGATTGTTTTTTATGTACGCCATACGCGCGTTTCGTCTACAAAAGATTTATATTTGTAAAGGAAAGTGAAGTCAAATACTGTATACTTTTGGACAATGAGAACGACTATTAGCGACTGTTTAATTTTTGAAATTTAAGTATTCATATCTAATATGTATAGATCTATCCTATAGGAGATAGTTTCTTTTAAACTTTGGCCTTACAGTCTTCAAACTTTTTAAGCAGTTTAGTTTAGTTTTTGTATGTTTCTTTATCAATTGTTGAGCACTACCAGTACTGTGTACTTGTAGCATATATGTACACTTGTGTACTTGAAAAATAAGGGAATATATAAAAGATAAATGAATCCATTGTCTACACAAGAAAATGCATGTACCAAATAAAAGCAACAGTAATATACCGATGTTCAAAAATCCGGGTCACAAACCAAAACCGAGGGAAACGCATTAAATATAAGAGGAGAACGACGACACAACATTAAAATGTTACACACACAGAAACGAACTAAGCATTAGACAAAATCCGATGAGAATAACAAATATAACATCAAAACTAGATACAAAATGTACATGAATTTGGGATAGAAAAGTACCGTGACACGTCTTATAGTAAATTGAATTCACACTCAAATATAAGAGGAAAAAAACGACACAAAAGAAACACAACGTTAAAATGTAACACACACGGAAACGACCTATAATATAACAATGACCATATTCTTGACTTGGTACAGGACATTTTTTAAAAGGAAAAAATGGTGGGTTGAACCTGGTTTTTGTGGCATGCCAAACCTCCCGCTTTAATGGCCATGATACATATAACATTAAAATGACAACACAACATTACAGGACCACAATAAAACAAATAGGAGAACATATCATATAGGAGAAATATAACCAAGTCAGGAATAATACAGTTGTTATCCATTTGTTTGATGTGTTGAGTTTTTGATTTTGGCGTTTGATTAGGGACTTTCCGTTTTGAATTTTCCTCGGAGTTTAGTATTTTTTGTGATTTTTACTTTTTGCATAGGGTAGTCATGACAGTTTTAAACAATAAAATGAAATAATCATAATGTTTTGAGGTGTAATAAAAGTAAAGTAAGAACTAGATATATTTACAGGTATTTGAAATTTTAAAAGTTTATGCTAGTTTTAGATTTAAACAGATGTAGGGAGATGTGGTGTGAGTGACAATGAGACAACCCTCCATCCAAATAACAAATTATAAAAGTAAACAATTATAGGTCAATGTACGGCCTTCAACACGGAGCCTTGGCTCACACCGAACAAAAAGCTATAAAAGAGGGACGAAAGATACCAAAGGGACAGTCAAACTCATAAATCTAAAACAAACTGACAACGCCATGGCTAAAAATGAAAAAGACAAACAAACAACAGCACACACGACACAACATAGAAAACTAAAGAATAAACAACACGAACCCCACCAAAAATCTAGGGGTGATCTCAGGTGCTCCGGAAGGGTAAGCAGATCCTGCTCCACATGCGGCACCCGTCGTGTTGCTTATGTGATAACAAATCCGGTAAATAGTCTAATTCGGTAGGTCACATTCATGAAAGGGAAGGGGATTGTAGTTACGACGTAAGGAACATATCCGATATCATTTGTGAAACGGTTATTCCATAACGGTCAACCAACTCGTGATGTCGTCCGTTAAATTTACGAAGGGATGATTTCAACTTCACCATTTGGAACTCTTGGTTCAATAGCTTCCTTGTGAGCAGCAACCCTCTATCAAGAAAATCATGATAGGAAATGCAAGCACGGGAATATCGTATCAATTGGGAGATATATACCCCGTATGCAGGTGCTGCTGGAATGTTGCTACTTAGAAATGGAAAGTTCACAATTGGAAAGCTTAAATCATCTCTTTTGTCGTAAAGTTCAACCGACCCTCATTGTCAATTTCTAGATGTAAGTCAAGATATGAGGCCGACTTAACTGTATCTGTAGTATCCTTTATCTCTAGCTCGATTGGATAGATGCGTTCCACATAGTCACCAAATTTTGAATTATTAAGTGAAAGAACATCATCTATATAGCGAAAAGTAGAGTTAAAGGGTCCCAAAATTACTAGTGTTAAACCATTCAAACGGGAAAATCAACGGTCTAATCTATATAAAACACGAGAAAAGAGAAACACGTATAAATTACATACGACAACTACTGTACATCAGATTCCTGACTTGGGACTTAAAATCTATTAATGTAGGTTCACACTGCCGACCAGATC
Source organism: Mytilus galloprovincialis (assembly GCF_965363235.1). Taxonomy (NCBI): domain Eukaryota; kingdom Metazoa; phylum Mollusca; class Bivalvia; order Mytilida; family Mytilidae; genus Mytilus; species Mytilus galloprovincialis. The sequence continues at coordinate 3,345,676 of NC_134843.1, read as the reverse complement.
AACTCGACCAATCTCGATCGAGACAAATTAAGCAATCGAGAGACTGGTTTGTCTCAATGGACAAAAAGTTTGGGGTGGTCTACCTTGGTCGTGGTCGATTTTACTTTCTACCCGAGAGTTTTTGACATGTCAAAAACATTCGAGTAAAGATCGAGAAGCCAGTCACTCGAGAAGAGATCGAGAATTCGTCGAGTAGTAATCGAATTGATCGGGAAAGGATCGTGTAGAGATCGAGTTTGGTCGGATTACAAATAATTAACCGATCAGTATTCACCATTTTGATTTTTGCTCGACTAATATCCGATCATTTCCCGATCAACGACAACCTGTACGATATGTGGTTAAGATTAACTCCACCAATTCCAGATCGCTTCATGATCACTGTGACTTCTTTATTTTTTTCTTCCCAGACCAACTCGACCTATACCCGATCTCTACGCGACCACATTTGACCACTTTTCGATCTCTACTCGGTCATACACGAGTATACATAACTGCTATACGATTCACTAAAAATCTGTGCAGCTCTGATTAACTCTCTAAACTTTGCTTCTGCAACAATATATTGTCACTATTTACATTTGCAAGGAGGTGTAAAATTTTAAAAGAGAGAACACAAATACCAAAGAAACCGACACAGCCATAGCGAAAAACGAAAGCCGACGAGAAAACAAACAGAAGTGAACATAACACAAAATTAAAAAAAATAAACACATAGCAACACGAAACCCAATAAAACCTGGGATGATCTCAGGCGTTTCTGAAGGGAAGTAGATTCTGCATTTTTGCCCCAGAGGAGTTTTCAAAATATGAAAAAACTTGTGCATTAAAATTCATTATTAGACAGCTGATGACTTATTTAGCCTTCAAAGTTAGTTTTAAAGAACATCTATATTACATTTTAGCTGTTTAATGGGCTATTTTTGTGTGACTGTCCGTATTTTCCGTATATCCAGAAATGTTTGTAGTATAAAAATAAGAAGATGTGGTATAATTACCAACTCTCCACAGGACACCAACTGACACATATATTAACAACTATATGTCACCGTACGGTCGAATGTTTACAAAAACCTTTTTTTTTCATACGCTTTTTGATACAATTTTATTTTTAAAAAAATGAGACGAACGACAAATGGTTTTTATTTGAATTCGTGGTAGATATATGTAAAACATTATTGAGTGTAAATTCACATTGCGATAAGACGTGTCACGGTACTTGTCTATCCCAAATTCATGTATTTGGTTTTGATGTTATATATATATATATGTTATATTTGTTATTCTCGTGGGATTTTATCTATGTGTGTTATATTTTAGTGTTATGTCGTTGTTCTCCTCTTATATTTAATGCGTTTCCCTCGGTTTTAGTTTGTTACCCCGATTTTGTTTTTTGTCCATGGATTTATGAGTTTTGAACAGCGGTATACTACTGTTGCCTTTATTCGAAAAGGTATCCTCAAGGGGATTGCAATGCTATTTTTGGTCAACTTTGGGAAAATAGGAAACATCTTTGCCCCTTTTTGCAATATTATTAGTAAAAAAAAATGCAGGTTGTTACCATGGATACACCAAAATGAAATATCTTGAACCATTCAACTACTGGGTATCAGATCTATGGAAAATACTGATTACATACATATGCACACGTTGTTTTTTGTCCATGGATTTATGAGTTTGAACAGCGGTATACTACTGTTGCCTTTATATATGACACAAACAGTAGGCTTAATTTTTAAGAAAGCAAGGAAAGGGGGTGGTAATATTTATGTATATTGCTATTTAACATCAGTACTTTTCCAGTGACAAGAAAAGAGCAGTAAAACTCCTATAACAAATCAACGTCCTACTGTACTTTCAGGAAGTATTTATAACCATATGCATTGGGTCCTCTTTGTTTAGCTCCTGCAAGTCTCTCATACTTTTGATTATGCCATTTGATTAGGGACTTTCCGTTTTAAATTTTCCTCGGAGTTCAGTATTTTTGTGATTACTATTTAAACTGCCCATACAGTGGTCGCCTTGTCAGCCACGACATCATCTAGATTTTTCGGCAACCTTTGCTGTCTACCCCTTTTGGTTTATTTTTTTCTACGGTCTCTTCAAGCTCCGTAAAAGCTATTAACCTGTCTATCTGAGCCCTAACCACCTTGCCAAACAATCCAACTGCTTTATTTCCATGTAGATATTTTAAATGTAAAATTTTACTGAACCTTCTGTGAACTAATGAATCTAACCAAATAAACGGGAAACGTGTCCATTGGACACAGATAATGCCCCAGCTTGCATATAACGTTATAAAGAGTCATTACTTAAGAATGATAAAAGTGACACCACCCAAATTCGCACTTGATCTGTGTTTTATGGTTTTTCGTTTCATAAAATTTGGTTGAGGTAAAATGAAATTATTATTGGGACGTATTTATACGTACTCAAGGACGGACAAGGGTAACACTTAATGACTCATCCGGTGCAGCTCCGTTTCAGATGTTTTTATACTGAAATTGTACATACCCGACCTATGCCCGACAATCCCTACGACCCCTTTACGATCAAGTCGATCTAGTCTGGCCGAGATCAGGCTGAGATCGAGTATAGTTGATTTGGTATAGCTAGTCGATTAAAGATCGTGTAGAGATCGTGAATTGGTCGGAATTATCGAATATGCATTCAATTTGTAGTCAGCTTTGAGTCGTGATGGAGTCGTTAAGGAGTCGTGAATGGTCGTGAATGGTCGGGTTAAGGTCGTGTACAGTCGGATAGCAGTCGGGTTGAAGTCGTAAACAGGACTGATCAAGAATTTTGTCCCGCTTGGTCGTGGAAATCTGAACAATCCGGAACATAAAGTTGATCTGATCGATAGTGTGAACCTAGCTTTACTATCGAGCAAGATTATCGTACTCATACTCATAAATAAACCAATCAAAATACTGGATTTTGTGTTTCGATAGATATCTTATTCCTATATGGGACAGTTTATGTAATGACGCAACGTTAGATATTGCTACCACCACGAAATATAGCGTTAAGTAAATATTTGACGGGAATTTTTTTTATAGAAATGCTGAAATAAATATTTCAAATTATACATGAAAATAAAGATTAATTCTTACATTTTTACATTATTATAAAGAAAGAATAAAGATATAATATTCATAGGCTTAGGAAGACACAGATTATCCGAAAAACGTTAACTTAGCGTTGTCCCATGTAACAAACTCGAAACATTAAACTCGAATAATTCGCGAAATGTTCTTGCAACTCTTCGAAATTTTGCATGAACATTCTATGACGTGATATATTTTAGTATTGATTAACATGGCTGTCTCCGTTTAAAATTTGCATACATATTTTCAAAAGAATACGATGGACGGTAATGTCCCATCGGAAATTAAATTTGGAAATTGAAACATTTCAGTTCAAAAATAAAATTTTGACAGATAATTTAAATTGTAAGCACGATCGTTTTGTACTAAGTGTTAGCTCTCAAAATTCGAATTGAAAAATAAATTGAGCTACATATTCAATTCAAAACAATAGATTTGCAATGTCTTGCAGGAATGTCCGAGTTAAACTTTCATGCCTTCATAAAACTTTTACGACCAAAAAAACAGAGATTTGATTTCGTGAAGATTATTTTTCGTCTTTGATAACTATACCAATAAAAAGTACTTTTAAAGTTGAAGTTGTTACACCAAATAGCATTAAGATTACAGGGTTATCTATAAAAAAATACGGATTAATGAAAATGTCTTGCAAGTCTGTCCGTTACCATAATTTGACGTCGCCACAAGCGTAATATATGCTAGGTACGGCATGAACTGCATTCGCGTGTTCCTTCCTCCACTAAATATAAATGCCCTGCTTTCAAAAAAAAACGCAACGATGCACACATTACAAAAATACACATCTATAAGACGATCAAAAAGTAAGAAAACCTCAGTATCATAAGTATAAATATATAAAACAACACGTTTGATAATTTATTGCGGAAGCGCTTTTCTGGATTTACCTTCATCAGGAACGCTCAAAGCCAAACTTTTGAAATCCGAAGATGTATAAGTACCGAAGCTATTGTATGTCACTGTTTGAATAAAATCTTACTCGGGTTGAATATATAATGCAGCAATATTCCTCCAAAAACACATAATTGATCATAATTACCAGCAGTAAAATTGAATATCCTATGTTAATTATAAAATCATATTGGATTGGAATCCCACGGGATTTATACTTGTGTGTTATACTTTGCATTTACCCAAATAGGAAAGCAGAAAGAATTAGATAACGTCATTTTTCTGTTACACTAAATGGTAGCAATATCTGACGTTGCGTCAATGCGATTTATTTGCAAACGCGATATCATTAAGAACTAAAAAATGTCTAGGATCACAACAGTATATATGTCTTAAAGATAAAGATGGGTCTCTAAAACAGGAGGAAAAGGAAGGTTCATTTATCCTTATACTTTATATTATCTTTTGTTTCAAAGTTCTTAAATCTTAAACCATTTCCTGAAGAATACATACTTTTCGCCTCTCACCTTCTAGAATTTTCATTAGAAAACAATTTGATTTCCAGTTTAAGGATTTAAGTCCACAGTATGTCAAAGAAACAGATTAATGAAATCTATGTGCATATACAACTAATTTCTGTGGCCTATTGTTTGTTATGGGATGAATGTATTAAAAATGAAGGAGTGATCTTGCAGCAAAATTGACTTTTAGAGTTTTTGAAAATGCTTGATTGTCTTTGAAAACAATAGGATCAGACACAAGGTATAAACACAACACTTTCTATGAAATGATAATATACAAAATATAAGATGGTCGCAAATAGGTAATATTTATATACAATAAATATTTTTTTTCTTTTTGATTTATTGATAGCAAAATTCAAATATTGAAATAAAAATAAGAATACTTTACCATGTAAGTTATGCAAAATATTCAAAATGAATGATTCATAACTGAAGGTACAGGGCTAATTAATCACAATGGAAATGAAATGTGCAAATGTTAATACCAATGTATTCCAAACGTGTACCTACCTGACTAGTGCGAAACAAAATGAAATGTTAATGATGTTGATTTAACTGATAATATTTTGAAACATCTTGATGAATTATTAGTCGTAACAGCAAAAGTTACAGATAACATTAGCACCATACTAATGTAACACAATAAGATATGACAGTTTTTTTCGGTTTGGTGTCGTACGGAATACTTCCCGTGACAACGGTTTAGCTAACTATATGCAAAAATACGTATCCAGTGACAATGGAATTAGAAAGAACAAAATGTTCTAACCTGATCTGTCTTTAATATACATTTAATTTATATCCATGCCAGTTTATATTGAGAGGAACCGGATTCCGATGTAATAATTGTAGTGGCATGCACCAGGGCTTATCCAATGGAATGTCCTTACAACGTCTTAGATGTTATTTTACTTTACTTGGTAATCATGAATCGCCTGATTTTGATATTGACAAACTTGCAGACAAAATAACATAGTTTGTAACATTTTAAGACTTGACCAATTTTTATAAATTTCAGATTTCTTATTACTACGACATTTACAAGGGTTGAAGTTTTCTGCGTTAGTGAAAATACACTTTAAAGATTTCATGAATAAAAAGCGCTGTTCTTGATTAACATTATTCAGAATTTAAAACATTTGAAAACTATAATGTGTATAAACATAGTAATGTTGTAAGCTATACGATTAATTATTTATTCTTTATTATTATGAGGCTGACTTCATGCAGGAACTTCTTAGGAAGAAGTCTACTTTTCGCTATATAGATGATGTTCTTTCACTAAATAATTCAAAATTGGTGACTATGTGGAACGCATCTATCCAATCGAGCTAGAGATAAAGGGTACTACAGATACAGTTAAGTCGGCCTCATATCTTGACTTGCATCTAGAAATTGACAATGAGGGTCGGTTGAAAACAAAACTTTACGACAAAAGAGATGATTTCAGCTTTCCAATTGTGAACTTTCCATTTCTAAGTAGCAACATTCCAGCAGCACCTGCATACGGGGTATATATCTCCCAGTTGATACAATATTCCCGTGCTTGCATTTCCTATCATGATTTTCTTGATAGAGGGTTGCTGCTCACAAGGAAGCTATTAAACCAAGAGTTCCAAATGGTGAAGTTGAAATCATCCCTTCGTAAATTTTACGGACGCCATCACGAGTTGGTTGACCGTTATGGAATAACCGTTTCACAAATGATATCGGATATGTTCCTTAGGTCGTAACTACAATCCCCTTCCCTTTCATGAATGTGACCTACCGAATTAGACTATTTACCGGATTTGTTATCACATAAGCAACACGACGGGTGCCACATGTGGAACAGGATCTGCTTACCCTTCCGGAGCACCTGAGATCACCCCTAGTTTTTTGGTGGGGTTCGTGTTGTTTATTCTTTAGTTTTCTATGTTGTGTTGTGTGTGCTGTTGTTTGTTTGTCTTTTTCATTTTTAGCCATGGCGTTGTAAGTTTGTTTTAGATTTATGAGTTTGAATGTCCCTTTGGTATCTTTCGTCCCTCTTTTAAATAGGACTGTTATTGTTATATTATATGTTGAATCAACAAAAAGTGTACCTTTATTACGGCAATTTTTTTAAAACAATTGAGTCTTAACGGTTTTGACTTTGAACTTTCGTAAGTTTGAAAACGCACTATCTATTTGTTCTGATGTTTGGCGGTATATGAATGCAACAGTTGTGAACTACTATTGAATGGTCAATCTTTTAAGCAAAAAAAAATGGAATAATAAACTAAAACCGAGGGAAACACTTCAACGATAAGAGGAAAATATCGGAACAACAAATCACTGAACTGGAACAAAAACAAATGACAACAAACAAAGAAGCCAACTGTTTTATAACAACTGTCAATTTTTTCCAGACTTGGTACATGACATTTTAAGAAACAATGGTGGGTTGAACCTGTTTTGTTTTGGCTAGCCAATCCCCCGTTTATATGGAAATGTTAAAATGCCGATAAAATGACAATCATAATTGATCCAGATGAATATTTCTTTAAATATAATAACTGCATACACTTGATCGGATACCTCATTTACATAAGTCCAAACAAATCAAGTCATATTGCTTGATAAACCCTCTATATACACGAGTAACTGTTTCGATATCAATCACAACCTAGCTGCATAGTTACTCTGCAATTACCATGTATCGCAGAGATATGATCCAAATGTCGTTACCAAAATTGCGTACTCCATGTTTCTTTAATGACACCGCCGAATACGTCTCAACAACGCAGTTTTACTGTCATCAACAACACGACAGGCCCCAATAGTGAACCATTTACTCTCAAAGAGGGACGAAAGATACCAAAGGTACAGTCAAACTCATAAATCTAAAACAAACTAACAACGCCATGGCTAAAAATGAAAAAGACAAACAGAAAAACAATAGTACACATGACACAACATAGAAAACTAAAGAATAAACAACACGAACCCCACCAAAAACTAGGTGTGATCTCAGGTGCTCCGGAAGGGTAAGCAGATCCTGCTCCACATGTGGCACCCGTCGTGTTGCTTATGTGATTACAAATCCGGTAAATAGTCTAATTCGGTAGGTCACATTCATGAAAGGGAAGGGGATTGTAGTTACGACGTAAGGAACATATCCGATATCATTTGTGAAACGGTTATTCCATAACGGTCAACCAACTCGTGATGGCGTCCGTAAAATTTACGAAGGGATGATTTCAACTTCACCATTTGGAACTCTTGGTTTAATAGCTTCCTTGTGAGCAGTAACCCTCTATCAAGAAAATCATGATAGGAAATGCAAGCACGGGAATATCGTATCAATTGGGAGATATATACCCCGTATGAAGGTGCTGCTGGAATGTTGCTACTTAGAAATGGAAAGTTCACAATTGGAAAGCTGAAATCATCTCTTTTGTCGTAAAGTTTTGTTTTCAACCGACCCTCATTGTCAATTTCTAGATGTAAGTCAAGATATGATGCCGACTTAACTGTATCTGTAGTATCCTTTATCTCCAATTCGATGGGATAGATGCGTTCCACATAGTCACCAAATTTTGAATTGTTTAGTGAAAGAACGTCATCTATATAGCGGAAAGTAGAGTTAAAGGATATTGCTAACTTCTTATCTTTCTTCCTAAGAAGTTCCTGCATGAAGTCAGCCTCATAAAGAAACAAGTCGGCAAGTAGAGGGGCACAGTTTGTTCCCATTGGGATGCCGACAGTCTGTTGAAAAACACGTCCTCCGAACGTTACAAATATGTTGTCAATTAAGAAATCAAGCATCTTGATAATATCGGTTTCAGAGAAATTTTTGTTTGAATCAGAGTGATTCTTTACAAAGTATGATTTATCCCTCCCTAAGACAAGATACTTGTATCTACGTTGGCCATTCTTTTTTATGAAGCAAAGTAGTACCAACACTTTCAGTTTGTCTTTTAGTTTGGAATGTGGAATACTTGTGTAAAGAGTAGAAAAGTCAAATGTTTTAATACTGTTACAAGATGAAAGAGAGTTAGATTGTATGTACTCTAAAAGATCTTTGGAATTTTTAAGTATCCACATCTGATTCACGCCACCTCTAGAATAGGCAGTTTCACAATAACTTTGAAGTCCGTCTTTGATTGCTGATAAAATAGATGTTAATAATTTAGAAATGTTTGAAAATGGTTGAAATACCAAAGGAACAAAGAACAGACCTATGATTATCCAGGATTTCCTCTTTGGTAAGTGTCGTGAGGGTATATGTTGAGTTTCCAAGTGAATTGTCTATACCTAATTCGTTTATCAAGCAATTAATGTAGTGACTTTTACAGACAAAAACGATGTTATTTGGGGCTTTGTCTGCGGGGACAACAACATATTTATCAAAATGCACATGAGTTGAGTCATGATTTTCGTATTGTTTAATTCTTTTTGGGCGGTTGCTGGTGTCAATGTCATTTCTTCTTTTTTGTCAGGGTGTTGTCTGTTTATCTTCGACGTTTTTTTTGTTACCTCTCGTTGATATTAAAGTATTAACGAATATATCGTTTTCCAAGTTTAATTTACAAAATGGGGAAGTCTGTACAACCTGACAAAATATAACGCTAAAATGAAAGGTGTCTTTTAAGCATTAATAGGTAAATCTAATGCACTATGTTACTATGTAGTTTTCCTGATGTATAATGATTTGCCGTTGAAAAAGTAGAGTTTTTGCTGACACAAAATATACTACTACAATTAATGGTCATTCCAAAGAAAACTACCGATTATAATCATTGCTTGCAATATATTGTGGGGTTCGTGTTGTTTAATCCTTAGTTTGTTTCATGTGTGCTGTTGTTTGTTTGTCTGTTTTCATTTTAGCCATGGCGTTGTCAGTTTGTTTTAGATTTATGAGTTTGACTTCCCTTTGGTATCTTTCGTCCCTCTTTTATAGGGTAAATTATTCCAATCTTCATTGACTGATACATGTCTATATTTTTAACACCTCAATATTCATGAAATCTTGTTCATTATTACACAGTACAGATTTGCACACACATTTTCTGGATTGCATATTTTTTACAAAAAGTGGGAAAATGGATAAAGATTGATAAGTGTATGTAAAATTTTATAAACGGGAAAATTTAACAATAGTTTATAATTGGCCTCACCAATCCAACAGCTACTGAGCTGGTGATACTGTCAGGATTTTGCTGATATTCCATCAGCAGCAGTATCTACTCAATTAAGTGAATGAAAATAATACTTGATAAACTTCCTTCGTCTAAAGTTCATTTCTGGATTTACCTTTATCAAGAACGCTCAACTGATGCATGACATTTTTTTTTTCTTCACATTTTACACTTATAAAACTCGTTGAAATGCATTTTAATATTTAAATTCTCTCATTGAAACCTCAAATCACAATGTAATGGCACAAAGAAAAAAAATCGACTCGAGAACAAAAGAATCCTGTTCCGTGTTTTAAAATTCTTCCCTGTCTATTTTACTTCTGAAGTTTCTAAATCAGACTGCATTGACTTCAACTCTTTATTAAATTGATCATACAATAAGATTAGTAAAAAGTACAATCACAAAAATTCTAAACTCCGATGAAAATTCAAACGGAAATTCGCTAATCAAATGGCACCATCAAAAGCTCAAACACATCAAACGAATAAGATACAACTGTCATATTCCTGACTTGGTACAGGCATTTTCTTGTTTTCTCATTTTTATGACAGTCGTATACATTATATAACAAAAAGCATATGTCTAATGTAGGACTGATTAAGATGTTTCATTTCTGATCTATTGCTGTAAACATTTGCAATAATAAGAACAGACACAAATGTAGTCAGTACAAAAAAGTTAAATCGTCTCTTGTGAAATCACGCTACATCTATTGTCAGACTAATTAAAATACTCTAAACTAAAGTATGAACATTATTCTAGAAGTTTTATGTCCAATAAGGCGTTTAAATTTTCAGATAAAAAAATAAATACTCTGATGAATCAATTACAATTAAGAATATTGCGCAAGAAACTAAGGTTTCAACTCTCTCAGGCAAAGTTGGCTTTATATGAATTTGGCTATTTATTTTATGTATTTTTGACATATAGCTCTTCAACGATTTTCGGTACTTATTCATCTTCGGATTTCAAATGTTTGGCTTTGAGCATTCCTGATAAAGGTAAATCCAGAAAGGCCTTTCGGACGCAAGAAATTATTAAACGTGTTGTTTTCAATTTTTCACATGGCACCATGCCCGCTCGTATTATTACGTTTCAACGTTCACTAAAACGTACACCGTTAAACCTGGCTCAAAATCCTTATTTTGCAAATATTTTAAGGTTCAAATCATAAAAATCATAATGTTGTCTGCTCTTTGGTCGGGTTGTTGTCTCTTTGACACATTCCCAATTTCTATTCTCAATTTCATTTAGTGTCCAGTTGCTGCTATGAACACAACATCATGATAAAGGACCTTAATCAAAAAGTGTTTGTTTATTTTTACCTTTTGGGATTATGATGATCCTATGAACCTTTCCTATGGTGTGTATAGTTCCCAACTCGTTCGCCATGCCCATGTCTGTAGTGACATTTAACATTTCAGTGATAGCAATTTTTGTGTTCCTAATGAATTAATAAGTCCTGTAAAATAAAAATGAGAAAGGATACGGAAAATGTGTCAAAGAATTAACAACCCGACCAAAGAGCATAAAACATCTAAAAGCCACATATGAGTCTTGTGTCTTCAATGCAGAGGGAAGATTCTGCATTCGAATGCAGGCTCCAGCTGCTCTCTTTACAATGATATATATACTAGACATCGGAACTCTTTCAAATTTGTTTATCTTCATCTTTGTATTACAATAGAGATTATAAAATATATGGCACTTACTTTTCATTATACAAATTTTTTAAACAATCTCTTTGTCAACTCTTATCATTCACTTAACCTACATGTATGACAAGGTTTATAATAGTTCGTATACATGTATGTTGCATTGTCGTCTGTGATTTGTTGCACTTCAGTGCTCTGTTGTTTCGTTGTTTTCCTCTTATAGTTAATGTGTTACACTCGGTTTTAGTTTGTTACCAGGATTAGTTTTCTCTCAATCGATTTATGACTTTTGAACAGCGGTATACTACTGTTGCATTTATTTGTATAATTCTGTGAAACTTCTCAATCCAGTGTTTTAGAAACATTAAATATTTCATAATGTAAAGCACACGTAATGCATATCGTAATCCAAAAAAAAGTATACCATATGCATTTTAACAAACTATGATTACGGTAAAACCGGAATGTCTTTAATCTTCAATTTACATAATATTCTCTGATTAGACAAATCAATTTCTTTGAAACTAAAAATCTTTTTGAACTTCAAAGTCATTGATTTTCTACTTTTGATTCAACATTCATATATCATTTTTTTAAATCTGATTCAAAATGGAAATCTGTTTTCATTAAGAAAAATGTAAGACAATTGATCGATTGAGAGATAAGTTGTTCCAGTCATTTGCTGTTTAGAAGAAGAAGAAGAAGAAGAAGAAGGGCAATAACTGCAATTTTTATCAATGACTGAGAATTCATTTATTTGTCGTCTGCTTAAATGATTTATTTCACGTTACATCCATATAAGTGATGTCTTGAAAATCAAAATACAGCAATGAATTTATGAACAATATGGCAAATTGTTTCTTGTGTATTACATGTATTATTTGTCTGTTTGTCTTTTCTTTTTAAGCCATGACATTGTCAATTTGTTTTCTATCTATGAGTTTGAATGTCCCTCTGGTATCTTTTGCCACCCCATCCCCTCGTCATATAAATTAAAGATGATATGAGGAAGGTGTTGGAATTTCTTAAGTATTTAAGTGGCCAATTTTATATTGCAATTCTGCAAGGTTTTGTCAAAGTTCTTACTTTTATCCTATGAGTGAAGCATTTCCCAAGAATATTAGCCATACCTTTTTCTTCAACTAATTTTTTTTACAAATAATGCCACGATGCCTTATGTTATTGGGTTACTGTCTAACTTATACAATCATCTACATTTATTCTCAATTCATCATACATTTGACATGTATTTTTGTATACTGAACAAGTCTCTAAATATCTAAAATGTGTTAGGAATATGACAGTTGTTAACCATTCATTTGATGTGTTTGGGCTAATGATTTTGACATTTGATTAGGGACTTTCTTTTTTTGATTTTTCCTTGGAGTTAGTACATGATTTTTGTGATTTTACTTTTTTCTCATACTATCTATTCCCGAATTATTTTGATATACAACTCTCTGATATATACGGAAGCGTATTAGCGCAACACATTTTTTTTTTATAACGCAAATATCTTGATTTCAATTATTTATTAAGTTTTGTATATATGTCCGTCTGTCGTTCATTTCGGATGTGATTTACTAGTAGATAAAAAAAAAGAAACATACATACAAGGCCAAATCATTATAATAAATATGCATAGGAATAATTGAATACTTGAAGTGCAATTATACATAAATTAATGTGCATCAGAAGAAAAGTATATAATTTAACAATAAAATAGATATAGTTTAGTATATAGTCATATTCAAATTGAAAGATAAAAAATAATGTCATACCATTGCGAAACCTCCAAGTCAAATAGACAAAATGATCTTTCTGCTTTAAAATGAATTATTAATAAGGAAACATTTTTTTTAAATTTCAGAATATGATCAAGATTCTTTGATAGAAAGTCATTGAATTTTCATTTCAATATAATGAAGTATTTTTAAGATGCTTGGATAGCAATTTGAATAGAGAGAACATAATTTTATTAATAAAACATCTTCATTCTATACATTTATTGCCAAAGGGTAGCTTGTTTGAATCTAACCTATTTTACACAGTTCTCAAACGAAGCTTACTTTGGAAGTAAATTTATATTCGGTTAAAGCTATATTAGCAGGGTTGCTTTTTTTCTTCGGTATAACCTCAGTTTACTCGATTTTCAAAATGGATATCGTTTTTGGGGGCCTTTATAGTTTATTGTTCAGTGTGAGCCAATGCTCCGTGTTGAAGACCATACCTCTGCCTTTGATGGTTTACTTTTATGAATAGTTACTTAGATGGAGAGATTTCTTATTTGCACTCATACCTCATCTTCTTATATTATTCTGCTCATTATTAGTCAATGATGTAATTATTCAAGCATTTTACTTTGCAATGACTACAAAAGTGATAAATTTTAATATATACAGCCTCCTCCATTAATAACTACTGTTTCCTTTGAATCTTAAATAAGAAATAAGATAAAACAAATGTTTGCGATATACAAATGTTTGCGTTATACAAATGTTTGCGTAATTTCGCAAAGGTTTGCGTTATATCGCAAAGGTTTGCGTTTTAACGCAATGGTTTGCGTTATAACGCAAAGGTTTGCGTTTAACGCAAACATAGGAGGAAAAATAAAAAATAAAAAAATGTGTGGCGCTTATACGCTTCCTTAGATATAAACCTTATACTCGATCTTTTAAAAAAAATGGGTTTGTTTTATAATATTGTTGTTGTAAAAATATACAATTAAGAACTCATGTGAATCTGATTCTGCAGTTCACATATGTATGATGTTCCAAAAAAACTTCAACAAAAAAAAAAAAAAAAAAAAAAAAATATGAATTTTTAATCTATAAATTTCGCAGTTGTACAGTATTCTGTGATATGTCACTTCTTGCATCATATACACAGAACAAAACAAAAGTGAAAGGACCTATGACCATTTCACTATTGTATTTGTTCCTGTGGAAAGTAAGTGCACTGTGTTAATACGTTATTAACAATGACTGACAGTGTAAGTCAAATAAATGAAGTATGTTTGTTTTTTGTTTCAAACATATATGAGAACAGAATTTTGAACGATTATTAGCTATTTCCAGTAATTTTTTTCATCAATTTTGCCAGAATAAAACTGAAGCATAATTGTCTTGTAAGATATTAACCCAATTTTATCTATCTGTTATGACCTATGATGTAATCAGATTATTCTGTCGATTTCGTAGATATTATATTTTTTCCAAGACCATACATATACAGATGTCATGATGGTTTACATAATTTTTAGAAGTCGGACGGAGAAGAAAGAGGTCAATATTTGGTTTCAATGACAAGAATGTAAAACAATAAAACAAAGGTTTTTTTCTGTATAATTATGTTAAAAGTAGCATATGCTACCCATAATATGAAGCTACTCGTATCCTTTGTGTTGTAAAGCGATCACCAGATATTTTTAACATCTTTGTAAATATGAATTAACCTTATTATTGATTTTAAAAAACAGCATTAATAAAGGCAACAGTAGTATACCGCTGTTCAAAACTCATAAATCCATGGACAAAAAACAAAATCGGTGTAACAAACTAAAACTGAGGGAAACGCATTAAATATAAGAGGAGAACAACGACACAACATTAAAATGTAACACACACAGAAACGGACAAAGCATTAGATAAAAGCTGACAATGTTTTACTCGAATTCCTGATTAATAGTCTTAGCTTTCGATTACATGTCATTGGTAACAAATTTCGGTAAAGCCTATCGATTTATTATGTGGACAATCATTTCAAGACAATATTGGAGAGGTCCAATTGCATGTACTTCAACGTCGTCGGGTGTGGGTGACAAATTATTCAAGGACAATCTAATCAACAGAAAATATATCATAAAAAACCTTCCAGGATTTCATCCTTGATAATAGACGCTATTAAAATTTAAAAAAAAAACTATTATAGTACCTTTGTTTTATAGTCTTAATTCAATTTTTATGATTTCCACTTTTTAATGTTTGCGATTATTTTTTTGTTATAACGTGTATAACCTCAAAATTAAACCCTTTATATTAGCTTTGGTGAATGTGATTTTGGGCAAACAGACTAGAAAATTAATACAAAAACATAATTATACTAACTACATGAAGTGTTTTAAAAAAAAAGTCTATTGTCTGCATTCTGTGAAGTTATGATATATAGTTAAATACCTAACAAGGTTATGCGTTGGTTTCAAGGATTTTGTTTCTGATTTGCTTATCAAATTTAAAGTGATATTTATACCCTTAGGTAAATAAAGGGCTACACAAGATAATGAAATTGTTTTAAAAAGTAAAATCACAAGAATACTGAACTCCGAGGAAAATCCTAAAACGAAAAGTCCCTAATCAAATGACTTGGTAAAGGTATTTTCTTATGTAGAAAATGGTAGTTAAACCTGGTTTTATAGCTATCTATATAAACCTTTAACTTGTATGACAGTCGCATCAAATTCCATTATATTTAAAGATTAATAAATTAGATCACTTAAAACAAAATTTTAAAAAGAATTTCCAGTGTAATCTTTGATATCTTGAAAAGCATTTGAAGTTCCTAATGCTGGATATTTCTTTCAAATTAAAAGATTGCTATCAGTGAAAATTCCTGTTGAGAATTTTATGATTACATCTTGGTACTACTAGTACATCACATTAGTAAAGTTTTTATATCAAATAAATCTTTCTCAAAAAATCATTCAAGCAAGGAACGTTTCAATAAGTCTATACGTGACAAAAATTTAAAGTATATTTTTCTTTTATCTGTTCATGTTTAGCAGACGTCAAAACTAGATTTCTAAGATTTAGTATGAAATGAATTTCCTTTTGACGCAATTTACTTTATTTCCTAAGTGAGAACTTTAATTTGAATGTTAAAAGGTTTGACAAAAGTATTAATCATAAAAACGACTAATGACAAGAACTCTTCGTCTATTTCATGGCTTTTAAGATCTAAAGCAGAGAATTTATGTCAATGTTTTGGTGTTTTGTTTAACATAGATTTAATTCGAATTGCAATTTAAATGACGATTCGAAATTCCACTTTGATATTTATCAATAATTGACTAAATATAATTTATTCCATTCGTGTCTGAAAAATAATAATGAATCATAAAATCCGATTTAGGTACACAAATTGCAATCCCATAAAGTTGGATAATTACGTACGACAACTTTTTTTATATACATTCAATTGATAAAACCCTAGAACAAAAATGATACTAATATGTAAGAATCATACAATGTACCAAAGGTTTGAGCATATAAAATAAACAGGAATTGTGGGCTAAGTGGAATTTATTCCATCATTGTTTGGCATGAGAGTATTTCCGTTGATGGCACTTTTAGAGTTATTTAAGTTGTAAAGTATTATTTAGCGATGCACCGATCTGAAGTCCTTGTTTTTATGAATCGATTCACATTGATTAGATATTGGTGAAATTTTGTTCCTGGAGAGGTGTATCGTGCGATGTCCTTTTTCGCTGAACTAGTACACATTTTTGTTCAGAGTCCAGCTGAAAACCGCCTTTGTGTCTTGGAATTTCCTCGTGTGTTGAAGATCCATCGGAATTCTTGATAACCAGTTCAAGTGCGCACTGCTACCTTGTAATCTAACACGTTACTTTCTTGTCACAGACGTAAAAAGCAGGCACAAGCACGTATATGAAAAAAATACCTACATACTTTATTACAAAAGTTTACGGTATATTTTTCAAAGACAAGTGCATGTGAAAGCGAGGTTCAAAATGCATAGTATCGTCACTTTATCGTAATCTTCATGACAATCAAAGACAATCAATGAAAAGACAATTGTTAAAAATTGAAATTAAATTTATTTTTAAGGTTTTTATATATTTAATGATGGCTGTGTGTAGTAGTATATTATGATTTGTATATTAGGACAATACATATTCAATGTATGTGTTTCAATTGTATAAAGAAAAAAACTTATTTTTTCTGGTTATCATAGATTAAGAGATTCGTACTTTAACAATCGGAATACTTCAGGAGTTATCCGATGTAACATTGTATTATATTTACATGTAAATATATCTGCCATTACATAAGAACCATATGCCGGAAGTAGTTAAATGGACTAGTGGTATACTGTTTATATAAATATCAACGGTGCATGAGTACTGTTGTTAAATATGAAGTATATCAATATTACAAAAAATGAATAATGTTTACTTAATTGTAACAGTTTATGTCTGATATGTTATGACACATGATGCGTCATACTTAACTTAACACATTGAAAGCAAGATTACAATTGGAAGAACAAACCAGTGACACCTTGTTAACTGAATCACGGTAGCTTTTGACAATAACTCATTTTTGTTCTTTTCTGTGTATAAATTCATTTAAGTTGATTTAATTTATTTTAATACCCTTCTTATTTTATCTTAAAACTAGGTTATATGTTCGAAGCTTCTATTTTTTTAATGAATAAAGAGAAAGCACGAACAAACTTCTATGATGTTTAGATGGTGATAATCAGAACAAACTTAAAACACATATTTTTAAAACCAGTAATAAAAAGTTGAATTATTAAAGAAATTCAAACTAACAGTAAGTGTTGTGAGCTAAATATGTGAACTTACGTTTCTACTATTCGATAAGGAAACTTGATGATTCTGGGTGAAAGTTAAAATACCATTAAAATGTTTTAACTTAGTGTAGTCCATATTTCGTTTCCATCCAGTAATATGACTATTTAAAGACAAAATCTTTTGCACATCTGCTGGTATCGTCATCTTTTTAAAATGCCGTAAAGTCTTAGTCATTACAAGCAGTGATCACAGAGTATTTAAGAACTAAGCTAACATTTCATGAAAGGATGAGTGTATTATGACAGCCATTTCATGTCACCTGAAATTACAAAAAAACAAAGATTCAGAATTGTTTCATATTTTCATTTCGGGGTCGACTATATAGTATAGGTTTTTTAAGGCCGCACGGTTGCCTATAATTGCTTACATCAACTTCATTTGAACTTTGGTGGTCTCATTGGCAGTCATACCACATCCCTTACTTTTATACTGCAAAATCATGGTTATTCTCATGGTTAATTGCTAGGATTATATGACAAAACTACCTTACCAAAAAGAATATTAGTAACCACTTTATTATCTTTGTTAGAGATATTGTTTACCAACTTACCTTTTCAGGTACAGGCTTGGCTAATATCTTTGTGTCTGTGACGTATACGTCAGTTTTGATTATATGCTTATCATCAAAGATGTAGATTTCACATCCGACCTGTTTTGTTGTACAAGCATTATTGATAATTTAATTTTTTTCAATTATATTTACATTAACACTATAAAACAACTGGAAATAGGTTGGGTTTTTAGAATTTTAGCAACAATTTATTTATCAGATTTATGAAAACTGCATAAATGAATTAAGAAAAGCGAACATCTGCAACAATTTTCAGAAAACCGCGTATCTAAGAAGGCAGCATGGAGGTTTTCTTCGCTTTCTTCTTTTTTCTATTAAGTTTTATATTTTGTTCTGTCTTTTCTAAGAATCGAGTTCCATTTAAGGACTTTGTCATTCTAATTCTTAACGTTGATCGCCGCGATAAATCTTATTTCGTGCTGATGCGGCGGTGTAAAAAAATCACCAATCAACCAATCTTACCGTCAATCATGGATTAGACGTTTTGCATATTAATTATATATTGACGTTCCTGTATAACTAAGAACTATGGGGGATTAATTTTGTTATTCTTTTTTGTTAAACTTAAAAATGTATATGCAGTTTTAGAAAAGTTTCGATTCAAAGAGATTGTATTGGATGATTTAATGTACATACAGCACAACATAATGGTGAAAGGTAATTTTGCTTCAAGGACTGTATAATTAAAATGAATTGCAAATTCAATGTTGAAAAGGTCTTATAACAATCCTCAATTCCTACCTTTGTTTCGGAAGTGAGAATGAAGCAACGGTTGATTTATTTTCATCGAGAGAAAGAGAGAAAAGTAAAGAATAGCACATCAGTATAATTATTTGTTAATAATGAAATAAAAGGAAATTTATTCTAGTGATTATCCATGTGTAAACTGCGCCGATTAAACTGATTAAAAGTTTTTTACATGTTTAAATAAGCAGCCCTATTTTACACATCAGTTACATTTAGAACCCAAACAATTGTTGGGTTTTTCAAGATCAACTTTCTTTTACTTCATGATTCCATTTACATGTCCCGGGTAGTAATATGCCACAGGGTCGCCAAAATGCAGAGTTTACGAAAATAGTATCAGCGATATACATATGGTATTTCGAAGTGTCAACCAAAGGCAAAAATTCCAACGCACCTATTTGTAGATTTGCAAATCATATTAAAATTATTCGGTTATATTTAATGGTGTGATAAAGATGCTTTCTGGAAGAAACATGTCAAATTGAATTGTCGATTAGTACCTTGTCCGTTGTTCATGACCTACAGTGCTTATAGCCATATAAAATTATCTGCTTATTCATAAAGCATCATTTAATCAGAGGACTATATAAACAAAAGCTGCCACGGGTCTTGATTGTTTTATTTTATCCAACTAGAGTTATTAATTGTTGTTTATGTATCATTTACCTGTCAACGAGGAATATGATGTTTCATTCTCAACAGTTAATATTGTGGTTCGGTTTAAAAGTAAGGCAATAATTACGGTTACATAGCTCAGACCGAGGGAATCAGATAGGTCATTCTTATTATTCAAGATCGGCTAAAGGGGAATATATCACCCATATGTTAACACGAAAGCCTGATGTTGACAAAACAGACAGATTTTTTTAACCTGACAATCTATTTCAATATTGATATGATATGATAAATCAATGACAGGAGTTTTGTGTTATGTTTTGGAGATATCGAACAATTTTATTGGTGTATTAAAATTAGATCTGATTTAGTTATCAGTCGAAAATTACAATTACGTAATCTTTTTCCTACTACATCCGTACTACACTTGTGATTTTGACTTTCATCAACGAGAAGCGATTTTCCTATTTTCTAATCTAATATTACAGCTAAAACTTGTTAGGAGCAATTAATGACAATAGAATATAGATAATGTGGCTAATTACGCCAATAATTGTCTGATTTAGTAACTGTGCAAATTAAGGCAATTATGTCGTCGGATGTTACAGTAAATAACAACCACTTTCATTTTAACTCTCCAAAGTTTAAATTTAAAAAGGAAGATAAGCGTAAGATGAAAGAGGGTAAAGAGGATGTGTTTGTTAACTTATTTCTGTTGAGTAAATCATACAAACGTTGGCAGCTTGCAGATACAGAAGAAGAATTCCTGCATGCAGCGGAGTTTGGTGACATCCCTACAGTCAAGAGAATTCTACAAGAGAATCCTAACCTGAATGTGGACTGTATTGATGCTCTTGGACGAACTGCTTTGAGACTCTCTGTCAAGAATGAACATCTGGAGGTAAGTTTCCATTTTTAGATGGTGATGTTCCTTTGGCACCATCTTACGGTGTTTATATTTCACAACTTGTTCGCTATTCCCGTGTTTGTTGTGACGTTTTTTTTATTTTAACGAACGCAACCTATGTATTACTGGTAAATTATTAAACCAGGGATATTGTTACCATAAATTACTTAAAACCTTTACTAAATTTTTCCATAGATATAAAGATTTGGTTTTGAAGTTTGGTTGTACCTGTTGAAAACTTATTTCAAACGGGATAGCACATCCTCATTTTTAAGGAAATGTTGTTAACCGTGCCCGGAAATTTAGAAATGATCCATGTAAATTTGTCGCTCCTTTAAAAAAACTTATTCTAAAAGGTTACCTATTCAACAATGTAATAAGATCATTGAATATTGTTTTTATTGGTATAAATATTGATTTTGTTATCAGTAAATTAAAGCTAACTAAATATTCCTAGTATTTTATATGTATATACATATTCATGGATCTACAATCTGTCGATACCTGTAACTTGGCATCGCACAAGGTCATGTTTTTCTCTGGCTGTTTATGACGTCTTTACACTAAAGCCATTGGATGTTGGATGTGTAAGGATTGATAGTTTAGTCTTAGTTGCATGATTTTTTTATTAGTTGTTAGTGGCTTTGAACTAGCTGTCAGATAACTGCGAGTACTCTCAGATCTGTTCATTGTGTCTTTTTGTGTCGGTATGTATAAGTACAGGGCCACGTCCACTTGTATTTTTGTCCATCTGATGAGTTAAGCCTTTTTCAACTGATTTTTATAGTTCGTTCTTATGTTGTACTGTTATACCACTGTCCCAGGTTAGGGGGAGGATTGGGATCCCGCTAACATGTTTAACCCCGCCACATTATTTATGTATGTGCCTGTCCCAAGTCAGGAGCCTGTAATTCAGTGGTTGTCTTTTGTTTATGTGTTACATATTTGTTTTTCGTTAATTTTTTTTTACATAAATAAGGCCGTTAGTTTTCTCGTTTGAATTGTTTTACATTGTCTTATCGGGGCCTTTTATAGCTGACTATGCGGTTGGGCTTTGCTCATTGTTGAAGGCCGTACGGTGACCTATAGTTGTTAATGTCTGTGTCATTTTGGTCTTTTGTGGATAGTTGTCTCATTGGCAATCATACCACATCTTCTTTTTTATAAATAAGTTCGGTTTTTTTTTCAAGATAAAAGTCTTCAAAACATATATTTTATCAAAAAATTATCTCTTTTTACACTGTTGCAGTGTGTTAAACAGCTTTCTATTTTAAGTCTCTTTTTTATAAATTGATAACATGAAGCAATATATAAACGTTGAATTCTTAAATTGAATCGGTGGTTTTTCCTGTTTGTAACTTATTTGTTTTGTATTTTCGACCATAATCATGCTGATCGTGCAAAGAACTACTGCAATATTAACAGATAAGTTCGTCGTATTTGATCGTACTTACAAGATAATGTCTTCAAATCATGTCTTTATATTACATTGAAAATCGTCTCTTTTTACACTGTTGTAGTATTCTTATCACGCTTATCTATTTTATGTCAAGAAAATTTCACATTTCATTTTTTTTTTATTTATAACATCAAGCAATATATAAACATTGAATTTTAATTTTAAATACTGAAACAATAGACATGACTTTTTTTTAGATTGGAATACAATAGACGTGTATTTTTAAATAGAAATACCGTAGAAATGTTTACAAATACTTTTCCAATGTTTACATATTTGTGTGCTGTTTATGTATAATACAATGTGATAATTACATCGGTCGTTTTCCCTGTATGAACCTTTCTCGTTCTGTATGCACGGTCGTTATCATGATTATCTTATAAAAAAAACTACTACAATATAAGCAGATAACTGGCACATGGACATCGTACTGGTTTTTGACTCGTAACAAAGGAGAAATCAGTTCTGAAATCTACGGGAAAAGAAAGAATGTAGTTTAAACAGCACATTCAAGGAAGATTTGCAGAATTACAAAAAAAAACATGTTTGATATCAACAAAATAAGCTATCTTTTGTTCTTTTATCCTTTTTTTTTTTTCTTTGATAAGTTTTTGCCAATAAGTTTACTGTTTCAAGTCATATGCAGAAAAGTCAGGGTTTGTGTAAAATTAAGGGTTAACTATAACTTTAACGTTTAAATGAATTTTGGGTGTATGTATAAATGATGTTTTTGTATCTTTTTCAAGTTTTGGCTAATGCAGATAAATTATAATACAAAGCAAACAAAGAAAACGAAGCAAATGTTTGGTTGTATAAATTTGATTATTGAAGTTTCAAACTTTGTTAATATATATATATAGGTTGTTTGCAGTAATCACGCAATTGTCATAAATAGATTTTTCAAATAATATTTAGAATTCTCGTAAGCCTAATTATATTCTATATATGAATGCTGTAATAGCGTGTGTTTTATGAGACACGAAGTACCGGTAGTGTCATTAAATGTACTTTTAAACAATATTTAGTAATCAAGTAAACCGTATTTTGTTCTATATATGTATAAAGGTGAATTGTCAAATAAAGTAGAAAAAGCTAAATGCCAATTTAATTAGAACTTTATTTTTGAGTTTTACAGTTCAAACTGTTCCAATTATAAGTGGTAAAATGTTTATCTTCATCCCAACGTGATGAGTCATATTTAATAACAATGTAATGCTCACTTTTTACAATGTACTATATAAATAAAGGCAACAGTAGTATACCGCTGTTCAAAACTCATAAATCCATGGACAAAAAACAAAATCGGGGTAACAAACTAAAACTGAGGGAAACGCATTAAAATATAAGAGAACAACGAAACAAAGTATAAACTCATCATAGATACTAGGATTAAATTTTGTATCTACGCCAGACGCGCGTTTCAAATATAAAAGACTCATCAGTGACGCTCAAATTCAAAAAAGTTTAAAAAGTACGAAGTTGAAGAGCATTAAGGACCAAATTTCATAAAAGTTTTGCCAAATACAGCTAAGGTCTATTTCTGAGGTAGAAAAGCCTTAGTATTTCAAAAATTCAAAATTCTTGTTAATAGTAGCTTTACATATCCTTTTGAATGTCCCTCTGATATCTTTCGCCCCTCTTTTACATCAATGTTGCTGTTTTGGAACATAAAATAACCGTGAATTCGTTTTATTTTACAACATGAATTCATTGTTATGTCAACCACATTACATCGTAGTTTATAATCAAGTCCGTATCAAAATTATCGACTTTGTTTCCAATTTCAAATTTTTGGAAAGTTTTTGACACAAGAAATTCAAGTCACTATAAATCTTTGTAACACCTTCTTCCAGTCAAAGTATTTTTGTTTAACAAATAAACTCAATACATCATAGATATCAGGACTAAATTTTGTATATACGCCAGACGCGCGTTTCGTCTACAAAAGACTCATCAGTGGCGCTCGAATCCAAAAAAGTTTAAAAGGCCAAATAAAGTATGAAGTTGAAGAGCATTGAGGATCAAAATTCCTGAAAGTTTTGCCAAATACAGCTAAGGTAATCTATGCTTGAATTGTAAAATCCCGATATGAGAACGAGACTTTGATACTGTTACTGTTTAGTAAGATATTTGTCTCCTGTGTTACTCTATTTCCCATATAAGGAGTTAACTCTTTGATCACTGACCAGTACGTTTCTGACAAACATTTTCCGGAACAACATACTAAGCTTCTACGAAGTAATATTATTTTTATAATTCTGTTTCATATGAATGCCTTAAAATCATTGTTAAACCTGCGTATACAAAAAAGTAAAATCACAAAAATACTGAACTTAGAGGAAAATCAATTCGGAAAGTCCATAATACAAACGCATTACGGATTTAAATAGTTGCCTCTGACTATTAACCTATTTATTTTGTCCTAAGAGACTAGCATGTAACAGGATCCAATGTAAAGTGTTGATTTGATTTAAACCACTGTTATCCTTAGTCAAACTAAAGCTTTTATTCAATTATGGCCATTGCTTTATAGTTTGTTATATTATAGTTGAAAAATCAGAATGAAATATTCAGTAATAGATATGAGTGATTAATGAATCCCTGTTCTTCATTTATTGTGTCATCTTTAGTCTTTACAATTCATGCATATTTAAAGAGATAAATTCCTTTGTGGGTCACTTCTAATGATTTTTTTAGAACCTTTGTTTTGATACTTCGAAATTATAATTCAATTTGTGATTGAGGTAGGCAGGTAAAAATCAAACAAAAAACAATAATTATGTGTATATGACAAAGAACTACATACCTGAAATATATCATAAAACTTCTGAAGCTTGAATTTCATAGACTCAGTAATGGAAATCAATTGAGGTCATATAAACTTATAGTTTTTTCGCTGACATCTTTGGTATAATGAACATTTAGATATAAAATTTCATTGTCTATGCTTTGATTTAGATTGCAATTTGTTTATTCATTACACTCGCGCAGACAGATGTTTTTAGATGACTATTTTTTTTTAAATGCAACAGCTGTTTCTTTGTAGAAGTTTCCACAATGCAATTTCCTTTAATTTTCAGACACTTAGTCAGACGTTTTTTTTTTTTTTTTAATTTGATTTGTGTCCATGACGTGAAACATGATATACTTTCTTTCCCCATCAATTTCATGTCATACTTTATTTCCGCTTTAATTTCATGTCATATACGGTTGTTTGCCACAAAATATTTTCAGTATCTTGCTATAGTCTATATTACATAAACGATCAAAATTGATTAAATGGAAAAAGTTTATTGTATTATCCTAATTATGAGTTCTGTGTACTTTAGCAGGAAAGTTATCTCATTCTGATTAGATAACGTTTTAAGAATTCACAGCCAAGATGAAAATATGTTCATTATCTATCATTAACTGGCATGAAGAAATTTAAAATCTGTGGTGTTACGGTAGATAACTCTTCAGACTACGCCTATTAATTAATGCTTTGTCTGTTTTATACAAGACAAGACAATACAATATTTTATTTGAGTCCCACCTTTTATAAAACATTTACATAATATTACAATTTCACATATATACAGCTGCACAGTTCGCTATTTATACCCGTGTGCTCTCTCTCTCTCTCTCTCTCTCTCTCTCTCTCTCTCTCTCTCTCTCTCTCTCTCTCTCTCTCTCTCTCTTCATCTGTTACTTTCATGTTTTGTTTTGACATCCGATTCCCCATTGTTCACGGATAACTTTTGGTACATCTTTAATTTGTCAAGTAGTTTACCGATCGTTTTATCTTATATTGTTTTTATTTTTACTAGCGCTATCATTATACATCCTTGAATTATACAAACTCCCCGAATTTATATTTTTATAAATATACATTTGCCAAAATCCACAGCCTTTAAAACACACATTTATGTTACAGGTGAATATATGATCTATGACAATAATAAATAAATAAAAATAAGTTTTACGCCAAAAATCACACGCAAATTGGAAATTTTCCGTGATAATTTTCTGTTTTATCTTTGGGAATTTTGTGATTTGTTCAGAATAAAATTAATTGGTTGCTTGCTAGGTATGTTCGAAGATTGATGCGACAAACAATGGTTTCATTCTTGATTTGTTTTGTCGGTATGCCGGAAGATGCATTCCTTTATTTATCTAGATTCATTGTCAATGTAACCTCGGCAACAAATTAAGATTTTGTATTGGATTATTTTCTGTCTGTGTATGCGCACTCAGATACAATGAAATTCTGGGAGAGAGAAAAATCGATTGTAACGAATACTCATTTGTTTTTAAAAAATTCTCTTTACTTTCAAAAATCTCATTAAAAAAAATACAAATACTTTTTTTTATTATTAATTTGATAATTTTATTTTCCATAGATTGTGGAAGTTCTGCTTGATAGATCAAGTGGGCACCATATATATGAAGCCGTGTTGCAGGCCATTAGCGCCGGACATATCCAGATTGCGGAAACCATCTTGAAGCATCGTCGTTACTTGGAAATGTGGAAAGAACGTAAAAAACTTGGCGACGACGATTATTTCTTCAATAAATCAATGTTTGAAGAATCTCAATTCTCTCCAGACATAACACCTCTAATTTTAGCAGCTCATAAAAACCAGTATGAAGTTGTACAATTATTGATGCTTAGAGGAGAAATTATAAACAAACCACACAAATTTCAATGTGCTTGTCAAGAATGTACAAACAAGATGAAATTTGACAAGTTACGATCAGCAAAATATCGTTTGAATGCATACAGAGGCTTAGCCAGTGAAGCTTATATTTCACTATCAAGTAAAGATCCAATTTTAACAGCTTTTGAATTGGGCGCCGAAGTCAAGCATCTTTCAAGAGTGGAAAAATATTTTAAGGTACTTTAGGGTTTCCTTTATTGACAATTACATATACTTGTAATGGACTCATTACATACTAGTGTCAATTGTCTTGAAACGGTCAATGTTTTCAATTCGAATTAAAACATTAGATGGATCAATTCAAAAGTACTATAAAAATGATAATTGTACTGTAAGAAAAATACAAGTACGTTAAAGCTT